>NC_134689.1:396455403-397077365 GCF_050947455.1 Rhinoderma darwinii | reverse complement strand
ATATAGGGAGAGGTTATATGTAGTAATAAGAGGAGATATAGGGAGAGGTTATATGGAGTAATAGGAGGAGATATAGGGAGAGGTTATATGGAGTAATAGGAGGAGATATATGGAGAGGTTATATGTAGTAATAGGAGTAGATATAGGGAGAGGTTATATGTAGTAATAGGAGTAGATATAGGGAGAGGTTATATGTAGTAATAGGAGGAGATATAGGGAGAGGTTATATGGAGTAATAGGAGGAGATATAGGGAGAGGTTATATGTAGTAATAGGAGGAGATATAGGGAGAGGTTATATGGAGTAATAGGAGGAGATATAGGGAGAGGTTATATGTAGTTATAGGAGGAGATATAGGGAGAGGTTATATGTAGTAATAGGAGGAGATATAGGGAGATGTTATATGGAGTAATAGGAGGAGATATAGAGAGAGGTTATATAGAGTAATAGGAGGAGATATAGGGAGATGTTATATGTAGTAATAGGAGGAGATATAGGGAGATGTTATATGTAGTAATAGGAGGAGATATAGGGAGAGGTTATATGGAGTAATAGTAGGAGATATAGGGAGATGTTATATGGAGTAATAGGAGGACATATAGGGCGATGTTATATGAAGTAATCGGGGGAGATATAGGGAGAGGTTATATGGAGTAATAGGAGGAAATATAGGGAGATGTCATATGGAGTAATAGGAGATATAGGGAGAGGTTATATGGAGTAATAGGAGGAGATATAGGGAGATGTTATATGGAGTTATAGGAGGAGATATAGGGAGATGTTATATGTAGTAATAGGAGGAGATATAGGGAGAGGAAATATGGAGTAATAGGAGACGATATAGGGTGAGGATATATGGAGTAATAGTAGGAGATATATCGGAGGTTATATGGAGTAATAGGAGGAGATATAGGGAGAATTTATATGGAGTAATAGGAGGAGATATAGGGAGATGATATATGTAGTAATAGGAGGAGATATAGGGAGATGTTATATAGGGTAATAGGAGGAGATATAGGGAGATGTTATATGGAGTAATAGGAGGAGATATAGGAGAGGCTATATGAAGTAATAGGAGGAGATATAGGGAGAGGTTATATGTAGTGATAGGAGAAGATATAGGGAGGTTATATTGAGTAATATAAGGATATATAGGGAGATGTTATATGGAGTTATAGGAGGAGATATAGGGAGATGTTATATGTAGTAATAGGAGGAGATATAGGGAGAGGATATATGGAGTAATAGGAGAAGATATAGGGAGATGTTATATGTAGTGATAGTAGGAGATATAGGGAGAGGTTATATGGAGTAATCGGATCAGATATAGGGAGATGTTATATGTAGTAATAGGAGGAGACATAGGGAGAGTTTATATGGAGTAATAGGAGGAGATATAGGGAGGTTATAAGGAGTAATAGGAGGATATATAGGGAGAGGTTATACGGAGTAATAGGAGGAGATAGAGGGAGATTTTATATGAAGTAATAGGAGGAGATATAGGGAGAGGTTATATGGAGTAATAGGAGGAGATATAGGGAGATGTTATAAGGAGAAATCGGAGGAGATATAGGGAGAGGATATATGTAGTAATAGGAGGAGATATAGGGAGAGGTTATATGGAGCAATAGGAGGATATATAGGGAGAGGTTATATGGAGTAATAGGAGGAGATAGAGGGAGATTTTATATGAAGTAATAGGAGGAGATATAGGGAGAGGTTATATGGAGTAATAGGAGGAGATATAGGGAGATTTTATATGAAGTAATAGGAGGAGATATAGGGAGATGTTATATGGAGTAAGAGGAGGAGATATAGGGAGAGGTTATAGGGAGTAATAGGAGGAGATATAGGGAGAGGTTATATGGAGTAATAGAAGGAGATATAGGGAGAGGTTATATGGAGTAATAGGAGAATGTATAGGGAGAGGTTATGGAGTAATAGGAGGAGATATAGGGAGAGGATATATGGAGTAATAGGAGGAGATATAGGGAGAGGTTATATGGAATAAAGGAGGAGATATAGGGAGATGTCATATGGAGTAATAGGAGGAGATATAGGGAGATGTTATATGGAGTAATAGGAGGAGATATAGGGAGAGATTATATGGAGTAATAGGATGAGATATAGGAAGAGGTTATATGGAGTAATAGGAGGAGATATATGGAGATGTTATATGGAGTAATAGGAGGAGATATAGGGAGATGTTATATGGAGTAATAGGAGGAGATATAGGGAGAGGTTATATGGAGTAATAGGAGAATATATAGGGAGAGGTTATGGTGTAATAGGAGGAGATATAGGGAGAGGATATATGGAGTAATAGGAGGAGATATAGGGAGAGGTTATATGGAGTAATAGGAGGAGATATAGGGAGAGGTTATATGGAGTAATAGGAGGAGATATAGGGAGAGGTTATATGGAGTAATAGGAGGAGATATACGGAGATGATATATGGAGTAATAGGAGGAGATATAGGGAGATGTTATATGGAGTAATAGTAGGAGATATAGGAAGATGATATATGGAGTAATAGGAGGAGATATAGGGAGATGTTATATGGAGTTATAGGAGGAGATATAGGGAGATGTTATATGTAGTAATAGGAGGAGATATAGGGAGAGGATATATGGAGTAATAGGAGAAGATATAGGGAGATGTTATATGTAGTGATAGTAGGAGATATAGGGAGAGGTTATATGGAGTAATAGGAGGAGATATAGGGAGAGGTTATATGGAGTAATCGGATCAGATATAGGGAGATGTTATATGTAGTAATAGGAGGAGACATAGGGAGAGTTTATATGGAGTAATATGAGGAGATATAGGGAGGTTATAAGGAGTAATAGGAGGATATATAGGGAGAGGTTATACGGAGTAATAGGAGGAGATAGAGGGAGATTTTATATGAAGTAATAGGTAATAGGAGGAGATATAGGGAGAGGTTATATGGAGTAATAGGAGGAGATATAGGGAGATGTTATAAGGAGAAATCGGAGGAGATATAGGGAGAGGAATATATGTAGTAATAGGAGGAGATATAGGAGAGGTTTTATGGAGCAATAGGAGGATATATAGGGAGAGGTTATATGGAGTAATAGGAGGAGATAGAGGGAGATTTTATATGAAGTAATAGGAGGAGATATAGGGAGAGGTTATATGGAGTAATAGGAGGAGATATAGGGAGATTTTATATGAAGTAATAGGAGGAGATATAGGGAGATGTTACATGGAGTAAGAGGAGGAGATATAGGGAGAGGTTATAGGGAGTAATAGGAGGAGATATAGGGAGAGGTTATATGGAGTAATAGAAGGAGATATAGGGAGAGGTTATATGGAGTAATAGGAGAATGTATAGGGAGAGGTTATGGAGTAATAGGAGGAGATATAGGGAGAGGATATATGGAGTAATAGGAGGAGATATAGGGAGAGGTTATATGGAATAAAGGAGGAGATATAGGGAGATGTTATATGGAGTAATAGGAGGAGATATAGGGAGATGTTATATGGAGTAATAGGAGGAGATATAGGGAGAGATTATATGGAGTAATAGGATGAGATATAGGGAGAGGTTATATGGAGTAATAGGAGGAGATATAGGGAGATGTTATATGGAGTAATAGGAGGAGATATAGGGAGATGCTATATGGAGTAATAGGAGGAGATATAGGGAGAGGTTATATGGAGTAATAGGAGAATATATAGGGAGAGGTTATGGTGTAATAGGAGGAGATATAGGGAGAGGATATATGGAGTAATAGGAGGAGATATAGGGAGAGGTTATATGGAGTAATAGGAGGAGATATAGGGAGAGGTTATATGGAGTAATAGGAGGAGATATAGGGAGAGGTTATATGGAGTAATAGGAGGAGATATACGGAGATGATATATGGAGTAATAGGAGGAGATATAGGGAGATGATATATGGAGTAATAGGAGGAGATATAGGGAGATGATATATGGAGTAATAGGAGGAGATATAGGGAGAGGTTATATGGAGTAATAGGAGGAGATATAGGAGAGGTTATATGGAGTAATAGTAGGAGATATAGGAAGATGTTATATGGAGTAATAGGAGGAGATATAGGGAGATGATATATGGAGTAATAGGAGAAGATATAGGGAGAGGTTATATGTAGTAATAAGAGGAGATATAGGGAGAGGTTATATGGAGTAATAGGAGGAGATATAGGGAGAGGTTATATGTAGTAATGGGAGTAGATATAGGGAGAGGTTATATAGAGTAATAGGAGGAGATATAGGGTGATGTTATATGGAGTAATAGGAGTAGATATAGGGAGATGTTATATGGAGTAAAGGAGGAGATATAGAGAGAGGTTATAGGGGGTAATAGGAGATATAGGGAGATGTTATATGTAGTATTAGGAGGAGATATAGGGAGAGGTTATATGTAGTAATAGGAGTAGATATAGGGAGAGGTTATATGTAGTAATAGGAGGAGATATAGGGAGAGGTTATATGGAGTAATAGGAGGAGATATAGGGAGATGTTATATGGAGTAATAGGAGGAGATATAGGGAGAGGTTATAGGGGGTAATAGGAGATATAGGGAGATGTTATATGTAGTATTAGGAGATATAGGGAGAGGTTATATGTAGTAATAGGAGTAGATATAGGGAGAGGTTATATGTAGTAATAGGAGGAGATATAGGGAGAGGTTATATGGAGTAATAGGAGGAGATATAGGGAGAGGTTATATGTAGTAATAGGAGGAGATATAGGGAGAGGTTATATGGAGTAATAGGAGGAGATATAGGGAGAGGTTATATGTAGTAATAGGAGGAGATATAGGGAGAGGTTATATGTAGTTATAGAAGGAGATATAGGGAGAGGTTATATTTAGTAATAGGAGGAGATATAGGGAGATGTTATATGGAGTAATAGGAGGATATATAGGGAGGGTTATATGGAGTAATAGGAGGAGATATAGGGAGAAGTTATATGGAGTAATAGGAGGAGATATAGGGAGAGGTTATATGTAGTAATAGGAGTAGATATAGGAGAGGTTATATGGAGTAATAGGAGGAGATATAGGGAGAGGTTATATGGAGTAATAGGAGGAGATATAGAGAGAGGTTATATGGAGTAATAGGAGGAGATATAGGGAGATGTTATATGGAGTAACAGGAGGAGATATAGAGAGAGGTTATATGGAGTAATAGGAGGAGATATAGGGAGAGGTTATATGGAGTAATAGGAGGAGATATAGGGAGAGGTTATATGTAGTAATAGGAGGAGATATAGGGAGAGGTTATATGGAGTAATAGGAGGAGATATAGGGAGATGTTATATGTAGTAATAGAAGGAGATATAGGGAGAGGTTATATAGAGTAATAGGAGGAGATATAGGGCGATGTTATATGGAGTAATAGGAGTAGATATAGGGAGATGTTATATGGAGTAATAGGAGGAGATATAGGGAGATGTTATATGGAGTAATAGGAGGAGGAATAGGGAGAGGTTATATATAGTAATAGGAGGAGACATAGGGAGAGGTTATATGGAGTAATAGGAGGAGATATAGGGAGATGTTATATGGAGTAATAGGAGGAGATATAGGAGAGGTTATATATAGTAATAGGAGGATATATAGGGAGAGGTTATATGTAGTAATAGGAGGAGATATAGGGAGATGTTATATGGAGTAATAGGAGGAGATATAGGGAGATGTTATATAAAGTAATAGGAGGAAATATAGGGAATTGTTATGTGGAGTAATAGAAGGAGATATAGGGAGTGGTTATATGGAGTAATAGAAGGAGATATAGGGAGAGGTTATATGGAGTAATAGGAGAATGTATAGGGAGAGGTTATGGAGTAATAGGAGGAGATATAGGGAGATGTTATATGGAGTAATAGGAGGAGATATAGGGAGAGATTATATGGAGTAATAGGATGAGATATAGGGAGAGGTTATATGGAGTAATAGGAGGAGATATAGGGAGATGTTATATGGAGTAATAGGAGGAGATATAGGGAGATGTTATATGGAGTAATAGGAGGAGATATAGGGAGAGGTTATATGGAGTAATAGGAGAATATATAGGGAGAGGTTATGGTGTAATAGGAGGAGATATAGGGAGAGGATATATGGAGTAATAGGAGGAGATATAGGGAGAGGTTATATGGAGTAATAGGAGGAGATATAGGGAGAGGTTATATGGAGTAATAGGAGGAGATATACGGAGATTATATATGGAGTAATAGGAGGAGATATAGGGGAGATGTTATATGGAGTAATAGGAGGAGATATAGGGAGAGATTATATGGAGTAATAGGATGAGATATAGGGAGAGGTTATATGGAGTAATAGGAGGAGATATAGGGAGATGTTATATGGAGTAATAGGAGGAGATATAGGGAGATGTTATATGGAGTAATAGGAGGAGATATAGGGAGAGGTTATATGGAGTAATAGGAGAATATATAGGGAGAGGTTATGGTGTAATAGGAGGAGATATAGGGAGAGGATATATGGAGTAATAGGAGGACATATAGGGAGAGGTTATATGGAGTAATAGGAGGAGATATAGGGAGAGGTTATATGGAGTAATAGGAGGAGATATAGGGAGAGGTTATATGGAGTAATAGGAGGAGATATACGGAGATTATATATGGAGTAATAGGAGGAGATATAGGAGGAGGTTATATGGAGTAATAGGAGGAGATATAGGGAGATGTTATATGGAGTAATAGGAGGAGATATAGGAAGATGTTATATGGAGTAATAGGAGGAGATATACGGAGATTATATATGGAGTAATAGGTGGAGATATAGGGAGATGTTATATGTAGTAATAGGAGGAGATATAGGGAGATGTTATATGGAGTAATAGGAGGAGATATAGGAAGATGTTATATGGAGTAATAGGAGGAGATATAGGGAGATGATATATGGAGTAATAGGAGAAGATATAGGGAGAGGTTATATGTAGTAATAAGAGGAGATATAGGGAGAGGTTATATGGAGTAATAGGAGGAGATATAGGGAGAGGTTATATGTAGTAATAGGAGTAGATATAGGGAGAGGTTATATAGAGTAATAGGAGGAGATATAGGGTGATGTTATATGGAGTAATAGGAGTAGATATAGGGAGATGTTATATGGAGTAATAGGAGAAGATATAGGGAGATGTTATATGGAGTAATAGGAGTAGATATAGGGAGATGTTATATGGAGTAATAGGAGGAGATATAGGGAGAGGTTATAGGGGGTAATAGGAGATATAGGGAGATGTTATATGTAGTATTAGGAGGAGATATAGTGAGAGGTTATATGTAGTAATAGGAGTAGATATAGGGAGAGGTTATATGTAGTAATAGGAGGAGATATAGGGAGAGGTTATATGGAGTAATAGGAGGAGATATAGGGAGAGGTTATATGTAGTAATAGGAGGAGATATAGGGAGAGGTTATATGGAGTAATAGGAGGAGATATAGAGAGAGGTTATATGGAGTAATAGGAGGAGATATAGGGAGATGTTATATGGAGTAATAGGAGGAGATATAGAGAGAGGTTATATGGAGTAATAGGAGGAGATATAGGGAGAGGTTATATGGAGTAATAGGAGGAGATATAGGGAGAGGTTATATGTAGTAATAGGAGTAGATATAGGGAGAGGTTATATGGAGTAATAGGAGGAGATATAGGGAGATGTTATATGTAGTAATAGGAGGAGATATAGGGAGAGGTTATATAGAGTAATAGGAGGAGATATAGGGCGATGTTATATGGAGTAATAGGAGTAGATATAGGGAGATGTTATATGGAGTAATAGGAGGAGATATAGGGAGATGTTATATCGAGTAATAGGTGGAGATATAGGGAGAGGTTATATATAGTAATAGGAGGAGACATAGGGAGAGGTTATATGGAGTAATAGGAGGAGATATAGGGAGAGGTTATATATAGTAATAGGAGGATATATAGGGAGAGGTTATATGTAGTAATAGGAGGAGATATAGGGAGATGTTATATGGAGTAATAGGAGGAGATATAGGGAGATGTTATATAAAGTAACAGGAGGAAATATAGGGAGTTGTTATATGGAGTAATAGGAGGAGCTATAGGGAGTGGTTATATGGAGTAATAGGAGGAGATATAGGGAGAGGTTATATGGTGTAATAGGAGGAGATATAGGGAGAGGTTATATGGAGTAATAGGAGGAGATATAGGGAGATGTTATATGAAGTAATAGGAGGAGATATAGGGAGAGGTCATATGGAGTAATAGGAGTAGATATAGGGAGAGGTTATATGTAGTAATAGGAGGAGATATAGGGAGAGGTTATATGGAGTAATAGGAGGAGATATAGGGAGAGGTTATATGGAGTAATAGGAGGAGATATAGGGAGAGGTTATATGTAGTAATAGGAGGAGATATAGGGAGAGGTTATATGGAGTAATAGGAGGAGATATAGGGAGATGTTATATGGAGTAATAGGAGGAGATATAGAGAGAGGTTATATGGAGTAATAGGAGGAGATATAGGGAGAGGTTATATGGAGTAATAGGAGGAGATATAGGGAGAGGTTATATGGAGTAATAGGAGGAGATATAGGGAGATGTTATATGTAGTAATAGGAGGAGATATAGGGAGAGGTTATATAGAGTAATAGGAGGAGATATAGGGCGATGTTATATGGAGTAATAGGAGTAGATATAGGGAGATGTTATATGGAGTAATAGGAGGAGATATAGGGAGATGTTATATGGAGTAATAGGTGGAGATATAGGGAGAGGTTATATATAGTAATAGGAGGAGACATAGGGAGAGGTTATATGGAGTAATAGGAGGAGATATAGGGAGAGGTTATATATAGTAATAGGAGGATATATAGGGAGAGGTTATATGTAGTAATAGGAGGAGATATAGGGAGATGTTATATGGAGTAATAGGAGGAGATATAGGGAGATGTTATATAAAGTAACAGGAGGAAATATAGGGAGTTGTTATATGGAGTAATAGGAGGAGCTATAGGGAGTGGTTATATGGAGTAATAGGAGGAGATATAGGGAGAGGTTATATGGTGTAATAGGAGGAGATATAGGGAGAGGTTATATGGAGTAATAGGAGGAGATATAGGGAGATGTTATATGAAGTAATAGGAGGAGATATAGGGAGAGGTCATATGGAGTAATAGGAGGAGATATAGGGAGAGGTTATATATAGTAATAGGAGGAGATATAGGGAGAGGTTATAGGGGGTAATAGGAGATATAGGGAGATGTTATATGTAGTAATAGGAGGAGATATAGGGAGACGTTATATGGCGTATTAGGATGAGATACATGGTGATAATCTATTACTTACCAACATTAACATGCACCTACTTTCTTTCACAGCTCCACAACATCCGAGGAACCCCATAATTATTAGGAATCCTCCTATAGCCATGCACAGATATCCCACATTTACCACTTGCATGAGCTGCGGGGCTGCTGAGCCAAGGATCTTCAGGAAAGACCCTCCATCCACCTTCACCCAGATTCCTATACCCAGCACAGCTGTGCCCCCCAGCTGAAGAAAGAGGACAAAATACAGTTATATATTATAGATTAGAAACCTCCATGGAAAACCATTTAGTAACCAGCCAGATCTCTGCTTTAAGTTGTTTTTTTTAAATACATTGGACAGTTAAGATAATCTGATTGGTTGCTACAGACAACTTCGCTTTTCCTTTAGTTTTGACAAATCTCCCCTGTGAAATAATTAAATATTTGCTGCTTAAAGTCAACACTAGGGGGAGCATAGCAGCTTACTTCTTACTGCGTTATAATTGAGTTCAGTTTATAAATCACATGCAGTGAGCTCCCCTTAGTGGTGGCTGCAGGCAGGCAGAATGGTATCATGTACCCCAGTATCTATACAAGGGTTTGGAGCTCTGTATAAGAAAACGGAGCTCCAACAGATATAAAGATATTTTAAGAATTTAATCAACACAGAATTTGTGGAATTAAAAGGACATGATGATAAAAGGTTAAAGAAAAAGCACCAATCCAATGTTCCCATCCCCCTACCTGGAGCTCAGACCAGAGGTGTAAGATCCTTGGTCCTAATGCGAAATCTGTAACAGCTATGTGTCAATTATTATAATGTTGTCTTCTTATGTGGCAGAAGGGGCCTGTGGGCTCCCTCTGGCACCATGGACCAGGTCTGCCTGCTTCCCCCTATAGCTATGCCCCTGTGTAGCTGGCATCAACTGGTACTAAAGGAAAGCTCTGGCTTTAAACAACATTATCTCTATAGTCAAAAAATGTCAAAGCAGTATCTTTATAATGTATCTGCAGTGTCAGCTTCTTCTTCTTCTTCTTCTTCTTCTTCTTCTTCTTCTTCTTCTTCTTCTTCTTCTTCTTCTTCTTCTTCTTCTTCTTCTTCTTCTTCTTCTTCTTGCTACCTGGAGACCATCAACAAGCTGCTGCAAACTTTTCTGTTTTTCCTATAATGTGTCTTTCATTTAGTACTTTGTGTGAATAGTGGTGTCCTGCTGTCAGGGCTGCCATCATAAATATCTGAACACTATAAAGGCAAATGGCACTGAACTCCCTATTATGTCCATCAACCCCCATCTTGTACCCTAATATATACATTTGGTGGGCAGTCTGTTATTCTTCTTCTCAAGCATGGAGGCGGTGAGTTTCCCACAGGTGAGTTTGGCCCCCTATGTACCTCGGCACCTGACTGCAGTGCCATCTATACTGCCCTGATGGAGGCCCTGCCTGCTGTGAACCTGTATTTGATTGGTGCATTAACCCCCGTTGGGTTTTCCATCAGTACAACCCCTCTTCTAAATGCAGACCCACTGGTGATTCACTGAACGGGGGTTCCTGTCTATGAAGTCCATATACTCTAATAGCTGATCTCTCCTGTGTATTTATACGAGCCATAATTGGAAAAAAAATGAAGTTGATAGTTATAATAAGATCTGTCAGCGCTGAGGCACCAAACCTGCTTGTTGATGGTTTCCATCAATATTTAGGCAAAAAAAAGCAGAAATTCACTGAGCACAGTATATAAAATGGGTATGAATTAAACGTATATAACGCTTTTCGAGGTCGATCCGACCTCCTCATCAGGTAAATGTATGCTATGCTGCTAGTAGAATAGTAGAAACAGCAAAAACATTACATCAGTTGACTATATAACCAAAGTTAATCAAAGGTAGAGCAAATACCAAAGCATTAATGTTCAATTATAAGATACTTACAAATATAATGGTGTTGAAAATGAACATCATGATTTTTAGGAACGAAAAGCAGCTCATTTTGGGACCTAAAAATGAAAAAATTTTGATTTCATATGTCATTTAATGAAAATATAGTCTAATGAAAGCCTGGCGGGAGTGAGGTACAAGACATCAAACAGCTCCTCATATCTCAGCTTCCTTGATAACTGTCAGTATTGCATTGAGGAGAGGGAGATATTACCTAAATGTTCAGGTTGTATGAGATTAGCAAAACTGATCTGCGGTTTTATTTTCTTAGAAACAGCCAAACACTTGGCCGTGTGTGGTTCTGCATCTCTGCTCCTTTAACTTGAAAGGAGTTGAGATGCAATACCGGACACAGCCTGTAGACGTAGGTGGCGCTCTTTTTTTTCTTATCTCATACAACCCCATTATGTTTTCTGGTTATCTTTATGGCTGCTTGCCTACATTACCTGCCCACTCATGATGGATATATTTACTTTCTCCTAGACAACAGCGCTCTGCTAACTCTGCTGCATTCATTGCGATTATATTCAGGGAGTAGTTTATTGTTGCTTCCAGGGTAACTAAGATTAAATAAAGATTAAATATACTACACCACACAGGAGAACTGACAGATCCTCTATACTACACCACACAGGACAGCTGACAGATCCTCTATACTATACCACACAGGAGACCGGACAGATCCTCTATACTACACCACAAAAATGAGACTTAACAGGTCCTCTATACTACACCACACAGCAGAGTTGACACATCCTCTAAATTACACCACACAGGAGAGCAGACAGGTCCTCCTTACTACACCACAAAGGAGAACTGACAAATCCTCTTTACTACACCACACAAGAGAGTTCACAGATCCTCTATACACCGCATATGAGAGATGACAGATCCTCTATACTATACAACACGAGACAGCTGACAGCTAGTCTATACTACACAACACAGGAGAGCTGACAGATCCTTTACACTACACCACTCAGGAGAGCTGACAGGTCCTC
Source organism: Rhinoderma darwinii (assembly GCF_050947455.1). NCBI lineage: Eukaryota > Metazoa > Chordata > Amphibia > Anura > Rhinodermatidae > Rhinoderma > Rhinoderma darwinii. The sequence goes on along the minus strand of NC_134689.1, from coordinate 397,065,132 downwards.
TATACTACACCACACAGGGGAGCTAACAGATCCTCTATACTAAACCACACAGGAGAGCTGACAGCTCCTTTATACTACACCATACATGAGAACTGACAGATCCTCTATACTACACCACACAGGAGAACTGACAGCTCTTCTATACTACACCACACAGGAGTACTGACATATCCTCTATACTACACCACTCTGGAGAGCTGACAGATCCTCTAAAGTACATCACACAGGAGAGCTGACAGGTCCCCTATACTACACCACACAGGAGAGCTGACAGCTCCCTTGTACTACACCACACAGGAAAACTGACATGTGCTCTATACTACACCACACAGGAGAGCTGGCATGTGCTCTATACTACACCACACAGGAGAACTGACAGATCCTCTATACTACACCACACAGGAGAGCTGACAGATCCTCTATACTACACCACACAAGAGAGCTGACAGATCCTCTATACTACACCACACAGGAGAGCTGACAGATCCTCTATACTACACAACACAGAAGAGCTGTCAGATACTTTATACTACACCACACTGGAGAGCTGATATCTCCTCTATACTGCACCACATAGTAGAGCTGACAGATCCTCTATACTACACCACATAGAAGAGCTGACAGATCTTATACACTACACCACACAGGAGAGCTGACAGCTCCTCTATATTAGACCACATAGGAGACCTGACAGCTCCTGTCATGATGGGGGTAAGGAAACAGACAAGTGAGCCCTAATCTACCCGCCACTCAGTCCCTGCCTACTTGCAACGACCCGCCCTAGGCGACGGGGTACAACTGGGCGACGGTCCCTACGCTCAATAAGTGCACGAAAGACAAACAGACAAGGGACACAGAAGCAAGGGAAAAGGGGCAGTTGCCCATGGCAACACCGTGAGCAACAAGAGTGGTGAAAGAGCCGAGTCAAACCAGGAGTGTACGAGGTACCAAACGCAGAGCAGGAGAGTAGTGAACAAGCCGAGTCAAACCAGGAGTGTACGAGGTACCAAACGCAGAGCAGGAGAGTAGTCAGTAAGCCAGGGTCAATATGAAGCAGGGTCAAATAGTTCAAGAAGCTGCAGCAGGGCCAGGAAACCAAACGAGAAGAATCACAAGCAAGGAGGAACAGGAAAGGCAGGTATAAATAGACAGAGGGTGGGAGCTAGCTCCGTCTGGCCAGGCTGTGATAGGCTCTCCCACTCCTAAGCCTGCCATCCTGAGTGGTGGAAGATGGAGTCAGTCTCACAGACATAGAAGCAGGTGCAGACTGATTACCTATGGGCGTAGATACAGCAGCTGTGCCTGGCAGATCCTTAACAGTTCCTCTATATTACACCACACAGGAGAGCTGACAGATCTTCTATACTTCACCACACAGGAGAACTGATAGATCCTGTATACTACACCACACCACACAGGAGAACTGGCAGGTCCTCTATACTACACCACCCAGGAGAGCTGACAGCTCCTCTTTAGACTGTTCCTGGGAGCTATGTGGCTGGTGCTTGGAGCACTAAGGCTGTATTCTGGCTATTGCTTGGGTAATTGTGGCTATTAATCAGGCATTGTGGCTACTGTTAAGTTCTATGTGGCTTTCATAATGGGGAGCACTGTGGCTGTTATTGGGGCATCACATGACTGTTTTGGATAATTATCTGGCTGGCACTATTATGGGGACACTATGGGGGTTTTAACATACTTCACCACACAGGAGAACTGATAGATCCTGTATACTACACCACACAGGAGAACTGGCAGGTCCTCTATACTACACCACACAGGAGAGCTGACAGCTCCTCTATACTACACCACATAGGAGAGCTGACAGCTCCTCTATATTACACCTCACAGGAGAGCTGACAGATTCTCTATACTACACCACGAAGGAGAGCTGACATATCTTCTATACTACACCACACAGGAGAGCTGACAGATCCCCTATACTACACCACACAGAAGAGCTGACTGGTCCTCTATACTACACCACACAGGAGAACTGACAGTTCCTCTAAACTATACCACACAGGAGAGCGGACAGATCCTCTATATAACACCACACAGGAGAACTGACAGATCCTCCATACTACACCACACAGGGGAGCTGACAGATCCTCTTTACTAAACCACACAGGAGAGCTGACAGATCCCCTTTATTAAACCACACAGCAGAGATGACAGATCCTCTATACTACACCACACAGGAGAGGTGACAGATCCTCTTTACTACACAACACAGGAGATCTGTCAGGTCCTCTATACTACACCACACAGGAGAGCTGACAGAACCTTTATAATACACCACATAGGAGAGCTGACAGATCCTCTATACTACACCACTCAGGAGACCTGACAGGTCCTCAATACTGCACCTCACAGGTGAGCTGACAGATCCTCTATACTACACCACACAGGAGAGCTGACAGTTCCTCTAAACTACACCACACAGGAGAGCTGACAGATCCTCTATACTACACCACACAGGACAGCTGACAGATCCTCAATACCACACCACACAGGAGCGCTGACAGGTCCTCTATACTACACCACACAGGAGAACTGACAGTTCCACTAAAATATACCACACAGGAGAGCTGACAGATCCTCTATATTACACCACACAGGAGAGCTGACAGATCCTCTATACTACACCACACAGGAGAGGTGACAGCTCCTCTATACTATACCACAAAGGGGAGCTGACTTGTCCTCTATACTACATCACACTGGAGAGCTGACATCTCCTCTATACTACACCACATAGGAGAGCTGACAGATCCTCTATACTACACCATACAGAAGAGCTGACAGATCGTATACACTACACCACACAGGAGAGCTGACAGCTCCTCTATATTACACCATACAGGAGACCTGACAGCTCGTCGATATTACACCACACAGGAGAGCTGACAGATCTTCTATAGTACACCACACTGGAGAGCTGACAGATTCTCTATACTACATCACACAGGACAGCTGACAGATCCTCAATACCACACCACACAGGAGCGCTGACAGGTCCTCTATACTACACCACACAGGAGAACTGACAGTTCCACTAAAATATACCACACAGGAGAGCTGACAGATCCTCTATATTACACCACACAGGAGAGCTGACAGATCCTCTATACTACACCACACAGGAGAGGTGACAGCTCCTCTATACTATACCACAAAGGGGAGCTGACTTGTCCTCTATACTACATCACACTGGAGAGCTGACATCTCCTCTATACTACACCACATAGGAGAGCTGACAGATCCTCTATACTACACCATACAGAAGAGCTGACAGATCGTATACACTACACCACACAGGAGAGCTGACAGCTCCTCTATATTACACCATACAGGAGACCTGACAGCTCGTCGATATTACACCACACAGGAGAGCTGACAGATCTTCTATAGTACACCACACTGGAGAGCTGACAGATTCTCTATACTACACCACACAGGACAGCTGACAGATCCTCAATACCACACCACACAGGAGCGCTGACAGGTCCTCTATACTACACCACACAGGAGAACTGACAGTTCCACTAAAATATACCACACAGGAGAGCTGACAGATCCTCTATATTACACCACACAGGAGAGCTGACAGATCCTCTATACTACACCACACAGGAGAGGTGACAGCTCCTCTATACTATACCACAAAGGGGAGCTGACTTGTCCTCTATACTACATCACACTGGAGAGCTGACATCTCCTCTATACTACACCACATAGGAGAGCTGACAGATCCTCTATACTACACCATACAGAAGAGCTGACAGATCGTATACACTACACCACACAGGAGAGCTGACAGCTCCTCTATATTACACCATACAGGAGACCTGACAGCTCGTCGATATTACACCACACAGGAGAGCTGACAGATCTTCTATAGTACACCACACTGGAGAGCTGACAGATTCTCTAAACTATATCACATAGGAGAGCTGACCGGTCCTCTTTAGACTTTGCCTGGGAGCTATGTGGCTGGTGCTTAGAGCACTAATGCTGTATTCTGGCTATTGCTTGGCTAATTGTGGCTATTAATCGGGCATTGTGGCTAGTGTTAGGTTATATGTGGCTTTCATAATGGGGAGCACTGTGGCTGTTATTGGAGCATCACATGACTGTTTTTGGATCATTATCTGGCTGGCACTATTATGGGGACACTATGGGGGTTTTAACATTCCAATGAACTGTTACTGTGTACCCTATTTTAGGGCGAACACACACAAAGTCATCTGAAGGTGTTAAAACACAGTTTATGATTGACAGGTGCCTCTAAATCATTAATGGTATAAATTTTGAATATGTAACCCATAGAGAAGCCTCGTAAATATGTGACTACTGGACTGTGCCCAGTTCACCAAAAGATGCTGCCTACTGCAAAGAATTTAGACAGGATCGGACAGAGCTCTATGAAAATATTTCTGCATTGTTTGTATGAAGAATAAGATTACATTAATGTTGCTTTACTAAAAGGCAAATTATATATTTATTAGATGAATATGAAAAATAGATTATCCACAATTGACAGCACCCAAAATGCAAGTTTTTATCATAGTAATATATATAGAGGACTCTGTGTTTTGTCCCCATTCTGCACCACACAGGAAAGCTGACAGATCCTCTATACTACACCACACAGGACAGCTGACAGATCCTCTATACTACACCTCACAGGACAGCTGACAGATCCTCTATACTACAATACACAGGAGAACTGACAGATCCTCTATACTACACCACACAGGACAGCTGACAGATCCTCTATACTACACCACATGAGAGCTGACAGATCCTCTATACTACACCATGCAGGAGAGCTGACTGGTCCTCTATACTACACCACACAGGAGAACTGACAGATCCTCTATACTACACCACACAGGAGAACTGACAGATCCTCTATACTACACCACACAGGAGAACTGACAGATCCTCTATACTACACCACAAAGGAGAGCTGACATGTCCTCTATACTACATCACGAAGGAGAGCTGACATATCTTCTATACTACACCACACAGGAGAGAAGACAGATCCTCTATACTACACCACACAGGAGTACTGACAGGTCCTCTATACTACGCCACACAGGAGAACTGACAGGTCTTCTATACTACACCACACAGGAGAGCTGACAGATGCTTTATAACAGGAGAACTGACAGATTCTCTATACTACACCACACAGCAGACAGATCCTCTATACTACACCACACAGGAGAGCTGACATATCTTCTATATTACACCACACAGGAGAGCTGACAGATCCTCTATACTACACCACACAGGAGAGCTGACAGATCCTGTTTACTACACCACACAGGAGAGCTGACAGATCATCTACACTACACCAAAGAGGAGACATGAAAGATCATCTACACTACACCAGACAGGAGAACTGACAGATCCTCTATACTAGACCACACAGGAGAACTGACAGATCCTCTATACTACACCACACAGGAGAGCTGACAATCCTCTATACTACACCACAAAGGAGAACTGACAGGTCCTCTATACTACACCACACAGGAGAGCTGACATGTCCTCTATACTACACCACGAAGGAGAACTGACATATCTTCTATACTACACCACACAGGAGAGAAGACAGATCCTCTATACTACACCACACAGGAGAGCTGACAGATCCTCTATACTAAACCACACAGGAGAACTGACAGGTCCTCTATACTACACCACACAGGAGAACTGACAGGTCTTCTATACTACACCACACAGGAGAGCTGACAGATCCTTTATACTACACCACACAGGAGAACTGACAGATTCTCTATACTACACCACACAGCAGACAGATCCTCTATGCTACACCACACAGGAGATCTGAGAGATCCTGTATACTACACCACACAGGAGAGCTGACATATCTTCTATATTACACCACACAGGAGAGCTGACAGATCCTCTATACTACACCACACAGGAGAGCTGACAGATCCTCTATACTACACCACACAGGAGAGCTGACAGGTCCTCTATATTACACCACACAGGAGAGCTGACAGATCCTCTATAATACACCACACAGGAGAGATGACAGATCATCTACACTACACCAAAGAGGAGACATGACAGATCATCTACACTACACCAGACAGGAGAACTGACAGATCCTCTATACTAGACCACACAGGAGAACTGACAGCTCCTCTATACTACACCACACAGGAGAGCTGACAATCCTCTATACTACACCACAAAGGAGAACTGACAGGTCCTCTATACTTTACTATGCTGGAGAGCTAAAGAATACTCCTTATCCCACCAAACAGGAGAGTTGGCAGGTCCCCTTTTAGTTGTCACTGGAAGCTGTATGGCAGGCATTGGGAGCACGAAGGCTGTTATTGGGGGTGTTCTCTATATTGCTGAGGTCATAGTGGATAGTGCTAGGACCTTTGTGGTTTTGATGAAGGGGGGGCACTGTGTTTGTTGTTGGAGAAATACATGGCTGTCTCTGGAACATAATTAACATTGTGGCTTGCACTGTTATGGGGACATCATGGGGGTGTTCAGTTCTGCCATTCCAATCCACTGTAACTGTGTACCCTATTTTAAGGCGAACCCGCATAAAGTTATCTAAATGTGGTAATACACAGTTTACGATTGAAAAGCTCCTCTAAATTATTGACAGTATAAACTCTGAATACGCAACCCATAGAGGAGCCTGGTAAATATGTGACCACTGGACTGTGCCCAGGTTACCACAAGCTACCTGTTGCAGAATGTATTATTAGACAGGATCGGACAGGGCTCTATGAAAATATTTCTGCTTTGTTTGTATGAAGAATATGAAAATGTTCCTGATACTTTTCTAAAAGGCAAATTATTTATTTATTAGATAAATATGCAAAATGGAGTAGCCACAATTGACAGCGCCCCAAATGCACGTTTTTATCATAGTAATATATAGAGGACTCTGTGTTTTGTCCTGGATCCTGGCTGAGGAGAGCACAGTATTTATACACTAAGAGGTTGTGTGATGTTAAAACGCGTTTCTTGATCTTCCAGTTTTTGTGTAAATAATTCTTGGAATATTCCTGGATCCTTCTATCCTCTTCATATCTCCTGTGTTGGTTCCTGTACTAACCCGGCTCAACCCTGAGGGATGACGGGGACGTCAAACACTTAGGGTACAAGGGTGTCCAGTTGTTAAATATCCAGCAAGTTTTTACTCAAATTCCAAATCTCTGTTTAATTTCCCTCATTTTTTTTATCCCCCATATCAGTGGCCTTTAACCTGTGTCTTTACAGCTGTGACAGAACTACAGCTCTCAACATATTGGGAGTTGTAGTTTTGCCATAGCTGACGAGTCAAAGGCTGGAGACCACTGCTTGTCAGTAAAATGAGTTGGGAAATTAGAAGATGGAGGGAATAAAATGAGATTTCGAAGCTGAGTGAAACGCGTTGGGTATTAGGCTACTAAACACATGAGTTTTCAGTTTTCATATGAAATCTTTCCATAAACATTTCCTCAAAATGTGGAATATTATAGTGATGGTCAATGAAGGAAGAAAGAAGGAAAATTTGACTTCATTTATCCATACAATCATTCATACCCCCCTCAATTTACTCAATTTACATAATTTTCCCAAATCATTTCACACCATTTCTTTTCTAAAAGTGTGTCTTTAACCATCCTCCACTCATTTCTCCCACTATATATTATATACTCCTCTCTCTAACCATCCCCCAGTCATTACACTCACTATATATTATATACTCCTCTCTCTAACCATCCCCCACTCATTTCACTCACTAACTATTTCTAACAATCCCACATGAGATCGCATGTAAATAATCGATGCCTTGCAGGTGCCATTGGACCATATAATCCTTGAGCGCACCATCGATGATATAGATCACGGGGGGCGTATATACCTTAGAGGCATCGCATGCAGGGGGGCTATTAGAGTAGGTATTGGCTTAGGCTAGCTCTATCCCCCTTATCTATGGGCTTTTTCTATACCAACATTGGCACACAAGTGAGGGTAATGCCACCCTTGAATGAGGGTAGAAGGAGAGTGCAAGAAGTGCTAGGTTGTCCTGTACAGAATGATGGGGTGGCATGGCATGAATCAGCTATAATAGGGGGTCCATCTCGATACAGGGCCCCCTCTGCTCTATGTGCCCCCCTAATAGATGACAAAACTTCACAGGAGTTACTTGTTCGGGATAGATGTGACAATGAGGAACAGTAAAGACACAGAGGACGGCCACTTACCTGATGTGATCTTCCTTCAGTCTTGTTTGTTGCTGGCACCTCTCTGGTGACTGTGACTTGCTCTGATTCCTCTTGGAGACTGGCGCTAGCTGAACACCTGAGCTGCTCACCTGGGAGCTGCCTGCTGGGAGGCACTGTGTGCGCATATATCCCTACCAGTCCCTGCCTACAGGAAAATCTTCAGCTCTGTAAAGCATGACCCCTACATAGTCCCTAGGTTCAGAAGGTCTATAGAAAAAGAGCATTTATGCCATGGGTGGGTGACTTAAAGGGGTTTCCCATTTTTATGTAAATAAAGCTTAATTGTATAATGAAAAGTTCTGAAACTGTCTAATATACTTTGTGGTTCAATTCCTTATAAATCTCTGATTCCTGTTGGTGAATGGAAACATTCTTGTTTTTGTCCAAAGTCTAATACTTCTACCAAGTCTGCCAGGGTTTTCAATAATGCTTTCATTCACTGACAGCAAGCAGAGATCATAAAAACTCACAAACTCAATCATATAACTCATAAGAGACTGATAGATTTGCAGGTAAATTTGCAGGATAATAATATGGACTTTGGTTTTGGTTTATTTCATTGTACATGTTATGTTAGAGGGGCAGAGAGAGAAGCAGCTGTCTGATACATCTGATGACGCTTATCTTTAGGGTAGCAATTGTATTGACATGTAAAAATTCAAGCTGCTGAATCCATGTTTCGCCCATAGAAGAAAATGAGACAATGGCTGGCACCTTGCTTAAACATCGATTGCTCAAGACTAAGGCTCTGTTCACACTTGTGTCGCGGTTTCCGTTTATAACGGAAACTACGACACAAAACCCGATCTGTCGCATGATTGATAGACTCACACTGCAAGGTCCCTTTGAGGCACAGATGGCATCTGAAGCAGAAAAGGAGTGAGGAGAGGTTAATATATTTTTTGGGGTCTGGTCTGAGGTTTGAAATTAGGGTTCTGGAGTCTGCTTTGGGGGTCTATATAAATTTTGAAGTCTGATCTGATTACAGTACGGGACAGTAGTTCCACGCAGAGGCAGGGACTCCTAGCGTCGTACATAACTATGATGCTAGGAGCCCGGCCCCCTGCAGTGTGTTCGGTCCGGGTCTTCCGGCCGAAATACGTTCCGTACATTACGGACGTAACATGGTCGTGTGAACCCAGCCTTAAAATGGAAATTATGACACAAGTGTGAACAGCGCCTTAAAGGGGTTATCTCATCTATCCACAGAATAGGTGATAAATGTATCAACGGTGGGGGTCAGACCAATGGGACCACCACGATTGCTACAACGGGGGACACGAGGCCCCATTTCGGAGGCATTTCGGAGGCTCTATTCAAAGTCTATGGGACTGACGCAGATTGTCGATCGGTAGTGTTGAATTGATTCTGCCAAGGGCACTAAAATACCTTGTCATGGCCCTGAGTGGCAATCAATGTGAAGTCATGCCCCCAGAACAATACCCACTTGTTACCCACGTCACTGTTTATTTACCCATAACATTTTTTTTTGCAAAATAACAGCAAACGACGCCAGAAAGTCAGCAGGTGTAAATACACCCTGTAACTGGCCAGTGAATTTGTGTGGAAAAGGTATCAAACTAAGGCCCCATGCACACGACCGTGCCCGCAATCACGGCCCGCGATTGCGGGCACGGCCGGCCGCTGACTGACAGCCGCATTTTCGGGCCGTGCTCCCATACAAAGTATGGGAGCACGGCCCGCAAAATGCGAAAGAACGGGTATGTTCCATAATTCCCGGAACATTTCCACGGCACTGACACCCTTCCGTAGTGCTACGGAAAGGTGTCAGTGTTCAATGAAAGTGAATGGCTCCGTTTTTTGCGGACCGCTGTTGCGGTCCGCAAAAACTGAGGTTTTTTTACGGTCGTGTGCATGGGGCCTTCAGTATACATTTACTCCTAGAGTACTGTAGTAGTATAAGGGTATGTTCACACGCAAACGCAAAATACGTCTGAAAATACGGAGCTGTTTTTCAGGCGAAAACAGATCCTGAATTTCAGACGTTTTTTGCAAGTACTCGCGTTTTTTCGCGGCTTCCATTACGGGCGTAATTGGAGCTGTTTTTTCAATGGAGTCAATGAAAAACAGCTCCAAAAACGTCCAAAGAAGTGACATGCACTTCTTTGATGGGGGCGTCTTTTTACGGGCCGTCTTTTGACAACGACGCGTAAAATTACACCTCGTCTGAACAGAACATCATGAAAACCCATTGCAAGCAATGGGCAGATGTTTGCAGGCGTAATGGAGCCGTATTTTTCAGGCATAATTCGAGGCCGTGTGAACATACCCTTATAGTGACAATACTAAAATGCAGATTGCATTCTGATATGAATATGTACAAGTCAGTACTCAGCATTGATTGTGACGAGAATTTCTTTATAGTGCAATACATCGCACGACCACAAGGTGTCTCAAGAACAAATTAATACCGTCTCGTACATAAAATAACCACAGAGTGTCCCAGAACACGGAAATGTAATTTGACCGGGTTGCAATTCATCTTAGATCCTAAGGGTGGCAGCAGAGGAAAGAAGTAAGAAGGAGCGCAGTAATTCTCATCGCCACACGGGGCCGCAAGCGTATTAATAAACCAGACTTAACCGCTTGCGGTACCCCGCATGACCACACGGTGTCGCCTGTATATAACACGCCGCACACTTTGTCTGGTTCCTTACACCGGAGCGGGCTGAATGTGGGCGGTCATGGGGCGGGTGATGGGCGTCACTGCGGGTTGTTCTGCCGGGATCGGGTCAGCCCCACTCCAGCCGGTACAGTTGCTGCTGGAGTTGTGGTCGGGGACGCGATGGCGGCGGCTGCGGAGCGCAGGGCCTTCGCTCAAAAAATAAACAGGTGAGGGGGAGGGGACAGGTGCATTGCAAGGTCTTATTATAACAATATAATAATCATATGAGGTCATGACTGGAGAACGTTTGCATTGTGTCTGTCATTTATAAAGGAAATGCAAATAGGACATGTGGTTCTCCAGCTGCTGTGAAACTACAACCCCCAGCATGCAGCTGTTTTTTATGGAATGCTGGGAGTTGTAGTTTAACTGCAGTTGGAGTGCCATTGGCTGCAGACCATTATCTGGTGTGAATTATGTGCCACTTTTTCTAGAAGTCGCTCTGTACCATAGTTCTGCACGATCTCTGCTTGCTGTCAGTGAATGGGAACACTCTAGTTTATACCCAGAGGCCGAAAACCTGTCTAGACCTATTCCTTCTCACTGATGAGGGTTTGCTGCAGTTGTCTCTAGTCTAGACAATCCTCTGGAAGCTAAACAGTTTGGATCTTTTATCTGTACTGATACATTGTAACAAACGGTCAGGACCGGAGCGATGGGGACTGCTGCTGAGCGGATTGTCTAGACTGAATACAACTTTCAGCTCTGAGAAGTATTTGGCCTAGACAGGTGTACTGCCTCTGGATGTAAACAAGAATGTTCCCATTCACTGACAGCAAGCTGAGATCTTAAATTGACACGCAAAGTAGATTAGAAAGTTGCGGAACTTTTCTTTATGCAATAATTTAGCGTTCAGGCCCTTTTACACCATCTGATAAGTGGCCGGTGCAGCGGGCGCCGAATGTGACATGGATGGGGACGAGCAATCGTTACTCCGATCTCTCGTCCCCGTACATTATCGCCATGTCGGCAGCGCGTCTCTCTGTTTACACGGGGGTTGTGCTGCCGACAATAATATTTCACTTTTTTTTTAAACCGATACGACCCGCAGATGAACGAGCGTTATATGAATGCTTCTCTGCCTGATAATTGTCCAGTGTAAAACCCCCTTTATCTATGTAAACACTGTTTTAAGTATTTCTCCCATCCCCCCCCCCCCCCCTCTCTCTCCTCCTTTTTGGATTATCCCCCCCTTGTTCAGATATTTTTAGATGGTTCCTTGACTCTTTTAGTGAGGTCATGCACCCTTGTGGTTAAAAAAGGGACCTGGGTGTGTAATATAGTCAAATTCCATTAATCCGGCATCAAGGGTACCTCAAAGGTGCCGTAGTATCAGTTATTCCGGATTATCGGTCAAAGAAAATCCGGGATTCTGATTGGTTCTCTCTGTTCGTTCTGCGTCTGCATTCCGTTATATTAGACTTTCTGAATTATTGGATGGCGGATTAAAGGAAATTCCCTGTAACAGAAGGAGGTTATTTGATGGTGGGTGGCATAAAAGGGGCAGAGAGGTGACCAACTAATGGGTCTATGTATGGCCAGGAGATGTTATATGGGCTGCGAGACACCAGGCGACCGTATAAAATATATATTTGACCCCCAAAAAATATTGAAAGTAATAATTTAGATTGAGGCTCTTGCACATTTGGGGATCTTTTGTTCTATAACAATCCAGTCGAGGGTATAAGGTTTCAGTAATTCATTCATAGACTACAGTATACGGTAGTGATCTAAGATCCTCCATGCTGCCGAGCCATCTGTTCCCACAGCTGAACCAAACAATGGCTGCCGGCGGCTCATCTGTCTGTGTGTAAACTGTGATGAAGAAATACGAAGGGTAATAAGATAATGAGAATATTACTGAGGAGTGAAGATGTAAGAAGAGGAGGAGTCGGGAGTCTGTAATTAGCCCTTATTCACACGACAGTGTTTCCCGGCCGGGTAACGGTCGTTCATAAATCGGCCGTCACACGTCTGCATTAGGAACAATAGACCTTTAATGGGGCTATTCACACGGCCGTTTTTTTTTTTTTTTTGACGGCCCGGGAAACCTGTCCGTCAAAAAATGGGACATGCCCTATTTTCGGCCGTTTATCCGACCACCCGGCTCCCATAGAAGTCTATGTGGCCGGGTAATACTCGGCCATCACCGGAATGTGTCCCGAGTGATGGCCATGAATTCTCTCTCTTTCTCTCTCTCTTTCTCTCTCTCTCTTTCTCTCTCTCTCTTTCTCTCTCTCTCTTTCTCTCTCTCTCTTTCTCTCTCTCTTTCTCTCTCTCTTTCTCTCTCTCTTTCTCTCTCTCTTTCTCTCTCTCTTTCTCTCTCTCTTTCTCTCTCTCTTTCTCTCTCTCTTTCTCTCTCTCTTTCTCTCTCTCTTTCTCTCTCTCTTTCTCTCTCTCTTTCTCTCTCTCTTTCTCTCTCTCTTTCTCTCTCTCTTTCTCTCTCTCTTTCTCTCTCTCTTTCTCTCTCTCTTCTCTCTCTCTTTCTCTCTCTCTTTCTCTCTCTCTTTCTCTCTCTTTCTCTCTCTTTCTCTCTCTTTCTCTCTCTTCTCTCTCTTTCTCTCTCTTTCTCTCTCTTTCTCTCTCTTTCTCTCTCTTTCTCTCTCTTTCTCTCTCTTTCTCTCTCTTTCTCTCTCTTTCTCTCTCTTTCTCTCTCTTTCTCTCTCTTTCTCTCTCTTTCTCTCTCTTTCTCTCTCTTTGTGAGGAGGAGGGTCTTTTTTTTGCTCCCTGTAGGAGTCGGAAACCCCAATCCCCAGCCGGGGATTGGGGATTCCGCTACAGGAGAAGTGAGTGACTACACTGTCCATATATGGACATTGAAATCAGTGACTTCTACTGGAAGGGGGGGGATGGGTGCAACCTGCCGGGGGCTGGGTGGCATTACCTACCAGGGGGGCTGTGGCATTATCTACAGAGGGCTGTGTGTGGCAACAAATTTGAATGAAATTCATCCGATTTTAAAACGGACAACACTCGGACCCTGTCGTGTGAATGAGGCCTAAGAGGATCGGGAGCCGTGTTACTGTAGTAAGATGTTACGGGGTAATAAGAGGATCAGGAGCCGGGTTACTGTAATAAGATGTTACAGGGTAATAAGAGGCTCAGGAGCCGGGTTACTGTAATAAGATGTTACAGGGTAATAAGAGGATCAGGAGCCGGGTTACTGTAATAAGATGTTACAGGGTAATAAGAGGATCAGGAGCCGGGTTACTGTAATAAGATGTTACAGGGTAATAAGAGGATCAGGAGCCGGGTTACTGTAATAAGATGTTACAGGTAATAAGAGGCTCAGGAGCCGGGTTACTGTAATAAGATGTTACAGGGGTAATAAGAGGATCATGAGCCGGGTTACTGTAATAAGATGTTACAGGGTAATAAGAGGCTCAGGAGTCGGGTTACTGTAATAAGAGGATCAGGAGCCGGGTTACTGTAATAAGATGTTACAGGGTAATAAGAGGATCAGGAGCCGGGTTACTGTAATAAGATGTTACGGGGTAATAAGAGGATCAGGAGCCGGGTTACTGTAATAAGATGTTACAGGGGTAATAAGAGGATCAGGAGCCGGGTTACTGTAATAAGATGTTACAGGGTAATAAGAGGACCAGGAGCCGGGTTACTGTAATAAGATGTTACAGGGTAATAAGAGGCTCAGGAGCCGGGTTACTGTAATAAGATGTTACAGGGGTAATAAGAGGATCAGGAGCCGGGTTACTGTAATAAGATGTTACAGGGTAATAAGAGGATCAGGAGCCGGGTTACTGTAATAAGATGTTACAGGGTAATAAGAGGCTCAGGAGCCGGGTTACTGTAATAAGATGTTACAGGGTAATAAGAGGATCAGGAGTCGGGTTACTGTAATAAGAGGATCAGGAGCCGGGTTACTGTAATAAGATGTTACAGGGTAATAAGAGGATCAGGAGCCGGGTTACTGTAATAAGATATTACAGGGTAATAAGAGGATCAGGAGCCGGGTTACTGTAATAAGATGTTACAGGGTAATAAGAGGATCAGGAGCCGGGTTACTGTAATAAGAGGATCAGGAGCCGGGTTACTGTAATAAGATGTTACAGGGTAATAAGAGGATAAGGAGCCGGGTTACTGTAATAAGATGTTACAGGGGTAATAAGCGGATCAGGGGCCGGGTTACTGTAATAAGACGTTACAGGGTAATAAGAGGATCAGGAGCCGGGTTACTGTAATAAGATGTTACATGGGTAATAAGAGGCTCAGGAGCCGGGTTACTGTAATAAGACGTTACAGGGTAATAAGAGGATCAGGAGCCGTGTTACTGTAGTAAGATGTTACGGGGTAATAAGAGGATCAGGAGCCGGGTTACTGTAATAAGATGTTACAGGGGTAATAAGAGGATCAGGAGCCGGGTTACTGTAATAAGATGTTACAGGGTAATAAGAGGACCAGGAGCCGGGTTACTGTAATAAGATGTTACAGGGTAATAAGAGGCTCAGGAGCCGGGTTACTGTAATAAGATGTTACAGGGTAATAAGAGGATCAGGAGCCGGGTTACTGTAATAAGATGTTACAGGGTAATAAGAGGCTCAGGAGCCGGGTTACTGTAATAAGATGTTACAGGGTAATAAGAGGATCAGGAGTCGGGTTACTGTAATAAGATGTTACAGGGTAATAAGAGGATCAGGAGCCGGGTTACTGTAATAAGATATTACAGGGTAATAAGAGGATCAGGAGCCGGGTTACTGTAATAAGATGTTACAGGGGTAATAAGAGGATCAGGAGCCGGGTTACTGTAATAAGATGTTACAGGGGTAATAAGAGGATCAGGAGCCGGGTTACTGTAATAAGATGTTACAGGGTAATAAGAGGCTCAGGAGCCGGGTTACTGTAATAAGATGTTACATGGTAGTAAGAGGATCAGGAGCCGGGTTACTGTAATAAGATGTTACAGGGTAATAAGAGGATCAGGAGCCGGGTTACTGTAATAAGATGTTACAGGGTAATAAGAGGATCAGGAGCCGGGTTACTGTAATAAGATGTTACAGGGTAATAAGAGGATCAGGAGTCGGGTTACTGTAATAAGATGTTACAGGGGTAATAAGAGGATCAGGAGCCGGGTTACTGTAATAAGATGTTACATGGTAATAAGAGGATCAGGAGCCGGGTTACTGTAATAAGATGTTACAGGGGTAATAAGAGGATCAGGAGCCGGGTTACTGTAATATGATGTTACAGGGTAATAAGAGGATCAGGAGCCGGGTTACTGTAATAAGATGTTACAGGGTAATAAGAGGATCAGGAGCCGGGTTACTGTAATAAGATATTACAGGGGTAATAAGAGGATCAGGAGCCGGGTTACTGTAATAAGATGTTACAGGGTAATAAGAGGATCAGGAGCCGGGTTACTGTAATAAGATGTTACAGGGGTAATAAGAGGATCAGGAGCCGGGTTACTGTAATAAGATGTTACAGGGTAATAAGAGGATCAGGAGCCGGGTTACTGTAATAACATGTTACAGGGTAATAAGAGGATCAGGAGCCGGGTTACTGTAATAAGATGTTACATGGTAATGAGAGGATCAGGAGCCGGGTTACTGTAATAAGATGTTACAGGGTAATAAGAGGATCAGGAGCCGGGTTACTGTAATAAGATGTTACAGGGTAATAAGAGGATCAGGAGCCGGGTTACTGTAATAAGATGTTACAGGGTAATAAGAGGATCAGGAGCCGGGTTACTGTAATAAGATGTTACAGGGTAATAAGAGGATCAGGAGCCGGGTTACTGTAATAAGATGTTACAGGGTAATAAGAGGATCAGGAGTCGGGTAACTGTAATAAGATGTTACAGGGTAATAAGAGGATCAGGAGCCGGGTTACTGTAATAAGATGTTACAGGGTAATAAGAGGAACAGGAGCCGGGTTACTGTAATAAGATGTTACTGGGTAATAAGAGGATCAGGAGCCGGGTTACTGTAATAAGATGTTACATGGTAATATGAGGATCAGGAGCCGGGTTACTGTAATAAGATGTTACAGGGTAATAAGAGGATCAGGAGCCGGGTTACTGTAATAAGATGTTACAGGGTAATAAGAGGATCAGGAGCCGGGTTACTGTAATAAGATGTTACATGGTAATAAGAGGCTCAGGAGCCGGGTTACTGTAATAAGATGTTACATGGTAATAAGAGTATCAGGAGCCGGGTTACTGTAATAACATGTTACATGGTAATAAGAGTATCAGGAGCCGGGTTACTGTAATAAGATGTTACAGGGTAATAAGAGGATCAGGAGCCGGGTTACTGTAATAAGATGTTACATGGTAATAAGAGGATCAGGAGCCGGGTTACTGTAATAAGATGTTACAGGGTAATAAGAGGATCAGGAGCCGGGTTACTGTAATAAGATGTTACAGGGTAATAAGAGGAACAGGAGCCGGGTTACTGTAATAAGACGTTACAGGGTAATAAGAGGATCAGGAGCCGGGTTACTGTAATAAGACGTTACAGGGTAATAAGAGGATCAGGAGCCGGGTTACTGTAATAAGACGTTACAGGGTAATAAGAGGATCAGGAGCCGGGTTACTGTAATAAGACGTTACAGGGTAATAAGAGGATCAGGAGCCGGGTTACTGTAATAAGATGTTACAGGGGTAATAAGAGGATCAGGAGCCGGGTTACTGTAATAAGATGTTACTGGGTAATAAGAGGATCAGGAGCCAGGATACTGTAATAAGATGTTAGTGGAGTGGGGTAATAAGAAGATCAGGAGCCAGGTTACTGTAATAAGATGTTACAGGGTAATAAGAGGATCAGGAGCCGGGTTACTGTAATAAGATGTTACAGGGTAATAAGAGGATCAGGAGCCGGGTTACTGTAATAAGATGTTACATGGTAATATGAGGATCAGGAGCCGGGTTACTGTAATAAGATGTTACAGGGTAATAAGAGGCTCAGGAGCCGGGTTACTGTAATCAGATGTTACATGGTAATAAGAGGATCAGGAGCCGGGTTACTGTAATAAGATATTACAGGGTAATAAGAGGATCAGGAGTCGGGTTACTGTAATAAGATGTTACAGGTTAATAAGAGAATCAGGAGCCGGGTTACTGTAATAAGATGTTACAGGGTAATAAGAGGATCAGGAGCCGGGTTA
Organism: Rhinoderma darwinii; assembly: GCF_050947455.1. Lineage (NCBI taxonomy): Eukaryota > Metazoa > Chordata > Amphibia > Anura > Rhinodermatidae > Rhinoderma > Rhinoderma darwinii. The sequence goes on along the minus strand of NC_134689.1, from coordinate 397,047,039 downwards.
CTGTAATAAGATGTTACAGGGTAATAAGAGGATCAGGAGCCGGGTTACTGTAATAAGATGTTACAGGGTAATAAGAGGATCAGGAGCCGGGTTACTGTAATAAGATGTTACAGGGGTAATAAGAGACTCAGGAGCCGGGTTACTGTAATAAGATGTTACAGGGTAATAAGAGGATCAGGAGCCGGGTTACTGTAATAAGATTTTACAGGGGTAATAAGAGGATCAGGAGCCGGGTTACTGTAATAAGATGTTACAGGGTAATAAGAGGATCAGGAGCCGGGTTACTGTAATAAGATGTTACATGGTAATAAGAGGATCTGGAGCCGGGTTACTGTAATAAGATGTTACAGGGTAATAAGAGGATCAGGAGCCGGGTTACTGTAATAAGATGTTACAGGGTAATAAGAGGATCAGGAGCCGGGTTACTGTAATAAGATGTTACAGGGTAATAAGAGGATCAGGAGCCGGGTTACTGTAATAAGATGTTACAGGGTAATAAGAGGATCAGGAGCCGGGTTACTGTAATAAGATGTTACAGGGATAATAAGAGGCTCAGGAGCCGGGTTACTGTAATAAGATGTTACAGGGTAATAAGAGGATCAGGAGCCGGGTTACTGTAATAAGATGTTACAGGGTAATAAGAGGATCAGGAGCCGGGTTACTGTGATAAGATGTTACAGGGTAATAAGGGGCTCAGGAGTCGGGTTACTGTAATAAGATGTTACAGGGTAATAAGAGGATCAGGAGCCGGGTTACTGTAATAAGATGTTACAGGGTAATAAGAGGATCAGGAGCCGGGTTACTGTAATAAGATGTTACAGGGTAATAAGAGGATCAGGAGCCGGGTTACTGTAATAAGATGTTACAGGGTAATAAGAGGATCAGGAGGCGGGTTACTGTAATAAGATGTTACAGGGTATTAAGAGGATCAGGAGCCGGGTTACTGTAATAAGATGTTACAGGGTAATAAGAGGATCAGGAGCCGGGTTACTGTAATAAGATGTTACAGGTAATAAGAGGATCAGGAGCCGGGTTACTGTAATAAGATGTTACAGGGGTAATAAGAGGATCAGGAGCCGGGTTACTGTAATAAGGTGTTACAGGGTAATAAGAGGATCAGGAGCCGGGTTACTGTAATAAGATGTTACAGGGTAATAAGAGGATCAGGAGCCGGGTTACTGTAATAAGATGTTACAGGGTAATAAGAGGATCAGGAGCCGGGTTACTGTAATAAGATGTTACAGCGGTAATAAGAGGCTCAGGAGCCGGGTTACTGTAATAAGATGTTACAGGGTAATAAGAGGATCAGGAGCCGGGTTACTGTAATAAGATGTTACAGGGTAATAAGAGGATCAGGAGCCGGGTTACTGTAATAAGATGTTACAGGGTAATAAGAGGATCAGGAGCCGGGTTATTGTAATATTATGTCACAGGATAATAAGAGGATCAGGAGCCGGGTTACTGTAATAAGATGTTACAGGGTAATAAGAGGATCAGGAGCCGGGTTACTGTAATAAGATGTTACAGGGTAATAAGAGGATCAGTAGCCGGGTTACTGTAATAAGATGTTACAGGGGTAATAAGAGGATCAGGAACCGGGTTACTGTAATAAGATGTTACAGGGGTAATAAGAGGCTCAGGAGCCGGGTTACTGTAATAAGATGTTACAGGGTAATAAGAGGCTCAGGAGCCGGGTTACTGTAATAAGAGGTTACAGGGTAATAAGAGGATCAGGAGCCGGGTTACTGTAATAAGATGTTACAGGGTAATAAGAGGATCAGGAGCCGGGTTACTGTAATAAGATGTTACAGGGTAATAAGAGGATCAGGAGCCGGGTTATTGTAATATTATGTCACAGGATAATAAGAGGATCAGGAGCCGGGTTACTGTAATAAGATGTTACAGGGTAATAAGAGGATCAGGAGCCGGGTTACTGTAATAAGATGTTACAGGGTAATAAGAGGATCAGTAGCCGGGTTACTGTAATAAGATGTTACAGGGGTAATAAGAGGATCAGGAACCGGGTTACTGTAATAAGATGTTACAGGGGTAATAAGAGGCTCAGGAGCCGGGTTACTGTAATAAGATGTTACAGGGTAATAAGAGGCTCAGGAGCCGGGTTACTGTAATAAGAGGTTACAGGGTAATAAGAGGATCAGGAGCCGGGTTACTGTAATAAGATGTTACAGGGTAATAAGAGGATCAGGAGCCGGGTTACTGTAATAAGATTTTGGTGCAGAGCTGTGATTGTAATTTACAGGCTGTTGTAGTCTCTTGTCATTTTTGAGTCCGGTTTCTTTAGACATTCCCTCGCACCCCCGCCCTATCTATTTCTTCGCCCCCCATTTCCCTCGTCCTCCCCTGTCCCGCGTCCTGTTATTGTGTTGGGAGAGCAGCACTTCCTCTGGTCTCGGGCTGTGTGAGACGGACTGTGCTCTCGTGGGAGCTGCTCATGTGGGATATGACATGGCTTCGAGTCGAGTGTGAGCTCTGTTTATCATTACGATATGACTTGTTTAGAGTGTTGGCTCTTTGGGTCAGGATTCTGTCACTTTTCCTCGTCTTTCTTCCTGATAGAGTGTAAGCTCTGCAGGCCGGTGTTGCTTTTGTCTCCTCTGTGGGAAGATTACTTGCTGTATCTTGAGTGTTTATCGGTCTCTTTACTTTGAGTTTAGCGTTGATGTAACGTAGTGAATTATTCAGAATGTGACCTGGAAAGATTCGGTTCCCTCCCTGTCATTCTTAAAATGTAGAGTAACCGGTTTAATGTGTCACCCGCTGTGCAGTGTGATCTGATCCGGCTGCTCTGTTCGGGGTCAGGAGAGCACCCAATCTACAGGCAGGGGAGTTGTCATCTCTGGGCATTATAAGGTTATCTGGGCACGGATGGGTACTTCATGGGTGCCTAGTCTTTGGCCATAGTATTACTGGGTATATTCAATATCCTACACCATACAAAGTTATTTTTCCTTATTTTGTCGTCTTATGCTAAAGACAGATGAGTGGGCGGGGCTTAGTAAATACCGCCATTATGTTTATTTTTATCTTGCACGTTTTACTGTCTGTAATATTGTAGGTTAAAGGGGTATTCCGGCCTTAAAGATTTAATAGGTAGGGATCTCACCTCAGTGACCCTCACCTAATAGGATAATGGGAGTCCAGTGATCCCCTATTTGGTAATCCAAATTGACTGATGGCGGCCATGAGAGTGAGGAGTAGGAGTGAGCAGGCCAAGTATGATTGCTGCTCTCTCCAGAAGTCTCTGGACGTTACAAAGCACCTGATAGGTGGGCATATGCCATAAATGTCTATGGTTGGAATACCCCAAGTCTCGAAGTTACGAAGCACCTGATAGGTGGGAATATGCCATAAATAGGTTTGATTAAAAGTGACTTACCGTATTATGTATACAACTACTATGCCGACCTATGTGTCTCCATGGCTACAGACTACGAACCAATATTGTGTGTAGTCTGATACTCTCTCTGCCTTCTTGATATCCTATAGACAGTAGTGAAGGGGCGGAGTGGCAGATTATTCCATTTTATGGGCCGAGCTGACCACTTTCAAACTGGAAACCACTGGTTTGTTGAGATGAAGCTGCCGCAAGGTGGAGGCAGCCATGTTGTTTATTTTCTAATGACTTGTGACATAATTAAGTGGATATATTCAATTCTGTTTAATTATAAGGGTATGTTCACACAGGGCGGATACGCTACGTAAAAGCACACCGCGTATCCGCCCTGTGCGCCGCAGAGAATTCCATTTGAAGGACTGCACCAATTTTTGGTGCAGTTTTTTGACCGGAAAGTCTCTGCTGTGGAAGACTGCACAAAAAAAATAACAAAATTGCCATAGCGACCAGTCCTGCAGCATGGCATCCTGGGATTTAGAAGGTAAACTCAAGCACTCCTTAGATGAATATGCAAAATTTATGATTCATTTGGATAAGGCAATAGAGATAAGTAATGTTTCGGCCACAATCCGGCCTTTGTCAAACGATGCAAGTAAACGCAGAAGCGATATACGTATTAAAGAGGCTCTGTCACCAGATTTTGAAACCCCTATCTGCTATTGCAGCAGATCGGCGCTGCAATGTAGATTACAGTAACGTTTTTATTTTTAAAAAACGAGCATTTTTGGCCAAGTTATGACCATTTTTGTATTTATGCAAATGAGGCTTTCAAAAGTCCAACTGGGTGTGTTTAAAAGTAAAAGTCCAACTGGGTGTGTATTATGTGCGTACATCGGGGCATGTTTACTACTTTTACTAGCTGGGCTTTCTGATGAGAAGCATCATCCACATCTCTTCAGAACGCCCAGCTTCTGACAGTGCAGACACAGCCGTGTTCTCGAGAGATCACGCTGTGACGTCACTCACAGGTCCTGCATCGTGTCGGACCAACGAGGACACATCGGCACCAGATGATTCTGCAGCAGCATCAGCGTTTGCAGGTAAGTCGATGTAGCTACTTATCTGCAAACGCTGATGCTGCTGCAGAATCAACTGTAGCCTCTGGTGCCGATGTGTCCTCGCTCTTCTGACACGATGCAGGACCTGTGAGTGACGTCACGGCGTGATCTGGCAGAAGCTGGGCATTCTGAAGAGAAGAGGATGTTACTTCTCATCAGAACGCCCAGCTAGTAAAAGTATTAAAAACGCCCCGATGTACGCACATAATACACGCCCACTTGGACTTTTACTTTTAAACACGCCCACTTGGACTTTTGCAAGCCTCATTTGCATAACTACAAAAATGGTCATAACTTGGCCAAAAATGCTCGTTTTTAAAAAAATAAAAACGTTACTGTAATCTACATTGCAGCGCCGATCTGCTGCAATAGCAGATAGGGGTTGCAAAATCTGGTGACAGAGCCTCTTTAAAGCAAGAAGAAAGTACTTGTCACACAGACCCCCCCCCCCTGTAGATGGCGTTACACAGACCCCCCCCCCCCTGTAGATGGCGTTACACAGACCCCCCCCCCCCCATAGATGGCGTCGAACCCCCCCCCCCCCCCCCGGTAGACGGTAGCACACAGGCCCCCCCCCCAGGTAGATGGTGACACACAGATTTCCCCCCCCCCAGTAGATGGTGACACACAGATTCCCCCCCCCCCCCCGTAGACTGCACCACACAGACCCGCCCCCGTAGACTGCGCCACACAGACCCGCCCCCGTAGACTGCGCTACACAGGCACACCCCCCCCCCCTCCCCCGTAGACTGCGCCACACAGGCACACCCCCCCCCCCCCCCCCCCCCGGTAGACTGCGCCACACAGGCACACCCCCTCCCCCCCGGTAGACTGCGCCACACAGGCACACCCCCTCCCCCCCGTAGACTGCGCCACACAGGCACCCCCCCGTAAACTGCGCTACATGGCCCCCCTCCCCCACAGCTCCTTAAAAAAAAAGATTGTACTTACCTTGCCCTGTTCCTGCGACAGACGGAACTCTACACTGCCTCTCCGGAACGTCCGGACCCTGACGCAGATGTGAACGAAGCCTAATGCAGCAAAGCATAATCTACATGTCCATCTAGAGATAATAACAAAAGGCATGTAAAGGGAAAAAACAGGCTTAATGCATGCTCCATATCCAAAGTCCTCCACAGTTGGAGCGTAGTGTGTACTCGCCTACTGCGACTGGTCAATAGAAACAAGGTCCTCCAGGAAATAGCAAGGTGTTGTAGGGTAGCTAGTACCATGGGCATGCATATTGTAATGTAAGGTAAACTCCGTTCTTAAATAAGGGGCTAGATTGGCGCCAAGGGATGGTAATAACCTCCCTAATTGTATGAGCGTCACAAGCACATAGATGCGCATGTGCAGTACAGTGTCTAGACTCTATGGTCGGTGTAACGCCGACCTGAGGTTAGCGCATACGTGACCTGCTCGGGACAACAATGTATCTCAGAAGTCTACGTGAATAACGTCCGTGTGCTGCGCAGGGAAATCGCACACGGACCCATTGATTTAGATGGGGCCATTCACACATGCAGGAGTTTTCACGCAACGTGTCCGTCGCGTAAAACTCACTGCATGTCCTATATTGGTGCGTTTTTCACGCACCTATCGCCCATTGAAATCAATGGGTGTGTGAAAATCACGCACGGCACACGGATGCACTTCCGTGTGCTGTGCGTGATTTAAGCATCAATTAAATTGAAAATAATTTTAAAAAAAGATGTGCTTAGTGTCGGCACATGTGTAGATTTAACCTGGAGCCTGTACTGTATGTCCTAATGTGAGTCTAATATGAATTCTAGAAAGAATATCAGTATATGGGGAACCAAAATTAAGTTATCGTGGACTTAAGTGGGTAATGGGTAATAACTCTAAGGTAAAATAAGTTCGGAAAACGCATCCCAAAAGAAAGGGTGTATTGTGAAGACAAACCACAAAAAATGATACCCATGACTACATTGTGAGGCGGCAATAGGGACCAGCGGCAGATTAGCGAGAGATTAATATTTTATATAGGAAGCTATAAGTGTCATAGTCTCGATTAGGACCACGTGGCGTAAGACATTGCAACTTATGTATCCAATAGGCTTCCCTCTTTTTCCGTATTCGGATTCTATCCCCTCCTCAACATTGGTGCACGTTCAAGCACCTGAAATTTGAGTTGTGTGATCTTATGTTTCGCTTCGTGGAGATGGTAGGGAATCGGTAGCAGTAGGTTTCGGCAATGTATGGTTGATTTGTGTTTGCCAATCTCATCGCTCACTGGGTGGATTCCCCTACGTACCCAAGACCGCGTGGTCATTTAATGAGGTAGACGTATTTGGAGTTGCCCGTAAAATAGTCCCTAACAGGGAAAGTCTGTGTGAGAGTGGTGTATCTTATCCCCTTTTGAGGATATTTGAGCACGGTTCACAGTGTAGGCATGGGAATGTGCCTTTTTTTTGGGGGTACCTAGGAAAAGTTGTAACTTGGATTTAGATCCCTCGTCTGCCTTTGCTAATTTGTCCCTGAGATTCCTGGGTCTCCGGTTGCATGGGAGAATTGGTACTTGGAACTCCTCTATGGTCGGATAGGCTTTAGAGAGGACGTTCCAGTGTCTCCTAATGATACTTTGTACCTTATTGGCTTCTGGGTGGTATGTATGGACAAATGGTATTCTCTTGCCCATTGGAGGTCTCGTGTGTGTGTGTGTGTGTGTGTGTGTTCGGGGTTGTAGATTACTTTTCTATAATTGATTGGGGATAGCCTCTTTCCAAGAATTTTCCTGCCATTTCCTCAACTCTAGTGTTTTGTGTGGGGGTGTCATCCAAGGAGGCCGGCCTGGATGAAGAAACAGAATTATGGGTAGGTATAAGATTTTCTTTTTTCTGAGTTGCGTTTTTTGCGGTGGAATCGCTGCTTTTCTGCGGCAAAAAAAACCCACATCTACTATTGCGGATTTTATCTCCCCGTTGTATTCAATTTGGAAAACCCACAACAAAAAAAAGCGATTACGCAAATATGATTGACCTGCTGCAAATTGAAAAACCAAACTGCAGGTCAATTTCTGAGCGTTTTTTTGTGCTCAGAATTTACGCAGCGTGTGGATGAGATTTGTTCAAATCTCATCCACTCTGCTGCTACTGTATTATGCTGTGGAATTTCCGCAATTAAATGTGCAGTATTTACGCTACGTGTGAACTCGCCCTAAATTGTCATTGCGGTAGCCTCCATTGTTCCATTTGCTCACTGCAAGATTCTTGGCCACAACGTTCCTGTCAGTGTTTCAGTCCATCCACAAGCGAGGAAGGGCGAGATCTTGCGTGGATTATAAAGATGAGATCATTTATAGGAATCACAAGGATAACCCGTCGGTGTATGACCCATATACTCCTCCGTGATTATTCTACGTTAGATGACGGATGTGTATTGCAGGAATGATAATGTGGTTAATTGACTTTTATTAGATCATCCGCCTATATGCTCTTCATTACGATATTTACCAGCTGACATGTTGCGTGCGTGCGTGCGCGCGCGTGTCGGTGCGTAATAGAAATGTTTAACTGCACCACTTATTGGGGTTATTGGTTCAGCCTTTTAAAATGGCCGACTCCGCCTTGTATCTATAATAAAATTTGTTTTCTGCAAAATGTCTCAAATTACTATGTAATGTGATTAGCCACTACCTTTAAATTAGGGACTTAGACGCAAACCTAGTGGGTGAAATACCCCCTTCTCAACTGCCCCCCTAAGTGCCGATTGAAGGGTTAACCGGAATTATGCGCTATATGAAGAGCAAAACGTCCCTCCTAGCAATGGTTGCTTATGTTTTAAGAAATGCCCTCGTCCTGCGCATGTAAATTTTCCTTCTTGACCGCACACCTCCGAGAGAGAGGGCCTGCCTTCCAGCTGGACAGGAAACCTAGGGCAAATTTTAAAGGTAACCCGATTTTTCTTTCAATGGTTTCTTTTCCTTTGGACAGCGGAGTCTAGAGCATTGAACACCTCTATGTGGACTGTGATGGCCCCCAGCAGGGACCGCAGCGACTATATTAGTCCAGATGGCCTCCTGGGATGTAAGGCTTCACTAGAAACTGTCTACGTCTGGGTGTCCTTCCTCCAGAGCCTGGCCTTCTGCTTCTGGCATCTTGGTATGACGTACCGGCTTGGGTCCCTAAGCTTGGTCCCCTGCCTTTGGTCTTTTGGCTTGATCCCCTGCCTTTGGTCTTTTGGCTTGGTCCCCTGCCTCTGGGCTTGGTTGTGGCCCCTGTTTCCCACAAGTGTTAAAAACCAGGGGAGAATAGGCCAAATGTCTTAAAACACCCATAACAGAAGAGGTTACGTGGGCTCCTTGAAGGAAGTGTGGGCCGGTGTTTACAGCCTAGGACAACTTGGTGATGGAGTTGCTCGGGATGGCGTTAGTTCCCAATTACTGGAAACAGCACAGCAAGCTCGACTATTTCTGTAATCAGTCCTCATAGTGATTTTTGTTTTTTGTTTTTTTACTCTCCTAAAAAGAGAGGATGTGTCAATGTTGACTTTAAGGGTATGTGCACACACACTAATTACGTCCGTAATTGACGGACGTATTTCGGCCGCAAGTGCCGGACCGAACACAGTGCAGGGAGCCGGGCTCCTAGCATCATACTTATGTACGACGCTAGGAGTCCCTGCCTCTCCGTGGAACTACTGTCCCATACTGAAAACATGATTACAGTACGGGACAGTTGTCCTGCAGAGAGGCAGGGACTCCTAGCATCGTACATAAGTATGATGCTAGGAGCCCGGCTCCCTGCACTGTGTTCGGTCCTGGACTTGCGGCCGAAATACGTCCGTCAATTACGGACGTAATTAGTGTGTGTGCACATACCCTAAATCCTTTGTTTGTTTTTTTTGGCTGGAGTTATTTTAGGGTACCTTCACACACGCGCGCACCTTTTTATGTATCTTTTTTATTTTTTTTAGCTTGTAAAAATTGCCACTATTTTAATGCGTTTTTTTGGTGGTTGTTTTTTTTTTCTTAATGTTTTTCTGTTAGAAAGCAGCTGAAAAATGCAAGACAAAAGCAAAAAATCAAGATGCCACAAGAAAAAAATAATGCGTAGTGCGTTTAATTCCCTATTGACTTTAAAGTGTAGGTAATTGGTGGGGGTCCGAGCACTGAGACCCCCACCAATCGCTAGAACAAAGCAACTGAAGTGCTCGTGTGAGCGCTCAGCCGCTTCGTGTCTGTTCGGCTTTTTCCGGAAAGCCGATGTATCGGAGAACGGGCTCATAGACTTTCTATTGAGTCTGAACACCAATACATTTATTTCCGGAAAAAGACGAACAGACGCAAAGCAGCTGAGTGCTCACACCAGCGCTTCATCTGCTTTTGTTCTAGCGATTGGTGGGGGTTCCACTGCTCGGACCACCACCAATCCAAACTTCTGACTTGTCACTGACATGTCAGAAGTTTATCAAATGTTGCTGCTGAATTCATTTCAGCGATGTGTGAACTACGGCGCTGATTTCCATTGAAAGCCCTGAAAACGCCTTGCTCTTCCCTTTGCTTAGTGATTCACTCAAAATTTGCTGTGTTAACATGGCCTTATCCCTCCCTAAGTTTTATTTTCCGCTAAGTCTCTGGTGTGCTGTCGTTGGATGAGAAGGAAAAATGCTGACCCCCCCCCCCCTCTATGAATGGTGCTAGTCAGAGTGCGTCAACCAGGGTGCAACTCCCATGTACGGTGCCAGCTAGAGTGCTCCACTCATGAATAGTGACAGACCGCATGTTGATGGAATTGTGCCAGCCAGCGTGTTTAAATGAAAGATCCCTAAATCCCGCTCTCCTCCTGCCCAGATTTCTTGTTTTTTTTTTAAAAAAATTGACAGCCAATAAGTTGCTGCAGATATGTAATTTCCTCTCCCGCCGCATAGAGTGCTCGGTGATTGCTCCTGGCTACGCAGGCGACTTTCCTGAACTTCCAGGTGGTCTGGAACATATCATGGGCCGTATAGGAGGGTCCAAAGTATGATTTCATCTAATTGGGCGTCACCTGACAGGCTCAGCGGCGTCTATCGTAGGGTGGCACTCCACAGCGTATGTGACAGTGCATGATATCGCACCACGTGATAAGTACTTTGTGATTTTTATTTTGCATTGACTTGTGATAGGAGGAGCCTACTTTTTGACGGGGAAAATATAAAAAATTGCATTTTGATATCTTGCAATGTTGTGATATTATATTGTGTAATTATATTCGAATCCTATATGGGAAATATCACAATCGACTCGCAATTATCGCAAAAAATAAATAAAAATAATTGTGGACCCGGTCAGGCGATCCCTCTCAGCCAATCCTGAAAGGGTGCGCAATTTTAATTTGGCATGCACAATTGCGCATTCTTTCCGCAGACTTATAGGGTACCTGGTCTCTAGGTTCGTGTCATTGTGGCATCGAATGTAAATCGTCTTGGCGTGTAGAACACCCATTTTATTATCTAGTTAAATACTTGGCAAGAAAAGCCATAATATTTCACTGCATCCGCCGCTGTTCCGGGATGTCTGGATAATCCACTAGTAATGGCCACATAAACTTGACATTATCCATGCGTCCGATGTTATCCGTAGGATCTTCGCTGACGGTGGACGGGGTGTGATGAGTAATGCTATTGGGTATTTTGTTTGCAAAGCAGTTTGTGAGGGCACAGAGCCGTATTGTGCCGAGTCCTGGTGATAGCAGCTGGTCGTGCTCTGTACTGCTCTACTCCGCAACCTCGTCTTACTCCTAGTTCTATCATAATGCATGTAGTGATTTATATTAAGAGATGGTAATCGCATGTAAATAGAAGTCCGTGAGTTGTCATGTTTGTCATGTTCGAGAATGGTGTTCAGTTGTATCTGTTTCAGGATAAGATTGGTGAGGCCATTGAGCACCATAAAGCCCCGTCTACGCGTTGCGTATATGTGGAATTTACGTCCAGATTTTTCATGTGGAAATTATGCAGCGTATTACAGTAGCAGCAAAGTGGATGGGATTTTAAAAAAAAATTCAGAAAAAAAAAATCGAAAAGACGTGGAAATAGACCTGTGGTGCGGCTTCTGAATCTGCAGCGTTGCAATTTATGCTGCAGAAACGCCAGACTCTAATTCCGCAGCAAATACGCTATGTGTGCATGGGGCGTTAGGATCTATTCACACATTGCGGTTAGAACCGTATCGCAAGAATGCATCTGAAAACCGCATGTGCTTGACCATTGCATCAAAATTTCACCAAATCGCAGTCGGTTTTCGGATACATTTTGTCGATGCAGTTCTCACCGCACACCTCAACCGCAACGTGTGAAGGGACCCGTAAACCTTCTATAGAGGTTGTCACAAACTTTCCTAAGGTTTTGAATGATGAATCTTCCTATTGTGTATGGGGTTTGGGCATTATCACAGATTTGCCCATCAGACACCTGGGAAAATGAGAATCTCCCCTCCCCTGGTAGAACATGATGGACATGTGTTTTTTTTAAAATGTATTTTTATTTTTTGATTTAGTGTTAGTTGGTACATGCGTTTTTGAATTTATGTACGGACGCCATTTTGACCCAAAAAAAGCTAGACTTTCTCAAAGTTTACTATAGACTTTTAACTAATTGGTGACAGTTTTAAACTCTCCCCCCCCCCCCCCCTGAAATGCTCCTAAACGCATCGCGCAGCAATGACCACAGGTGCTTAAACAGCGCAACGTGTTATTTTTGGTGGGTGGTTATTGTACCCAGTTTAGGCAGTACTATCTTTGGAGTCTCAGGGTGACATGCAGGGACCCCCCCCCCCCCCTAATCTCTGGAACCGTGCAGCTTCAGTAATCTGCTGGGGGAGAAATAAAATGAAGTCTCACGTTTTCGCCTGCTGATTGACTTTAACACATGTTATTAGAGCCGTGTACTTTGCACCTACGGTAGATGTTGGTTATCTTCACACACACGTAATATAAAACTGGCTGAGCCACCTGTTGTGATGTGTGATTGTCAGCGACATGTACAGGGGGTTAATGGCGTAACGCGTGTCATGTGACTAGGAATGAGTGCAGTCGTTCAATACTGCAACAAATGGGAGAGCGGTGTATGTCAGTTACACATTATAGGAGTTTGAGTAAAGTGTACGTTTTGGTTTTTTTATGCAGCGGAAATTTAGTCCCAAAAACGTCACCAAAATGTGGTGCGGTTTCCAGGTCGGATACGCGGCGCAGTTTTTAGACCGTGTATCCGACCCGTGGGAACCCGGCCTTAGGATATGTCCACGCTGGGCATATACACTGCAGAAGTGTCTGCAGCATACATAGGACCCAGAACATCCTGACAAATATTTGCACCAAATTGTAAATCTGATGCGTATATTTTGCCGGATTGTGCATTGTGGAAAATGGCAGCCAGAAAATTCTACGCTCCCCTCCCGTGCCATAGCAACGCATCCATGCTCTTCAAGCTGCTCTGTGTTTGGGGGTGTCCTGTGATGACGTTTCATGTCGTTACATGTGAACTGTGATTGGTTGCAGGGGTCAAGTGTGATTTAAAAAGTCATCACAGGAGACCACCGGACACAGTGCAGCCCGGACGACCAGGGAATTGTAATGGCAGTGCGCCGTGTGAGGTATAGGCTTTATTTCTTTTTATCCTATGTAATTGGCTGAGAATATGCAGCGTAATTGCGGAAAATTGCTCAAACATTTGACTTCCCTATTGAACTCACTGGGGATATTCTGTGACAAATGCGCAGCAAATCCACAGCATAAATTTACATTTTAGGCCGGGTTCCCACATAGCGTGAACGCTGCGGAATTTCCACAACCGAATTCTGTGCGGAATTTCGGCAGCATTTACAGTAGCAGAGAAGATTTAGAAAATCTCATGCCCGTGCTTTGAGAAGAATTGCGCAAGTCGTGTGGAAAGTGTTCTAAGGTGCGTTTTTCAATTCCGCAACATGTCAATTTATGCTGTGGGTTCCGTGCGGAGATGCTGTGTGTTTGGCCCGTAGACTTCCATGGGGAGCAGAAATTCTGCAACAGATTTATGTTGCGGATTTTACAGCGTTTACGCAGCGGAAACTCCATAAAAAACACTGGGAATCCGCACATGCACATATACTTTGCTATAACCAATGTTTAACACTAAATCCGCAGGTAAAACCGCTGCAGAAAAAACGCAGCGTGTCCGCAGTAAGGAAAAACGCACTATTTGGTGCCGATTTCTGTGACTGATTTACCGGCGTTTTTCTGGAGAGTCTGCTGCAGATTTTGGGTCAGTTCACACGTTGCGTAAATAATGTGATGTTTCCACATGAAACATCATCCTAGGAGGCCGGCCTGTATGATGTCAGAGGGCCGGTCTCCTGGGATGACTCTTCATCCCATGTGACCGCCGCTGCAGCGGTCTCCTCGGATGAAATGTCATCCCAGGAGGCCGGCCCACTGCCAGGCCGGTTAATTCAGGAGTTTTCCGCAGCGGACATTCCGGCCGTAAAACTGCACCACAGTTTGGTGTGCTTTTTCGCCCGGAATTCCCTGCATTGCACAGGCCGGATACCCTGCGTGCTTTTACGCAACGTATCCGCCCCATGAGAACGCAGCCTTTCTCTTGCAGAAAATCTGCAGCGTATCCGGTGTGTGGGAACATACCCTTAGGCCGGGTTCCCACAGGACGGATACACTGCGTAAAAATCACTGTCTCCGACCAGGAAACTGCAGGACAATACAATGAGGAAAACCCGCAACGGAAAATCAACATAAACGCAGCATAAATTGACATGCTGCGGATCCGCGGGTCAAGTTATTAACATTTACTCTGCTTTTTTTTTTTTTTTTCGCAGCGTGTGCATGAGATTTTCTGAATGTCATCCACTTTGCTGCTACTGTAAATGCTGCGGAATTTCCGCACATCATTCCGTTGCAGAAATTCATGCCCGCGTTGCGTATTTTGAGTGGAAAATCCGCACCAAACACACTTAAATACGCAGGAAATTTGCAGGTAAAAACCAAACTTAATCGTGCATTTTTCGATGCGTTTTCCAGTGAGGTTTTTACACTTTGCTTTTTTCAGCGTGTTTTCACGCTGCGGGTTTTGGTTCTATTTTTTTTTTTTTTTTTCTCAGCACTAGGCAGATACAATTCGCAAGCAGAAACGCAGGATAAACTGACATGCTGCGGATTCTAAAATCTGCACCGCAGGTCAATTTACGTGTGTGAAAAATACCGTATCATTTACATGAATTCCTGGAATCTGGTACTGTATTACGCTTCGGTTTTGCTGCACGCAAATGTGTGTTGACCCTTTAAAGTGGTTGTCCCAAGATCGACATTTATCTGCTATGCACAGGATAGGTGATAAATGTCTGCTCCCTGGGACCCCTACGATCACTGGAATGGGGTCCCGAGCCTCCCATTCCTCCTCACTGCACCCACCTCAGTGGTGAGGAGTTTAAACGGAATGGCGGTCATGCATGCGCGCTGCTGCTTCATTCAAAGTATATGATGGAGATGCACGATCGCTGGACTTGGCTATCTCCGTCAGTTCCATAGTCTCTGACTAAGCAGGTAATCTGTGTGTAAAGGTTCATTCACGTGTTAAGGTGTGCTTAGAACCACATCGAAAAACCGCGTGTTTTTGCCGCGACTTACTGTGTTTCTCGATGCGGTTGCGTTAAAAAATGCAACCGCATTGAGAAATGCACTAAATTGCTGTAAAAACGCATGTGGTTTTCGTATGCGGTTTTTTCAATGTGCACCTCAACCACAGCGTGTGAATGAACCCTTGGGTTTAGTAAGTCTACACCGGAGACTATATTTAGGCCTCAAGCACCACCGTACTCCGTATGATTCAGGTGTAATGGAGACGTCTCCAGATAGCAACCCAAATATATAAATTCCATACAATGTGGCTACATACAAGGCATTGTGCAAAACAATCGTAGAGAAATGTGGCCTTGTTGCCCATAGCAACCAATCAGCAATCACCACTCATTTTCTAATCTGCACTGGTAAAATGAAACGCGGCTTCTGATTGGTTGCTGTGGGTGACATGGTCCACGTTTCTCTGCCATTGTTTTGATATATATGAGACGTTTGGTTTCTCTGACATGGGGGATGGGTTACACCATATAGCCTGCAGCTGTATACATGTTACTATGTGGAGTGAGAATGGGTGTGTGCAGATATTCACAATGATTCATTCGGAAGTTTTGGGAAATTATGTAAAAAAAATAATAATAATAATGGTGTCCGTCCCTTCCACAACGGGGCGACACAGGAGGGAGCTGTGTGACATGGACGGCTGTGCATCGCGCAAATGGTTAATAAATGTGTCGTACAGATAAGACATTATTTTTAAGTAAAGTCCACCAAGGAGCAAATACATTGATAAATGAGGCCTGTATTACCACACACTGTGCTCGGGGTGTGTATACTTGAGCAGTTTTGGGATACACCTGTTCTATGTAAGGAGAGCAGAACAGGTGAATACAGGGAGCGGCTCCAGTCACTGTTAACTCCTTCACTGCCAGAAATACTAGTGAAGGTTATGCCGTCTCTAGAACAGTCTTTGTATCTCGCAGGGACTCGGTTGGAATCACATCGGAAATCCGTTTCCGAGAACCCAATGCGTTTTTTTACCACAATTTGATGCGTTTTTTGTTGTGGTAACAAAAATGCAACCGCATCGGAAAACGCACCAAATCACTGTAAAATTGCATTCGGTTTTCTGATGCATTTTTTTCCGGTGCGGTACTGACTGCACCACAACCGCAACATCTGAATACACCCTGCCCTGACACTATTACTGTATACGTAGTCCGAAGTTGTACCCGCTAGTAGCTGGCAGGTTTAAGGCCTACATATGTAAGCTGTAATGGTGGGGGCACAGGCACATATTTCTGGTCTGAGCTCAGACCCTCCCTCACATTCTATCATTGTGGGGCCCCCATAGTCATTACTTGGCTTTTGTGACAGTAAGTGCCTTCTGGTTGCTATGTGGGCCTCTTTGGCAGAGGAGAATGGAGAATATACTGTATAAATACACATAAATCTTCTATAGGGTGCTGTCATATCAAAGGATAAGGTAAAACATAAAACTCCTGGCCAGTGGTGCCAGAGACTTTTTAGTTTATAGTGACAGAGGCCGCTTCATACATTAACGACACATACAGAGATGGAATACGACACATACATCCCCATAGAGAATGAGAACGGGAGCCGCCATGACTTAATTGTACGAAGTTTTCTACGTATGGAGCGGGCTCACGGGCTGAACCCGCTGCGGGTGTGAGTAGTTTACTACACCCTACAATCCAGGCTGTTTAAACATGAAGGCCTCATGCACTCATTGATTTCAATTAGCCCGAACCGCAAATCTGCACAATATAATGTCTTGTCCTATTTATTTTTTTGCAGCCCGGGCTCCCGGCCTATGCACGGACCGTGGAAACCAGGGTCGTGTGCGTGGGCTCATAGAAATGAATGGGTCTGCAATTCACCCACATTTTTGCGGATGAATTGCGGACGCAAAAACACGTTCGTGTGCATGGGGCCTTAAAAACTGCGGTCAATAGTGATCACGGTATCTAAGCCGTAAGAAAGCGGGGGGGATCCCTCTGTCATCTCATCGCCCCCTCTGCAATGCGATTGCAGTGTGGCGATGGTTGTCATGGCATCCCCAGCAGGTCTCTCCTCCTCCTCCTATTAATCCCTTAATAGGAGACCGTAAAAATACCGAAACACAAGTGTTGCAGTCTAATGTATCAGTGATCTAACGCGTTTTGAATGCCATAAAAAGAAAAAAAACTCAAAAAATGTAATAAGTGATGAAAAAGTCGTATTTGCCCAAAATGGTACCAATAAATAACCCTAATAATAAAGAAGCTCTTACACCGCTCCATAAACAGAAATATAGTTCTAGTAAATACTTGTACTGCCTACAAAATGGCCGCTGTAGTGCAGTGTCTCGTTCTTATGATCTTTTTAAAGTGCATGTGATTTACTAAAGCCGACAGGATTACAATAGAGTGGAGAGATGAGGTCATTGATCCCATATGAATGTATTGAGGTGTGTATGGCCTCGGATGATGATATGGGACAGTGAAGAGTGGAAATGTCCGGAATGGGCATGTCCCTCCCTCACTGTACATGACGTGAGGTAGAAAGGGAGGCCGATCCCAGGCAGAAAGACAAGGAGACTATGGTGGTCAGACATGTAGGCCCACATTTAGTATGCAGATTTACGCCAGGCTTTGGCATAAACTGTAGCAGAAAAAATTGTGAAGAAATTTGCAGCTTTTCTTGCCGCACGCTAAATTTGGAAAGTGATAAAGATAGCTGCGGTCTCCACGGAGACTTAGTTTAGGCCACATTTTTATTATGTAAAGTAGGTGAAAAGGCATTTTCTATTTTGTACCACTCAGCTGGTGACCTCTAGCTGACGTTGCTAAGGAGAAAAGATTTGGGTATGTTCACACGCTTAACCAAAAACATCTGAAAATACGGAGCTGTTTTCAAGGGAAAACAGCTCCTGATTTTCAGCCGTGTTTTTAGCAACTTGCGTTTTTCGCTGCTTTTTTAGGGCCGTTTTTTGAGCATTTTTTTTTTTTTTTAAAAAACAGCCCGTCGGAAGAGAATGCCGTTTTCCCATTGAAATCAATGGGCAGATGTTTGGAGGCGTTCTGCTTACGACTTTTCGGCCGTTTACGGCCCGAAAAACGGCCGAAAATAAGCCGTGTGGACATAATGCACACAACGTAGCTCTTTGTCCGCATTCTATCCGCAACTTTACAGCTAGCACATGGACCCGTTCATTAATGTGGCCCCATGCACAAAGCCTTGATGTTCAAGGATCCATATGGGGGACGCGATTCCGGGCCGCAAAACCTTAGGACATTTACAAATTTGATAATACTAGTCTATGGGAACGTGAAAATTGCAGATACATTTCCAAGCGACGCAGAGGAAATCATGTGATTCAGCGATCATGTGACCTACTTAGGGCGTTGTGGCCGTCTAGTAACATCAATTCCAGCCCCCCCTTTTTTGCGGATCTGTGAATATTGATCACTCACAGATGCACTACAGAAGTTTTTTTTGGGGCCAAATGGGCAGCAAATACAGACTACGGATCTGTTGTTTTGCAGACCGCAAAATTGCCACGGTCGTGTGCAATAGGTCTGACTCCTCATGCACACGACCATGTGCGCTGGCTCCGTCCCGTTGGTGATCCGAGGAAAGATAGAACATGTCCTATCTTTTCTCGGAGACTCTGATCGGACCCGATTCACTTGCTAAAGTGAATGGGTCTGTGAAGACTATCGGGTGCCATTCGGATGGCGTCAAATGGCCCGAGTGGCACAACGGCCGTGTGCATGAGGCGTTATATGTATTTTAGAAAAGTTCTAATACCCATCTATATGAAACTTTTGGGACTTAAAATTCTTGAATTTTGCAGTGTGTTTTTTGCTTTGATTTCAATAATGTGTACCAATATAACAAATGGAAATAATGGCCAAGATTGATTTGTGACCATTTTTTTATTAAAACGAGCGCATCCGTTTATGCATTTGGCACATTTTGTACTGTCTGAGAATCCGAAAAAAGCAAATCTATGCCTGCTCTAAACACATGTAGATTTGCGACAAAATTGGCACCGTTTTTCAGACTTCCAGCTTAATTAATTTGAATAAAATTACGTCTCCTTGGTGGCCACGCTCACTTTGCGAGAAAAATTTGTCCCACGTTGAGACTTGCGACTTTTTTCGCAGTTTACATCAAATCCTGGCGTAAACGGCATGCTAAATGTGGCGGTTTAATGCGCAAATCTCTAAATATATCAGATGTCACCGTACTCCACTCTGCGACAAGTTGTCCCCTATCCCATTACTCGCAACATAATTCTCTAAGTACAGTGTAGCTAAGCCTATCCTGTGTGATCTGGTCAATGTGCTGGTGTATCTAAGCCTTTTATGTGTGATACAGCTCTACATGTATTGTTCTTCTTCTGTCTGGTTACAGATTCCACTCTTTCACTCTCTCTATCCCTCTCATTCTCTTCGTTTCGCGGTTGTCAGACCGGCTCGCTTCCTCACAATAGCGGATAAGCCCTGCAGGGCGGGAGACATGTAATGCTATTAAGTCCTCTGTTATAGTCCCCTACTTTCCGGACCCTTTTTGCGCACGCTTCCTCTGAGGGTATAATGACTGGAAGTGTGTCAGTGGCTCACGGTGGGTTACTAAGCGTGCAGGCGTCCTCCTGCTGACGTGCGTCAGACTCCGCGGGGAGCTATGGATCTGTCGTGTAGAACAATACCTGTAATTAAAGAGGAGCTGGGGGATACGTATATGTAGGTCCTCCCTTAACTTATCTCCTAAGGGTGGGTTTACTTCTGCGCTAAGATTTCCGTTATTCTGCTGCATCAGAGTAGCAGAACCCTGAACAAAATGGAGTTTCCAGATCCATCGCATTATGGACACCAGCGGCGCCCGACTGAACCCGTTGAAGGAAAAATATAAACAAATTTTTGCTCGTTTTCTGGCAAAAAAAAGCCACACATTTTGGCGCACACAGCTTTTGCGCAAAATTTTTTAATTTGAGACTTTTCTCGGCACTTTTCAAATGTGGGAAGAAAAAGGGGTCGTTCTTTGCCATAGGGGATGGGGCCTCCATCGGCACGACAGATTTATCGAAACTTACCCTAGGATCTGGCGTAAGTTATGGCGCATATCTGTCTGCTCATAGGCGTAGATTTGAATTTCTGAGTGTTCACCTAATCTAATAACTGTATAATAAAATGTTCTAATCTATCAGATGCTTTAATTTCTCACCAGATCTCTGCTTGCTGTCAGTGAATTCATGTATACATCCAGAACCTTGAACGAAAACTCTTCCTGATCTACTTCTGTTTACAGCTGCCGGTTTGTTACAATTGCATCTAGTCTAGACTATAGGATACATGATGCTTGCGCTGATAAATTCTAGCAAACGATCAGGAAAGAGAGATTTGTGTTTCTGTAGTATTTGGTTCACAGAGGACTGTCTGGATTCAATTGTAACGAACTCTCAGCTGTAAGGCATATTTGGTCTGTTCTGGCTTTAAGCCACTGGATGTAAACAAGATTGCTCCCATTCACTGACCTCGAGCAGAGCTCTTGAAAGTGGTGAGGAATTGAAAGTATAAGCTGCGGGGCTCTTCATTATACAATGATTACGATTTATTTATTTAAAATCTCAAAGAACTGGTTCTATAAGTGGTGACCTGCACCTTTATATATTGGTCTGAAGGATGAACACAAAACTTCCTGATGCAGAGGAGACTGTGTATTGACTATAGACTAACCACAATAATAATTATATCCGGCTGTAATAACCCGGCCGCTGACTGATCATTATATACACAGAACTGGTGTACGCATCTTCTTGTGTATATAGTGATATGGAGCATGCTGGTATAACCTGGGGATCTTCTGTATATAATTATATATGTACAGCTGGTATAAGTTATACATCTTCTTGTATATAGTGATATGGAGCATGCTGGTATAACCTGGGTATCTTCTGTATATAATTATATATGTACAGCTGGTATAAGTTATACATCTTCTGTATATAGTGATATGGAGCATGCTGGTATAACCTGGGTATCTTCTGTATATAATTATAGATGTACAGCAGGTGTAAGTTATACATCTTCTTGTATATAGTGATATGGAGCATGCTGGTATAACCTGGGTATCTTCTGTATATAATTATATATGTACAGCTGGTATAAGTTATATATCTTCTTGTATATAGTTATATGGAGCATGCTGGTATAACCTGGGTATCTTCTGTATATAACTATATATGTTCAGCTGGTATAAGTTATATATCTTCTTGTATATAGTGATATGGAGCATGCTGGTATAACCTGGGTATCTTCTGCATATAATTATATATGAACAGCAGGTATAAGTTATACATCTTCTTGTATATAGTGATATGGAGCATGCTGGTATAACCTGGGTATCTTCTGTATATAATTATATATGTACAGCTGGTATAAGTTATATATCTTCTTGTATATAGTGATATGGAGCATGCTGGTATAACCTGGGCATCTTCTGTATATAATTATATATGTACAGCTGGTATAAGTTATACATCTTTTAGTATATAGTGATATGGAGCATGCTGGTATAACCTGGGTATCTTCTGTATATAATTATATATGTACATCTGGTATAAGTTATACATGTTTTAGTATGTAGTGATATGGACCATGCTGGTATAACCTGGGTATCTTCTGTATATAATTATATATGTACAGCTGGTATAAGTTATACATCTTCTTGTATATAGTGATATGGAGCATGCTGGTATAACCTGGGCATCTGCGGTATATAATTTATATATGTACAGCTGGTATAAGTTATACATCTTCTTGTATATAGTGATATGGAGCATGCTGGTATAACCTGGGCATCTGCGGTATATAATTATATATGTACATCTGGTATAAGTTATACATGTTTTAGTATGTAGTGATATGGACCATGCTGGTATAACCTGGGTATCTTCTGTATATAATTATATATGTACAGCTGGTATAAGTTATACATCTTCTTGTATATAGTGATATGGAGCATGCTGGTATAACCTGGGCATCTGCGGTATATAATTTATATATGTCCAGCCGGTGTATATTATACATCTTGTATATAATGATATGAGTAATATTTGCTTTTGGAATTGAATGCTTCGTTTGAGAGATCACATTGCAATGAAAGGATTCGTGCCACAGGGGTTTCGGAGGAGGGGCCATTCGCCTGCCTCGGGGCCACATTTTAGTCTCGTTTCTTATCTTGGACCTGCATGGATAACCCCAACGTAATCCTGTTTTGTTGCCTGATATGTTAATATGAGTTTCTGTTTTTTATTACAGGACTGTGGCATCTGAAGTTCGGAAGCAAGTCTCTAGAGAGTATGGAGGGTCTCCGCAGCTATCCAAGAAACGCACCGGGGGGACACCGTCTGTGAGTCTCATACTTTCAGCTATTGTTTTATTTTGTGATCTTTTTCCGTCTCACCCATATGTATCTACATACCTCTGTTACAGGTTCCGCTCTCAGATGTAGTAGACCCCCTGGATTTTGAGGTTTATTTGGCGAACCACCCCCCAGATTCAGAATGTGAAGCCTTGAGGAAGCTATATGATTTTCCTCCTGATGACATTGAGATCTTGTATGAGCCAAGAGAATGCCGCACTCTAGAACCTGCGGCCCCGGAAGAAGGGTGAGATGATAGGAATGGATGGAGGGGCGGGTTAAGTTCCTGTTGGAGAAAGCTGGGTCCGCTAGACTTGCGGGGCTTTGTTAAGCAGTGGTGGGGTAGATGGGGCCCACAATCCATATACACCTGTAGCGGATCCTGGGGTAAACCTTTTTGTTATCTGTTCGGTAATGTCGGGTATTACTCCCTGTCTGCTTGAAATGACGGCCTCTTCATGGTACAGCAATATCTACAGGATTTTGCTGGACCTGGGATTTAAATTTTTCAATAGTTTTTCTGGCTATAATAGAACATAGATGCCCTTATGCTTTGTTGGCTCTGAGACGTGCCCACCACCTGGTCACTTGGCACAGCTGAGTGGGCACATTTTGGGAGTGCCTTAGGGTCTGTTCATATCTGCGTTCGGATTTTCCGTTGTTGTGCGCCATCACCGGAGCAGAACGGAATACCGGACCCGTTGGATCCGTCGTGTACCTGCCTGAGACATCACGGACACCAGTTGGTACTTGATAATGCAAAGAACAACTATTTTGTTAGGAATCAAAAATCACTGGTGACCAGCGGTCCCTTCATGTCACCGTTGGGAGGACCCCACCAAACCGCTGCTTATAGCTCAACCTCCTCACGTGTCACCGACACGTGTAAGAATGTCCTTGACAAAACTCTCATTGATTACAATGGCCTTTGCTTATTTCCAGATGTAGAAATCTCTGAACAGTGCCAAAGGGGTCTGATCTCTCTCTGGAAACTGTTGGTCTGAGATAAGACTTAAGCGGCGTTGGTCCTACATGTATCTTTTCAGTTCTGTAAATTTGTTCCCCTTTTTTTTTTTTTTTTTTGTTGATAGGAAGCTGGACGCTCGTGTCCGAGATGCCTTAAAGGTGTATACTCACGACTGGGTGATTGTGCAGAGGAGGTAAGTGATTATTTGCGAAGTGACTAGAAGTGTCCTGCAGGAAAACACGCGCACTAATGCATTGGTCTCCAACCTGTGGCTCTCCAGTAATTGCAAAACTACAACTGAAGGCTGTCAGGGCATGCTGGGAGTTGTAGTTTTGCATCCGCTGTAGAACCACCGGTTGGCGACCACTGTTCTATTATATAGGGGGCTTGTAATGTAAGAATAAGGAAGACTGCAAATTGGGAAGGAATTGATTAGGTGGAGTAGTTATGGGCAGAAGAGCTTACACTCAGCAATGTTTATAATACTGGTGCAAGACGTGGATCTGCAAGACATCTGCCTGCAATTTGGATATGCCAGTTGGAATAATTGGTAGAAAGAGCTTGCACTTTAATATGTGAAGGAGGAAAATGGGAAGAATAATTTGGTGAAGGGGGGCCCTGCTACATCGAGCATCAATATCCCGTGGGTGGCATTTGATACAACCCCCATTACATTGTTATCCACCAATCAGGTCACAGAAACTGAGCACCGCGTACACCCCGATCACCTCTGAGCGGCAAAGACAGCGTCAGAATAACCTGACCCGACAGATCTATGAACTGGATGAGACTGTCGAAGAGAAGGGATGTGCAGAGGAGCAGGTATTTTTTTGAGCTGCCCATGTGGGTCCATATGTGTTATGCCCTGCAGCTGTGTGATGACCTGATCAAGACTGGTTTTCAGCCTCTGAATATAAACCAAATATTTTTTTTTTCCATTAAGCGACAACAAGCAGTGCTCTTGAAAATTACAGAAGTTTCCATTTAAAGGGATGTTCCCTGAAACCTTCACCTATCGGGAGACCGGAGGTCCTTTGATCGTAGCTTGCCGATTGATTATTGGAATTTTTTCTAAAGCAAAGCTCCAGGCAAATCTGCTATGGATATGCTATGTTGTCCCTAATGCAGGGCCTGAGGAGGTGGTACATGACACGGATTCTCTGTTTGCTGTTTAACTCCTTGGGTGTTATGCCCCACCCCCTCAGGCCCTGCCTGAGGCATGGAGTGTTCCTTTAAGAGTTATCTTTTGGGGTTACTAGAATGGTAGCTCGAATATCCCAGAAACCCAAAGTATAATGTCCTGCAGCTTTTATTAGGCATTGCGAGTTATTTAAAGAGTCTCTGTCACCACATTATAAGTGGCCTATCTTGTACATAATGTGATTGGTGCTGTAATGTAGATTACAGCAGTGTTTTTTATTTAGAAAAACGATCATTTTTGACGGAGTTCTGAACGAATTTAGCTTTATGCTAATGACTTTTTTAATGGACAACTGGGCGTGTTTTTACTTTATGACCAAGTGGGCGTTGTACAGAGGAGTGTATGACGCTGACCAATCAGTGACCAATCAGCGTCATACACTTCTCTCCATTCATTTACACAGCACATAGTGATCTTACTAGATCACTATGTGCAGCCCCATACACACATTAACGTTACTGAAGTGTCCTGACAGTGAATATACATTACCTCCAGCCAGGACATGATGTGTATTCACAATCCTAACACTTCGCTAACACAATCCCGACACTACAGCACAGCAAGCGTAATCTAGTTTTAAACAACAGTTTACAGCGTAATCTCGCGAGACTGCGCTTCCTGTGCTGTAAATTTCACACAAACGTTACCGAAGTGTCAGGATTCTGAATAGACATCACGTCCTGGCTGCTAGTGATGTCTATTCACTGTTGGGAAACTTGAGTAACGTTAATGTGTGTGTATGTGGCTGCACATAGTGATCTAGTAAGATGGAGCTGTGTAAATGAATGGAGAGAAGTGTATGACGCTGATTGGTCAGTGTCATACACTTCTATTCACAACGCCCACTTGGTCAAAAAGTAAAACACGCCCAGTTGTCCATTAACAAACTCATTAGCATAAAGCTAAAATAGGTCATAACTGCGTCACAAATGATAGTTTTTCTAAATAAAAAACACTGCTGTAATCTACATTACAGCGCCGATCACATCATGTACAACATAGGCCACTTATAATGTGGTGACAGAGCGTCTTTAACTTCTGCCACTAAATGTTCGAACGCTTAGGGCTTATTCAGACGAACGTAAAATACGTCCGTGCAACGCGCAGGATTTTCACGCGCCTCGCACGGACCTATGTTAGTCTATGGGGCCGTGCAGACAGTCCGTGATTTTTGCGCAGCGTGAGTCCGCTGCCTAAAACTCACGACATGTCCGTTCTTTGTGCGTATTTCGCGCATCACGCACCCATTGAAGTCAATGGGTGCGTGAAAATCACGCGCTCCACACGGAAGCACTTCCGTGGGACGCGCGTGATTCGCGCAACAGCCGTGAAAAGTATGAATGAAAACAGAAAAGCATCATGTCATCATGATGGCGGCTGTGCGAAAATCACGCAACCGCGCATAATATGGTGATGACACACGGAGCTGTTAAGTGCCTTTTGCGCACGCAAAACGCACACGCTCGTCTAAATCCGCCCTTACAGTAATCCAGCTACTCTAAGGGTATGTGCACACGACAACGCCAAATACGTCTGAAATTCAGGAGCTGTTTCTCCTGAAACCAGCTCCGTAATTTCAGACGTTTTTACAAGTGCACGCGTTTTTCGCAGGGTCTTTTACGGACGTAATTGGAGCTGTTCTTCATTGTAGTCAATGAAAAACTGCTCCAATTACGTCCCAAGAAGTGTCCTGCACTTTGACGCGGCCGTAATTTTACGCGTCGTCTTTTGACAGCGACGCGTAAAATGACAGCTCGTCTGCACAGAACATCGTAAGACCCATTGCAAGCAATGGGCAGATGTTTGCCGACGTATTGGAGCCGTCTTTTCAGGTGTAATTCGAGGTGTAAAACGCCTCCATTACGTCTGAAAAGTGGTCGTGTGCACATACCCTAATAATAAGGAAGAGAAAGCCGCAAAGTGTGTTACAGGTGGTGGTGCGCCTGTGCAAAGGATGATGAGGGATGTTGGCCTAGGTTAATGCTTTCTCTTCCCTTGCTGCAATAGGAGGACAAAAAAAGGGCATCTGCATCCATGGATGACACACCACGGGGCAGCTGGGCCTCTAGTATATTTGATTTAAAGAACTCTGCACCTGATCCCTTACTCCCGAACTTGCTGGACAGAGCCCTTCCTGAGGAGATGGATCGGATCAATGAGGAGCAGAGGAGAGAGAACAGACACCCTCACATCCTGGCTTTATACCCTGCCCCTGATGAGGTAATGCTGAGTACTGCTCCTGAGCCTCTTCTAACATCTTATTACAGTAACCCGGCTCCTGAGCCTCTTCTAACATCTTATTACAGTAACCCGGCTCCTGAGCCTCTTCTAACATCTTATTACAGTAACCCGGCTCCTGATCCTCTTATAACCTCTTACTACAGTAACCCGGCTCCTGAGCCTCTTATAACCTCTTATTACAGTAACCCGGCTCCTGATCCTCTTATTACCCTGTAACATCTTATTACAGTAACCCGGCTCCTGATCCTCTTATTACCGTGTAACATCTTATTATAGTAACCCCGCTCCTGATCCTCTTATTACCCCTGTAACATCTTATTACAGTAACCCGGCTCCTGATCCTCTTATTACCCTGTAACATCTTATTACAGTAACCCGGCTCCTGATCCTCTTATTACCCTGTAACATCTTATTACAGTAACCCGGCTCCTGAGCCTCTTATTACCCTGTAACATCTTATTACAGTAACCCGGCTCCTGATCCTCTTATAACCCCTGTAACATCTTATTACAGTAACCCGGCTCCTGATCCTCTTATTACCCTGTAACATCTTATTACAGTAACCCGGCTCCTGATCCTCTTATTACCCTGTAACATCTTATTACAGTAACCCGGCTCCTGATCCTCTTATTACCCTGTAACATCTTATTACAGTAACCCGGCTCCTGATCCTCTTATTACCCCTGTAACATCTTATTACAGTAACCCGGCTCCTGATCCTCTTATTACCCCTGTAACATCTTATTACAGTAACCCGGCTCCTGATCCTCTTATTACCCTGTAACATCTTATTACAGTAACCCGGCTCCTGATCCTCTTATTACCCTGTAACACCTTATTACAGTAACCCGGCTCCTGATCCTCTTATTACCCTGTAACATCTTATTACAGTAACCCGGCTCCTGATCCTCTTATTACCCTGTAACATCTTATTACAGTAACCCGGCTCCTGCTCCTCTTATTACCCTGTAACATCTTATTATAGTAACCCGGCTCCTGATCCTCTTATTACCCTGTAACATCTTATTACAGTAACCCGGCTCCTGAGCCTCTTATTACCCTGTAACATCTTATTATAGTAACCCGGCTCCTGATCCTCTTATTACCCCTGTAACACCTTATTACAGTAACCCGGCTCCTGATCCTCTTATTACCCCTGTAACATCTTATTACAGTAACCCGGCTCCTGATCCTCTTATTACCCCGTAACATCTTATTACAGTAACCCGGCTCCTGATCCTCTTATTACCTTGTAACATCTTATTACAGTAACCCGGCTCCTGAGTCTCTTATTACCCCTGTAACATCTTATTACAGTAACCCGGCTCCTGATCCTCTTATTACCTTGTAACATCTTATTACAGTAACCCGGCCCCTGATCCTCTTATTACCCTGTAACATCTTATTACAGTAACCCGGCTCCTGATCCTCTTATTACCCTGTAACATCTTATTACAGTAACCCGGCTCCTGATCCTCTTATTACCCCTGTAACATCTTATTACAGTAACCCGGCTCCTGATCCTCTTATTACCATGTAACACCTTATTACAGTAACCCGGCTCCTGATCCTCTTATTACCCTGTAACCTCTTATTACAGTAACCCGGCTCCTGATCCTCTTATTACCCTGTAACATCTTATTACAGTAACCCGGCTCCTGATCCTCTTATTACCCCTGTAACACCTTATTACAGTAACCCGGCTCCTGATCCTCTTATTACCCTGTAACCTCTTATTACAGTAACCCGGCTCCTGATCCTCTTATTACCTTGTAACATCTTATTACAGTAACCCGGCTCCTGAGTCTCTTATTACCCCTGTAACATCTTATTACAGTAACCCGGCTCCTGATCCTCTTATTACCATGTAACATCTTATTACAGTAACCCGGCTCCTGAGCCTCTTATTACCCTGTAACATCTTATTACAGTAACCCGGCTCCTGATCCTCTTATTACCCTGTAACATCTTATTACAGTAACCCGGCTCCTGAGCCTCTTATTACCCTGTAACATCTTATTACAGTAACCCGGCTCCTGAGTCTCTTATTACCCCTGTAACATCTTATTACAGTAACCCGGCTCCTGATCCTCTTATTACCATGTAACATCTTATTACAGTAACCCGGCTCCTGAGCCTCTTATTACCCTGTAACATCTTATTACAGTAACCCGGCTCCTGATCCTCTTATTACCCTGTAACCTCTTATTACAGTAACCCGGCTCCTGATCCTCTTATTACCTTGTAACATCTTATTACAGTAACCCGGCTCCTGAGTCTCTTATTACCCCTGTAACATCTTATTACAGTAACCCGGCTCCTGATCCTCTTATTACCATGTAACATCTTATTACAGTAACCCGGCTCCTGAGCCTCTTATTACCCTGTAACATCTTATTACAGTAACCCGGCTCCTGATCCTCTTATTACCCTGTAACATCTTATTACAGTAACCCGGCTCCTGATCCTCTTATTACCATGTAACATCTTATTACAGTAACCCGGCTCCTGAGCCTCTTATTACCCTGTAACATCTTATTACAGTAACCCGGCTCCTGATCCTCTTATTACCCTGTAACATCTTATTACAGTAACCCGGCTCCTGATCCTCTTATTACCCTGTAACATCTTATTATAGTAACCCGGCTCCTGATCCTCTTATTACCCCTGTAACATCTTATTACAGTAACCCGGCTCCTGATCCTCTTATTACCCCGTAACATCTTATTACAGTAACCCGGCTCCTGATCCTCTTATTACCCTGTAACATCTTATTACAGTAACCCGGCTCCTGAGCCTCTTATTACCCCTGTAACATCTTATTACAGTAACCCGGCTCCTGATCCTCTTATTACCATGTAACATCTTATTACACTAACCCGGCTCCTGATCCTCTTATTACCCTGTAACATCTTATTACAGTAACCCGGCTCCTGATCCTCTTATTACCCCTGTAACATCTTATTGCAGTAACCCGTCTCCTGATCCTCTTATTACCCTGTAACATCTTATTACAGTGACCCGGCTCCTGATCCTCTTATTACCCCAGTAACAGCTTATTACAGTAACCCGGCTCCTGATCCTCTTATTACCCCTGTAACATCTTATTACAGTAACCCGGCTCCTGAGCCTCTTATTACCATGTAACATCTTATTACAGTAACCCGGCTCCTGATCCTCTTATTACCCTGTAACATCTTATTACAGTAACCCGGCTCCTGATCCTCTTATTACCCTGTAACATCTTATTACAGTAACCCGGCTCCTGATCCTCTTATTACCATGTAACATCTTATTACAGTAACCCGGCTCCTGAGCCTCTTATTACCCTGTAACATCTTATTACAGTAACCCGGCTCCTGATCCTCTTATTACCCTGTAACATCTTATTACAGTAACCCGGCTCCTGATCCTCTTATTACCCTGTAACATCTTATTATAGTAACCCGGCTCCTGATCCTCTTATTACCCCTGTAACATCTTATTACAGTAACCCGGCTCCTGATCCTCTTATTACCCCGTAACATCTTATTACAGTAACCCGGCTCCTGATCCTCTTATTACCCTGTAACATCTTATTACAGTAACCCGGCTCCTGAGCCTCTTATTACCCCTGTAACATCTTATTACAGTAACCCGGCTCCTGATCCTCTTATTACCATGTAACATCTTATTACACTAACCCGGCTCCTGATCCTCTTATTACCCTGTAACATCTTATTACAGTAACCCGGCTCCTGATCCTCTTATTACCCCTGTAACATCTTATTGCAGTAACCCGTCTCCTGATCCTCTTATTACCCTGTAACATCTTATTACAGTGACCCGGCTCCTGATCCTCTTATTACCCCAGTAACAGCTTATTACAGTAACCCGGCTCCTGATCCTCTTATTACCCCTGTAACATCTTATTACAGTAACCCGGCTCCTGAGCCTCTTATTACCATGTAACATCTTATTACAGTAACCCGGCTCCTGATCCTCTTATTACCCTGTAACATCTTATTACAGTAACCCGACTCCTGATCCTCTTATTACCCTGTAACATCTTATTACAGTAACCCGGCTCCTGAGCCTCTTATTACCCTGTAACATCTTATTACAGTAACCTGGCTCCTGATCCTCTTATTACCCTGTAACATCTTATTACAGTAACCCGGCTCCTGAGCCTCTTATTACCCTGTAACATCATATCACAGTAACCCGACTCCTGATCCTCTTATTACCCTGTAACATCTTATTACAGTAACCCGGCTCCTGAGCCTCTTATTACCCTGTAACATCTTATTACAGTAACCCAGCTCCTGATCCTCTTATTACCCTGTAACATCTTATTACAGTAACCCGGCTCCTGATCCTCTTATTACCCTGTAACATCTTATTACAGTAACCCGGCTCCTGATCCTCTTATTACCCTGTAACATCTTATTACAGTAACCCGGCTCCTGATCCTCTTATTACCCTGTAACATCTTATTACAGTAACCCGGCTCCTGAGCCTCTTATTACCCTGTAACATCATATCACAGTAACCCGGCTCCTGATCCTCTTATTACCCTGTAAGGCCTCATGTACACGACCGTAAAAACTCCCGTTATTACGGGTTGTGATTACGACCCCTAATAACGGGCTCATAGACTTCTATTGGCGACGGGTGCCTTCCCGTTTTCTCACGGGAAGGTGCCCGTGCCGTTAAAAAAGATAGAACATGTCCTATTTCAGGCCGTAATAACGGCACGGACAGTCCATAGAAGTCTATGGAGCTCTCGTAATGACGGGTGGCTACATGTGTGCACCCGTCATTACGGCAGCGTTGCTAAGCGACGTCAGTAAATAGTCACTGTCCAGGGAGCTGAAAGAGTTAACTGATCGGCAGTAACTCTTTCAGCACCCTGGACAGTGACTACCGATCAGAATAAACATGTAAAAAATAAAAATAAAAGACGTTCATACTTACCGAGAACTTCCTGCTTCCTCCAGTCCGGTCTCCCGCCCGTTGCCTTGGTGACGCGTCCCTCTTGACATCCGGCCCGACGTCCTGGATGACGTTTCAGGCCATGTGACCGCTGCAGCCAATCACAGGTCAATCACAGGCTGCAGCGGTCACATGGACTGCCGCGTCATCCAGGGATGTCGGGCTGGATGTGAAGAGAGGGACGCGTCACCAAGACAACGGCCGGTAAGTAAGAATTTCTTTAACTTTTATTACAGAAAGGGCTGTCCCTTCTCTCTATCCTGCACTGATAGAGAGAAGGGGCTGCCGATTAGTGCAGCGCTATTTTGCCGCCAAAAACGTGCCTGTAAATACGGGTGGAATACGGGTGACACTGGACCCATATTTACGGGCACGGGTTCGTAAATACTGGTGCAAAACGGGTGGAATACGTGTGACACCGGACCCGTATTTACGCCAGTATTTACGGGTGGGAAAAAATACGGTCGTGTGCATGAGGCCTAACATCTTATTACAGTAACCCGGCTCCTGATCCTCTTATTACCCTGTAACATCTTATTACAGTAACCCGGCTCCTGATCCTCTTATTACCCTGTAACATCTTATTACAGTAACCCGGCTCCTGATCCTCTTATTACCCTGTAACATCTTATTACAGTAACCCGGCTCCTGATCCTCTTATTACCCTGTAACATCTTATTACAGTAACCCGGCTCCTGATCCTCTTATTACCCTGTAACATCTTATTACAGTAACCCGGCTCCTGATCCTCTTATTACCCCTGTAACATCTTATTACAGTAACCCGGCTCCTGATCCTCTTATTACCATGTAACATCTTATTACAGTAACCCGGCCCCTGATCCTCTTATTACCCTGTAACATCTTATTACAGTAATCCGGCTCCTGATCCTCTTATTACCCTGTAACGTCTTATTACAGTAACCCGGCTCCTGATCCTCTTATTACCCTGTAACATCTTATTACAGTATCCCGGCTCCTGAGCCTCTTATTACCCTGTAACATCTTATTACAGTAACCCGGCTCCTGATCCTCTTATTACCCTGTAACATCTTATTACAGTAACCCGGCTCCTGATCCTCTTATTACCCCTGTAACATCTTATTACAGTAACCCGGCTCCTGATCCTCTTATTACCCTGTAACATCTTATTACAGTAACCCGGCTCCTGATCCTCTTATTACCCTGTAACATCTTATTACAGTAACCCGGCTCCTGATCCTCTTATTACCCTGTAACATCTTATTACAGTAACCCGGCTCCTGATCCTCTTATTACCCTGTAACATCTTATTACAGTAACCCGGCTCCTGATCCTCTTATTACCCTGTAACATCTTATTACAGTAACCCGGCTCCTGATCCTCTTATTACCCTGTAACATCTTATTACAGTAACCCGGCTCCTGATCCTCTTATTACCATGTAACATCTTATTACAGTAACCCGGCCCCTGATCCTCTTATTACCCTGTAACATCTTATTACAGTAATCCGGCTCCTGATCCTCTTATTACCCTGTAACGTCTTATTACAGTAACCCGGCTCCTGATCCTCTTATTACCCTGTAACCTCTTATTACAGTAACCCGGCTCCTGATCCTCTTATTACCCTGTAACATCTTATTACAGTATCCCGGCTCCTGAGCCTCTTATTACCCTGTAACATCTTATTACAGTAACCCGGCTCCTGATCCTCTTATTACCCTGTAACATCTTATTACAGTAACCCGGCTCCTGATCCTCTTATTACCCCTGTAACATCTTATTACAGTAACCCGGCTCCTGATCCTCTTATTACCCTGTAACATCTTATTACAGTAACCCGGCTCCTGATCCTCTTATTACCCCTGTAACATCTTATTACAGTAACACGGCTCCTGATCCTCTTATTACCATGTAACATCTTATTACAGTAACCCGACTCCTGATCCTCTTATTACCATGTAACATCTTATTACAGTAACCCGGCTCCTGATCCTCTTATTACCATGTAACATCTTATTACAGTAACCCGGCTCCTGAGCCTCTTATTACCCTGTAACATCTTATTACAGTAACCCGGCTCCTGATCCTCTTATTACCCTGTAACATCTTATTACAGTAACCCGGCTCCTGATCCTCTTATTACCCCTGTAACATCTTATTACAGTAACCCGGCTCCTGATCCTCTTATTACCCTGTAACATCTTATTACAGTAACCCGGCTCCTGATCCTCTTATTACCCTGTAACATCTTATTACAGTAACCCGGCTCCTGATCCTCTTATTACCATGTAACATCTTATTACAGTAACCCGGCTCCTGATCCTCTTATTACCCTGTAACATCTTATTACAGTAACCCGGCTCCTGATCCTCTTATTACCCTGTAACATCTTATTACAGTAACCCGGCTCCTGATCCTCTTATTACCCTGTAACATCTTATTACAGTAACCCGACTCCTGATCCTCTTATTACCCTGTAACATCTTATTACAGTAACCCGGCTCCTGAGCCTCTTATTACCCCTGTAACATCTTATTACAGTAACCCGGCTCCTGATCCTCTTATTACCCCTGTAACATCTTATTACAGTAACCCGGCTCCTGATCCTCTTATTACCCTGTAACATCTTATTACAGTAACCCGGCTCCTGATCCTCTTATTACCATGTAACATCTTATTACAGTAACCCGGCTCCTGATCCTCTTATTACCCTGTAACATCTTATTACAGTAACCCGGCTCCTGATCCTCTTATTACCCTGTAACATCTTATTACAGTAACCCGGCTCCTGATCCTCTTATTACCCCTGTAACATCTTATTACAGTAACCCGGCTCCTGATCCTCTTATTACCCTGTAACATCTTATTACAGTAACCCGGCTCCTGATCCTCTTATTACCCCTGTAACATCTTATTACAGTAACCCGGCTCCTGAGCCTCTTATTACCCTGTAACCTCTTATTACAGTAACCCGGCTCCTGATCCTCTTATTACCCCTGTAACATCTTATTACAGTAACCCGGCTCCTGAGCCTCTTATTACCCTGTAACCTCTTATTACAGTAACCCGGCTCCTGATCCTCTTATTACCCCTTTAACATCTTATTACAGTAACCCGGCTCCTGAGCCTCTTATTACCCTGTAACCTCTTATTACAGTAACCCGGCTCCTGATCCTCTTATTACCCCTGTAACATCTTATTACAGTAACCCGGCTCCTGATCCTCTTATTACCCTGTAACATGTTATTACAGTAACCCGGCTCCTGATCCTCTTATTACAGTAACCCGGCTCCTGATCCTCTTATTACCCTGTAACATCTTATTACAGTAACCCGGCTCCTGATCCTCTTATTACCCTGTAACATGTTATTACAGTAACCCGGCTCCTGATCCTCTTATTACCATGTAACATCTTATTACAGTAACCCGGCTCCTGATCCTCTTATTACCCTGTAACATCTTATTACAGTAACCCGGCTCCTGAGCCTCTTATTACCCTGTAACATCTTATTACAGTAACCCGGCTCCTGATCCTCTTATTACCCTGTAACATCTTATTACAGTAACCCGGCTCCTGGTCCTCTTATTACCATGTAACATATTATTACAGTAACCCGGCTCCTGATCCTCTTATTACCCCTTTAACATCTTATTACAGTAACCCGGCTCCTGAGCCTCTTATTACCCCTGTAACATCTTATTACAGTAACCCGGCTCCTGATCCTCTTATTACCCCTGTAACATCTTATTACAGTAACCCGGCTCCTGATCCTCTTATTACCATGTAAACTCTTATTACAGTAACCCGGCTCCTGAGCCTCTTATTACAGTAACCCGGCTCCTGAGCCTCTTATTACCCTGTAACATCTTATTACAGTAACCCGGCTCCTGATCCTCTTATTACCCTGTAACATCTTATTACAGTAACCCGGCTCCTGAGCCTCTTATTATCCTGTAACATCTTATTACAGTAACCCGGCTCCTGATCCTCTTTATTACCCTGTAACATCTTATTACAGTAACCCGGCTCCTGAGCCTCTTATTACCCTGTAACATCTTATTACAGTAACCTGGCTCCTGATCCTCTTATTACCCCTGTAACATCTTATTACAGTAACCCGGCTCCTGATCCTCTTATTACCATGTAACATCTTATTACAGTAACCCGGCTCCTGATCCTCTTATTACCCTGTAACATCTTATTACAGTAACCCGGCTCCTGATCCTCTTATTAACCCAGTAGCATCTTATTACAGTAACCCGGCTCCTGATCCTCTTATTACCCCTGTAACATCTTATTACAGTAACCCGGCTCCTGATCCTCTTATTACCCCTGTAACATCTTATTACAGTAACCCGGCTCCTGATCCTCTTATTACAGTAACCCGGCTCCTGAGCCTCTTATTATCCTGTAACATCTTATTACAGTAACCCGGCTCCTGATCCTCTTTATTACCCTGTAACATCTTATTACAGTAACCCGGCTCCTGAGCCTCTTATTACCCTGTAACATCTTATTACAGTAACCCGGCTCCTGAGCCTCTTATTATCCTGTAACATCTTATTACAGTAACCCGGCTCCTGATCCTCTTTATTACCCTGTAACATCTTATTACAGTATCCCGGCTCCTGAGCCTCTTATTACCCTGTAACATCTTATTACAGTAACCCGGCTCCTGATCCTCTTATTACCATGTAAACTCTTATTACAGTAACCCGGCTACTGATCCTCTTATTACCCTGTAACATCTTATTACAGTAACCTGGCTCCTGATCCTCTTATTACCCCTGTAACATCTTATTACAGTAACCCGGCTCCTGATCCTCTTATTACCATGTAACATCTTATTACAGTAACCCGGCTCCTGATCCTCTTATTACCCTGTAACATCTTATTACAGTAACCCGGCTCCTGATCCTCTTATTACCCCTGTAACATCTTATTACAGTAACCCGGCTCCTGATCCTCTTATTACCCTGTAACATGTTATTACAGCAACCCGGCTCCTGAGCCTCTTATTACCCCTGTAACATCTTATTACAGTAACCCGGCTCCTGATCCTCTTATTACCCTGTAACATGTTATTACAGTAACCCGGCTCCTGAGCCTCTTATTACCCTGTAACATCTTATTACAGTAACCCGGCTCCTGATCCTCTTATTACCCCTGTAACATCTTATTACAGTAACCCGGCTCCTGATCCTCTTATTACCCTGTAACATCTTATTACAGTAACCCGGCTCCTGATCCTCTTATTACCCTGTAACATCTTATTACAGTAACCCGGCTCCTGATCCTCTTATTACCCTGTAACATCTTATTACAGTAACCCGGCTCCTGATCCTCTTATTACCCTGTAACATCTTATTACAGTAACCCGGCTCCTGATCCTCTTATTACCCCTGTAACATCTTATTACAGTAACCCGGCTCCTGAGCCTCTTATTACCCTGTAACATCTTATTACAGTAACCCGGCTCCTGAGCCTCTTATTACCCTGTAACCTCTTATTACAGTAACCCGGCTCCCGATCCTCTTATTACCCCTGTAACATCTTATTACAGTAACCCGGCTCCTGAGCCTCTTATTACCCTGTAACATCTTATTACAGTAACCCGGCTCCTGGTCCTCTTATTACCCTGTAACATCTTATTACAGTAACCCGGCTCCTGGTCCTTTTATTACCCTGTAACATCTTATTACAGTAACCCGGCTCCTGAGCCTCTTATTATCCTGTAACATCTTATTACAGTAACCCGGCTCCTGATCCTCTTATTACCCTGTAACATCTTATTATAGTAACCCGGCTCCTGATCCTCTTATTATCCTGTAACATCTTATTACAGTAACCCGGCTCCTGGTCCTCTTATTACCCTGTAACATCTTATTACAGTAACCCGGCTCCTGGTCCTCTTATTACCCTGTAACATCTTATTACAGTAACCCGGCTCCTGATCCTCTTATTACCCTGTAACATCTTATTACAGTAACCCGGCTCCTGATCCTCTTATTACCCTGTAACATCTTATTACAGTAACCCGGCTCCTGATCCTCTTTATTACCCTGTAACATCTTATTACAGTAACCCGGCTCCTGATCCTCTTATTACCATGTAACATCTTATTACAGTAACCCGGCTCCTGATCCTCTTATTACCCTGTAACATCTTATTACAGTAACCCGGCTCCTGATCCTCTTATTACCCTGTAACATCTTATTACAGTAACCCGGCTCCTGATCCTCTTATTAACCCAGTAGCATCTTATTACAGTAACCCGGCTCCTGATCCTCTTATTACCCTGTAACATCTTATTACAGTAACCCGGCTCCTGATCCTCTTATTACCCTGTAACATCTTATTACAGTAACCCGGCTCCTGATCCTCTTATTACCCTGTAACATGTTATTACAGTAACCCGGCTCCTGAGCCTCTTATTACCCTGTAACATCTTATTACAGTAACCAGGCTCCTGTTCTTCTTATTACCCTGTAACATCTTATTACAGTAACCAGGCTCCTGATCCTCTTATTACCCTGTAACATCTTATTACAGTAACCCGGCTCCTGAGCCTCTTATTACCCTGTAACATCTTATCACAGTAACCCGGCTCCTGATCCTCTTATTACCGTGTAACATCTTATTACAGTAACCCGACTCCTGATCCTCTTATTACCCTGTAACATCTTATCACAGTAACCCGGCTCCTGATCCTCTTATTACTGTGTAACATCTTATTACAGTAACCCGACTCCTGATCCTCTTATTACCCTGTAACATCTTATTACAGTAACCCGGCTCCTGATCCTCTTATTACCCCTGTAACATCTTATTACAGTAACCCGGCTCCTGATCCTCTTATTATCCTGTAACGTCTTATTACAGTAACCCGGCTCCTGATCCTCTTATTACCCCTGTAACGTCTTATTACAGTAACCCGGCTCCTGATCCTCTTATTACCCTGTAACATCTTATTACAGTAACCCGGCTCCTGATCCTCTTATTACCCTGTAACATCTTATTACAGTAACCCGGCTCCTGATCCTCTTATTACCCTGTAACGTCTTATTACAGTAACCCGGCTCCTGATCCTCTTATTACCCTGTAACATCTTATTACAGTAACCCGGCTCCTGATCCTCTTATTACCCTGTAACATCTTATTACAGTAACCCGGCTCCTGATCCTCTTATTACCCCTGTAACATCTTATTACAGTAACCCGGCTCCTGATCCTCTTATTATCCCTGTAACATCTTATTACAGTAACCCGGCTCCTGAGCCTCTTATTACCCTGTAACATCTTATTACAGTAACCCGGCTCCTGATCCTCTTATTACCCTGTAACATCTTATTACAGTAACCCGGCTTCTGATCCTCTTATTACCATGTAACATGTTATTACAGTAACCCGACTCCTGATCCTCTTATTACCCTGTAACATCTTATTACAGTAACCCGGCTCCTGATCCTCTTATTACCCTGTAACATCTTATTACAGTAACCCGGCTCCTGATCCTCTTATTACCCTGTAACATCTTATTACAGTCACCCGGCTCCTGATCCTCTTATTACCCTGTAACATCTTATTACAGTAACCCGGCTCCTGATCCCCTTATTACCCCTGTAACGTCTTATTACAGTAACCCGGCTCCTGATCCCCTTATTACCCCTGTAACGTCTTATTACAGTAACCCGGCTCCTGATCCTCTTATTACCCTGTAACATCTTATTACAGTAACCCGGCTCCTGATCCTCTTATTACCCCTGTAACGTCTTATTACAGTAACCCGGCTCCTGAGCCTCTTATTACCCCTGTAACATCTTATTACAGTAACCCGGCTCCTGATCCTCTTATTACCATGTAACATCTTATTACAGTAACCCGACTCCTGATCCTCTTATTACCCTGTAACATCTTATTACAGTAACCCGGCTCCTGATCCTCTTATTACCCTGTAACATCTTATTACAGTATCCCGGCTCCTGAGCCTCTTATTACCCTGTAACATCTTATTACAGTAACCCGGCTCCTGATCCTCTTATTACCCTGTAACATCTTATTACAGTAACCCGGCTCCTGATCCTCTTATTACCCTGTAACATCTTATTACAGTAACCCGGCTCCTGATCCTCTTATTACCCCTGTAACATCTTATTACAGTAACCCGGCTTCTGATCCTCTTATTACCCTGTAACATCTTATTATAGTAACCCGGCTCCTGATCCTCTTATTACCCTGTAACATCTTATTACAGTAACCCGGCGCCTGATCCTCTTATTACCCTGTAACATCTTATTACAGTAACCCGGCTCCTGATCCTCTTATTACCCTGTAACATCTTATTACAGTAACCCGGCCCCTGAGCCTCTTATTACCCTGTAACATCTTATTACAGTAACCCGGCTCCTGATCCTCTTATTACCCTGTAACATCTTATTGTATTAGTTTGGTTTTCCTATTCTTTGTCTATGCTGATCTCCATAGGATGAAGCTGTGGAACGGTCGACTATTCCAGAGGTTCCTAAGGAGCACTTTGGACAGAGGATCCTGGTGAAATGCATATCGCTGAAGTGGGTATTGGTCTCTGTTTTCCTTTGGTGTCTGTGGCTTTTCAGTGTATTTGGATATCTTCCGTCTTGTCCCTGACACTCTGATGTTTATATAAACACCCGGTGAATTATTACATTTTGTTCCTGTCTTCTCTCTTAGGTTTGAAATCGAGATTGAACCGATATTTTGTGTTATGGCCTTATACGATGCCAAAGAGAAGAAAAAAGTAAGTTTCTAAACACATAGTAAGGTTACGAGCACTTTGTACTTCCCAAAATGAGATGTTTACAAGTGAAACATCCTGCTATAAAAGAATTTAGGGCTAACCATACACATAGCGTTAATAGTGCACCCCCCTGTGGTGGCAGCTAGAACTGCACCCTTTCTTAATATTGGGAAGTGTACCTGCCAATGTGCTCTGCCTCGTAGTCCCCCGTGTTCAGTACAGACAGATGTGCTGGAGGCTCCTATTCCTTATACTAGAAGCGTTAATAAATACGGGAACCCAGTAGACTGAGCCCATACTATGAAGACTATAGGAGGTCCGATGCAATATCTAGCCTTTTATATACAGTTTATTTACTTGTTCTATAATAAAAATATAAGTCGCATGTTTTTACCTTGGTTTGCTGTTTCCGCAGATATCAGAGGCCTTTCATTTCGACCTGAATTCAGATATCATGAAGAATATTCTACGGACACAAGGTGGACACCAAGTGCCCTCCACCCTTGCAAGATCCGCCATCTTCTCCATCACATACCCATCTCCTGACATATATCTCGTCATTAAGGTGCTTTAGGATAGGTGTGTGTGTGTGTGTGTGTATATATGTGTATATATGTGTGTGTGTGTATATATATATATATATAGATAGGCAAATGGATGCCACAGTGTGTGGGAGGGGGATCGTATTGGTGCGGCTGTTCCGCTTTTGAAGCCTCCAGTCTTGTCAGTCCATACAACGAGGGTATCCTCTACCATTTTCCATACTGGTCACTGTGTGATGTGTTGATGTCTACATACTGGTTTGTATGACATATGTCATGTCTGTGTATACTGTCTTTCAGCTGGAGAAGGTCCTACAACAAGGGGACATCGGGGAATGCTGTGAACCTTACATGGTCCTTAAAGAGAGTGACGGTATCAAGGTGAGCGACTACATAAAGACACGAATACTGATTTGTGGGATTAGACCCCAGGAGAAAGGTTATATTGATATGGCAGCGTAGTGGTTCGCAACACTGTAGCTCTGACTTTGAATCTTATCAGGGATACTTTTGCGTGTAATTTGTATGTTCTTCTCGGGTCTATGGGTTTGCTCCAGTCATTCCGGTTTTCTCCCACACTACAGAAATAACTAACCCTCTCAAGATGATCAATGCCATCCTTATATACTGGCACCCAGAATTGTACCCCCTCTTCATAGATGGATGAGAAGAATGACCTAATTATATTGGAATCTTTTTACATCCATGCAATTTATTTTTATTTTTCTATATTAATAATACCTTGGTCTCCGTGTCAAGCAGCTGCAGCAAAAGCACATACAATTTAGTTCTGCCATAAAACACAGTGTATATGTATGTGTGTATGTATATATATATATATATATATATATATA
Organism: Rhinoderma darwinii; assembly: GCF_050947455.1. Lineage (NCBI taxonomy): Eukaryota > Metazoa > Chordata > Amphibia > Anura > Rhinodermatidae > Rhinoderma > Rhinoderma darwinii. Next base: position 397,005,033 of record NC_134689.1, on the reverse strand, counting down.
CGTATACACACACACACACACACACACACACACACACACACACACACACACACACACACACCCTAAATGCTGCTGCCATTTGACAGGTTTTTAAATACAGAGCTTTCCTAACAACTATGGCAACAATTGGTGTGTTTCTTTTGGGAGGGGGATTACATTGCTGAGAAGGCTGTCACATGGCAACAACCGCGAGCCTCGGCCATATGCCCTATATCAGCTGTTGGGACTAATTTAGTCTTTTGCTTGGTGTAATGTATTTAATGGAGCAGGGTCATTTCTTCGTGCACTTGCCCTTTAAAGTTGCGGTTTTGGTGCATATTTGAGACAAATCGTACTTGCCCGAGTCCTCCTGGCAAATAACATTCCACATTTCCTTTTGATTACTAGAACAAGGAGAAGGTGGACAAGCTGAGAGCCCAGGCGGAGCAGTTCTGTTCGCGTTTGGGCCGATACCGTATGCCTTTTGCCTGGACAGCTATTCATTTGATGAACATCATCAACAGCATGGGGACATCTGAACGGGATTCTGACTCTGAGAGCGGTAACCAAATAAATCCAAGTGTCTTTATAACAGGACAAGTCTTAAAATACTGACTGGTGGGGGTCTGGCCATTGGGACCCGACTGATCCTGAGAACAGGTGTATAGGCGCTCTCCATTAAAATGAATAAGAGTTACGTAAAGTGTCGGGTGACATGATCAACCTATGGCCACCTATGGGCAAATACATGTAACAGCACCCACTAAGAACTAAATATTAAGCATCCTGGGGAGGGGGCATTTACATGATGTGTTCACTTTTTATATAGCATGTCTTTTCTGAATATTATGTGTTTACATTTCTTACCATCTTAAAGATCCCTGCCAGCTGTCACTGAATGGGAGCATTCTTCTTTACATCCAGAAGCGTCCTTTTGCGGTATTTTGACTCCTGACTTGTTGGGCAAGAGAGCTCTGTGATACTTTACTGTAACCTGTGCACCTGTTTTAGTTGGACCTGATGTGGATGAATATATACAAAAAATATTTCCATTCACTGACTGCAAGCAGAATATTGTTGTTTTGCATATAAACCTTGAAGAATCGATACACACAGTATATTAGAAAGTTGAATTATTTTATGTTTTATATAGTGATTAAGCTTTACTTACATAAAACTATAGCCTTTTAAGGGGCGTGGCCTGATTTTAGGCTGATTTAAAGGGACAGACCTCTTTTAATTTGTGCGTGCACTCTGCCAATACAAAAACATTTTTGTGCCTGATGTGAATATTCGAATCGCTAGAATAGAAAGGGTGCATTAAAAAGCAGACGCATTGCTTTAGGCAGACTGGAAAATGAAGGTCACAACAATACTGGCTACAATGGTAAGCTGCCCCACATTCCCAGTTCACTACTATTAGCGCATCCTCCCAATGGTCTCCTTTGTCAGTGAGGGAGGATTAGCGCTCTACCTCTTCCATTAGCAGATGTTTCCTGTGACCTTCGTGTTGACTCCATTCTTTCCATTCACAGAAAGGAAGGGTACATGGAACGAAAGGAAGAAGAAAGCCATCGAGAGGCTCAGCGTCGGCGATGAAGTGTGTGGATTTAACTCTTTCAGGCCAGCAACACTCACGGTCACTAACTTCTTTAAGCAGGTGAGAAACATACGGCCAGCGTCGTGTTCGCCATAACCGCAGGTGGAGCAGAAAATCTACATTCTATTAGATGTCGGGGGTCATCCCTGGATAGGCTATAAATATCTGATGGTCTCTAGAACAGGTTGCGTGGCCCCCTATTGGCAGCGCAGTCACTCTCTATTGCCTGTTGACTTTTATAAAGAGAGAACCATCTCCTATAGACTAATGGAGGGTGGCTGCACATGTGTGGCCCCCGTCTATGCTGTCAGCAGGGACCAGGCACCCCCGACTCATTAGATATGTTATAGAAGTCTTTTTTTTGACGGTCAGGGGACTAATGCTTGAAGGAAGAGGATGCTGATGGCTGTAGAAGGAAGGATTGTGGTCACAGTAGAGATAAGCGGTGACGCTTTGTTGCCTTTCACAGGAAGGAGACCGTCTGAGTGATGAAGATCTCTACAAGTTCTTGGCTGATATGAAGAGACCGTCCTCTGTACTGCGGAGACTGCGGCCTGTAACAGGTATCGATGAGCCTTCTATATACAGTTCATCTTTCTCTCGTTTTTGTTTGGCCCCCCAGCTGGTGTATCTAAGCCTATTGTGTGATACTGTCTGCTGAGTTAGTGTATCTAGTCCTATCCCGTGTGATACTGACTTGGCGGACTAAGCACTAAAAGGGAAATCTTTGTATCGATAGAAGTAGTAATTATACGTTTTATGTTCTTTTCTTAGCTCAGCTAAAAATCGACGTTTCTCCGGCTCCTGAGACCCCTCAGTTTTGCCTGTCTCCAGAACTGCGTCATGTCAAGCCCTATCCTGATCCCCGTGTACGGCCCACCAAAGAAATCCTGGAGTTCACTCCACGGGACGTGTATTCCCCATACACCTCTTACAGGTCAGAGGTTCCCTTTAACTTGCTGGTAGCCAATAAAGCATCACTAATACCTTTTGGCCAATCAGGAGTGCCATGACACCGTTTAAACTTTTTAGAAGCCCCCCCTCACACAGCAGTCTGTTTGGTACTTTAGAGTAGTTAAAGGGGTTATCCAGGGATCAAAAATTGCATTGCAATAATATATTTAAGTGAAACTATAACTTGCTAATATACCTTTAATTTAAAATTCTGTACTGAATGGCGCAGTTCAAAGCTCATGACTTATTCAGTAAGTGCTGGAGCTTTTCTACTAATATGTTCCGACACGGCCCCGCGTGACTGAGCTCTTGCTTCATGTACTGCTTGTGAACATGATCGCAAGGGGCTGTCACATTGCCTATTGCTTCAGCTAGCGCTTTGCTCGGGACTCCAGCACTGCTTCCGACGTCCATATTTGGTCAATTCAGGGGTTCCCTATCGCTGGAGTCCCCGAGCAGAGCATATATGGACAGTGACGTCGGCAGCAGTACTGGAGTCCCCGAGCAGAGCATATATGGACAGTGACGTCGGCAGCAGTACTGGAGTCCCCGAGCAGAGCATATATGGACAGTGACGTCGGCAGCAGTACTGGAGTCCCCGAGCAGAGCATATATGGACAGTGACGTCGGCAGCAGTACTGGAGTCCCCGAGCAGAGCATCAGCTGATGCTCTGTTCGGGACTCAAGCAATAGGCAATGTGACACCCCCTTGAGGTCATGTTCACAAACAGCACATGAAGCAAGAGCTCAGTCACATGGGGCCGTGTCGAGGCGCCATCATTCGTAGAAAAGCTCCAGCACTTACTGAATAATTCATGAGGTTTGAACTGCGCCATTTAGTACAGAATGTTAAGTTAAAGTACATTAGTAAGTGACTTCTTCTCACATAAATATATTATTGCAATGCAAGTTTTGGTCCCCGGATAACCCCTTCAAGAGAACCCACTGAGGAACTTGTGCCCTACTGGTATGTGTCTACCCCCACATAGGCACTGTCTAATGGGTACAGTTTTATTTAGTTTTTTATACTTGCTAGCTTATCTGATCCCACCAAACCCGTTTGCAGAATCGGATGGAGTGTCTTTTCCATCATACAGATTAAACATTTACAGTCCTCCATTGCCTTATATAAACCGTGCTCCGTGTCTTCAGGGTCTGGAAATCTTTATACTCTTACCTCTTATATTGGACAAAAAACGTAAACTGATTTTAGCTTTGTTAAATATGGAAGGAGCTGACATTTTTTTACTTTATGAGTTCACACAGAGTTTTTTTGCAGGCAGAAAATTACGGAATTTTGAGGCAGATTTTGATCTGCCTGCACGCTGTTTGCCACGTTTTTCGCTCGCGCCCATTGAGCGCCACAGGCAAAAACACAGCGAAATACGCTTTCTCTGCCTCCCATTGACGTCAAAGGCGTAAACGGCCGAAGATGGGGCATGTCGCTTCTTTTTCCCGCCAGCATTTTTACCACTCGTGGGGGAAAAAACGCGTCCGCCTCCCATTGAAATCAATGGGAGGCATTTTTGGTGCGTTTTCCGCGTCCAAAAAAACTCAGTGTGAACTGGGCCTAAGGCTGGATTTACTGAATGTGTAATGATCAAAATTTGATTATTCATTTATAATTGGGACGTCCATTCTGGCAATTGTACACGTAAAATATCACTTGTGGCATCAGGGGTGCAGCCTCTGGTGGCGTAGAGACACATAAGGAACCCTATTCCGCCTAACCAGAGAAGCCATATTAAAAATTACATAGGATAGTTGAGGGGCCCTGGTAGAGCAGAGGTTCCCAACCCTAGTCCTCAGCTTCAGTAGCTCTATGATGTCCCTGGTGCCTCTGGGGCAAAGTAGTATTTATAGTTGCTACCAGTTTGGGAACCACAGGCCAGTGCCTTAGCTACTGGTTGGGGAGCACTGTCCTAGAGATATGCCATAAGTTTCTATTAATATTAGGAAATGGTCTCATTGCAGATGGTGACCGGTCAGTCTTGATACAGACCCAGGAAAATCGAAATGGTCACATTTACATATAAATCCAGTTATTGAATGTGGGTAGTGTGGTAACTAGGTAATGGGATAAGTAGAGCTGAAGGACTGAGTTTTCAGCGTCTGTATGGAAGTCCTATGTTCAGGGATTGAGTTTCTGTTGGGTTAGGATGTGCTTGTATCAAGGCTGAGCTGGTAGATAAAGGTATTCCAGGCAGGATGTGCAGCACAAGAGAAGTTCTGGAGGCAGCACTAGAAAGTTATCTGTAAGGATACATTACAAGAAATCCTGCCTGGTGGAGTATACAGGAGTGTGACCTTACTAAGGGATCGGGTGATTTAGAACCAGTTTAGGTCTGGACACGGACGTTTGCGATCGCCCCTGACCACTTGTTCTGTCAAGACAACCAGTGTCCATATCCCAATTAGTTTTATATAGATCTCCGTACCCCCCTCCCCCTACAAACCAAAGCGGACAACCGCTGCAAAGAGTGTGTCTCGGTTTAGAGGATTTGCCACAACCATCTACTACACGGCTGCCTACTGAATTTAGGGGGTGCTGTGTAATACACCATTCATGGATAACTTTCCCCAGCAATAACTGCTGCTTGTCTGTTTGGGGTCCCTACCATCGGACCCCCAGTGATCAACATCGTTTGGGGAGCTGCAAAATGAAAGGTTCTGATGATACAAACCCTTTAATGTGCATGTTCAGCTGGTCTGACCATTACAGGGGACCTCTTAAAGGGCCACTTACCGTTATAAAAAAATAAATAAATATGCAGCAGCGTATTAGAAGAGGCTGATATCCGTCACACCAATGTATGTAACTGGAGGTACTCCGCACTAGAAATATGTAACATAAAGTAGTGATAACGGTGGCAGGGAGTTTCCTGAACGTCTAGTCAAGTCATACCATTGAATACAGCAGACATCCTTTTCCCAACTGAAATGGTTGATAACAGGGAATAATAGATTACGGCACTGCTCTGCAAATGGAGAGATGATAGACTTTTAGATTGTGATAATCGTTCTGAATAAAATCTAAACCTCTTTTAAAAGTATATTCTCAAAATGGGAAAATCCACTTCCAGCTGCTACGGATGGTCCATTATTCATAGCCAATGATTTATTAAAGCTCCTTCATCATTTACCCCGCCGCTTGTACACCATAAATAATACACAAGTTCATCAGTTATCATTGAGAAGATCTATTATACACATCAGTAAGAAAGGCATCACTGGACTCCAGCTCCATAGAGAAGGCTCTGATACACTATATGGCCAAAAGTATGTGGACACCTCTTCCTAATTATTGAGTTCAGGTGTTTGAGCCATACCCATTGCAAATAGCAACATAAAATCAAGCACACAGCCACGCAATCTCCATAGAGAAACATTGCTAGTAGAATGGGTTGTACTGGAGAGATCACTGACTTTACACGCGGCACTGTTATAGGATGCCACCTTTACCACAAGTCCGTTCGTAAAATTTCTGATCGGCCCCGGTCACCTATAAGTGCTGTTGTTGTAAAGTGGAAGTTGGAGTAATGACGGTTCAGCCACGAAGCGGCAGCCCATACAGACTCCGTGCATGGCGTGTAAAAATTTCCTATCCCATGCGCAATGGCAAGTGTCGGCTGGAGTGGTGTGTTCTCTAGAGGCATGAATCACGTCTCTCTATCTGGCAGTCTGATGGAGGAATCAGGGTTTGGCGGATGCCAGGTGAACGCTACCTACTAGAATACATTGTGCCTACAGTACGTGATGGAGGAGGGATAATGGTCTGGGGCTGATTTTCAAGGTTTGGACCTTTTAGTTCCAGTGAGGGGTAATATTAAAACTACAGCATTCAAAGGCCTATTACACAATTGTAGCTTCCAACTTTGTGGGAACAATTTGGGGGTTGTCCCTCTCCTATTCCAGCATGACCGTGCCCTGTGCCAACAGCGAGCTCCATAAAGACATGGTTAGGTGAGTTTGGTGTGGAGGAACTTGACTGACCTGCACAGAGTCCTGACCTCAACCCCATCCAACGCCTTTGGGATGAACTAGAACGGAGATTGTGATCCAGGCCGTCTCCTCCAACATCCGTGTCTGACCTCACAAATGTTCTTCTGGGTGAACGGGCAAAAATTCCCACAGACGCTCCAAAATCTTGTAGAAAGTCTTCTCAGAAGAGTGGGGGCTGATATGGTCACAAAAGGGGGGAACCAACTCCATATTAATGCCGATGAATTTGGAATGGGATGTCCAACCAGCTAATAAAGGTGGTGATGGTCAGGGGTCCACATACGTTTAGCCAGATAGTGTACATACAATAACCCATATAGTCTATATTACAGAATGATATAACCGTACAGTTATATACACAATTCCCGGCCGAGCTGCTCAGGTTTGGTTCATCCTGAGCTTCCTGGTGCATGAATAGAATACCAGAACAGTGAATAATGACAGATAGAACAATGGCAAAAAAAAAGGTTAATATGTTATCTTGGATCTGGGTGACAAGCCCTATGGGCTCTGTACTGGCTGCCCCCCCCCGCGTTACCTGTGGTAATAGCTGAATAGGATACTATAAAATGTTCTTTGTTATATTTAGCCCATTCTAATATCAACATTAGTTTTGAACATGCCAATATCACAGTGGTGCGGAGCATCTACTTCCCAGGCCAGCATGCGGTTGTCTTCCATCTGTAGGTTAGGAAGCTTATTGGATCCACGGCACTTTGTCCTCCGTTTGTGACCCTGCAGAATAATGACCCTTTGGGATCTTCCTTAGATTCTCAACTAGAACCCATAGCCGAGGCCTGGTAAGAAAAGTCATATGGGGTTGGCATTAAAACTGGGTCACTTTTGATAAAGTAAAGGTCTCCTTACATTACAAGATGGGGTTGGCAGGAGCGGACGCCCACATTGTGCCAATGGGCAGATACATTATATGGCGTATGAGAAGTTTAGTCTACACATACTTGTTTCAGGATAGTACGAAGTCTTTCCCGCTGTCCGATCATCTGCCTCTTCTGCCGCGTCGATTCCTCAGTGATGACTTGGAGAATTAGATTCTGCTGGTTAATGCGTTCCTGCGTTAAAATAATAAAGTGCCGTGATCTGGAGGAAGGAACCTGGCACTTCATCTTAAAGGGTTTTTCCAGAATATAACATTAATGGTCTAGTTACACTATGTTCAAGATCTCTGCTTGCTGTCACGAAACATTTTTTTTTAAAATTTATATCCGAATGCTGAAAACCTGTCCCGATCATGTCCTACTGATACAGGGTGCAGAATTTGAGGAGGTGCAAAAAGTCTGCAGACTGGTGTCTCTGGTTTGACTGATAACTCAAGTCACGTTTCAAGGTTCTATAAAGGGTAGGACATTGACTTCCAGGGTAGGGTAGTCCCCTATAGGTGGCACTAGAGACCGCTCTCCTCTCCTTCGCTGTATATCCCAAGACTGAATATTCGCTCATTCCCTGTTACCTGTTTTTTTTTTTTTTTTGTTTTTTTTTAAACCTGTTTGATCATTATTTCAGACCCTATTGTTCTCCTAGTGTACCCTGGCAGCTGAGAAATCTCCAGCCAAAAATGTCCTGTCTTCAGATTCTGGAACAGGAAGTAGCTGTCTGACAGCTATCCATTGTCAGCCATATTATCTCTAATGGGGATTACTTTTCTGTCATTCGACCCTGTCTCTTTCACCTCTCCCTGGCAGCCAATCGGTCAGGAATCCCTACCTAACTTTGAGAAACAAGGAATGCTGGGAGAGATCTACGTTTAAATAGTGACATCTGTGGTGGAGGAAGCAGCTAGCTTCTCCAATCTGCGTTTTAAAAGAAATCAATATAGCAGTTAAACGGGGCCACAAAAATGAATGTTAAGATATAGGGTTTACTATAGAATTGCTACGTTTAGAAATCCCAAGATTTCAGATGTTGGGGCATGCTGGGAGTTGTAGTTTTGCACTATATGGAGAGCATTGCTCTAGAAAAACTATTCTAGAAAATGTAGGTGGATGAACCCCCTAAATGCTGTATTACCTTTAGCTCAGGAAGACGTTTCTCCTTCGATTGCACCCTCTTCTCCAGATCATGCACCCTTTTCTGGAGCTCTGTGTAGTCCTTCTGGGTGGCCCGCAGTCCATCCCCTGTTCTGTGGGAGAGAGCTCTCCTCTCATGCTCTTCTCTCTGTCGGGGAGGTCAGAAGATCATTGTTATAATTAGTACAACATTCCAAGAGGAGAGAATCTGATGTGCCCGAGAATGGAATAAGTGAGACATCTGCCATTCAGGATTCTGGGAAAGCTGACAAACCATATGGCAGCTATAATGATGTCTATATAAGTTGCCACCCAGCTTTCCAAGATGTAGATCTAACTGTGTCTGTCCCTTTTGGTGCCCAGTGTATAGATTTATTTGGTGCCTGGTTCGCCATTGTGTACAACCCCCCCCCCTTTCATGGGACTTTACCTGGAGCTTTTCAACCTCCTCGCCCATCCTTCTCGACTCCTGCCTCGCCCTCGATACCTCCGCTTGCAGCTTCTCAATCTTCTTTTCCAACTTGCCTTGTCTACCCACAATCCTTTGCAGTTTGTCATTGGTGGAGCCATATGTGTCCCTCAGCGCCTGCCCCAGTTGCAGCGTCCCATACACCAGCACGTTAAATTCTTCATTCAACGACTGCTTTTTCTTCTCTTCTCCAAGAGAGAGCGGCAGCACCAAGAGGAGCAAAAGCAGCATGGCAGAGGGTATTGGATGTTGGCAGAGTGAGGAGGCGTAGACAGCGTTCATGCCGGTTAAAGGGAGGTGGGAGTGGGCGAGGAGGTGCTGGATTGTGTAAGACGAGCTGCAGGTTACAGCAGGTTCTGCAAGAGAAGGGGCGAGAGGGCAGAAATTGTCTGTGGCTCATCTGGATGATCGTTCTACAAGCTTTGTATTATTAGCTATAGTTTTATTATATAGTATCAGTATTCTTGTCATTTTTTATATATTTATCTATGCATTTCCTATGTGACGCTTCCCTCTTACCACTTATTACATCGGGTTCATAGGTCAAACTATTACATTAGTTCAGTCACCCTTCCACTTGTCTGCTGTCCTTGCCAGGTAAACACAGGTGACCTCGCCCCGAGGTTACCAAAAGGTGACGCCGTCTGCTGCCTCCTCATTGGCCGCCGTAGCTATGCCCACTTCATGCAGGAGGGATGATGACCATTTCTGATAGTTGGTTGCTTGCACTGGCATTCATTCATGGCACCAACTGATCGCCACAAGACAAATCTGTACTGTGCCAAATTGTAGATTTCACCTTCCCACCAAAACCGCATTCGGATATAACAGCAAAGTAAATATTTGACAGAGAATCGAGATAACCCCTCAAATTTGACATCTCTTTCTAAACTGGTATAACGGCTACGATATTCCACTACGATGCCAAGCATATTGTTTAGTATTGTCTCTTATGCCACTGGTAGCGTCATCTCCTTATTCTACCGTATCCAATGTCCCTAAAGTTTTATATATATATATATATATATATATATATATATATATAAGCTCTGATGCTGCCATTAGCAGAACACGCGTTAGTTAGGGAGATAAGCGGCTGCCAAGTATATTTTGACACTGCTTATCTCATGGGGAAACCAAGCAAATTTATTCTGTCTGATTCCTGGGTCTGACCGCTTCATAGACATTCAGGGTCAGTTCACTCTGAGTTTTTTGGCTCTGATTTTGACGCAGAAACCGCATTGAAATCTGGATGGCATTTGGATACTCGCGTGGGGGGGGGGGCAGAGTGCTCCTTTCTTCGAACGGTTTCCGCCTCTGACCTACTAAAACCAATGGGAGGCAGAAAAAACCTGCGGCGCTCGTTCCGGAGCTTCTTTTGCAGCGTTTTTTGCCTGATTTTCTTGAGTTATATTCAACAGCCATAGGCAGGAAACATGGGGAGGGAAAAAAGCGCTACAACAACGCTGGTAGTTCAAAATCCTGCCGGCAAAAAAACAGTGTGAACTAGGCCTTAGATTATCTGGGGATCCCTTTTGGATTCTGTAGGATCTGCCAACCTAAAATACAGGGGGTTTGGAGTAATCCCTTTCCCAGTAGATCTATGTAAGACACTACTAAAGCCAGAATAGAAACACAAATTCTCAGGACGTTCTTTGTGTCTCGCTGCTTTTTGTACTGGTAGTTTCCCTTGATAACCAGTTTCCAGCTCTCTTTTATTTATTTTTTTAAAGGCCTTTTGGAAAATTAAACTTGTGTTTCACTCTGTGTCTGAATATACCATCTATACATCCGCAGGAACCTCCTATATGTATACCCCAAGTGTCTCAACTTCAGCAGTCGCCAGGGATCGGTCCGAAACATTGCCGTAAAGGTTCAGTACATGGCGGGAGAGGACCCTAACCAAGCCTTGCCGGTGAGGAGTGGAAAGGGGGATGTGGCTTTCCAACGCGGTATCCGTCCGATAAACCTGCGCCATATTGCTGTATGTACAACTCTCAATATCCGGTCTCCTTTCTTGCAGGTGATATTCGGCAGATCGAGCAGCAATGAGTTCTACAGTGAGGGGTACACCGCTGTCGTCTATCATAATAAGTGAGTTTTAGGTTTCCCACGCACTGTCCGCTATTGTAATCCGTATACATCTGCCCCACGTCAAAGAGCCTTCCTTAGTCAAAAGATTTTTAACCCTTTTGCGCCGTGGCCTGTTTTCGGGTTTTTGAAATTGTTTTTTCCATTTCTGTTGACCTAGCCATATGAGGGCTTTTTTTTTTTTTTTTGTTTTTTTTTTTTTTTTTTTTTCATGTTTCACTAAGTTTCCAAAATTAAAAAAAATTCATTATGTGCCAATATACGAAGACCAATTTTTTTATTTTAATTTTTTTACAATATGAATGTATTTCATATATATTTTTTTTTTATCTGTTACTTTAAACCCTGATATATAATTGGAGGCTTTCAGGAATGGAAATGACTAATGGGAAGCAGGAATATTTCTGCACTTGTCAGTCATCTAGCCTGACAACAGGGAACAATAGAATGCAGTCAACTCCACTCCATTTACTTCTTATTGGCGTCAATCCATGCCGTCTCCTGCCTTGTAATCTGTATTTCTTCCTTCCCAATTCCCTCACAGATCTCCGGAGTTTTATGAGGAATTTAAAATGAAAATTCCTGGAAATCTGACGGAAAACCATCACCTTCTCTTCACCTTCTACCATGTGAGCTGCCGGCAGAACCAGGCCACCTCCCTGGAAACACCTGCAGGCTACACGGTGAGAGGCCCCCTAGTCTAATATCGCCATAATGATATACAACTAGTGTCCGACTGGCGTACCTTAGGCCCACCAGAGGAAAAAAATTTTGGGACCCAAACTTCAGCTATACAGAAATAATGCGACCACTCTTAGTTGTGTAGTAAAACGTGTTTAGTAAAATAAAGACCAATATTACCACCACATAGTGACCATATAGTGGTAGATATTAGTCCTACACAGGCGCTGAGCAGAACATAGAAGTTATTACGGTGCAGTGAAATCCAGTAACTCGCAGGTGACGTCTTCTAACACCCTGACTACTTCGTTCAGCCATGACTCGCTTCTGCAGAATTGGCAACACAAACATCTTTGTCTTCTCGCTTTTCCAGCACCCTCTCCACTTATTCCGCATCCTCCACAAAATCTCGCTATTTATCATTTCCCGTACAGAAAAATATGCCCCTCTTGGTGCTCCACACCAAGTTATCCTAGTTACCCTTTTAGGCTCCACACAGTAATAGTGCTCCTCAAAGTGCCCCATACAGTAATAGTTCTGTGTACTACCTACACAGCAATGCCTCTGTGTTCCCTCACAATAGCAATGTCACCCTTTTTGCCCCCTACAGTAGTTAGGTCTGCTTGTGTCCCCACACATAAGTAGTCCTCTTTTGTGCCCCCACATGGTGGTTAGGTCCCTTTTTAGTGCACTTATATAGCAGTGAGGTCCCACTTTGTGTCCCTATATAGTAATTTGGTCCCCTTTTGTGCTCACATATCGTAGTTAGGTCCCCCTTTTTGCGGCAATTAAAAAAAACTCCCCTGACCCCATTTCCACGACCAGCAGATGGTTCCTTTGCCTACTTCCTGCTGTCCGTGACCCGGCGCAGTCATATCATCACGTCACGTGTGCCACGACACTGATGTTCTCCTGACCTCTACGAGGGCACAGACCTAAAACCGCCTGTAGCCACAAAAGTAAGAGGCATGGCAGGGTATCGTAGGGCTCTCTTCTCTGCATTAGTCAGCGACCTAATACTAGGGCCAGAGGGATGCAGTTCGGCTCCTGAGCCCACCGGAAGATCCTCCGGTGGGTCATCATTATGATGATGAACTGTGGTCTGCAACTCCCAAATGGTTCTAAGACTACAAGTCCAAGCATGACGTGAAAGCTACAGATTGCTTGCTGGGACTTAGTCTTACAATTTCTGGAGCTCGGCTACAATGCAGGGGGAGCTGCTAGCGTTTCGCTACCTTCGATTACTGTTTAGTCCCTGGTGTAAAGATGCGCGTCACAAAATCCCCCAAATAAGAAGACTTCGTGCCAATAAGGAACACACAGATTTCAGCTCTGAAGCCCACATAATTGTGAATGCAGCTGTGGAGCGTTATACAGGCTGTATCGCTGGATCAGTACAACATAAGTAATGTATGTACTAGTGACACCACCAGCAGAATAGTGAGTGCCGCTCTGGAGTATAATATACGGTGTAACTCCGTACAGGACAAGTAATGTTATCACAAAGTGACTTAGAATTAAATGACCTAAAAAAGTATGTGTAACCTGCAAAATGCTGTCAGGGGACTTGTACTACCCTGTTCTTAAAGGGGTACGTCATTCTGATTTCATTATTAGATTAGAACATTTTTAAGATGCTCCTGTAACGCCAGATTGTCTTACACATAGTCTCTTTACACAGTGGATTCCTTTGATGCAACATGGCCGCCTGAGGACTGGCTCTTTCTCGCTTCCGGTGTCTGTGGAAAAACCACCACCTAGTTACTCTGTTCTGACCCCTGATGTGAGTACAGAAGGCACCATTTGATTTGAAAGGATCACTAATAATTCTGCTTTCTGTTCTTTACGTGAAGAGGCCACGCGCAATCCTCTCACCGCGCCTTCCCCTGCGTGCCCCCTTATGATGTCTTCATTTTCATGTTCTTGCCGACAGGTCCAGCTCCCGGGGATGAAGTGGGTGGATAATCATAAACAAGTCTTCACGGTAGATCTGGTGGCGGCGTCATCCGTGCACACACAGGTTGAGTATTTTCGGACATATTTTGTTGTTGGAGCTGTGGTTCGGCTGTGATTGATTGCTCGGTAATAGGTTGGGCCCGTGGTGCAGAGAGCTCCCCCTAGTGGCGGCTATATATTTGCAAGCAGAAACTCTGAGACGATATTGATTCACGTCCCATTGCTTTCCTTGACTACATAGCAGGGTTATGGGATTTTCCGATATTGGGATGACCAACTTCTTTCTGTCCATCTAGGACCCCCATTTGGACAAGTTCTTCACACTGGTGCAGGTGCTGGAGGAGCAGAGTTTTCCGTTCCGGCTGAAGGATGTCATTATTACAGAAAGTAACCTCGAGTCGGAGCTTAAGAGCAGTATGGGGAACCTGCGACTTGCCGCCCTTGGCCCCGCTGTCTGCTTCTGTCACCAGCTCTTGGATAAGCTCATACTCCTCATCGTCAGACCACCAGTCATTGGGGGACAAATTGGTTAGTACGTGTTTTAATCCCCTTGTAGATCTTTTGTGGTTTCCTCGGTTCCTCCACATTGTCGGAGCGTTTTTCCACAATAAGAAAAAAGTCATTTTTTTTTTTTCTAGACACAGCGCCACCGCATGGGCTGTGTCTGGTATTGCAGCTCACCCTCAATTAAGTGGATATCTGCAATGCCAGACACAGCCTAATGGCAAGAGTGGCGCTGTTATTGGGGGGGCAGAGTCTTGTTGTTAAACCCCTTAAGCAGCAGCTACATGGTTTACTGCAATGTTGCAAAATGACTCCATTGGGCCTGTTGCTTTAAAATCTCGGGATCATCCATCTAGGTTTTCGGGTCTGCACATATAACATTATTATTCTGATAATTAAATCTTGTTTCAATAAATGTTGCCGTCCTATTTATTTGCAGTGAACTTGGGCCGGACAGCCTTCGAGGTAGTGGCTCTTCTGGTGAGCCAAATTCACCGCACGCTGGAGGGGTCTCAGGATCAACATGGCAGGAATGCACTACTGGCATCATATCTGCACTACGCTTTCCACCTTCCTAGTGACATGCCAGCCCAGCTGAACAGCTGTAAGTGTCGGTTAGACTATGAGATCGTTGACACAGGACCATGAGCTTTTTACGGTCCCTCTTATTGAGCCTCCATCCCCTCAGTATTATCTGTTGCTGATCCTTTCCTCACCGAATTTTTTTTATTTTTTTTGCAGTTTAGGATTATTTGATTTTGGAGAACTTGTGCTTCTACACAGCAGCCAATCTGAACCAGCAGAGCTGCAGTGTAAAGCATGGTGGGCGATACAGCAGAATCCTAAGCTGGAGTCACGGATCAGATCTGTGCTCAAATGGAGAAGAGCTGAAAAGCAGCCAATACTGACTAAAATAAATAAGAATAAGCATTATTTATAGAACCGCGGCCCCTTCAGCTGTTTTCGCTGTTCATGATTTCGATTGCTAAACATTATAATTATTGCCCGGCCTTAAGAAAGGTGAATAATAAGACATCAAGGTCAATCTGATAAAATCAAACCTTGATGGGTTCGTGTCATAGGCAAAAGGTGTTCTTGTTTCCCATGAGAAAAATAAAATCCAAAAAGATGGAAAGACCATTGCTATCTGTTATCATCCAAATGGTCACACCCTAAATATGTCACTACAGCGCCATCTGCTGGCTAAAGGCTTAAATGCAGCACTTATTTTTGTTTTCTGACAGTTTTAAGGTTGTATTTCCATCGCCAACATTTGGGGCATGTCCAAAGGATATGCCGTAAACGTTTGAGATGGGAGTACCCCTTTAACCCTTTCAGAAATGACGCCAACCGTACACTTTCCATGTAGATTTTCAGATGAGAACAAGAGTAAGATATTGAGTTGACTTAAATGTCTCCCCCGATACCTCACTAATCGTCCTCTTCTCTTACCACAGCTATTTCCCATGCATCGTCGTCCTCTGCTTACCAGTCTGCCACGCTCTCTCGTGTGACGGGGCGTCCCAGCAGTCTTAACCTAGCCCGCTGCAGGAGTATTAGTAACAGTAACCCCGATCTGACTAGTACTCCGGGCTCCACGGATGATGAGGAAGTACAGAAGATCATGGGAGGCAAGGTACACATTGCGTCATCTGTGCTGCTGACATAAGGTCCGGCTGTGGGTATTCTGGGGAGCGGGGGCACTTGCTTGAGTGGACGGGTGTTTCCTGTTTGTAGTATTCACACTCTCCCCCCTCCGCTCTTCTCCACAATCTTCATTATTTACTCTGCTTCTCTCTCTACCAGTTATTTCAGGTCTTCTTTATCCAGACCTGCTCTTTAGGCTGAGTTCACACATCACAGATTTGTCACGGATTTTGTTGTAGATTTGCATTGCAAAGGGTAAAATCTGCAACGGATCTGCGTCATGTGAACCCAGACTAGCAAGGGCTTCCTTTTTCCCCTACCTCCCCTTCTTTCTTTTTTTTTTTTATTTTTTATTTTTTTGGGGCAGGTTTACCTAGATTATCATAGCGAACTCCTGCCACCCAAGCCCCAGTGGGCACTAACATCTGCCCAGGTTTGCCTGGTTCTACCCCTGCAACGTTATAATGTACCTTTTTTTAAAACTTTCTAATATACTTTGTGCTTCAATTCATCATAAAAATCTCTCCTTGCTCTTGGTGAATAAAAACATTTTATTTATTTTTTTACATCCAGAGATTGAAAATGTATGTAAAGAGCAAATACTTCTACAGCTGAGGGTTTGCTACAAATGTATCCAATCCCCTATGAGCTTTTGCCCAAATCTCTCTCCTGTCCTGCATTTTTTTTTTTTACATATTTCCTGCATTGATACATTGTATCAGGCTGGAGTCCAGATTGTTTAGCTCACGGTTTGATTGTCTGGACTGGATACAATTGTAACAAAACCTCATCTGTGAGCAGTATTAGGCCTGGAAGGGTTTTCAGTCTCTGTTTCCTGTCAATGAATGGCGCATTCTTGTCTTCGTCCAGATATTTTGAATGTTGTGAGGAATGGAAACTAAGTGTATTGGAAAGTTGCAGAACTTTTCATTTACATAAAACTGGAAAACCCTTTTTAATGAATTGACAGGAGAGTCCGTTGTTTTTTTTTGGGGGGGTTTTTTTTTCTTCTCTCCCAGAAACAGCGCCACTCTCGTTTTGGGGTTTTGTCTGGTATTGCAGCTCAGCCCCATAATTATGTAAATAAGGCTGAGCTGCAATACCAGGCACAACCAGTATATAAGAGTGGTGCGGTTTGGGGAGGAAATAAAAGGCAGGCACGGTTGTTAGACATTTTAACAAAACTTATACGACCCCATTAACTCTTTCCTTCTTAGAATGAACATTACAGGCAGTATACATTATAGGCTACCCTACAACTTGCACGTGTGCCTGGTATGTAAGCGCTGAATACACATCGTAGAGAGAACCGTGTCTGATGTGTGGTGTCCTACCATATAAATCTTCCCAAGGGTGCCAGGTCCATGCATAGTCGGTACACTGGGCAGCTGAACCTCCTATATGACGCCGCTTTTAGGCCTCATTCACACAAACGTATTTCACATCAGTGTGCTCTCTGTTTAAATACCTGACGTCACACTGACCAATGCAATTCAATGGGGCTATTCACACATTGTTTTTTCATGGAACGCGTGTCCGTTGCGTGAAACCCACTGCATATCCCATTCTGGTCCGTTTTTGCGGATCAGACTCGCATGTTGAAGTTTATGGGTACATGAAAAAAACGACTGCAGCAGACAGCAGACAGACTACATCCGCATGACACACGGAAACCACACCGACGTAACACGGACAGCCATATGCATGAAAAACTGCCCGTTTTTTGCAGTCGCAAGTCGGACACGCTTGTGTGAATAAGGTCATACTCCTTAGTCTTTACTACTTGTTCTCCTCCTCGCCAGTGTCTATACTGGGTATGTGTTCCCTCTTGGGCATTGCTGATACTTGATGATGTGTCATTACTCTTCCTCTGGTCCACCAGAGTAGCAGGGGATTTTCTGTTGGGCTCTGGCACAATAATGGGTCCCGGGGTCCAGCAGAAGACACTTCTCTATTTGGAGTGGACTTTGCAGCCAATCTCTTGCTGCTCCGGACAATTCTTATGGGTTGATTCAAATGTAATGTATTAGAGTTTATCAATGATATGTGATGGTGTTGATCGTAGGTCCTCAGAATGGTTTCCTCTGGTGGGTTAAAGGGGTTGTCCAGACAGGGGGCGGTTTTTCATACTGATGACCTATCCTGTGGATTGGTAATCTGTATATGATCGGTGGGGGTCTGACACCTGGACCCTTCACCGATCATCTGTTCCAGTTGCCTTCAGGCGCTGGAAGCTTTGCTGGGTGGGTGCCGGAATCATATAGCTTCATTAACCCATCGCGACCGCTATACTGTGACGAGAGCCTTCCGCTTCCGGCACCAACCCCCGCATAGCTTCCAGAGGCATCCGGTACAGCAGATTGGTGCAGGGTCTGTGTGATTTTATATAGGGATGACCTCTCCTGTGGAAAGGTCATCCGTATAAAAAACAGTCTCCAACCTGGACAACACCTGCCAGTCCGACTCTGCTCCCAAGCCGTAGACTCTACTGGGTGTCTTCCCTGTTCTCCTCCCAGACCCATAGTCTACAATGAGTATGTGTCACTTTTTCCCCCTCCTTGGATAGTGTTTACAAGGTATCTCCTCACTCTCCTTCTCTCCTCTTTGATGTAGTCTATGCTGGATATGTGTTTTCTCTTTATGCCTCGTCTTTTCCTCCTGGTCTATACTAGGCATGTCTTCATTCTTCTCCTCCCGGGATAATCTGTATTGGGTATGTCTTCCCTCTTTCTTCTCCTTCTGGACATTGTCTATTATGGGCATGGCTTCCATCTTTATTCTCCTCCTACTTGTCATAATCTCGACTGGGTCTTCCTACTTCACCTGCTCCTCCATATAATGTATACTGGGTATGTCTTCACCCTGCTCGACCTCCTCCATATAATGTATACTGGGTATGTCTTCAACCTGCTCCTCCTCCTGGTATAATGTACTGTATACTGGGTCTTCCTACTTCACCTGCTCCTCCTCCATAAAATGTATACTGGGTCTTCCTACTTCACCTGCTCCTTCTCCTGGTATAATGTACTCTGTATACTGGGTCTTCCTACTTCACCTGCTCCTCCTCCTCCATATAATGTATACTGGGTATGTCTTCACCCTCCTCCTCTTCCTGGATTAATGTACTGTATACTGGGTATGTCTTCACCCTGCTCCTCCTCCTCATCTATACTGGTTATGTCTTTGCCCTCCTCCTCCTCCTCCTGGTATAATGTACTGTATACAGGGTCTTCTTACTTCACCTGCTCCTCCTCCTCCATATAATGTATACTGGGTATGTCTTCACCCTGCTCCTCCTCCTCATCTATACTGGTTATGTCTTTGCCCTCCTCCTCCTCCTCCTGGTATAATGTACTGTATACAGGGTCTTCTTACTTCACCTGCTCCTCCTCCTCCATATAATGTATACTGGGTATGTCTTCACCCTTCTCCTCCTCCTGGTATAATGTACTGGGTATGTCTTCTCTCTTCACCCTCTTTCTTCTCCTGCTGGATATTTCTTCTATCTTCACCCTTGTCCTTCTCTTCCTGGGCATTGTCTATTATGGGCATGTCTTTTAGCTTCACTCTCTTCATCCTGGTATAATGTATACTGGATCTTCATCCATATCCTTCTGCTCATTGTCTTGTATTCATTCTTAATTCTCCTCCTTCTGGTCTTTGTGTATACAATGTCTTCTATACAATACCTTCATCTTCTTTGACCCTTTCCTGGGTTAGTCTATACTGGGTATATCTTCTCCTTCGCTACCATCTTAATGTATACTGGATATGTCTTCCTCCTCCTGGACATTGCCTGTACTGGGTATATTGCTCTTCTCTCCACTGATCCATGCTACTCTCCTCGGACTTGTCTCTCCTGCAGGGCATCGATCGCTCTCACTCTTGGGTCAACTCGGCTTATTGTCCCGGGGGTTCAAAATCTGTGCAACGGCGGACCCAGCCCAGTTCCAACACGGAGCTTCGACAGGTGGCACTCCTCCATTATATGTCATGCATGTGCCAACCCCTCCCTTCATGCATGCCCTGTGCACCCGTTTCACCCGCCATAGCTGTGTAGTCCTACCCTCCATCTGTAACATCTCCATTCTTTCCTGGTGGCATGTTCATTGCTAAATATCTCATACCATAGCAAAAAAATACTTGGATATGGATATTACTAGTTGCTATGATATGTCTTGTTAGTCCGTGTTCTCCAAACTATGGCATTCCAGCTTTTGTGCTGGGAGTTGTAGTTCCACAACTGCTGGAGAGTCACCGGTTGAAGAACACTTCTGTAGATAAAGGTTATTTTATATATTCTACTATATACCACATGCGTTTTTATGATTGTCATTCATCCATCTCACGTTTCCTCTTCTCTCCCATGAGCACCTGATCTCTAACCCGTCATTCTATTTTCCATGTTACCTTTCCATCTCCTTTTCTCTGCCGTCTTCTAACTCTACTGTAGAATAATGAACGCAGTCCAAACCGCATTTCCAGCTACATGGAGGGTGACTCTTCCTCCGCTCAGCCTCGCCCCGTCGCCAAAAAGGTATATGATCAAGACCAGAGTGGATGAAGCATGGTCCAGGGTGACAGCGGCACAGAAATGAACTTTGATTTTGTAATAAGTTTTAATTGGTAACTTACTAGTTAATTTTAATTGGGTGTAGGGGGCTGTAGTGAGGGCGCAGGGCGGGCTGTTAACTCATTCACCGGCTTATTAACCACATTCCGTGCGGTATTCACAAGAAATAACACTTTTGTCTAACCTGTATTGGAGTCTGCCCCTCCCACCACAGGGTGACGGACAGAAGAAGAGGGCTATGTAAAATCAGTCTGCTCCTCCAACCACAGGGTTACACAGAACGCAGGGACCTATGGGAAATGAAATTGGCCCCTCCCACAACAGGGTAACACAAAAAAGAGGGAGGCGCTATATGACAAGTAGTCTGGTCTTTCCACCATAGCCTGACACATACAGGAGGGAGGAGCTATTTGACATGAAGTTTGCCCCTCCCACTAAAAGATGACCTATAGAAGATATGTCACATGGAGTCGGCCGATCTTAAAAGGAGCTTTACAGAATTGGGAAACTATGTCGGCTTTCTTCCAGAAACCGCGCCACGCCTATCTATGGGTTGTGTGTGGTATTGCAGCTAGGCCACATTCAAGTGAATGGGACCGAGTGGCAATCGCACAACCCATGGACAAATGTGGCGCTGTTTATAGAAAGCAGCCATGTTTTTCTAATTCTGTATAGTCTTTACATTTTAGAAAGTCCAAATATATGGATAAAGGGGTATTCCCTGAAAAGTCACTGTGGTGGAGGATCCAGGACTCCTGTCTTTGCCCATTAGAAGTCAATGAAATCCTGAAAATCCGGACTCCTCCTTGTAGGATATTGATGGGTGTCTTGCTTATCAGACCCTCAGCAATGTGGCCTTGAGACATTTGGTGTTGTGGTAATACCCCTTTAATGACCGCTGCAGTCTATACTATAGAACACCGTACCGCACACCACACTATATATTATGAAGGACTGGGCTGTAGAGATAAGCAGTTTGCTGTCCGGTACAGGATGTGACGCTGTTCTTTCTGTGCAGCTTTTACATGAGGAGTTGGCGTTGCAGTGGGTGGTGAGCGCTACTCCGGTACGTGAAGCGGCGCTCAGCCAGGCCTGGTTCTTCTTCCAGCTCATGGTAAGTGGCTCTGGATTGGTCAATACTGGGTAGAACTGGCCGAATGCCACATCTTAGTGCCAACTTGTTTTAACACTTTTTTTTTTTTTCCTGTTCAGACTAAGAGCATGACGCTGCACCTCCATAACTCTGAGCGGCTGGACGCGCCCCGTGTACAAAGGTTTCCGGAGAGGTTCGTGGACGACATAGCGGCTCTTGTGTGCAATGTCTGCACGGAAATCATCAGCCGATACCTCAAGGTTCGATTTCTTGCACATTGTTATTTGAGGATTTTTTTTCTTCTATGTTCTCTGAGCTGCAGTACCTAATGAAGGCCCCCAGGTCTGCCATCATTGTACTCCTATTAAGCCCTGCTTGAGGCAGAATATGGCGACACAAAACAAATTTCATTTTCAACAATTTGGTATCGTCGTAATTGAATTGACCCGCCAATTAAAGTTAGCATGTCGTTTTTACTGCCCTGTGAACGCCATTAAAAACTAAACCTAAAAACAATGGAGAAATACGTTGTTTTTTTCCTCATTCCACCACACCAAGAATTTTTTTCCCAATTTCCCATACTACTGCCTATGTAAGTCCATGGAGATTACATGGCTGTGTGCTTGATTTTATGCGGTTTGCAGTTGGTGTGGCTGAGTCACCTGAACGAAATAATTAGGAGAGGTGTCCACGTACTTTTGGCCATCTAGTGTATCTTGCACTTTGTGGCCCTTTAATGACTAGCTCCTAATCCCGGGGGGCGTGGGATACATAGACTTGTGTATGGCGGTCTTACACATGCCTGATCTAGCCGGTGGCTTGGATTGGAGACATGTCGTGCTCTTATTGACTGTACTTCATTCTGAGCCTTTATCCGTACCACGCGGTTTTGTAGGTTTCCATTTTAATTTAGTGAAGCAATCATTAGACACCCACTAAAAGGACCCCAGAACGGTGAGCGGAATCACATGACCTTAGAGCCTCCTAAATAGTGTGTGTGTATAAAGGCCCATGTCGTATAGTTTATGCAGCCAAAAATATTATCGTTGTCGGTAGCCGATCCGCCTGTGTAAACGGGGAGACGCGCTGCCGACATGATAGAAATGTATGGGGACGAGCGATCGTAGTAACAAGTGCTTGTCCCCATATTAGATCCTTGTGAAAGAAGCAAACGAGCGCTGATCAATGAGCTGTCTCATTGATCGGCGCTCGTTTACAATGCCTATTTAGGGCACTTAAGCTTTCTTCAGACCTAGGATATTTCAGAATTTTTTTTTAAATTTTTATTTTATTTTTTTTTTTTTTTTTTTTAACACTGCGCTTTTCCAGCCTCCGAAAACTTTAAGGTTGAAGGGGCCATAATGGTCTGGCACCAGAGAGCGCCGTAGCATTCAGCCCCTTGATCGTATTTAAAATGTTGGGGGTGATTTTAGTGGGTGCCGGTTTAATATTATTTAAAGCGGCCTGTCCTTGCTACAGATCACATCAGAGAGTTAACCATAAAAAATATTCACTTGTTTGGTTTACCGTGACCGTCGCTCGACCTCCGTTTCCCTATAGAGAAAAAAGTTACGCATTATTATTGTCGCAGGTTGCCTGGATTTTTAACATTTTTTTAATTTAAAGCAATCTATAATTCTAAAAATCTAAATTAAATTGGCTGTGAGAGGTGAGAAATTCTGCTTTTTATTTCCAAAACACCGCCACACTTGTCCTGTATCTCATATTAGACGTTTATGGCATATCCACAAGATTTAATAGGTAACGGGTGTCGGGGGACCCACGTTCTCGAGATAGTTGCCTGTCCCAGAACGGCATCTATCGGACATTTATAGCGTATCCTGTGGATATTCCATAAAAATCTGAAATGGTAAACAATATGGATAAACTGCAATACCAGAAACCGTCCATGGACAAGAGTGGCAGTGTACCTAGTCTCCATTTCTACAGATCTTTCCTGGATTTCCTCCATCTTCCGATGTCTTTCTCTTGTCTTTAGGATGCAGAACTTGCCGAGCGACTCAACAGCAGCTTGGCCTTCTTCCTCAATGATCTCTTGTCCCTGATAGATCGAGGATTTGTATTTTGTCTCATCCGCTCGTACTACAAACAGGTAAAAATGTTAGAACCGCCCATTCATATAATGTCAGGTCCATGGAACCAGGCTGGACACGGGGAGAGGAAAATGTGTCGGCAAACCATGATTCACGTGCCGGCCGTGGCACCGGTGCCACGGGTTGCTTACCCCTTTGCTCTAAACTATTATAGCCTTGGATGATGAGGTGATATCATGTGACTGGATATAGCGTCCCATAGACAAGCCACATATTATATTATGGGTATTCCCATGAAAAACCATCATGGCATAAATCCGTCTGATATGGGGTGGGACCACCAAATACAGTGATGCTCATCTACTCGACTGTCTCCCTATAATTGGGCATATGTGACCACCACTCCTACGGGCATTGGGACTGGGCTCTCCTATTCTTGGATTAGTGGGGCCCTTATGGCATTGCAAATGGATATCCCATTAGGTGGGAACACCCCACATGTCGTCATATGATCCTCTTTTGGGATATAGTTGCCCGTAGGAACCAACCTGATTATTTCTATTGTAATGTTGGGACCTGTGTCTGTTATGTCGTGATTTACAGATCAACAATAAATTGCCAAAGGCACCGAACCCGAATGTGCTGATCTCCCTGCGCATGGACCTGATCCGCATCGTGTGCTCCCATGAACACTACGTCTCCTTAAACCTGCCCTGTGGCCGCCTCTCCCCACCCAACTCCCCCTCACCCTCTATTTCTTCTACCACATCACAGGTAAGGTTATATAATGGGATTCTGCACACCATAAACATTAGAGTTTTTTTTTGTTTTTTTTTTGGTACATCCATAGAGATAAGCAGCACAAGGGGTGTTCAACGGCTGCTTATCTCTTCATTTTCTTAAAATAATAGATGAACGTTTACGTAAAAGTGTCAGGATTATCAGAAAACCCCTTTAACACTTTATTTTTGGCTATGTTTTCTTATGTGACTGTCCAATAATTCAGAATATCTGATAATCCAGCATCTATCCGGCCCAATTATTGATAATGGATTAAAGGAGTTTGTCATTGTCCGTTATGATATTAGGTCTTTCTCCAAGTACAGTTGGGTAAACGTAGCTGGCACAGACATGGTGGATGTGGTGCCGGCCAGTCCAGTAATGTGTCTACATCTTCTGTGTTCCTTAGAGCTCCGTCTTCTCCAGCCCGGCCCAGGACAAGACGGTCACCAATATGTTTGAACTTTCAGTCCCATTCAGACAGCAACATTTCCTGTCAGGCATTATCCTGACCGAGCTCGCCCTAATACTCGAACCCGATGTCGAAGGGTGAGTCCTGTCCTTAAATTGAAGCCCTCTCAGACCAGCGCATCGGATCCTGGGCACACACTGGCATCTCCCAGGATGCTTTGTGGTCCGAGATCTTCATAGATGAATGTGCTGGTCTGATTTCTTGCTGGTCATCGGTGGGGAACCCATTTAATGCAACACCCAATTACAATATAATGCCATTCACTTGAATGGTCCTTTGTGACGCTGTATCGGGAGGAAGCTGAAGCGGCCTGGGTGGTCCTAGCAGTCAGACCCTCACCAATCTGACATAGGTGGTATAATCTATTCAATATAGTTTGTCCATACCTCACTATTTTCAAGATCTCTGCTTGTTGTCTGGATGTAAACGGAAACGTTTTCATTCGCGAAGGCTGAAAACCTGTCCGGATCTGATACTTCTCACAGCTGAGGGCGTGTTACAATTGCATCCAATCTACACAATTCTCTGTGAGCTAAACACAGCAGCACAAATCTCTCTCCTATCCTGATTTATAAAGTTTAAGTGCTGGCAAACGGAAGATAGCCTAGTCTAGATACAATTGTAACAAATCCTCACCCATCGGAAGTATCCGGGTATGTTCACACGGCGTTTCTTTCATGTGACTTTCAGTACGAAGCCCGCCTCCGATTTGTCACTTATTAACGTGGATTCCGTTGAATGGGGCTAATCCTCGTGCAGATCTAACTCGTGGCACATAAACTGGACGACGCGTGGATTCTACTTGAAATTTACATAAAAAAAATTTCGGCATGCGATCCCAGCCTTTAGGTCTGTACGGATTTTCAGCTTTTAGATATACATAAGACAATGTTTCCATTCACTGACAACAAGTAGAGATCTCGATGAGTTGAAACGCTAAGTGGGGAATTTATTTTCCACTTTACGCCTCTTTTCATTACGCTACATTTTAGTCTTCACTACTTTTTCTTATCGCCTCTACCCGACTCTCTCCACAGAGTATTTTTCCTCCAGAAGAAGGCGATCAGCACTCTGCACAATCTCCTCTGCAGCCACGACACTGACCCCCGCTATTCTGAGCCTCCCGTCCATCAGAGTATTTCCCGTCTTTATCTTCCTTTGATTGGCATAGTCATGGAAACGCTGCCGCAGCTGTACGACTTCACGGGTGAATATCTAATTAACGCACTTTGCTAACTTGGTACGACACTGATCCTGACCTCTAGACCGGACCAAAATAATGTATCCGCTGGTATCTTCATAATCCACCTACGTTTATTTTTACGTAAGTATGGTAACCGTGGCAGTAAGAGATGGAGGAACTGAAAGATCTGTTTGCTGTCAGTGAATAAAAACATTCTTGTTTTTTATTCAGAGGCTGAAAACCCTTTCAGGTCTAATATTTATCGCAGCTGAGGTTTTGTTACAATTGGATCCAGTCTAGGCAATCATGTGTGAGCTAAACTATGGACTCCAGTCTGATACAATGTCACAAAATTCAGAACGGGAGAGTTTTTTTGTTTTGCTGTTGTGCCAAGATTGTTTCCATTCCGTCACCGCAAGCAGAGATCTTGTATAATGCTGCAGAAATTTTCATGATACGATAATCAAATGCCGGCAACTTCTACAATGCTGTTCACACTTCGTGTTACATGTAGAAAATTATAGCCATAGCGTGTTATAAACCGCATTTTTATGTTGATTTCATCTGTAAAATGAGAAGTAAGGTGGAAGC
The DNA here is from genome assembly GCF_050947455.1 of Rhinoderma darwinii. NCBI lineage: Eukaryota > Metazoa > Chordata > Amphibia > Anura > Rhinodermatidae > Rhinoderma > Rhinoderma darwinii. The sequence continues at coordinate 396,978,380 of NC_134689.1, read as the reverse complement.
AGTCAGCTACTTAGATGAGCACCCATAATGCAATGCACTCGGGTGTAGTGCATTGCGGGAGATGTAGCTTTTCTTCATTCAGGATCTTGTAGAGTGCCTGGTGTAAACCCTATATCAAATCTTTCACAGTGTCACATACCCAAGCTTATACATCATCACGTCGTTTCTGTAATGTTGTTACCATAATAGAATCTAATAATAAGGGTCACATCAGTGGGGGCCTCGATACTGTAAACCAACAGGGTCTGTCACTGGTTTTAATAGAGAGATAACTTTGCATTTTAATTCCTTAGCATTGGCAAGATCTCTACTTGGTGTCTGTGAATGAAAACCTAAAGGCAGATTTACTATTGGTGTTGCACCAGAATTTAGGCCTAAGTTGCACTTTCTTTTCGGCACAAATCTTTTTGGTGCGTTTCATTTTCTAATTTGTCAAAAATGAACAGATGTCTGATTTGTCCGCTAAGGGGGTGTGGTCTACTGGAAAGGGGTGTGATTTAAGATTTTGGCGCAAAAAAAGTGGGCTAAACGAAGCCAACCAAGAGGTGGTATGAAGTCAGACTGTGGTGTCTAAAGGCCGGCCAAATTGATCATCCAGCATGAGCCGATGTGATAAACTTGACGCATCTAGTCTAAATTGAAGGTGGTATTAGTAAATGCCCCACTTTGTCCTAAAAAAAACCTCTCCTGACTGTATCAGACCTCACATGCCACTTACACAGGTGTAGTGCTTGTTACAGACCTGATCAGGACAGAATGTCCCATTCACTGACAGCAAGCAAAGATCTTAACAGTGGTTAGGAATGGAAAAGTGTATTAGAAAAATGTAATCCTGGAAAATGCAATACTTGCTGACACACAGTTCCTGTCTTAGCGGATCCACATGCCCAGAGGGTCCGTTATGCCTCTTCCGTGGTGGAGGATGAAGTGGACTCGGATGGAGGCACCATCAGTCAGACCGTTGCTATGGCAATAGCGGGGTCTCCACTACCTACGGGGCAGAAGACCACAAGTTTCCCTCTTCCCCCTGCTGTAAGTGTAGAAATAATTGTATCTCCTATTACTATGAAACCAAATCCCCGCCATTGTCCTACATCATGTGGTTTTCTATATACGTTTAGTAGCGTTGATCTCTCCCCAGACTATGCGTGCCGGCAGTGCGCTCTCTGCAGAGTCCAGCCGCAACCTCCTGGTGTGCGCTCTGTGGGTGCTGAAGAACGCCGAGCAAGACTGTCTGCAGCGCTGGTTCTCCAGTCTGTCGGTAATACAACTGACCCGGGTGCTGGAGCTGCTGAGTCTGTGCGTGTCCTGCTTCCAGTACAAGGTGAGGCACTCCATCTATCCACAATAGGACTTTAGAATTCTTACACTATCTTTAATTCTTACCTCTATCTATACAGTACAAGGAGAGACACGAGGCACTCCATACCTCAAAATACCCCATATCCTTCTTAGCACTTTATACCCCTTCTTAGAATGTATGCGTTTCTTCCAATACAGGATGGAGCAGGAGGCGCTCCATACCTCCATAATAGGACTTTAACTCTTACACAATATTATCCTCTATACAGTACAAGGTGAGACACGAGGCACTCCATACCTCATAATGCTCTATACTTTTATTATCACCCTCTACCTCTTCTTCGTATGTATTAATCGCTTCCAGTACAAGGTGAGACACGAGGCACTCAATACCTCTTCTCTATACTCTTCCTAGCCCCCTATACCTCTTCTTCATATGTATACATCGCTTCCAGTACAAGGTGAGACACGAGGCACTTCACACCTCCATAATAGCACTTTAATTCTTACACGCTATCCCTCTATAGACTACAAGGAGAGACACGAGGCACTCCATACTTCCTAATTCTCTATACTCTTCTTAGCTCTCTATACCTCCTCTTAGTATTTCTGCGTTGCTTCCAGTACAAGGTGAGACGCGAGGCGCTTTATACCTCAAAATGCTCCATACCCTTCTTAGCACCCCATACCCCTTAGTATGTATGTATATGCGTTTCTTCCAATACAGGATGAGGGAGGAGGCACTTCATACCTCTATAATAGGACTTTAATTCTTACCCAATATAAGTTGATCCATTACAAGGTGAGACCCAATGCCCCTTGTACCATTTTCCATTTTTTATTTTTTTTCTAGGGTAAGAAAGCATTTGAGCGTATAAACAGTCTGACCTTTAAGAAATCTCTAGATATGAAGGCAAGACTGGAGGAGGCCATACTTGGAACCATCGGTGCCCGCCAGGACATGGTGAAACGTAGCCGAGGTGAGAAGCTCTTTAGAAGAATGGTGGGTTTTTTTTCTTGGTTGGTTGTCCATTGGAGATGTCTTGGCTTTGGACAACACGCCCGCTGGGACCTGCACGAATCCCAATAATAGTGGTGTCTGATTTCCATGCTGGCAGGGAAATGGTGAAGCCTATGTGTTCACTCTCCAGACCTGAACCATGACATAAGAGGGTACTGCAAGACTGGCAAGTGCCCTCCTGCTCCAGAATGGGCCCATGTAGAGATTGCTCTCCTAGCCTGGTCAGTCTAGAAGTTGGCACCATGGTCAGGACAAGAGATGGTGGTGATGCCTCCTTAACGTGCGTTATCTTTTTTTGAGGATACAGGCCAGGATCTCCTTGTGTCTCGTGCCCCCCTCCCCGTTGTGTCTTATTCTTCTGTTTTCCCTACAGAGCGCAGCCCTTATGGAGCCCAGGAGAACGTGCGATGGAGGAAAAATGTTCCACAGTGGAGACCGAGCTGTGAGAAAACCGAGAAGTGAGTCCTAAAACTCCCATAGACGTGAAGGGTACCCCCTCGATACGGTCGTGTTACGGAAAGGGTCATACGTGAACAACCTCCTTATAGGAAATCATTCATTTGTCTCCAATCTCAGATCACAGGCGGAACGAGAACTGGAAATTACAGTAGATGGAAATATGGCGGCTGAGGCCAACTTGGTGGTGTTAGACACACTGGAGATCATTGTGCAGGTAAGTCCTTTGACCTGCTAGGTGACTCCCCTGCCAGCATGGTGGCACATAGACTTACCCATCTGTCGTCTTGTCTTGCAGACTGTCCTGCTGTCCGAAATGAAGGAGAGCGTCCTGGGTGGTGTGCTGAGGGTCCTACTGCTAAGTATGAGCTGCAACCAAAGTGCCTTGTACCTGCAGCACTGCTTCACAAGCCAGAGGGCGCTAGTGTGCAAGGTGCGTGTGTGCGGAACTGATGCACGTAGTATAGACCTTTTGGAAATTGCCTCTACCCATAGTCTCAATGTGTGTCCCACTTTTTCTCTACACATGGTCTATGCCACCGCCTGGTTTTGATATTCAGTTCCCGGAGATGCTGTTTGAAGATGACACAGAACTTTGCTCTGATCTATGTCTCCGCCTCCTGCGCCATTGCGGCAGTTGTATAAGCAGCGTGCGAACCCATGCCAGCGCATCGCTCTACCTGCTCATGAGGCAGAACTTTGAGATTGGGAATGTAAGTGATATACAACACTAAATGATTATTACTGATGCGGTATATATACAGTATACACTACTTTTAATCTGGCGTCAATGGAACCTGATAGATGTTGGATTACCAGACGCTCATAGAAAAGTAAGTAAAACGCCAATTGTAAGGGTAGAGAACGTAACACGAAAATCTGCTACTACTAGTCCGTACTCTCGACAAGATAATCTAGAATCTCCGGAAAAGCAAACGTTTTCTTCACACTACTTACACCTTGATTGCAATACATAGTTTTTCTCACCAGGGGGCAGCATAAATCCAGTCAATTTTGGATTTGCAATTTTTGTTTCTCACCCTTTTTAATGTCATTTTTTAAATTTATTTAGAATTTTGCCCGTGTGAAGATGCAGGTTACCATGTCGCTGTCCTCACTAGTGGGGACCTCTCAGAAATTTAATGAAGAGTATCTGCGCCGATCCCTGAAGACTATTCTGACCTACTCGGAAGAGGATCTAGAACTCCGAGACACCACCTTCCCGGAGCAGGTAATGCACCCAGTTACATAGATTCCCTGCCTCCACACTATTATATTCTGCCCTGGCCAGCAAAAAAGCAACGCTATCCACAGAATGTGACTGAGCTGTAGTGTCAGGCACAGCCGCACGTGTGGAAGAGCCGCTGAGTGTTGTGGCCCCTTTTATTATGCTGATCTGCAGGAGTCTTGGGGGTCAAACCTCCACTGATCCAATAGGCCACGAAAGTGTCTCGACACCCCACCTTAACAAATTATTTTTTTATTTTTTCTGTTTTCTAGGTTCAGGATCTGGCGTTTAATCTTCACATGATCCTGACTGATACAGTAAAGATGAAGGAACACCAGGAGGACCCGGAGATGCTGTTGGATCTAATGTACCGGTGAGAGGGCTCAGTTATATAGGCTGTGTGTGCTGCCGACTCCATATGTCCTATACCCGGATCCACACGCCTATGTAGACCTATACACAGACCGTTTATCAGGCAGAATAGTTCTCCATATAGGTTTTGTAGAAAAACTAACTTTCCCTTGTATTATAGGAGCACTGCTGACTTTAGTGATGTGTCAACAAGCTTGCTGACTGTTTCCAAACTGGTACTGCTCTGCTTTATAATGATCTCCAGAATAGCTCCCTATGATACCAGCCTTGCATAGCACAGAGCAAGCTGATCAACGTTGGCCTGGCTGCTGAATGCCCCGGCAATATCTCCGCGGGGAGGCTGTACTATTACATGGCACCCATGCACTGATTGGAGCAGGAACCATTCTGCAGCATCTTTCCCGAGGGGGGTCCCGATTAGGCTACCCCCCTCCATGACATCTATATGTCCTAATAAGGTTGTACAATTGGGACAATGCCATTTTAAAAGGTTTTTTTTTCTATGGCTTATATAGTCCCCTGCAGATTGTGTATACAGCACTTGTACTGCTCAGCTTCTTCTCTAGTGCATGCCGGGTCAGTACGGACGGGGGAAGAACACAAGATAGACAAAATCTAGTTTTCAACTCTTATGGGAATGTTAATAGAAAGGGAGATCGGATGCCGGCAGGTCTTCTAAGTCGGAGAATCCTTCTCATATGCCAAACCTCAAAAAGATTAATCCTAACCAATACCAAGTTCCTTTTTATATACCTATATAAGCAGTGTATTAAGGTTTATAAATAGTTAATATTCTAGATGCCGTCATGCTGAACCAGTTAAATTATCATTTTGTGGTCTATAATTCCAAATACAGCATTGCTAAAGGATACCAGAACTCTCCGGACCTGCGTCTGACATGGCTCCAGAACATGGCGGCCAAGCACACGGAGCGCGGGAACCATGCAGAGGCTGCGCACTGCCTGGTACACGGAGCCGCACTGGTATCGGAGTATCTCAGCATGATTGAAGATGCCAGGCACCTGCCCGTGGGGTGTGTTAGTTTCCAGGTACTGCGACAATGACTATTATAATGGATATATATATAGGTGTTTGAGTGATTATATTATATACCTGCCTGACGTCTATCCCCACAGAGCATATCCTCCAATGTGCTGGAAGAGTCAGCAGTGTCCGATGATGTCGTATCTCCAGATGAAGAAGGAATCTGTACTGGAAAATATTTCACAGAAGCCGGCCTGGTGGGACTGCTGGAACAAGCCTGTGCAAGCTTCTCTATGGTAAGGGTATTCATGATTTACACCTATGTAGTACCCCACAAATACAGCAGGGGGCACCTGTTCACTAGTGCTATGCAAAGAAGACATCATTACAGAGCTTGTCGTGAACTAGCTGAATATAGGGACATTTTGCTGGGTCAGCTGCTGTCATTGGTTTAACCAATTGTTCTAGCGGTTTTCCAGGATATTACATTGATGGCATATGTCTTGGCCTCACCCCTTTACCGCAGTACCTGGCACAACGGCGTCCGTAAAATCGTGGCTGTGTCTAGTACTGCAGCCTAGATTATTCAAGTGAACGGGGCCGAGCGTGATTGTGCTGTAGTACCAGGCACAGCCATACTCAAATGGATTACTAAAGCAATAGAGGAGCCTAGTAGCCGGCAGGCGATTAAGAAAAGAGTAGCCCTAATTTCCAGCTAACTAAAGAGTAAAATATAACTTTTTTTATTAATTATTCCTAAATTTAAAAAAAACACACGCTTTAAAAATAGCCAATGCTAGCTGACAGTGAAGAGTTTATACGGCACGTTGCCAGAGACGCACTCGGTCAGTACGACCTAATGTATAAGGCTGGGTTCACACGAGCATGTTCGGTCTGTAATGGACGGAACGTATTTCGGCCGCAAGTCCCGGACCGAACACCGTGCAGGGAGCCGGGCTCCTAGCATCATAGTTATATACGATGCTAGGAGTCCCTGCCTCGCTGCGGGACAACTGTCCCGTACTGTAATCATGTTTTCAGTACAGGACAGTAGTTCCACGGAGAGGCAGGGACTCCTAGCGTCGTACATAAGTATGATGCTAGGAGCCAGACTCCCTGCACTGTGTTCGGTCCGGGACTTGCGGCCGAAATACGTTCCGTCCTTTACGGACGTAACATGCTCGTGTGAACCCAGCCTAAGTGTTCGGATCAGCGCCTGCAGAACGCTGTATTCACACCAACAAAGTTGGAACTTGCAACTAACTGCCAATTGAGCATTGAAATGTAAACCAGTTAAGGTTTGGTTATGGGCTCACGCCCACTGACACGTCAATCCGAGGTTACAAGAGGGGCTGGTTTGGAAAACGCCGTCAGTAGCCCCATTTGAACCGCTGAGGACGCTACGTGTGTACAGAAACATGTCCGGGGGGGCTCCCTACCTTGTTTTAATTTCAATGCTCAACTGGCAGTTCATTACAAGTTCCAAATCCAGCGTTCTGCAGGCGTTGATCCTAACAATTCTACGTTCGGTCGTCTCTGGCAACGTGCCGTATAAACTCCTCACGGTCAGCTAGCATTGGCTATTTTTAAAGTGTGTGTTTTATTTTGTTTATTTAGGAATAATTAATAAAAGTTATATTTTACTCCATTTAGTTAGCTGGAAATTAGGGCTTCTCTTTGCTTAATCGCAAATTAGTGATATTTTGTGATGCTTTTATGGACATCGCTATGAAGGGGCCCTGGCGTTCTGTTGATCGGTAGAGATCCCAGGACCACCACCGATCATACAATGATACGCCATTAATGTAATATCCCGTAAAACCACTTTACGTTTAATGTGAGCTAAAACATGGCACCCATTATGATCCATGGCAGTCCATGTAACACAGAACTCGTGGATCTCCAGAGCATGAGGCAATAATAATCTCTCCAAAATAATAGACCATCCCTTTAAGAGCAACTGTAGAAAAAAACTATTGGTCCAATTTGACGTTATCTTAACATTCTTCCCTTCCGGATATTTACTGAACGGGCTCATTTTGTGTCTTTTATTGTGTTTTATTTTTCAGGGCGCACTTTTTGAGGCGGTGAACGAGGTCTATAAAATACTTATACCCATTTATGAAGCCCATCGGGACTACAAGAAACTGGCTTCTGTCCACGGTAAACTGCAGGAGGCGTTCAACAAAATCAACAACCAGGTAGGGGGCGCTATTCTTTTATATGGGTAAATTTACTTTGAGCCCAGGTAGTAAGTAAAGCCAAGCCTTTTGTCGCTGAGTCATCAGCGTATCCGAAAAATAAACGGGGAGCCCCGAGGTCTTAGGACTTATCATTTGGGACGTATCCACTTCAATAACATTCCTGCAAAATATATGGAAATGAGCGCAGTGTGACTAATGTGAATAACGACTCTCTACAATCTCAGCTCTGCTTCATCCAGGATCCTCCCTAGTGCAGTTAACCCTGTCATTACTGCTGGGATTAGTGTACAAATGACTTGGAGATGCTGGGTGTTATTGTTTTGTTACCGTGTACTCTCTTATGAATCTTTTATTCGTTCCTTTCTCTTTCGCTCGCTTTCTGGCTGTGTGGCAAATCTATTGCGCCGTTTTGCCATCCCGTTCTTCTACCTCCTCCATTTTTGTACCTCCTTCCTCCTCCCTCCTCCATCTCTTCTTCCTGTTTCCTTATTTTTGCCTCCTTCTTGTGACTGATCTTTTTTTCTCCTCTTCTTTTGTTTTTCTCCTTTGCTCCCGGGCAGATCACAAGCTGGGAGGTAGGAAGTGTGAAAAATTAACCAGTTTCTCATGTGTTCACCTCGCTTTTCTTACCCACGATCACTTGCTGCACGGGAGCTAACGCTCAACCCCCCCCTCCCCCCCCCACCCCAGTGCGCTGCCAGGATCTACTTATGCAGTAGGAAAGGCAGAAATGATGACCCACTGGGCACCTCGCCCCTCCGGATGACAGACATGTACCGCATGTTCGGCTATAAATGTGAGGGGATAATATTTCCGGCCCACTAATGGGCACTAGAGCCAATTCTGAAGAGCTGAGTCCTATTGCATAATTAGAGCACGTGTAGATGAATACAGTGTATGGCTTTGTATACGTGTGCACATCACATGAGTCTTCTGTATTTACAAAGCGGAGGGGGGGGGGGCACGTGTTTCCATTGAAGAGAGGAGTACACGCCTTTGTATTAGCATGTTGGGGGGGGTTGTTTGTGAGACTGAAGTCTGTATACTGTGCATGTATACACTTAAATATTCATGTATGTATATATACTGCACTCAGTCTATAACATCACCAAAGTTCCTATCTGTCTGTGTGTACCCATCATGTATGCCTAGTATTAGCAGCCATTTTGTGGGTTGAGTCCATATTCGGTCTATAAAATAGTTTTCTGGTTCGGAAACCCCATTTTTAAATACGCTATTAGATCACTTTGAGTTATTAGAGAATGTACACTCTGTTAACTAAAGCCGAGAGCGGGTACAAAGAGCGTCCCTTGCTCTGGAGGACCCGACAGCCCATTGTTTACAATAGGAATTGTGTAATGCTTTATTTCCCCTGCGGTGTCGCTGCAGGAAAATTGAACACTTGCTGCTGGATCCCCAACACAGATTACAGCTGATTGCTGTGGGTCCCAGCGGCTCAACAGCCTGTGACTGGGAAGTGCACAACCCCTATAAAGAGCACTTAACCTAAAAATCCCCAGTGAAGAAGTCATTAAAGGGGTTGTCTTATCACAGGGGTTGTTAACTCTTTTTTAATATTCTATTCAGCCGCTTCTTTTTTATACCCGTTTCTTACTCACTGCCTGACGGTCGCCATGACAGGTCCCATAGGAGCGATCAGCCGGATTTCCAAGGATCCTAAACATCCTATCTTGGTTATATAGCGCTTCATCCTCCATTTGAAAAATATGCCTAGTTAGCCGCAAAATGGGCATTCGGGGTTCTGGGGAAGTTTAGGGGCTCTAATGGCGGTCATATTTATTGACACCCAGATTTCCCAGAAAGAAATGTAACTATTATATAGTACGGTCCCATAAATGGCTGCTGCACTGCATGTATATGATGGGTTCACTTTCAATCTCGCCACACATTGTCAAATCTGATGCGGAACGATCCTTTATACATAGTCGAACCTCTGAATATTCAGCCAGGCCAAATCTGATGACCCCATGTGAGCAGAAATGGTGGTCACTAGTCCTCTGAATATTACCGCAAGCTGTCCATATAGAACTTCTGGTGGAGAATGCAGAGTTCACGGAGCCCCTTTAAGATTTCCTAGTGTTCCCCTTTAATATCACCGTGTGTGGCCGGCTAACATTACACGTCATCAGATTTCTGTTTTTAATTGTCTCTCTGTTTTTCCCTCTTCTTTAACTTCCACCTCACATTGACCTGCCCTCCTGGAACTGGAATGTCTGGTAAGAGAAATCTATTCTTCCCACTGCTTTATTCTGCTGAGCTACAATGTTGGTTTGTACCAATCGCCCATGGCTGCCATATCTCCACCACCCATGCAAATTAGCCATTTAGAATTTGGCCAATCAGAAGACCACTATAGCGTCGCTCAATAGACTCTTTTAAAAGTGAAAGGGAGGGCAGGGTTTAGCGGAGAAGGGTGTGGCTTAAGATTTGCTATATTGCCCCAAACTAAAACTAAGCCAGCGAAGAGTTGGCATAAGAAAGAAATAAAGATTTAGAAGGATGCACCAAATTTATCATACAGCGTGCGTCACTGTGATAAATTTGGCGCATCTTCAGACTGCCTGTTCTAAGTTTATTCTACCTAAATCTTACAATGTAAATATATTGCGTTTCTGTGTTACAATTTCACAATATTGCAGGCTTCAGAGCTGAAATTTTCCAGCACTCCCTGCTTATTCCGTGTCTGCACAGTGTGTATTCTGGGAAATGTCCTCTTTATGCCAGGCACTATAAAATAATCTGATGTAGGAAAAATTTAGCTGGTAGCGGGGTATCTGTAAACAACCTCGCTGATCGTTTCCGATCGCAACCAGCAGAATTGTGAATGCAGCTCTGTAGTATAATAGGGGATGTAACTCAGGATCAGTACAGGATAAGTAATGTTTGTACACAGTGACTCCACCAGCAGAATAGTGAGAACAGCTCTGGAGTATAATACAGGATGTAACTCAGGATCAGTACAGGATAAGTAATGTAATGTATGTACACAGTGACACCACCAGCAGAATAGTGAGTGCAGCTCTGGAGTATAATACAGGATGTAACTCAGGATCAGTACAGGAGAAGTAATGTAATGTATGTACACAGTGACTCCACCAGCAGAATAGTGAGAACAGCTCTGGAGTATAATACAGGATGTAACTCAGGATCAGTACAGGAGAAGTAATGTATGTACACAGTGACTCCACCAGCAGAATAGTGAGTGCAGCTCTGGAGTATAATACAGGATGTAACTCAGAATCAGTACAGGATAAGTAATGTAATGTTTGTACACAGTGACTCCACCAGCAGAATAGTGAGAACAGCTCTGGAGTATAATACAGGATGTAACTCAGGATCAGTACAGGAGAAGTAATGTATGTACACAGTGACTCCACCAGCAGAATAGTGAGTGCAGCTCTGGAGTATAATACAGGATGTAACTCCGGATCAGTACAGGATAAGTAATGTAATGTATGTACACAGTGACTCTACTTTTTATGTAGAAATTATAGAAGAATTTATATTTAATATGGATAAACCCTTTACTCCACCCTCTCTCCATGCAGAACCACAGCGGATGTTTGGGACATATTTCCGTGTAGGGTTTTATGGTGCCAAATTTGGTGACCTGGATGAGCAAGAGTTTGTGTATAAAGAACCGTCCATCACCAAGCTGGCTGAGATCTCTCATCGTCTGGAGGTAATGGGGGGGGGGGGGGGGGTGTGCCGCTGTTGGGTCTGTGTATATATATAGCCACCTGAGTGTTGTATAAAGTGTATGTCGGCTTCTCTACATCATCATGGCTATGATCCACACACTGCACTAACGTCTTGTGCTTTCAGGAGTTTTACACTGAGCAGTTTGGGGAAGGGACGGTTCAGGTTGTGAAGGATTCGAACCCTGTGGACAAAACTAAACTTGACCCCACCAAGGTGAGCGACATCCTAGGCTTTTCATAAATCTGCCCTATGTCTAAGAGTAAAATTGTCCTTATTGCCCATAGCAACCAATCAGAGCACTACTTTCATTTCTTAAACTGCTTTGGAAAAATGAAAACTGCGATTGGTTGCTATGGGCAACAAGGACCGTTTTACTGGTAGACCGTTTTGAGCAACCTGCCCCATAGACTTAACTACTCTCAGAGCATGCTAGGAGTTGTAGTTTATGTGGATAGCCACATGTTGCTGCGAACGGCCATTTTGTAGGCTGAGACTATTCATACGACATGAGAGGAAGAAAAATAATAATTAAATTAAAAAATCACAAATTATGGACCATGATGCCTTGTGTCTAGGCGCTGCATTCAAGTTGATCCCCTTGACTGCTTTAATTTTGGAGCAAATTAATCAAACCTGTCTTTGTTGCCCATAGCACCAATCACAGCACAGCTCTCATTTCCTAACCTGCTCTGAAAAAAACGAAAGCTGTCCTGTGATTGGTTGCTATGGGCAACAAGGAGAGTTTTACTGTTACACTGTTTTGATCCGCCCCTTTCCTAGAAAGCTGGGAGACCACCATATGGCACATTGGTGGTCACCCTGCTTTCCCAGACTCCTGAACCAACAGACCAGAAATATGTTTCCTGGCTATAAATCGTGGTAGATGAGGGGACATTGTTATACTTGGATCCACACAAGGTCTCCATGACAACAGTGCACCTGACAAAAATCAATAGACCTGTCCTCAGAATCTCTCAGTAGTGCAGCCTCAGGCTTTGGGCCTGTAACTTCAAGCCATCATATCTCGGCATACAAGAAAGATATACATTTTTTTTTTACCAGACTTCTCAATGAGGTCCCCCTGTAAGCCCTGTATATGACACATTTTTTTTTCCCATCAGGCATACATCCAGATCACCTATGTGGAACCATATTTTGACACTTATGAACTGAAGGACAGGGTCACATACTTTGATAAGAACTACAACCTCCGGACCTTCCTATTCTGTACGCCGTTCACACTTGACGGTCGGGCTCACGGAGATCTCCATGAACAGTACAAACGTAAAACCGTGCTAACCACGTCGCATGCATTTCCCTACATCAAGACTCGGGTCAACGTCCTACATCGAGAAGAGGTAAGAATGACGGAGGGGGCAGTCCGAACAGGGATGATCCTTCTGTTGTCATGGTGGGATCTGTTGTGGAGGATTTGATTGGTTTTAATGTCTGAAGAGAAGTCCTACCCCTGGTAGACATTGAGGAGATGTTGGTTGGTTCTTTAGGTGGTGCTAATACCAGTTGAAGTTGCAATTGAAGACATGCAGAAGAAGACACAGGAGCTGGCGTTTGCTACCCACCAAGACCCAGCTGACGCTAAGATGCTACAGATGGTGCTTCAGGGCTGTGTAGGAACAACTGTTAACCAGGTAATAAGGTTTTTTTTGTGAATGTGGGGAAGTTACGGCTTTACTAATATTTAAGAACAATTCAAGACTTGTATGTGTGACTGATAAACTTGTTATAAGAGGCATCAACAATGAGATTTCGTGTTTCAGGGACCATTGGAGGTGGCCCAAGTGTTCCTGTCGGTGATACCGGAAGATCCTCGTCTATACAGACTCCATAACAAGCTCCGACTTTGTTTCAGGGATTTTACCAAGAGGTAAAAAGAATGGAAGAGTGGAGACCGTTGGGAGGGTGCAAAGGATAGTAGTGCCTGAGGGGAGAGGAAGCAATCGGAGAAACCTGAAGAGGGCCACAATGGGGTCAGACCAGAGGGCCCGAATAAGACCACAATGGGGAGACTAGAGGTGCTCAAAGAAAGCCATAATAGGGGGGGGGGCACTGGACAGGCTCAAAAAGAGCCACAATGGAGAGGAATGGATGGGCCAAAATAGGACCACAATGGGAAGTGGGACTGGAGGGGCCTAGAGAGGGCCACAATGGGACAACAGGAAGTGCTGGGGGGGGGGGGGTGTTACTGGTACTGAAGTGAAAAATAATAGATACAAGAAAATGCAGCACCACCCATGGAGGGAAGACGGGTTACAAATAATGATTGAAAGGCTACAGAAGAAGACTACGTGCAGCATCCGCTACAAAAGCTGGAGCAGAACCAGTACCAGAGTTCTTTGTGGAGACCCGGCGTCTATTGGGGTCTTCGAACAAAGTATGTTTCGTATCTGACAACCTGATGATCACAAAAAACAAGTTCTAGAACTCTTTATTTTCACCAAGGGTGGCGTCACCTATTAAGAACTAGTTCACAGTTGTTGTATGTTTCACCACTTTACCAGGTGTGAAGATGCCCTACGGAAAAATAAGACTCTCATTGGAACTGATCAGAGGGAATATCACCGAGAGCTGGAGAAGAACTATCAACGTCTCCGGGAAGCTCTCGCCCCACTAACGTCTCGCAAGATCCCGCAGTTATATAATGATCTACTTCCTCATACGAGTGCCAGGTATACCCACCTATCATGTGCATTTCTAATGTCAATGTAAAGGTTTTTGCCTTTTTTTTGTATAGACTGGACTCTTTTTAATTCGAACCTGCTCTTATTTCAGGGACTCCCTGACCCGAACAAGTCTACGCAGGATCGAAGTCTAAATGCACTAGGAGTGCAGTATGGATGTGCAGATTTCAGACATGCCACTAGGGGGTGCAAGTGATTTCTATGTCCGCACCATCTGTAGTGACGTCCGAACCGGATTTTTTGAACTCCAAAATGTTTACGTTGTTGTTATCCTCTATAGATCTGTATGTGGAGAGGGAGAAAGGAGCAGGGATGAGAACTGTGGCTCGATCTGGGGTGGGAGAAGAGTGCAATGGAGAAAACTGAAGGAAGGGAAAGGGCTGGTGTTGGACAAGGGGTAAAGGGCTGGAGAGTGGATGAAGAGGCTCAGGAATCTGGTCGGATGTAGTTGGCCTGAAATGGAAATTGATGATGGGTGTATTGTTGGGAGAGAGGGATATCAGATATGCCAAGATGCCCACCTCGGCAGTCAGATTTGGAGGCATCTAACATTCCTATCGTACACTGCCTCCTCCGTCTCCAGGCCCCACTTTAACAGTTTGAATGATGTCTCTTAAGATTTTATAACCGCTGGACAGAAATACCTAAAATTGAAACATGGAGTCTAAACTTCTTCTTTTTTTTTTTATATATATATATATATATATATATATATATATATCTGGTCTCAGGGAAGCTTTGGCCCACGGGCACCAGTAATGGGCAAGGCCGGTTAGTAAATGTGGTTACTTTTTTGAATGGGCATTGTAATGATGGTGCTTGTAGCCACTATCAGGACTGTGGGTGACCCCTGCTTGGATGTTACTGCTTGTATGGGACAATGACCGTACCCGAGGGAACCAAAAACCGACAACCAAAAATAACATAAATAGAAAAATGCCATTTGGCATGAAGTTCATTCTGCCTTATTTACAAAAAAAAAAAAAAAAAACACTAAAAATGATATACTTTGTCCATAGCAACCAATCAGATCACTTCTTTTCTAAGCATCTCATTGGTTGATTAGCTTAATTTTTTTGCACTAGTCTTTTTAATAAGCCCCTTTGTCTAGTCCAACTGCTCATGTCCGATGTCCAACTGTCATCCTATCCCTGTCCTATAATCCGGAATGGCCGCTGTGCCCCGTCTTGTTATCCATGTCACTACACTGGGTCTGTTGTAATATTGGAGGACATGGCAGCCAATCAGATTCTAGTGGTCATTTTTCTATTGGAGAATAAAAGCCAGTATTTGATTGGTTGCCTGGTTGTTCTAGTTGTCCTGCTGTTGTACAGTGTCGTCCTTATTACCTGCTGTGTCGTAGCCCCGCCGGTTGTCGTGTTTTGCTGTATAAGTGATGTCTTTGCCAGTGGATGGGCTATTTTTGTAATAAAAATCTTCTAATAACGCGTACTTAATTAATCCTTATTATGGAGTCCTCGTCTTCTGACTGTTACCAATGCCCGCCGTAGTAGGGGATACAACATCCACCTTTTTTTTTTTTTTTTTTTTTTTTTTTTTTTAAACGGGTTCCTGAGATTTTATCTTTTGTCTGAACTCCCACAGTGAACATTGGCGCCACCCTGAGATATATGCTGTGTATGTTCTTCCATAGTGTTTACTGCACAAGTGCTGCCTTATGCCAGTATAGGTGTATATCATAAACCATCCATGGAAAGTACCCACTAATTGTCGGGCAACTAAAAAACACATAACTGCTACAGACAGGGCTAGGTGGATAGCGGGCACCATGGCAGTTACCGTTACTTTTTTATTTATTTATTTTTTATAAGGTCTCTATTAGGACATCTAGTTCCACACTTCTGACTAAGCTGAATCCCACATTTGGCAAAAAGACCACTCTAAATACGGGCACTACAATAGCCAATGACCACAAAATTGAGGGGTCTGATGGTTACGTCTCCCGTCAGGGTAAATCTTTTCCTCCCACATTGTTAGGGCATACTGGCACAAGCCTTGGATTGTCGTCCATGATATCTAACGAATGTCAGGCAGCTGCTGTAAAAGCAATAGGATCTTAGGCTGTATAAAAAAAAAGAGATAAAAACCTGTGATTCAAACGTAACATTACCCCTCCATAAATCCCTTGTGAGGCCGCATCTTGAATATGGGATTTGGTTTTGGACTCCACATTGTAAAAAGAATATAGGAGAACTGGAGAAGGTTCAAAGAACTAGCACATGATCTGTTCTTTTCAAGGAATTTACAAAGGACCAGGGAACATTCATTGCGTGTGGAAGAAAGACGTTTCAAACCTCAATATAGGAAAGGGTTCTTTACAGTTGGAGTAGTCCAATTATGGAATTCCCGTCCCCAAGAGGTAGTGATGGCAGATACTATGTCAGCATTTACAAAAAGGCTAGATGTTTAGTTTCTGACTAATGACATTGATGGTTCTAATTAATCTAGCAATAAAAGACATGTAATTGATTGAGAGGGGTTGAGCTTGATGGACGCATGTCCTTGTTGTGTTTTTTAAATCTGTGTAACGAAGAACCGAGGATGTCGTTGAGTTAAAGTCTGGATGGTATAGTAGGGGGTAAGTGCAGATCACCAATGGGCACTTAAATATTCGGTAAGCTGTGCATGCGTTGGCAGATTGTTCAGGTGCCATGGTACGATTAAAATGCAGCAGTGCCCCCTGCAAGAGCCAGCTGCCTAGACCAATCACATTGTTTCGATTACAGGAGTCCGCATGCCACAATGCCCCCCCCCCATCAAAGAGACAACTTGGAAGAGAGAGTAAAAAGTCATTGACTGGAGCGTGACCTGGGGGTACCCACTAGATCTGGGACATGTCCTTGACCTTGGTTCAGTCAGTGGCTCTGTCATTCGGTACTTTGCATGACCTTGAGGTAAAAATAAGAATTCATATTTGGAACAATACGAGCTCCTCTGGGATTTTCATTCTCGGTCGTTACTTCTACTTCCGAGATTTCACTGTGCAATGAGCATAGATAACACCTTTTTAATATGGTAGTAATTTCTGTGCCCATCATGCTGGAGTAATTTGCCGTTATACCGCAATAATTACATCTCCGAGCGTAGCGGGAGGTGGATTCAGCTGTCTGTGCGGAAAGTGAATTTTCTGGTAATGTGAGCCATAGATGAATCACCGATCTCCGATCCCGGGATATGGAGATTAGAGGAAGAATTATTGTAAGTGTGTTATTAAACCTTGAGATGTAATAGTTGACTGTTTTCTCCTGATGGGGGTTGTAATAGTGACAAGCGTAACTGGGCTCTGTTGGTGGCCATGCGAAGTTCTCCAGTTTCCACCCACAGTCTGAAGGCAAACTGGTGGGTTAATTAATTCTGCAAAACAGACCATTGTGTGTTGTTGTGCCTGCAGGAGGGACGTAGACTGTCCATAAACAGACTGTGCATTCTTATTAATGGGACATTTGTAAAAAAAAAAAAGCTTTTTGTAAAAGATCAGAACAAGGACTGAAGCATAGATAAAATGAGGAGCTGAAGGATTTTCATATTATATAGCGATTTTATATGTCCTGGTGATACATTTCCCCCTTCTCCTTATATTTACAAACCTGGGATCGCACTTGTTTCTGCCTGTAAGGCAACTGGCTGCAGCAGGAGCTCTCCCCCACTGCACTGTCTGTAGAGGACCAGTCATGTTAACCCCTTTCCCGCTGCCTTCGACCAGCCTTTACATTTGTAGACTGGTCAAGGTCTTTCACACTGTATAGGAGACTTTTTCATTGCAAGTAACAAATTCTGGTCACAAAATTAGGGGTTGTCATGGCCCCACCCCTGTTTTTGCATGACTGAATGTTGCACTTGTGTTCATTTGTGTGATCTTCAGGTTCAAGTCAGGAAAAAAAAGAAAAACATTTTTAATGGAAGGATTCCATAGTATTTTTTACAATTAGGGCACCTTGATAATGCTAGTCTATGATGGTGGAAGACCTTGTTCATTTTAGTTTTTGAGCTCTTCCTCTCCGTGGAACTACTGTCCCGTACTGAAAACATGATTACAGTACGGGACAGTTGTCCTGGAGCGAGGCAGGGACTCCTACATAACTATCATGCTAGGAGCCCGGCTCCCTGCACTGTGTTCGGTCCGGGACTTGCGGCCGAAATACGTTCCGTCCATTACGGACGTAACATGCTCTTGTGAACGCAGCCTAATTCTGCCCCTATCACATGCAGTCCATTTCTTAACTACAGTCACATGCTAACACAATATAAACACACTACTCTCCTGAAATAATCTGTGCTGCTGGGATACCCTGCTTCTTTCACCTGACACTTCCTCGCGTTGTAACACTGTCTCCAAGAACATAGTAACAAGAGTGGACAGGTCACGATTAACACACTACTTTCCTGAAATACTATGTGGTGCTGTGGTATGCTGCTCTTTTCACTAAGGACAGGATGGCATGTGACCGGGGCAATCACATGAGTGGACAGATTACTGTGTCCCACAAGATCAGCACGCTCCTTTTCTGAAATACTCTGTACTTCTAGGAGTCGTCTTGTCTCCATTCCCCTTCCCCCTTTACGACCATGGGATATTTAAAAAATAATCTTCTAGGTGACTTGACCATAGTTACTAATAAACAAAACATTTCATACCAACCTATAGAACGTGGCTGCGTTACCCTGACCAGCATCCTCGTGGTCCCTTCCCTTTATAGTCTATAGTTGGTGCTGTGCCACCAGAAGTTGGTAATTTCTTCTATGAAATCTGCCAGTCCTCCCTTTTTTTTCTTGGCACATAATGAGGTTGGCAAAAACAGCGCTGAAACTTTTGTATGTTCCACTACCTAGTAGTAGAAAATTTTTCCAAACCTAAAATATATTTAAAAAAATTAGTGCTTGTAGCCCCCCAACTATTGTGAATCTACAACTCCCAACATTCTGTTGCTGAGAGTTATAGCCCAGTTACCACTAATTTAAAGGGGTTTTCCCACGAGGGACATTTGACATATCCACAGGATGTGTCATAAATGTCAGATCGATGCGGGTCCCACCTATCTCTAGAACAAGACCCCCTAATCCCCGTTCTAGCTTTGTCTACCATTGCTGACTCTCGGCCACTTCCTGACTTCATGGTCGGGAGTTACGAAAACAGCGGAGCTCGCTGAGCTACGCTGTTTCCGTAACTCCCACAGTAGTGAATAGCAGTTATGGAAGCAGCGTAGCATGCGAGCTACGCTGTTTCCAAAACTACCATTCAGTTCTATGGGCCTTTACGAAAGCAGCGGAGCTCAGCGAGATACGCTGTTTTCACCTTCATGGTCGGAAATCAGCCGACACACAAAGAGGTAGAACAGGGTTTAGGGACCTCGTTCTGGAGATAGGTGCGGGTCCCAGAGGTGGGACCCGCATTTATCTGACATTTATGACATATCCTGTGGATGTTATAAATGTCCCTTGTGGGAAAAACACTTTAAGGACTGTTTTACACATTAATGGGGTTGTCTAGTTTAGAAAATCCATTTAAATATACCCTATGCTGAAATTCTTCCAGAAACCGCGCCACACCTGTCCACTGGTTGTGTCTGGTATTGCAGTTCAGTTCCATTAAGGTGAATAGGTCTGAGCTGCAATAACATCTATGATCTGGAATGAAGTGGTGCTGGTTTTAGAGGAAAACAACCATGTTTTCTAATCCTACACAACCCATATTAATAGAGCGAAATCCTCCGTTTAGGATCCTCATCTCTTGGCCGGAGTGGAGAGCGGTTACAAAGAACTCTGGAGGACCAGCCCTGTCCTGCTTTACACACAGTTCACTGGTATGAATGGGAACTGTGTAATACTTAGGGTATGTTCACACGGCCTATTTACGGATGTAATTCGGGCGTTTTTGCCCCGAATTACGTCTGAAAATAGCGCCTCAATAGCGCTGACAAACATCTGCCCATTGAAAGCAATGGGCAGACGTTTGTCTGTTCACACGAGGCGTATATTTACGCGCCGCTGTCAAATGACGGCGCGTAAATAGACGCCCGCGTAGAAGAAGTGACCTGTCACTTCTTTGGCCGTATTTGGAGCCGCTATTCATTGACTCCAATGAATAGCAGCGCTAATTACGGCCGTAATTGACGCGGCGTTCAAGCGCCTGCACATGCCGGTACGGCTGAATTTACGGGGATGTTTTCAGGCTGAAACATCCCCGTAATTTCAGCCGTTACGGACCCCCGCCGTGTGAACATACCCTTAATCCTACCTCTGCTGGCACTGCAGGAAGATTGAAGAATTGCTGCCGGGTTCCCCCACAGATTTCAGTTGATTCCTGAGGGTCCAGCTGTTATCCGCTTCTTGTCAAGAGGCAAGTAGGCATTGTTTAAAGCGGAGAACCCCTTTAACGCTCTTAAAGAGGCTCTGTCACCAGATTTTCAAACCCCTATCTCGTATTGCAGCAGATCGGCGCTGCAATGTAGATTACAGTAACGTTTTGTTTTTTTCAAAAATGAGCATTTTTGGCCAAGTTATGAGCATTTTTATATTTATGCAAATGAGCCTTTCTTAAGTACAACTGGGCGTGTTTAAAGTTATGTACAACTGGGTGTGTATTGTGTGTGTAACATCTGGGTGTGTTTACTTGTTTTACTAGCTGGGCGTTGTGAATAGAAGTGTATGATGCTGACGAATCAGCATCATCCACTTCTCTTCGTTAACACCCAGCTTCTGGCAGTGCACAGACACACAGCGTGTTCTCGAGAGATCACGCTGTGACGTCACTTCCTGCCCCAGGTCCTGCATCGTGTCGGACGAGCGAGGACACATCGGCACCAGGCGACAGAGGCTACAGATGATTCTGCAGCAGCATCGGCGTTTGCAGGTAAGTCGATGTAGCCTCTGGTGCCGATGTGTCCTCGCTCGTCCGACACGATGCAGGACCTGGGGCAGGAAGTGAGTGACGTCACAGCGTGATCTCTCGAGAACACGCTGTGTCTGCACTGCCAGAAGCTGGGTGGTAACGAAGAGAAGTGGATGATGCTGATTCGTCAGCATCATACACTTCTATTCACAACGCCCAGCTAGTAAAACAAGTAAAAACGCCCAGATGTTACACACACAATACACACCCAGTTGGACTTAAGAAAGGCTCATTTGCATAAATATAAAAATGGTCATAACTTGGCCAAAAATGCTCGTTTTTGAAAAAAAAAACGTTACTGTAATCTACATTGCAGCGCCGATCTGCTGCAATAGGAGATAGCTCTTTAAGGCTCCATGAAGTCGTATATGTTTTGTCATGAGGATCGCACATGCTCAGGGTTCATACCCGTGCAATCAACAGTAGGATCTCAGCGTCTAACGGGCTTGATAGAGGGAGGGGCTCGATCTGTCTGCTGTTGGTGCCCCGCAACCTAATTGCGGGTTGCCGGTCAGTTAGACCTCCTGCACATGACCGTAAAAGTTTTTACTGTCTGCAAATACAGATCCGACGGTTACGGATACACATCCCTTTCCGTCCGCAATTGAGGAAGCGCCTATAGACTTCTATGATTGAGACCGTGCCGCAGTTGCCGACAGGAATAGGACTTGTTCTATAATTTGCGGGTCATTTCTACGGCCAAGACACACATCCGTAAATATACGGAAAAATGTCCGTGGCCAATAGAAATTAATGGGTCCATAATGTCAGCCGTAATTGCGGATGATCAATACAGTCGTGCGCATGGGGCCTTACCGTCTCGACCGGGGGCCTAACAAATGTCCCCAGTTCTACAATAGGTATCTGTCTATTAGGCCATGCCATTAAGAATTCCAAAGCATTATAGTAGTGATCAGATGATCGCAGCTTCAAGTGCCCTCGTGGGACAAAACAAAAGTATACAAAAATTATTAAATGTTATGTACCAATATAAACTGACTCGTCCCGCAAAAAAATGATCCCTCATAATGGCCACCACAGTGGAAAACGAAAACCATAGAATAACATTAACATGATTTTTTTTTTTTTTTTTTTTTAACAAACATAAAAAAATTATACATTTTTTTTAAACATTTTTTAAAGGTTATTCAATAAATTATATGTACCACAAAATGGTGCCACTAAAAGCTACAACTGGTCGTCTCTGCACTGACTCACCTTCTGGATACGGCAGCCAGCGGCCACCCCACTAGGCGGGACATGGTTTGGGGACCCTCCTCCGGGAGATAGGGGTGTGTCCCATAGGTGGGACCCGCATCTATCAGACATTTATGACATATCTTGCGGCTGTACCATAAATATCCAAGATGGGAAAACCCCTTTATGCTTTCAATGTGAAAAATTATATATAATTTTATTTGTTGTTGACATAAGTGGTTGGGAAAAAAAAACATTTCACCATACATTAATGATCATATTTGCACAATTTATTTTGTGCATGATGAAAGGTTTATTTTAACTTGGCTGAGCTGCAATACCAGACACAGCCTATGGACAAGAGTGGTGCTGTTTCTGGAAGAAATCAGTCAAATTTTTCTAATCTCCTTAGGCCTCATGCACACGACCATAAAAACACCCGTTATTACGGGTCGTAATTACGTCCCGAAATAGCGGGCCCATAGACTTCTGTTGGCCACGGGCACTTTCCCGTTTTCTCACGGGAAGGTGCCCGTGCCATTAAAAAGATAGAAGATGTTCTATTTTTTTATTTTACGGGCCGTGCTCCTATACTTTATAATGGGAGCACGGCTCGGAAAACCGGCCGGCTGCCCGTGCCCGGCCGTGCTCGTAATTATAAGTCGTAATTACGAGCACGGTCGTGTGCATGAGGCCTTAAACCCCTTTAAAAATAGAGAGCTCAGAAATAATATTATATATAATATAAAAAATAAATAAAATAAGTCATAAATAAAAAATATATCAAAGTATAATACATAACAAATATATAAAATAAGTCCTAAAATATAAAAATTTTGAAAACGTATAATACATATATAATACATAATTCATAAAATATATCAAATAATACATAATAAAATAATAAAATTAAATTCAAATAAATAATAATAAAATAGGACTCGTTTTTGTAATAAATTGAGTAAATTCATTAAAAAAAAATGTAAAAAGTTAATTTATTTACTTTTATTTTCATTTCCCAGACCAAACCTACAAGCGAGTCATAATAACTGTATAAATGGCGCTTTTTTACCGTCTGAGCCACACGCTGCTATCAATGCGGCTCATTCACACTCATTCAATATCCGGCATCATCATTTGTTATTACGCATCATATGACAACCGACTGCATAAAAACAACAAAACCTCCATGTCTGATATCACGTAATAATAAAACATGTAACACCCACAATGTACATTTCTCATGGTTTTTTTTTCCTCTACTTTCATTTTACAAAATCTGTTTATGTTCTCCTGTCCCTTTAAGGGATGTGCAGATGAAGGGGGTGGGGTTGGGGTAGAGAGAGAGGGGGGGGGGGTCCCAGTGAGAGGTTGAGTTTGGAAACAAGGATTTATCAGTAGAGAGAAGAGAGAGCACTGGAATGCAGGGCTGAGAATTTGGGGTGAGTCTTAAGAAAAATGGGGTAACTTCTTATAATATAGTGGGGGGGGGGATATAACTTTATGAACCCGAGGGGGGTGGGGGGTGGATGCCAGCGTGGCTATTTTTGCAACCCACACCCCTAGGATTGGGATGGGTATTTTGGAGGATCGCTAACTAGGACCAGATGTTCTATAGAGGATGTGTTCTAAAGTGCAATGCTCTGCAGAAGGGGACCGGTGTGTGACACTAAGAGGGTGTGATTATTAATGCAATGCTCTGCAGATGAGGGCTATTAGTACTATGTACAGACTTGTATTATATCATTGAGGACCTATTATAGTATTAGGATGAAGCTTCTCCCGCAATATGGAGAGGAAACCATTGCAAAAGTATTAGCGGGGTCCATAACTAAATGTATAGGGATCATATATGGAGTCTTATGAAGTTATATTCTCATGCTTTACATAACTGCGTAGGTTTCGGATAATAATATTACGCCATATTGTCTCCCTGGGGGCTGCTAAACCACAGGAGCTGACAATCGATTTTGCTCAGCTTGGTTCACAGTCAACGTAGGGTGGATGCAGGAATTCTTGGTTTATTCCAGGGACCAAAAAGAAACCGTATTAAGGATTATGAATTCCAGATTTTTCTGGGGAACTCATGCAGATTAATGATGAGACAGTGTATATAGATGTAGCAGAGCTGAATTCTATATACAGCTGATAATGATTTCCAGAATTAAGATAATGTAGATGATTTACCTCCAGTCCTATGTAAAGACACAGATAATATATTTTGGTATATTAAGCCTGAGTTGTGCCAAATGACAAACCCTGCTCTCCTACATCTGTATTTCATTATGTGCTGTGCCAATGGCTTTTTATGTGAAACCCATTTCTATGGAAAGAGGAGACTGAAATAACTGGGAGCAGCGCGGATTTGGAAGGCAGAGGTGGAGTGTCGAGCTTTGGGTGTGTGTAGAGTTATGGAGGGCCAGATAGGGGTATCAGGCTAAGGATGGAAACACGTTTTAGTTTTTTTCAACAAATCCTATGTCCGTTGTAAAATCTACCTATCATATAATGGATATGACCCCATTACATGACATTACAGGTGAAACTATTTTGCACAATACTGGATTATATTATACAGATGTAGCAGAGCTAAATTGGTCAGATGTAGAGAATTGCAGATAAGCCAACTACATGATCTTAACAAAATACAGTCCCATGACAAGTTTAGCTCTGCTACATTTATTAGTCCGTCCATAACATCCTATGAAAAGTTTTACTGGCCCTAAAGTTTCAGAGTTGATCTGGCTCAGCGGGATAAGTCTGGGGAGCCATGAACAATAAACATATAACAGTTGCTCTAGGGTCCTAGTCATTTCTGCCACAAGAGGCAGAAAACTGGAATCTTAATACATTTTCGGCAAGACTTGCAGAAGGCCTCATCCTCACATTTATGTTTATTGCCGTTTTTTTTTTTTTCTCATGTGCCTTGAAAATAGTTTTTTTTTTTCCGTAATGCAGAAATAGTAAGACCTAGAAGTAGTGTGTATGCCTTTAAAAGTCCGGTTAGTTGGCATTTGGCCCTATTGGGGGCTAGGGCCCAGGTGTGATTCAACCTCGGTCCTCCCGAGTCTATACTACTGCTTATACAACACTGTACACACTATAATAACCGTGCCTTTCTAGGTGGGGGGGGGGGGGGGGGGAATCACCATTTAATCCAAATGGGGCTTATTGGGCACTATTTACAAAACCATACATTACTACCGGCCCACCCCATGTGTGTATTAAGAATTGGATTTGGGGCATGCATGGCGTTGTCTGGATTTGAACCCTAGACCTCCATGATACAACATTACAAAGTATAATCGGCGGAAACTCTAGGAATACTGGGTACTGGTGGGATGGTGCTTTCAGTGATCCCAAGTGATCAGCTGTAATCTGTGGGGGAATCTTGCGCCAAGTGTTTCATTTTCCTGCAGCGCCACAACAGGAGAAAGGAAGAATTACAGTTTCCATGGAAATTAATAGACTGTCTAAGTCAGGCCCAGCTGATTTTATTTTATTTTTTTTAAAAGTCCCGAACCATAGAACCTTTTTTTTAACCATTTCCTGACATTTGATATAACTATATATCCTGGCCGGGAAGAGCAAGTATAGATCTGATTCACAAGCCCCTTCTGTCACCCCATTGGCCCTCCCACGACGCAATCGCAGTGTGCCGATTCTTGTCATGGCAGCCTAGGGGCCTTATTTAGCTACCCAGGACAGAAGGTCCATTACCCTTTGGCCAATTTCCCAACCCTTATGTTTACTAACAATGACGTTCCCCTGGAGAGGGGTGTCCTGCACAGTTTCTCACCACCTAATGGGGATGCAACCAAACTAGACTGGGTCCCTCTCTCCAAGGGCCCCATAGCTGCCACATGGGCTGCCTCTATTGTACGTATGCTCTCAACAGAGACGAATTAAGGTCTGTGAAGGCCCCTGGGCAAAACATCCTTAATAATAGCGCCATACAATGCACAAAATTATACTAACTAAATAATACTGCCATACAATGCCCTTATAGTACCAACTACATATAGGAGAATTTCACTTCGGCAGAGACTTTTTTCGCAAGCAATAATTTGACGCTTACTTAGATTTATTATCAACGCTGCGTATAATTAGCTGGATATATAGGATCTGGAACATGTACGTGTTTTAAGGATAAACCAACCAGTCTGGATAATGTCGATAAAGATGTTCTTGGCTAATGTACATGATAAATATGGAATTTAGCAGGGAGTTCGCTGTGCTCTATATAAGGAATATTTAAGATGCGGTTGTTGAAACAAAGCGATGGTGATTTCCAGGGTTTTAAAAAGTTGTAGATATGACTGTGATTGATAACGGTGTTTTCCAGGATTTATTATAAATGGCTTATCCTTAAAATAGGTCATCAATGTGTGATCGATGGAGGTCTGACCCATCATGGATCAGCAAACTGTGGCCCTGTCACTGCGGTACCCATCCACATGCGTGCGGCTATAAATGGGGCTGAGCTGTGGCAAAGCTGCAGTACCTAACACAGCCATATGGACAAGTGTCATCGTGCACTGTAATAAGATGTTACAGGGCAATAAGAGGATCAGGAGCCGGGTTACTGTAATAAGATGTTACAGGGCAATAAGAGGATCAGGAGCCGGGTTACTGTAATAAGATGTTACGGGGTAATAAGAGTATCAGGAGCCGGGTTACTGTAATAAGATGTTACAGAGTAATAAGAGGATCAGGAGCCGGGTTACTGTAATAAGATGTTACAGGGTAATAAGGGGATCAGGAGCCGGGTTACTGTAATAAGATGTTACAGGGGTAATAAGAGGATCAGGAGCCGGGTTACTGTAATAAGATGTTACAGGGTAATAAGAGGATCAGGAGCCGGGTTACTGTAATAAGATGTTACAGGGTAATAAGAGGATGAGGAGCCGGGTTACTGTAATAAGATGTTACAGGGTAATAAGAGGATCAGGAGCCGGGTTACTGTAATAAGATGTTACAGGGGTAATAAGAGGATCAGGAGCCGGGTTACTGTAATAAGATGTTACAGGGTAATAAGAGTATCAGGAGCCGGGTTACTGTAATAAGATGTTACAGGGTAATAAGAGGATCAGGAGCCGGGTTACTGTAATAAGATGTTACAGGGGTAATAAGAGGATCAGGAGCCGGGTTACTGTAATAAGATGTTACAGGGGTAATAAGAGGATTAGGAGCCGGGTTACTGTAATAAGATGTTACAGCGGTAATAAGAGGCTCAGGAGCCGGGTTACTGTAATAAGATGTTACAGGGGTAATAAGAGGATCAGGAGCCGGGTTACTGTAATAAGATGTTACATGGTAATAAGAGGATCAGGAGCCGGGTTACTGTAATAAGATGTTACAGGGGTAATAAGAGGATCAGGAGCCGGGTTACTGTAATAAGATGTTACAGGGTAATAAGAGGCTCAGGAGCCGGGTTACTGTAATAAGATGTTACAGGGGTAATAAGAGGATCAGGAGCCGGGTTACTGTAATAAGATGTTACAGGGTAATAAGAGGATCAGGAGCCGGGTTACTGTAATAAGATGTTACAGGGTAATAAGAGGATCAGGAGCCGGGTTACTGTAATAAGATGTTACAGGGGTAATAAGAGGATCAGGAGCCGGGTTACTGTAATAAGATGTTACAGGGGTAATAAGAGGATGAGGAGCCGGGTTACTGTAATAAGATGTTACAGGGTAATAAGAGGATGAGGAGCCGGGTTACTGTAATAAGATGTTACAGGGTAATAAGAGGCTCAGGAGCCGGGTAACTGTAATAACATGTTACAGGGTAATAAGAGGATCGGGAGCCGGGTTACTGTAATAAGATGTTACAGGGGTAATAAGAGGATCAGGAGCCGGGTTACTGTAATAAGATGTTACAGGGTAATAAGAGGATCAGGAGCCGGGTTACTGTAATAAGATGTTACAGGGTAATAAGAGGATCAGGAGCCGGGTTACTGTAATAAGATGTTACAGGGATAATAAGAGGATCAGGAGCCGGGTTACTGTAATAAGATGTTACACGGTAATAAGAGGATCAGGAGCCGGGTTACTGTAATAAGATGTTACAGGGGTAATAAGAGGATCAGGAGCCGGGTTACTGTAATAAGATGTTACAGGGTAATAAGAGGATCAGGAGCCGGGTTACTGTAATAAGATGTTACAGGGTAATAAGAGGATCAGGAGCCGGGTTACTGTAATAAGATGTTACAGGGTAATAAGAGGCTCAGGAGCCGGGTTACTGTAATAAGATGTTACGGGGGTAATAAGAGGATCAGGAGCCGGGTTACTGTAATAAGATATTACAGGGTAATAAGAGGATCAGGAGCCGGGTTACTGTAATAATATGTTACAGGGTAATAAGAGGATCAGGAGCCGGGTTACTGTAATAAGATGTTACAGGGGTAATAAGAGGATCAGGAGCCGGGTTACTGTAATAAGATGTTACAGGGTAATAAGAGGATCAGGAGCCGGGTTACTGTAATAAGATGTTACAGGGGTAATAAGAGGCTCAGGAGCCGGGTTACTGTAATAAGATGTTACAGGGTAATAAGAGGATCAGGAGCCGGGTTACTGTAATAAGATGTTACAGGGTAATAAGAGGATCAGGAGCCGGGTTACTGTAATAAGATGTTACAGGGGTAATAAGAGGATCAGGAGCCGGGTTACTGTAATAAGATGTTACAGGGGTAATAAGAGGATCAGGAGCCGGGTTACTGTAATAAGATGTTACAGGGTAATAAGAGGATCAGGAGCCGGGTTACTGTAATAAGATGTTACAGGGTAATAAGAGGATCAGGAGCCGGGTTACTGTAATAAGATGTTACAGAGTAATAAGAGGATCAGGAGCCGGGTTACTGTAATAAGATGTTACAGGGTAATAAGAGGATGAGGAGCCGGGTTACTGTAATAAGATGTTACAGGGTAATAAGAGGATCAGGAGCCGGGTTACTGTAATAAGATGTTACAGAGTAATAAGAGGATCAGGAGCCGGGTTACTGTAATAAGATGTTACAGGGTAATAAGAGGATCAGGAGCCGGGTTACTGTAATAAGATGTTACAGGGGTAATAAGAGGCTCAGGAGTCGGGTTACTGTAATAAGATGTTACAGGGGTAATAAGAGGCTCAGGAGCCGGGTTACTGTAATAAGATGTTACAGGGGTAATAAGAGGATCAGGAGCCGGGTTACTGTAATAAGATGTTACAGGGGTAATAAGAGGCTCAGGAGCCGGGTTACTGTAATAAGATGTTACAGGGTAATAAGAGGATCAGGAGGCGGGTTACTGTAATAAGATGTTACAGGGGTAATAAGAGGATCAGGAGCCGGGTTACTGTAATAAGAGGTTACAGGGGTAATAAGAGGATCAGGAGCCGGGTTACTGTAATAAGAGGTTACAGGGGTAATAAGAGGCTCAGGAGCCGGGTTACTGTAATAAGGTGTTACAGGGTAATAAGAGGATCAGGAGCCGGGTTACTGTAATAAGGTGTTACAGGGGTAATAAGAGGATCAGGAGCCGGGTTACTGTAATAAGATGTTACAGGGTAATAAGAGGATCAGGAGCCGGGTTACTGTAATAAGATGTTACAGGGGTAATAAGAGGCTCAGGAGTCGGGTTACTGTAATAAGATGTTACAGGGGTAATAAGAGGCTCAGGAGCTCGATACTACAGGAGAATAATATGATGGAGTGCTGGAATCAGATCATCCTCCAGGATTCAGGTAGGAGGGCACATTTGGGTGTGAGTACATCTGGAAAACAGATGTTGAGCTCACTCTTGCAGTCTGGGCCCTCCGCCCTGTCCTGGGTGAAATGTGAAGCTGAAAGGAGAGAGGGAAATCTGGGATCAGTGCAGGGACTTGAGAATTTGGTTGGATTCAGTAAAGAAAATAGAGTGAGGGAAGAGGAAATAAGATAGGGAAAAGCGAGAGATGTATTCGGAGAGAGAGCTTAGGGGAAGTTAAATAATGATAGATTGAAATATGGGTTGACAAAATAAGATCGACAAATGAAAAACGGAATTAAGGCAACATGGATATATAGTATTCGTGTTTACAAAGCTGGAGGCATAAGATGATAGAAAGGCAACCTTTCTCTGGAAGACCTCGTTATAAATGATCAGGTCACATGAAGGCTATTGCCTGGTAGCAGCCATAAATTGCTCATTGAGTCACTGCAGTTGCCTATGGCCAGGGCTGGGTTATAGGAGGGTAAAAAAAAGCAAATGCACTGGGGTTCACACCCCCGGCGTCCGTTCGTGTGACAGCAACTGCAATTTTTTGACATTTAGAAACCCGGGATCAGAACACTATTTTCTGGACATTATATAAGCACTGTTATTGAGGCCGTGTACAGTATGTTGGTATTATTAGGCACTATATGGCTCTGTTATCTGGGTATTGTGGTGGCATTATTTTTGTATAATATGGTGGTATTATTTGGACACTGTAGAAAAGATTTTGCTCAGGAGCCTCCATAGACCATGACCCGATCTTGTCAAGAGCATAGATACAGCCCATCTGGCTGCTATGGAACTCTTGGAAAGAGGGTGTCCAGTCCTGGTTAGTCGTATCTTCATTTTAGGTGACCAGAACTTATCCAGGACTTCCCTCTACAGAGGAACTGCATTGTTAGAAACCCCCCATGATAATCAAAACCAAGGGGCCATGGCAGGACAACCACTTCCTTGTTGTACCAGACACAGCAACACTTCTGGCCGTGCCTGGTACTGCAGCACAGACGCATTCATGTGACGGTCAGTCATAGTTATTCAATGTGTATGGGAGGTTTAGGAATGCAAGCAGATCATTTGCTATTATAGGTGCAATGCTCTGCACAACTGAGAAGGTACAAAAAAATTTATCCCCAGAAATGTACTTAAGGACCACACTGAATTACTTCTTTACAGCAGCTGTAGGTGACCACCACAGTATGTAGTAGAGCTGATGAGATGTGGCACGTGGTATGCAGACGGAGAGGGGTGAAGGGACTAGGGGTGATGACACTTAGTGGTGACAGGTGCGTAACACAAGAGTCATTAGAAGTCTTTTATCTAACTCTGCAAACCAATTAGTAGGAGGCAGAAATTTGACGCTTCCTTTCGAGGTGTCGAGCCTTTCCTGTCAGATGCTTCCTTATTCGAGCATAGGTTCTCCAGGCAACTAGTAGTAATGAACGATATGTCCCAGAAGATCCTCCACACGCATTTACATCTACATCCACATCCACTATATATTACATGGACAAACATATGTGGACAACCGACCATCACCTTCATATGTGTTTGAAGAACTTCTGTTTCCAAAGCCATGGGCGTTCATACGAAACTTGTCCTCTCTTGCTGCTATTATGACCTTAACTTATTTGTGAAGGAGCTCCACCCTGTCATGTATTTAATGTTATCCCATTTATATTAATATTATATTCATACAATTTACAAGGATTGTGTCGATTCCTTTAATACAGTAAATAGTCTTTTATTTGGGAAGGTTTGTAAGACGAGATCACATGTTCCTGGAATGAAGTTAAGCTTCCATAGATAAGGTGTCATGTGGCTGAGTGTATTATCTGGATTTCTCATGAGAGGGATTGTTATGGGGGAAAAATGAGTCATGAGAGGAATGAGTCGACGGTGGTAGAAAGTGTTTGAAACGAAAGAAATGAGCCTGGGAAGGAGGAAGGAGATGAGAAGGAATGGAAAAACTAAAGGAGGGAGTGATGGAGTTGTGTGAATGGATGGACTGAGGAGAGGACTGCCAGCAAAGATAAAAGGAGATACAAGGTTAGTGTGAGAATAAGGAGAGGAAGAAGCAGATGTGTGGAAATGAGAGGGAAGTGATGGAGTAGTAGAGAAGGTGATGGACTGGGGGTAAAAGGTGGGGTGTGCAGGCCGAGAAGGAAGTGTTGGAGCAGTTCAGGAGATGTATGGCAAGGAGAAGGAAGTGATGTAGAAGGAGATGTATGGGAAGGGGAAGGAAGTGATGTAGAAGGAGATGTATGGGAAGGGGAAGGAAGTGATGTAGAAGGAGATGTGGGAATGAGAAAGAATTGAGTTTCGAATAGAAGATGTATGGGCATGAGAAGATAGTTAGAATAGGATCGGAGATGTATGGGAATAAGAAGAAAGTGAGTTTAGAATAGGAGATGTATAGGAAGGGGGTATAGGACAGAGTATCGAAGTGATGGAGTGGTTTAGACTCTGAGATGTGAAAGTATGAGAAGGAAGTGATAGAGCAGCACAGGGCATGTGTGAGAATCAGAAGGAAGTGATGTAGAAAGTGGTGTACAGTAATGGGAAGGAAATGACCGGGCAATGTATGGGAAGTGATTAGATGTGATGGAGGAGTACAGACAGGAAGAACGTGATTAAGTGATGTAGAAGGTGGTGTGCAGAAATTGGAATGAACGGACATAAGAGTTCAGAAGTCTGAGAATGGGAAGGAAGTGATGGAGGAAAGTAGAAGGTGATGTGGAATTGAGAAGGAAATGATGGAGTAATATAGAAGGTGATATGAGGGAATGGGAAGGAAGTAATGGAGTGATTTAGAAGGTGGTGTGTTGAAATGAGAAGGAAGTGATGGAGTAATGTAGAAGCTAATATGAGGGAATGGGATGTAAATGATGTACAGGGTGACGTGGGAAAGAGAAGGAACTGACAAGCAGTACAGGAAATGTGTGGGAAAGAAGTAATAGAGTAATGGAGAAAGTAATATGTGACTAAGCAAGAAGTAATAGATCATTATAGAAATTGATGCAGGAATGAAAAGGAAATGATAGAGCAATAGAGGACACGTGTGGCCATGAAAAGGAAGTAATAGAGCAGGAAATAGGGGGGAGTGTTAAAAAGAGAAGTAATATGTTGAGAATGTAAAAGATGTGTGTCTTGATAAGGAAGTAATGGACGAGAGTAGAGACAACAGAACCAGATGGAGAAATATAAAAGTCGATGTATGAGAAGGAAGCGATGGAGCTGTGTATAAGTTGATATTGGAATGAGAAGGAAGTGATGGAGCAGAGAAGATGTGAGAATGATAATAAAGCAATCTAAATGGTGATTTATTGAAATGTGAAGGAAGTGATGTATTGGCCTAGAAGGAGATGTGTGGATTGATGAGGAAATGACGAATTAGTGTAGTAGGTGACGTGTAGGAATAATACAGAGGTGATAGAATGATGTAGAAGTTTACGTGAAGGATTGAGAAGAAAGCTATTGAGTTGGGTAGAAGATCTTGAGATATTTTCAGAAAGCGCGGATGTTCTGACATGAGCATGGCGCCTTTCAGGAGGGTTGAAAGACCATTTTTATTAGTTCATACCAAACCTAGAGTCAGCACTTGCTTCCTTCTTCTGAACGCCTCTATCCAGAGTTGGTCTACTAAGGTGCTATAGCCACTGAATGCATATTTTGGGATAGTCTATGATGAGTATTCACGCTTGGCCGGTTCATGTTGTTTACCCTTAGAAAAACATGACTTGTCATAGGTTCCATGGGCTGCACCGTACATATTGGACATATTAGTGTGACATCAGTTGTTTTTGTGCAGAGTGACACAGCGGGGACACACAGACCAGTGACGCTGACACACGGCAGGATATTTCCCCTTGTTTACACGGTGTTCATAGAACTGCTGACGTTTGGTAACCGGAATAACACAGAGAACTGCAGAACACATCTACATCTGACGCTTTTTATATTCTGATTTCAGACGTTTTGTTTTGGATGTGGAGAACATGATGTGTAGTTTGTGGTAGGAAAGATTGTAAGCTACATCAGTGTAGAGGCTTTTGTGTTAGGTTACTCTAGGTGGCGCGATGGTTGCTCTATGGCTATTGATCTGTAACAGGGCACCCATCGACCATATGCTATTTTATAATACTCGTATCTTCTTTTTTGAGGCCCCCTGAACCACCAGTGGCCGGATTTGACTGCTACCTCTACACCCCCTATAGCTATGCTCTTGACGAGGTTGTCCACACTTAGGACAATGGCTTTTCACTTCATTTGGCTGGTCTTCCTAGTGATGAGGACTTCTGCGAACCTATTAATTGAATGCATCTATACCAGTGTGCTCCAGAGCCGAAGCTCTCTTCTCTCCTTAATAGATGGTGGTTCCAATTGCTTTACCTTCTTACGCCCATGGAAAGTTGATTCTCCAAAGTGGACAAACCAGCACTAACATATATATATATATATATATAGAAGAAAGAAAAACTTTGCGGCACTCCAATTTGAAAAAATGGTGGTTTATTCAATCCAAATATAACAGCAACGTTTCAATCCTACATTAGGATCCTAATGTAGGATTGAAACGTTGCTGTTATATTTGGATTGAATAAACCACCATTTTTTCAAATTGGAGTGCCGCAAAGTTTTTCTTTCTTCTATATACACCACGTCCGAGGATCGGGACGTTTTTTGCTGGCACCCGATTCACATTTATTCTGTGAGTGCTGCTGTCTTCTCTTTTGTATATATATATATATATATATAACAACTTTTTATTTCCCGACAGCTCTGACTGTACCTCGCAGCCCCCTCAAGACTTTTTCTGTTTCTTCCTGTCTGCCATGAGAAGCCCCCATCCCCCTCTTTGGGTACCAGACTGCTTCCAGCTGTTTGTCTGTAGATCTCGGGTTACTGGGCTCTTTGCTCCATCCAGAGCCTCATCATGGACTGAGTTATAAACATACCATAAAAATTCACATTAGGATGTTCATTCCCTGCTGTAAATTATATGAATAGTGAAGGTCACCAGGCAGATATGGGACAAGAACAAGGCTTCAGATTGATCACCTGTTGATGCGTTATGGGGCAAAGAAACCCAAGTGGCTGTGGAAGTCAATAAACTGTTTTAGTAAAGTTTTGAAGTTGCTGCAGTTTTTGGAATTCCCGCCACGTTCTAGTTCCAACATATTAACTGCGTATAAAAGCCCTATGTGCCTATTATCCAGGCGGTACCTCACATGTGATTTTAATAGAAGCAGATCTAAGAACCTTTTCTGCAGCTGTTTCTTTAAAAAAAATTCAATACCCTTTTTCGGCACAAGACTGTTAAGAACTGTATAATGTTCCTCAGCCTAATGGGCACCAAAAATTCTACAGACGACCTCAACATTATGTGTATGATATAAATAATATTATCCTTATACACGTTGGATCCTATTGTAATAGCTATTTTTTGTAATGGATGATGGCACTAGTACGATGCACCATTTTTAGTGTGGCTCTGAAGTCCACTCCAGGTGTCATGACCACGCAGGAAAGTTATCTTTTGTAGGTGGCTCGGTCCTGGATTCTGGGTCTTGGGTTCAAACCCAACCATGGGCAACATCTGCATGAAGTTTGTATGTTCTCCCCGTGTTGGCATGGGTCCCCTCCGGGTACTCCGGTTTCCTCCCACACCTCAAAAACATACAAATGGGGAATTTAGATTGTGAGTCTCAATGGGGACAGTGAGTGAGGACAAACTCTGTACATCCATGTCGGAATATGTTGGTGCAATGTAACAGAAATAAATAATAGGGGCTGAATAAGGTTCACCTCATTCAGGTTATTCTGTTTCGGTAGTGGTAGTAGAGGGTGTACATTGTAGTTAGGAGAGGGCAAAGTCATTTGCTCTCCTCCATCCTCAATTTTAGTAGCATGGGTGACAGAGGCGCTACAAACCCCCCACCCACCTCCATCTGTGCCCTCAGCAACCTATATTGAGCGATCTCCTATACACCCAACCATTCCGAACAAAATTCAAGTCTTCAATACCCTAATTGGCCTTTGTGGAGTCCGCAACCACCTACTCGACCCTATTGTCTTCTCAGACTGGATCCTCTTTACACCATCAGGTCCTTGGATTCATCACCATTGGATTGGCCATTCCTAGATCAAGAACGGTCCTACCCCACCACAGCAATGATATGGCACCAGCTAGCAATATCCCTCGTCTAATTACCAATGATGGTGCTTGTGGTTTGTGCCATAGCAATGGTGTACAATGTTTGTTTTTTGACACCTTCTCCATGTTGCTGTAATGTTGGGTTACTGAAAAACTCT
Source organism: Rhinoderma darwinii (assembly GCF_050947455.1). Taxonomy (NCBI): domain Eukaryota; kingdom Metazoa; phylum Chordata; class Amphibia; order Anura; family Rhinodermatidae; genus Rhinoderma; species Rhinoderma darwinii. Next base: position 396,942,236 of record NC_134689.1, on the reverse strand, counting down.
CCAGTTATAGTGTAAAGGGGCAATGTCACCGCTCATGGTGATAAGAATGCCATTATTCTCTATGAGGAGCGCTCTGTCCAGGCCTACATTGCACCCATTGTCCGGTTATATAGGATATTAGGCACGGGTAATATAATTAATGCGGGTCATGGTGTATTAGTGTCCTGCGTGACAACAGTGTGTTTGTGTTACACGTTCTGTTGTGATGTTCTGAATTCCAGGCTCTTGTAGATACCAGCAGATCATCCCTAATAAGGAGACTCAGCCCCTGACATTCTTCATCCAAGACCCTGCTGCTTCTTATCTCCTCAGTCAGTGGATTAACTCACTGCATGCTCAGGAACCTGCTGCAATGTGACTCTCGTAATGTGTATATTACCCACAATGGGTTCACTGGTGCCATGAGGAGGTGAGGCATATCTCAGCATGGTGTGGGCTCCCTAGTGAAATCAAAACAGGACCCCCCCCCCAACGCCACATGTGCCTTCAACAATAAAGGGCCAACGCTGTATATAAGCCATCATGCAGGTCCCTTTATGGAGTCAAGTGTAAGCACTTGGTGGAAGCATGGATACATGTTGGGTATAGTGGCATGTATCAATGGTAGGCTTGTAGTAAGGGCAGATGACTGCTGTGGTCCAGGCCTCATGCCCACTACATATATTTATTACTGTACCAGCTCGGAACTGAGCAGGGAATATATTACCGGATAACGGGGGATTCGGGAAAGTTGGGCAATCAGTAAATATAACATGGAGTGATATGGAGGAAGGCAGGGCTGTTGGATGACTTAGACACGACTGGCTTCGAGGGCGCCACTATGACTGTTATGAGGGAGAGATGAAATGATAGAGAGACTGACACAAGACCCTGCACGCACAGATGTTGTGAATGTGAAGCATGTGGATAGATATATATGTCTCTCTCATCTCTCTTTTCTTTCTCTATCGCTCTCTTGTCACTCTCTTTTCTCTCTCTAGTTGTCTGCTCTCTTTTTTCTCCCTTGTCTTTGTCTCTCTATATCTTGTCTTTCTTATGTCTGTTTCCCTCTTGTCTCTGTGTCTCTCTTGTTTGTGTAGCTCTCTCTCTCTCTCTTGTCTGAGTCTCTCTTGTCAGTCTCTCTCGTCTTTGTCTCTCTCTTGTCTAGATCTCTTTCCTCTCTCTCACTATTTCTCTCCTCTCTTCTTACTATTTCTCCTCTCTCTTTTTTCTCTCTTGTCTTTCTCTCTTTTTCTCTAGTTTTTGCCTCTTTGCCTCTCTCTATCTTTGTCTCTCATCTCTTTTCTTTGTGTTTCTCTTTCTGTGTGTGTGTCTCTCTCTTGTCTTTGTTGCTCTCCCTGTCTCTCTCGTCTTTTTATCTCTCTTGACTCTCTCCATTGTATTTGTCTCGCTCTGTCTCTCTCTCTTGTCTTTGTCTCTCTTTCTTGTCTTTGTCTCTCTCTTGTCTGTATCTGTCTTGTCTGTGTGGGTCTCCCTCTCTGGCCTTTGTCTCTCTCCCTCTGTCTCCCTCTTTTGACTTTGTCTCTCTTTTTTTACTTTGTCTCTCTGTCTCGCTCTTTGTCTTTCTATGTTTCTTTTCTCCTGCTCTCTTTTCTCTCTCTCTCTCTTGCTCGCATAACCCAACTCAAAATCTCAACCAGCTGCCATGTTGTATCCAAGTTGATGAGTTTTCTATTGGTTGGAAATTACCAGTTTGTTGCTGTCGGTTATTATCCCAAAAATTTGAGGTCCTATGGTCATTGTACATCATAACTACCAAAAACCTATTTCACCATAGTACAATATTACTGAATGAGAGACTATAAGCAAATAAATCATCATTGATGTGACCTGTCCCCAACCGCAGTATGAAACTAATAAATACCCAAAAATCTGGATCCCGGGGGCCATCTTCCTTTATCTGGCAGCCAGAAATGCTGGTAGGCGCATATGACTACTGATTTCCCGGCCAGGTCTCTGGTGATCCAGCATTGACCAAGAGGCTGTGTGCGTTGTTGCTAAGCAAAAGCCAAACACATTCATCTACAACACAGATCTTTAAAGGGCAGCACCAGAACGCAGGAGAAATTTGTCAGAGGACACAGTCTGCTTTAGTCAAGGGTCACCACAACTGTCCATTGTTATGAATTCATGGCCATGGTGCAATTGGGCAATGAGCCAATAAAATGTTATAAAAATGTAAGTAACTTTTTTTTAAACCAAAATTACCACCAGGTCAGGGTTAGCATAGAAAAACTCATACACAAGGGTGTACACACTATAGAGTTGACCATGGCAGCATGGCCAGCTGGGGGGGGGGGGCATAGTCATCTTTCCCCAGGAGGATCAAGGGTGTGATGTTGTGGAGGAGCATCGGGAAAGGAGTGGGCATTTATTTTTTGCTATCCGTTCTCATGTCCTCTAAGTACAACACTGATATGGAGGTTTTCTGGCCTGCTACAGATATCTCATTATACAGGAGGCCAAACGAAGGTTGGAGGGCAAAATCATCCTTTCTTATGATGAAGGATGTCATGTTGTTGATGAGCACCAGGAATAGAGATGGCATTTATTTTTGCTATCAGGCCCTATGTTCTCTATGTACATTCCTGATCTGGAGGTTTTCAGGCCAGGTCCAGATATATCATATCTGATTATAGAAATAACTGACCTATTATACAGAATAAAGTACACCCCTGGCACATACGACTACCCTATACTCAAACTCACAAGACTGGATGTCAAGTATTTCATTATCTGAGTGGGTCCTAGTCAACCGCGAGAGCAATGTGTCTGATTAAATGCCCTGGTAACGGGACAATAACATATCCAGTCCTGCCAAATTTGGAAGAATTCTTAAGGCCATTGTATTCGATAATAAAGACATTTTTTAGAAGGGAGGAGAGACTGAAACACTGCAAGACGTTGTGTGAGAGTAAAAGGTCAATAGGAGGCCCAGAACTTGACGTTGACTTACAGTATAATTTAGTAAGGAGTTTCTCTAGTAATCACAAATAGATAATTAAAGAGACAGCTAAAAGTATGTTACCCCCCTCAAATTAGTAGGGTCAACTACTATTGCTAACAGGTTTAACAAGTACCTCTCCAGACAAACATTAGCAGTAGAATGGGTTGTACTGACTAACTCAATGGGGGGGAATTTATCAACCTGTCTGCGTGAGTTTTCTGGCGTAGAAAAGTTGCAAAAGGGTCTAAAAGTTAACATTTACGCCAGCCTCGGGACTTTTGTGGAAAGGGGTCGTGACACATTTATTATAATTTACTTCAGAAAACTGGCGGAAATTATAGCGGAAATCTAGACCAGCTGATATCTCTGTGGGGCGTAGCGAGGTAGAGGCCCGTGCTGGACCCCATACCTTGCCGGACCCCTGATCAGGCAACCTTCCCATTGGACAAATTAATAAAAAAGTTATTATTCTGTTCACCTTACTGCTCCTCTTTTCCCCTCCAGCTCCCCTCAGACTCCCTCAGCATGTATGAGCTTGTATGAGCCACAGCATGGTGAGGGGACCCAGAGGGGAGACGAGAAGAGGTGAGATGAGTATGTTTTTTTGTTTTTTTTTAAGACCGATGGGGAAGGTGGATGCGACACATTTATTAAGAAGCGTTCGCCTCTTAATAAATGTGTTGCATTATACCCCAACTTTCTTTCTATTAAGACTGGTGTATGAAACACCAGTCTTAATAATTTCTCCAATTGAGTTTCAACATGGCGCTGTCATAGGAAGCCACCGTTTATTGACAAATTTTTGCTCCAGCCAAGAGTAACTAATCATAACTAAGTGGACACATCCAGGAGTAACAGCTCAGCCACGAAGTAGTGGACAGACAAGTTCATTGAGAAGGAAGACTAAACTCCTCTAGAAGTAAGATCAGAAGCTCCATGAATTTCACAGTGCTCAATGCCAGGTGTCGGCTAGTGTGGTGTAAAGGACATCAGTATTGGATGTCGTAGCACGTCGATAAATCACATTACTGTCTAGCAGCTCAGATGGGTACACCTGGATACGAGGGTTGTCAAGAGAATGCTTCCTGTCTGAATGTTTATTGTCAAGCGTAAAGTTTGGTCAAATCGGACTAATAGTTGGGAGCTAGTTTTCATGATTTGTGTCCTTTAGAACTCTTAGTGTTCCAGCATACAATGACATTCTTGCAAATTGTAAGATTCCAATTTAGTGGCAATAATTTGGGCAAGGTCCATTCCTCTTTTAAGATCACAATGTCCAGTACCCAATGTGAGATCCATAAAAAAAAAAAATTCTGAGTTGGGTGTGGAAGACCTTAAGTTCTGACCTCCACCCTTCAAAGAGTTTTGGGATAGGTTAGAACCACAAGTGTGAACCAGGCCTCATCACCCAGCACAAATGCCAACCTCACTAATGCATTCGGGGTTGAACCTTAATAGAAGAGTGGCGGCTGTTATAGCAGCCGATAGAGTGGGGGTTTGGAAAACGGTTTGGAGATGTTTATGAAATTAGATGTTTGGGTGTCTATATTTATATCCATGTAATGTAGACAGATGATCTTAATCTATGTAAATGCACCATGCCACTTTACTCTGTTTATTAAGTAACTACCCCCCCCCCCCAAAGTTCCATTCTTCATCAGTCTGCAAGGGGTCCTTTTGATATAAATGGCTCTTTGTGTTCCTGGGCCATCTCCAAACTGCAAATTCTGATTTTACACATGTGTCTAATAATAACCATGAGAGCGGGAACATCATAGTGGTAACAACATCTGTCTCCTCAAGCTTTGACGGGTCCCAGCCTGTATTTCTGTTGCCACCATTACATTACTTGTACCAGGACTGTAGCATCTGCATGAAGGTGACCGCTTTTAGAAGGTGTCCGGTCCGTGCGCTACAGTGTCATAATCTCTAGAAGTGTCAAACTTGGCCCGCTCAATTTGTTGTGGAGTCTTCGTAGAGTTGTGCTTGACACTAAAGCAATTTTGCCGCATTTGTTACTTTTCCTGATTTTCTTGGCCTTGGTTTCTTAATATCTTACTCTACTGGTCTTCAGATCGAAAATTAAACTTTTCCAAAATGTCCAAGTATATACAGTGAATTACCAATGTGCCCTACTCCAAAATCAGAGGTTCTCTGTATACTTTCTTGAAAAATGAGATGTTACCGGTCATCCAAATTAGATCACTTGAATATGGATAAAGGGGTTGTCCGCTTTGGACATCCCTTTGTATATACTGTATGCCCTATTAGGGCATATTGAGGTGATAGAAAAGGTCTCCTGATCGTGTCCACTGTCTATTATCAAGAGCAGAGAGCCACTGCAAAATGTGTCACTCAGGAGGACCTCTTGAGTCGTTTTATATCAAGGGCCCCATTGATTTTTAGGGGTGCTTGTAATGCATCCCTTCCTCTGCATCGTTGCTGCAGGGGTTCCCCCATCTGTTCACGAGGGGCTCCCAGCAATGTGACCTCATAGATATCCTTTGCATGTGTTCTTGTATCCATAATGTCAACTGTTGTCTGTTTAGTATTGACTGATGTCCTTATAATTGCACTGTAGGGATTATTTCGGTGGTTCTTGTTGGTGGATTTCTCGGTCATTTGTATTCTATATACAGTATATTACTTTATGTATCACATGTGAGGCATTATTGTGCATTAACTTTTTGATTTTCTCACTCTATTTGTGTGTGTACTGCAGGGGTGTCTCCATATTTTAGAGGACCCAAGTTACTTTTCCATTTTTTTAAAATGTATTGTGTATGTATCAATTAAAATGTATTTCTACAATACTGGGAGGGCACTATGTGTCCACTTTGATTTGCTTTTTGCTAATGCTGTCCTTATTTTTCATCAAAATCAGAAATTCTGCATGTGCCAAAATTATAAAATTCAAATAATTTTGTTTTCCTCAGGTGACCGGAAAATGACGTGATACTGACACATACTGGATGTTTAATGTTTACACGCTTTATATAAGGTCAGTATCTCTTTTTATGTGCTGGGTGGAGCAAACTCCATGTCACATAGCTCCTCCCTCCTGACTGTGTCATCCTGTGGTGGGAGGAGCAGACCCCATGTCACATAGCTCCTCCCTCCTTACTGTCATCCTATGGTTGGAGGAGCAGTCTCCATGTCATATAGCTCCTCCTTCTTGTCTATGTCACCCCACTGTGGGTGGAGCAGACTCTAGATTACATAACTCATTCTTCCTGCCTATGTCACCCCATTGTGGGTGAAGCAGACTCCAAGTCACAAAGCTCCTCCTTCCTGTCTATGTCACCCCTTTTTGGGTGGAGTAGACACTATGTCACATAACTCATCCTTCATGCCTATGTCACCCCATTGTGGTTGGAGCAGACTTTAGGTCACATAAAGTTCCTCCTTTTTTTTTTTCTATGGCACCCCATTGTGGGTGGGTGGAGCACTGTAGGAAGAATTTCATAAAAAGTCAAATTATTTTTTTTTTTAACCTAAGCATAATTTGTAATGTGGGAGGAAACACGTGGCGAACATTAACACTCCATACAGATGTGGCCCTGGCTTGTTTTGACCCCAGTGCTACAAGAAGATCACACAGACATTTATCCAGTTTGGCTGGGGTTGTCTGGCTGTATCATGTGACCTGCGTCCTATAGCCATCTAAGCTGGGCCTTGGGGTAACCTTCCTCTTGCTCCGTCTAGGGATTAAGAGGAATCTGAACCCCGGACTGGAATGTGTCGGGGATAAGGGGCCCTGGGAGATGTCTGTCTGCTCCATGGTGTTGAAATAACCCATTTTGTGTCATTCCTCCCCAACTCCTGGTTTCCGCTTTAATCTCATGCCAGGGGGAGGGAAGTGTCGAGTCTGCTCTCTGTCACTGAGGGTTTGGGGCTACATTCTTAACCCCTTAACCTCCGGTAGAGCGTACATATTGTGTCTATACTTCCCCGCACCGTTGAGTGTTTTTCCGTCTTAGCAACTTCTAAGAAGGTTGTTGTTACAAGTGAGTTATTTTACTTGGATCATTGCTATTTATTCCTCTTCTGTATGACTGTACGCCATTACCATAATTATTAATGCAGGACCCCCATAATATTATCTGTACTGACATATGATCCTACACGCACTTCCTATGCTATATCACAACTGCTTATACCTGCCCCCATTGCTCCTCATTCATTCATTTGCTCGTTCGTTTAGTGAATGAATGAGAAATGCATCCCTGGACTCTTAGCAATAGGAGGGGATCTTAACACACGGCCCCCACTTATAATATGTTGTGACTTTTCTCAATGACGTATTAGAGAATATGTGAAGGCGGCCTTCATGCATATTGGCCACTCTACACATGCCCTATATCCCCTTTATTATAGTTTGATTCGCATTTATATAGTCAGTGCAATTCTTGATGACATATAATTATATATGCGAGATAGATTCATAGGCTTCTACTAGTCCTTCTCAATGAATTAGAATATCATCAAAAAGTTAATTTATTTCAGTAATTCAATTCAAAAAGTGAAACTCATATATTATATAGATTCATTACACACAGAGTGATCTATTCCAGCATTTTTTTTTCTTTTAATGTTGATGATTATGGCAAACAGTTAATAAAAACCCAAAATTGTGTCTCAAAAAATTTGAATATTGGGTAAAAGTTGAAGATTGTAGACTCACGGTGTGACACTCTAATCAGCGAATCAGCACAAAACACCAGCAAAGGTTTCCTAGGCCTTTAAATGGTCCAACAGTCTGATTCAGTAGGCTACACAATCATGGGGAAGACTGCTGACTTGACATTTGTCCAGAAGACAGTCATTGACACCCTGAACAATGAGGGTAAGCCCTAAACGGACATTGCTAAAGAAGCTGCTGTTCAGAGTGCTGTATCCGAGCATATTAATGGAAAGTTGAGAGAAAGGAAAAAGTGTGGTAGAAAAAGGTGCACAAGCAACAGGGATAACCGCAGCCTTGAAAGGATTGTCAAGAAAAGGCCATTCAAGAAACTGGGGTAAATTCACAAGGAGTGGACTGTGGCTGGAGTCAGTGCTTCAAGATCCACCACACACAGATGTTTCCAGGACACGAAAAAGGACTGGTCTGTTGCTCAGTGTCCAAAGTCCTGTTTTAAGATGAAAATAAATTTTGCATTTCATTGGGAAATCTCAGTCCCAGAGTCTGGAGGAAGAGTGGAGAGGCGTCAATCCAAGTGGCTTGCAGTCCAGTGTGAAGTTTCCACAGTCAGTGATGGTTTGGAGAGCAGTGTCATCTGCTGGTGTTGGTCCTCTGTGTTATATCAAGTCCAGAGTCAGCGCAGCGTCTAGCAGGACATTTCCCAGCACTTCTTGCTTCCTTCTGCTGACAAGCTTTATGGAGATGCTGATTTCATGTTCCAGCAGGACTTGGCACCTGTCCACACTGCCAAAACTACCAATACCTGGTTTAATAACCACAGTATCACTGCGCTTGATTGGCCAGCAAACTCGCCTGACCTAAACCCCATAGAGAATCTATAGGGTATTGTCAATAGGAAGATGAGACACCAGACCCAACAATGCAGACGAGCTGAAGGCCGCTATCAAAGTAACTGGCTTCAGCAGTGCCACAGGCTGATCACCTCCATGCCACGCCACATTGATAACCCCTCAGCAGTGCCACAAGCTGATCACCTCCATGCCACACCGCATTGATAACCCCTCAGCAGTGCCACAGGCTGATCGCCTCCATGCCACGCCGCATTGATAACCCCTCAGCAGTGCCACAGGCTGACCGCCCCCGTGCCACGCCGCATTGATGCAGTAATTCATGCAGAGTCGGAGCCCCGACCAAGTATTGAGGGCAGATACTGTACATAATTTTCAGTAAGGCAACATTTCGGTATTAAAAATAATTTTTTAAATTGGGGTTATATAATATTCTCATTTTCTGAGACACAAAATTTTGGGTTTTTATTAACTGTTATCATAATCATCAACATTAAAATAAAAAAATGCTGGAAATAGATCACTCTGTGTGTAATGAATCTATAGAATATTACATAGTACAGTTGAAAAAAGACACATGTCCATCAAGTTCAACCAAGGGATGGGAAAGAGAAGGGAAACATTTCTACACATAGGAGCTAATATTTTTTTGTTCTAGGAAATTATCTTTGCCTTTTGTAAAGCATCTCCTGTCCCTGCTGTGACGGCTCCTGCGGTGACTATTCCATAGATTCACAGTTCTCACAGTAAAGAAGACTTGTCGCCTCTGCAGATTGAACCTTTTTTTCTCCAGACGGAGGGAGCGCCCCCTTGTTTTTTGAGGGGGTTTTACATGGAACAGGATTTCACCATATTATTTGTATGTGCCATTAATATATTTATATAAGTTAATCATGTCCCCCCTTAGTCTGCTTTTTTCTAAATAGGCTAAATAGGTTTCATTCTTTTAATCTTTCCTCATAACTTAGATTCTCCATTCCCCTTATTAGCTTAGTTGCTCTTCTTTGTATTTTTTCCAACTCCTGGGCATCTTTCCTATTGTAGCGTCCACGGCCGCGGACCGTCGAGATTACTCACCCCCGATGGCCACAGCCATGGATCTGTGAGCGCTGGCCCACATCTCCTCCCCAGGAGAATCCAGCGCTCACTTCCGCTCCGGTCTGCTGTGTCCCGTAGGGTGCGCGCGCACATGAAAATAATCATCAATTTACCCATGATCACCCTGGACTATAAAAAAGGCTCTGCCCTCTCACTCATGGCCTGATCATTGTTGTGTTCACCCGTGTTAGTCTTGCAAATGGTCCCTTAGTGTTATCCAGTTCGCAGTGTTCCTGTACCTGCTACCTGTATCCCAAGCTACAGTTGTTCCCGTGCCTTAGAAAGTTGGAGTCGTGTTGTGCCATCGGTGACGCCTGCTGTGTTACACCACGCCTGGTGTCGGCTGCCAAGGTCCCATCTGAGCCTAGCCGTTACTATTGTCTGAACTGCTACAGGTACCCTTGTGCCTGGACTATATAGACATTGACTTGGTACAGCTGCTATTTCGGTACGGCACAGTGGGTCCACATACCCACATATCATGACACCTATGAACTGGAGCTCAGAACTGAACTTCATATTCTAGATCAGGGGTCTCAAACTCGGCCGGGTATGTGGGCCACATATAGAAAAAAATTTAAGTTGACGGGCCGCATTACTTTCAAATTTGATACATTACAAAATTATTGTTCATTAATTAGTTATTTGAACTACTATAACACTATGTTACTATACTACATTACTATAACAATACTACGTTACTATAATACTACATTACTATAATAATAGCGGTAGGTTTAAACTTACCGGAAATTTGCGAGATTTCTCCACGCGCTTATTTCAACAATCCACTTTTACATTTTAAGTGTCGCTAAATGCAGTCCAGCAGCTCATTTGGCAGACACACAAATGTCAAAATTAGGCAACCGCTTTTTAGATCGTGCCACAGAGCCCTCTATAGATACTGCTAGAGTGCCTTCTGTAGATAATGCCACAGTGCCCTCCGTAAATAATGCCACAATGCCCTCCGTAGATAATGCCACAGTGCCCTCTGTAGATAATGCCACAGTGCCCTCTGTAGATGCTGCCACAGTGCCCTCTGTAGATGCTGAGGAAAAGAAAAAACAAAAACCTGGTAAAAAAGGCACTCGGCTCAATAAAGTCGCAATTTAATTATCAAAAGTTTATTAATATATATGTAAAATTATGCAATCTTGCACAAAAACCTACAAACAGACATCACAAACCCGGCCGGGTAATGAATGGCAAATAAATCAGTTTTAAGAAAAATTCTCATTTAGCATGGCCATATAACAAATAGTATCAAGTAATAAGTTACTTCAAGATGCTGCCACAGTGCCCTCTGTAGATGCTGCCACAGTGCCCTCTGTAGATGCTGCCACAGTGCCCTCTGTAGATGCTGCCACAGTGCCCTCTGTAGATGCTGCCACAGTGCCCTCTGTAGATGCTGCCACAGTGCTTTCTGTAGATGCTACCACAGTGCTTTCTGTAGATACTACCACAGTGCTTTCTGTAGATACTGCCACAGTGCTTTCTGTAGATACTGCCACAGTGCTTTCTGTAGATACTGCCACAGTTCTTTCTGTAGATACTGCCACAGTGCCCTCTGTAGATACTGCCACAGTGCTTTCTGTAGATACTGCCACAGTGCTTTCTGTAGATACTGCCACAGTGCCCTCTGTAGATGCTGCCACAGTGCCCTCTGTAGATGCTGCCACAGTGCCCTCTGTAGATGCTGCCACAGTGCCCTCTGTAGATGCTGCCACAGTGCCCTCTGTAGATGCTACCACAGTGCCCTCTGTAGATGCTGCCACAGTTCTTTCTGTAGATGCTACCACAGTGCTTTCTGTAGATACTACCACAGTGCTTTCTGTAGATACTGTCACAGTGCTTTCTGTAGATACTGCCACAGTGCCCTCTGTAGATACTGCCACAGTGCCCTCTGTAGATACTGCCACAGTGCTTTCTGTAGATACTGCCACAGTGCCCTCTGTAGATACTGCCACAGTGCCCTCTGTAGATGCTGCCACAGTGCCCTCTGTAGATAATGCCACACACACCCCTTGTAGATAGTGCCACAGACACCCCGAGTGGATAGCTCCATTGGGGCTCCCTCTAGGAGTGTAATCCCCAGCCAGAGTGTTGCCTACGCTTTGGCCAGGGATTCCTCTGCTGGAGGAGCCCCTGATGTCACTGTTCATACACAGTGACGTGAGGGGATCCTCCTGGACCGGAATGTGATGTCAGGGGCAACCCCAGAGCCGGTGTCCCAGAGCGGAGCACAAGTATAGGCTCTACTCCGGAACTCTGGGGAAGCAACTGACATCAGTGTCCATATATGGAGAGTGATGTCAGGGGCTTGCCCAGAGCTGGAGTCCCGGAGAAGAGCCGCTTCTAGCACCCTGCCTGGGATTCCAGCTCTGCTCCTGACATCACTGTTCATATATGGAGAGAGATGTCAGGGACAACCCCAGAGCTGGAGTCCCGGGCAGAGCGCTACTACTGGGACTCTAGCTGTTCTCCTGACATCACTGTCCAGTTCTGGGGAATCCCTAGACATCGCTGTCCATATGTGGACAGCGATGTCAGGGAATTCCACAGAGTCCTGGAGCAGAGCCGATACTAGCGCTCTGCCAGGGACTCCGCTCTGGGGAAGACCCTGACAAAACTGTCCATATATGGACAGCGATGTCGGGGATTTCCACAGAGTCACGGAGCAGAGCCGATGCTAGCGCTCTGCACGGGACTCCGCTCTGGGGAAGACCCTGACATCGCGTGTCCATTCATGGACAGGGATTTCACAGAGTACCGGAGCAGAGCCGATACTAGCGACTCTGTGTCCCGCGGGCCGCAGATGACTCCCTCAGGGGCCGCATGCGGCCCGTGGGCCGCGTGCTTGAAACCCCTGTTCTAGATGATGCCTCACTAATGCTTTGTAAAGTGGTAATATTATATCCCTGTCCCGCGAGTCCTTGCCTCTTTTAATACACGACAATATCTTGCTGGCCTTAGAAGCAGCTGATTGACATTGCATTCTATCATTTAGTTTATGATCTACAAGTACACCCAGATTCTTCTCAACAAGTGACTCCCCCAGTATAGCTCCCCCTAGGACATATGATGCTTGAAGATTGTTGGTACCCAGATGCATAACTTTACATTTATCTACATTAAACCTCATTTGCCGAGTGGATGCTCAAACACTCAGTGTGTGTAATTTACGAACATCTTCCAAAGACTGGACTATACTACATAGCTCGGTGTCATCTGCAAAAATAGAAATAGTGCTATTAATCCCATCCTCTATATAATTAATAAATAAGTTGAATAATAGTGGTCCCAGCACTGAACCCTGGGGTACACCACGTATAACCAGGGACCATTCAGAGTAGGAATCATTGACCACAACTCTCTGGATACGGTCCTTGAGTCATTTTTCAATCCAATTACAAGCTGTACTATCTAAACCTATAGTCCTTAATTTACCCATTAGACGTCTATGAGGGACAGTGTCAAATGCCTTTGCAAGGTCCAAAAACACTATATCCACAGCAGCTACCCCGGGGTAAGGCTTCCACTCACCTCTTCATAAAAACAAATCAAGTTGGTTTGACAACTTCTGTCCTTAGTAAAACCGTGCTGGCTGTCACTTGTAATACTATTTTTTGTCACACAATCCTGTATATAGTCCCTCAATAGCCCCTCAAACACTTTTCCCACGATGGATGTTAAGCTTACTGGTCTATAATTACCCGGGGAAGACCTAGAGCCCTTTTTAAAAATAGGCACCATCTTTGCCCTGCGCCAGTCCCTTGGCACTATACCAGTCACTAGAGAATCTCTGAATATTATGTAGAGGGGGACAGAAATAACTGAACTAAGCTCTTTAAGAACTCTAGAGTGAACCCATCTGGTCCCGGGGCCTTGTTCACATTTATTTTATTTAGCTTGGACCATATCTTCATTCAGCCAATTCAGTATATCAACTGATATATTAACAGCACTGGCATCGGCTACATCAGCTGCTCTTTCTTGTGTTGTATATACAGAGCTAAAGAACCCATTTAGTAATTTTGCCTTCCCTTGATCCCCTGCGACCATCTCCGCATTACCACTATTTAGGGGTCCTATATGTTCAGACTTTGGCTTTTTTGCATTTACATACTTGAAGAATTTTTGGGGATTTGTTTTGCTATCCTTGGCCGCCTGCCTTTCATTTTGTATTTTTGCTGATTTTTTTTTTTTTAAAACATATTTTTATTGATTTTCTGAAAATTTTTCACATAACATGATATGCAATAAACTGTTACAGGAATATAGTCACCTATTGTTGATGGTATGAAAAACACATTCCTACAATGACACTAAGCTCATAGTTGTTTACATCATTATGTGACAGTTATTGAAGGTCCTTACAGAAATTTCCATAACATTTGGTGAACAGCGTTAACAATGAATATCCCTGAGAAACAATGCATACAAAACTTATTTAATATACGTATAAACATGAATAACCTAAACTGGAGCCACATGAAGCTACATTCCTAACCGAGTTGGCCTAGATATCATTTCAAAGTTATAGATATTATGTTCTACGTGTTCTCAACACTCCTAAGGTGCCCTTAAGATCCTCTATCAGGTACCAAGGTGATCCCGTGAATGGATCGATCATTTTGCGTATCTCCTCCCCCGAGAAATGCTCTGTTATGAATAGTTTCCATTTCCCAAAAAATCTCCCCCCTTGTGCATCTTTGTGTTTTAGAACATCCATTCTATCTAAATAGAATAGGTTTTTCATCCCCTGTACAACCTCACTTGATTGCGGGATATCTGGTACCAACCATTTCTGGAGTATGCATCGTTTTGCCACCATCAATGCCGCATGTGTAATGGGGGGCAAATGGGTTACTTCTGTGTCATCTGACCCTCCATCATGCTGGACATGTAAAAGAACTTCCATTGGCCCCAGGAGCCCCTTAAATTTGCTTATTTGTTGCACTAAAGATGTCATTTCTTTCCAAAATGGCTGTATTTTGGTGCATGCCCAAAACCCATGGTACATGTCTGTGCGAGGTGATCCACACCTCGGGCATGAAGTCTTTCTATCTGGTTTAGTTATGGAAGGGGGCAAGGTGAACGCATATATGGCATGATGGAGGATTTTTAAGTGGGTTTCTCTCCATTTCTCGCTTGTTATATGTTTTCTGAGATCCACCAACCCCATTTCCACATGTTTGGCAATATTAGGCAAGCCAAATAGCTTTTCCCATTTCATAAATGCCTGAGCTGGTGTCACCTTTAATAGCACTGGCTTTAGGGTGTTATACAGTTGCGATATGGACCTGTGGTGTGTGCTTAGGAACCATGAGTCAAACAGGTTGGGGTGGGTCTCGTCGGATATGTCCGCCAGTTTTGCTTTGCATGAAGATAATATTTGATAATATTGTAGATGTTGGGGATGGTCAAAATTGTACTTTGTCTGTATTTCCTGCAGGGTCAGCCATCTCCCTTCCTGTTCCTGGAACATGTCACCCAGAGTCGCTATCCCTCTCTCTCTCCATCTCTGGAGTAGCTGACTATGCCTTCCCGCCCACAAATCTGGATGTCTCCATATAGGCATGTGTTTTGAAATGCGATATGGAAGACCATAATGCTTACGCAATACTTTCCATGTGATAATGGTATCCCGTAGTAGGGCCGATCTCTTAATGTTAGTGGGCAGGGACGCAAATGCTGTATGCGCTAAAGCCATAAGATCCCATGGTTTTGCTAGCTGCCTTTCTAGGTTGATGTTGGAATGGCATCCGGTGCCATGTTGCCAATCCAGCAAGTGTCTGCTCAAGCATGCCAGGTTGTATCCCCGTATGTTAGGGAAGTTAATGCCCCCCTCTTCTTTTCTTAACATAAGTTTTGCCAGTGCTATTCTCGGTTTTCTTCCCCCCCATATGAATTTAGTGAAGGACGAATTTAGTGTATTGATATCCCCGTGTTTGATTAGTAATGGAATGGTTTGTAAGGGGTATAGTAGTTTTGCAAATCCCGACATTTTGACCAAGGCACACCTTCCCAGGAGTGAAAGGGGCAGTCCGTGCCACCTCAGAAGATCCGCCTGTATGTCCCGTATCAAAGGGGGATAATTTAGATCATATAGGGAGCTAGGTGCTCGCCCCACCTTGATGCCCAAATACGTGATCTGTGACCGCACTATCTCCACATCTAGAGCATCCAATAGTCGACCATGACTACCCTCCTTCGGTCCCAAATCTAGCAGTTGGCACTTTGAATAATTAATTTTATATCCTGAATATTCCCCAAAGTCACTTAGCGTCTGAAATACCCGTGGAACGTCCCGTGAGGGGTTTGCTAGGAATAAAAGTATGTCATCTGCGAACAGTGTTTCCTTAACCTCCATTTCCCCCACCGAGATGCCTCTGAATACCTCTGAAGATTTCAAATGTCTTGCCAGTGGCTCCAATGCCAGATTAAACAGCAATGGAGACAGCGGGCAGCCTTGTCTTGTGCCTTTATATAAGCGAAACGGCTGAGATAGAAACCCTGTGGTGCAGATCCTAGCATTAGGGGACTTATAAATGTGTCGCAGTAGGTTTCGAAAAGCCCCGGTAATCCCTACTCTGTCCAAAACCGCATCCAGCCACTTCCATCTAACGTTGTCGAATGCTTTTTCAGCATCCAGCAAAAGCAGTGCTGGGTGTTCCCCCTGTCCTGGACTGTGCTGCACCCTGTCTAGCACCGCCAATACCGTTCTAATATTGGTGACCGCCGATCTCCCCTTAATGAACCCCACCTGCTCAGGAGCTATGAGGTGCGGCATTATATCCGCTAATCTATTTGCTATGATTTTAGAGAGAAGTTTCGCATCGACGTTTATCAGGGATATGGGTCGGTAAGACCCTGGTAGCAGGGGATCTTTTCCTGGTTTCAACAGAAGTTTGATATAGGACGTGTTTGCCGATGGTGGCAGACCTTCACTACCCAGGGCATTGTTAAAGAGCGAAACCAGGGTTTCGGTCACCTGTTCTCTCATCGCTTTGTAAAATTCTCCTGAGAAGCCATCTGGGCCTGGGGCTTTGGAGTTTTTCAGGTTTCTGATAGCCCTATCTACCTCCTCCCTAGTAACCTGCGCATTCAGTATTTGCAGTTGATCCTCTGAGATGACAGGAAGAGTGGTGCTGTCCAGGAGTGTAGCCTCTAACGGTGAGACTGATTCATCGGAATACAGCTCCTCGTAGAATCTGGCCAGAATGGAATTTATATGTGAAGGATCTCCCGTGATTTGTCCCGTGTGATCCCTAAGTTTGGCTATGTGTTGTGCCGGGCGTTGTCCCCTAGCTACATTTGCTAGCAATCTTCCCGCCTTATTTCCAAATCTGTGTATTGTTGCCTCAAACTCGTAATTGCGGGTTATTTCTTTCTGAGAAGTCCACTCATCAAAGTTGTGTTTGGCCTGTACCCAGGTTTGTCTATTGCCCTCCGTTGGTTGGGAGAGATATGTTGTGTATGCTGACCTCAACGCACTGCTTGCTGCTTTAAATTGTCTTGCTATTTCCCTTTTTTTGCTTACAGAGTAAGCGAGAATCCTACCCCTCAATACTGCCTTCGCTGTGTCCCAAAAGAGGGAGGTATTATCCCTGTGCCCGTCATTCTCGGATGCATATTCCAACCACCATCCCTGCAACTGTCTTTTGAATGTATCATCTAGCGCTAGATGAGCCGGAAAGCGCCAAATAAAATCTGTCCCTCTCGGGTACACCTCTTGAAGGGATATCATTATAGGTGCGTGATCCGATATCACCAAGTCCCCCACAGTAGAAACTCCTATTCGTTGCCTCAAGGGTGCCGATATGAAAATGTAATCTATCCTTGACCATGACTGCTGAGAATGCGAATAGTGTGTGAATTCCCTTGCGTCCGGGTTGCCCTCCCGCCATGCGTCTATTAGATGAGTGCTCTCTAATAAAGGTCCCAATACCCTATCGTGCTTTCTGGGGGTCCCTGCAAAGATGGGTCCCGACTCTTGAATTTTGTGTGACCTCCTATCCTCTCTGTGGTCTAAGACAGAATTGAAATCACCCCCTACCAATTTATGTGGGATATCATCTGTTAGCAACGCCCTTTCCAATTCATTATAAAATTTAACGTTATCATCATTGGGTCCGTAGATGTTGTATATGCTTAGGACCCCACACGGAGTGTCAAGAACGACATGGAGCAAGCGACCTGCCGAGTCGGAATTTGTGCGTAGTACCTTGTGTATCATGTTTCTATTGATCAAAATGAGTACACCTGCTTTACGACCACAAGCTGAAGAGCCGTAAACTGCACCCACCCACATTTTTTTTCATGCGGTGGAAGTCGCTCTCCTCCAAATGGGTCTCCTGTAGGAGAGC
Organism: Rhinoderma darwinii; assembly: GCF_050947455.1. Taxonomy (NCBI): domain Eukaryota; kingdom Metazoa; phylum Chordata; class Amphibia; order Anura; family Rhinodermatidae; genus Rhinoderma; species Rhinoderma darwinii. Next base: position 396,924,332 of record NC_134689.1, on the reverse strand, counting down.
GATGTCAGTGTGTAATTTTTTTAGGTGACGAAGAACCATCATCCGTTTATTGGGGGAACGGAGCCCCTTAACATTCCATGAGGTCACTTGCATATTCTAAATTTCTCTATAAGGATCAAATTTGAGTTATTTTGTATATCTATTTCCGGGCATGTGCGCCCCGTTCCTATGGTGGCTGCTCGGGGGTTCCTGCTCCACGTTGCTCCTAAACCCATAACATTTTCATGTGCAAACAGTAAAAAAACAGTATTATAACCAGTATCAACATAATACCCGACCAGCAAAGTCCACACTCTCTCTTGTGTGTCTCGCGTCATATTGGTATGCCTGACTTCACTTTTTTCTGGGTGAAGGCCCTTCCCCCTCCCCCCCTCCTTATTTTTGTGATTTTAATGACCCTCGGGTGTTTCTGGACCATTCCTTTTGCCAAAGTGTCATTAATGTACAATATCCTACCCTTTAGATACAATTATAATGCCTTATATGTCTAGCCTTCGTACCCCACAGTAAAACCACATTTGTGCGTGCCATGAGACATGTATACACCCTCCATATTGCAAGTTATACTCATCAGTCCGGTAGCGCCTCCATCATCCTATCAATGCGGGATCCTTGCAAGGATTTGGAGGACTCTGTGCGTTGTTGCTTGGGTGATGGAACCCGGGCAATGGAGGACCAGGAACTGTCCCGTGCTAATGCTGAGTCCATCGAGGTCTTTTTCTTTGTCGTTGAGCTCTGCCGGGTGTTCGCTATTGTTGCGTCGGAGTTCTCATGTCTCACCATCTTGTCCACGAAGAGCGTCGCCTCCTCCGGCGTATGAAAAACCTTGACTGAACCGTCTGGTCTTGTAACCCTCAATGTTGCCGGGTATTGCAGCTGGAATTTAACTTTGCTCTTGTATAAAGTAGTGCATACTCCTCCAAATGATCTCCGTCTCCGCGTGACATCTGCAGAGTAGTCGGCAAATAAAATTATTTTAGCTCCTCGAAGCTGTAATGGTGTATTTCGATTCCTAAAGGTTCGCAAGAGTTCCTCTTTGTCATTGTAGTCTAGGTATCGCATAATCACTTGACGTGGCCTGTTGTGCGGTTCTCCTGTGTTGGCCTTTACTGCACCCGGTGGGCCGACCCGATGCGCTCTCTCCACTCTGCAAGACCTGTTCAGGCCTAGGGCTTCTGGAAGCTCCATTTCGCATATCCCCTGTAAGTGCTGGGGTTTAATGTGCTCAGGCAGGCCGACAATTCTGAGGTTGTTCCTCCTGGAGCGGTTTTCCAAGTCCTCCAGGCGGTCTCTGAGCCTGGAGTTGTCTTGCAATAGGCCTTGGATGTGTGTATGTGCCCCCGCTGATTCATCCTCCATAAGGCTGACTCGTTGCTCCAGTTCATCCAGCCGTGCACCATGTGACGTAACCTCATTTTGCAGTTTCTGCAATGTCGTTGTTACCGTAGCCACCAGCGAATCTTTGATGTCGGGAGCTAGATGTGTGGCAACTTCTATCGCCAATCTCCTATAATCCAGTTTTGCCACCTCCGGCTGTGATATTTGCTCTACAAGGGGCTCTGGACTCTGTGGCCTGCTGCCCGGCGGAGAGACATGCTGCAACGTCGCCATCTTGGATATCTCCTCTCCCTGCCTCGTGTGTCCGGACGGACGGGTGTTCTCGCGGCTGCCGCTCCTGAGGAGGTACCGCTCCATGCACTATCTGTGCCCTCTCACCGTGCCTCCAGCTAACTGCCGAGGTAGGTTTATTTTGCGGGTGTGTGTGGCGGCGGAGGTTCAGGGGATCGGGTCTCGGGAGCTCACCTCACGCCGTCCTCACATCCCAGCGCCGGAACCGGAAGTCAAGCTTTGCTGATTTTATTACCTTTTTACAGATTTTATTAAGCTCTTTGTAATTTACAAAGTCTACAGCTGTACCCTCAAATTTGTATTTTTCAAATGCCCCTTTTTTTTTGTTATGTATTGCCCTTTTTACAGAAGGTGTAAGCCATGTGGGGTTTAATTTTAGTAATTTATACTTGTTACCTATAGGAATAAATTTTGCACTATAATTATACAAAGTGGATTTTAAGATCTCCCATTTATCATTTGTCCCATTATTTGACATTAGTTCCCAGCCTATGTCCTGAATTGCAGCCCTCATCCTGGGGAAATTGGCCTTCTTAAAATTAAGTGTTTTTGCCCTCCCAGCCTGTGTTTTGTTTTTTACAGTATAGGTAAAATATAACTATCACTGTTACCGAGGTTTTTCACAAACATTGACATTCCCAACAAGCTCTGCATTATTAGAAATGACCAGATCCAACAGAGCTTCACCTCCAGTCGGGTCTTCCACAAACTGGCACATAACATTTTCCTGCAACAGGTTGATGACATTTCCCCCCTTCGAAGTTGTAGCCGAACCATGACCCCAATTAATATCCTGGTAATTAAAATCTCCCATTATCACTACAGTACCCGCCTGTGCTGCCCACTCCATCTGTTTATATAGCTGACCTTCCATCTCCTCAGATATATTGCGGGGTCTATAGATTACACCAAAAGTAATTGTTTCAGTGTTTACCTCCCTTTGTAATTCCACCCACAAGGTTTCAACCTCCTCACAATCTTCACCCTCTAATGTCTCTTTCACACTCGCCTTCATATCACTTCTCACATACAGACATTCACCACCGCCTTCATATCGCTTCTCACATACAGACATACACCACCACCTTCATATCGCTTCTCACATACAGACATACACCAACACCTTCATATCACTTCTCACATACAGACATACACCACCGCCTTTCCTATCCCTTCTCACATACAGGCATACACCACCGCCTTCATATCACTTCTCACATAGACATACACCACCGCCTTCATATCACTTCTCACATACAGACATACACCCGCCTTCATATCACTTCTCACATACAGATATACACCACCGCCTTCATATCCCTTCTCACATACAGACATACACCACCACCTTTCCTATGTGCCCTGTCTTTTGGAAATAGTGTAATACAGCCCAGTCGTGTGGTGAAGAGTCTAGCCATGTTTCAGCAACTATATGAATATGTTCCTCCAGTACCAAGGCCTCCAGCTGCCCCATTTTGCTCGCTAGACTTTTGGCATTTGTGGACATACACTTTAACTTGCATTTCAAATTGCCACGTTTGGTATCAGAAATGTGACTATTAAACATTATTTGGGCATTTTTACTTTCATTACTGTTTTATAACAAGAGGATCTGCTTATCCTGTTGTCTAATCCTCTCCCCACCGTCTATTTCTCCACCCACTAACATAGTCTGACCCCTCTCTAACCTAGCTACCCCTTTATTTTCTTGATTGACCTCCCTCCTCAGCCCTAGTTTTAAATACTTTTCCACCCCAGTTAGAATTCCCCACCCCCCAGAACAGCAGACTCCCTTCCATTTAGGTGCAAATCATCTGCAGAATACAGTTTGTACCCCAATGAAAAGTCAGTCCAGTGCTCTAGGAACCCAAAGCCTTCTCCTCTACACCAAGACTTCAGCCATGCATTTAACTCCCTGAGCTCCTATGAAGCGCATCGCACAGGCAGTATTCCTGAGAATACAACCTTGAAGGTCCTTCCCTTCGGCTTGTAGCCTAGTTCTTTAAAATTAGTCTTAAGGGTCCTCTACCTACCATTTATTCTGTTGTTGGTTTCCACATGGACCACAACAGCTGTCTCATCACCAGCCCCTCCCAGTAATTTATCCGCCCGTTCCACCACTACACTACATTAACCCACCTACTTGCCTGGTCCTGCTGACCCATGTCTTCATCCTCCAGGTCTACCCCACTAACTGCGTACTCAGTGAGCAGCATGCTCCGCTCAAGGTTGTCTATCGCCCTCAGTGTTGCATTTTTCTCCTCCAGATCTTTAATGCGAGCATCCAGGTGAACAACATGCTCACATCTGCCACAGAGGTAGTCACGCTGGAACTCCGACTCCAGTCGTGCATACATATGGCCAACTGTGCACTGAAGAAAACCTCCAATATTTCTATCCATTATCCCAGTTACAAAAAACAATGAACAATTCAAAAAGTTAAAGTAAAGAAGAGTACTTACAGGGACTTGAACTCTTTTAACTCCGGTTTAATAACTCCACTTGTTACACAAGCCACTTAGTCCACCAAGCCCAAATGAGAGCAAAGATATGAGTTTCACTTTTTGTATCGAATTACTGAAATAAATTAACTTTTGATGATATTCTCATTCATTGAGAATTACTAGTACATATATATTCTCCAAATTAATATATAGATAGCAGCTGTTTTGTGGTGCCACTAGATGACGTTGCTTTTTGTCAGCACAATGCCATGTGGCAGCTAAATTATGAAAAGCAGCGTTTTGGTGCCTGCAATTGTTTACTTTCCATTACTATGATGGGGTATGTGACTGCTTATGTTATGGCACTTAGCTGTGTTATTATTACACTCTAATTTGGAACATTCCAGCATGAAATGGGGAACAAATGACATCATATCTCCCTGAAAATAAACTATAAATGACAGGATTAACATGACAACTCTGCATCTATATGCTATATTACACTGGAGTCTTGTCATTTCGTTCTATATATACGACTGTATTTTACTATCATTGAGTGTCTAAATAATGCTGCCATATAGTGCAAACAGTACCATACAGTGCTCACATAGTACTGCCCTTCAATGCCTTCAAAACAGGGCTATACAGTGAAAAATTAAAGGGGCTTTCTCATCATTGAATGTAATGGCATAACGCTAGGATATGCCATCGCTTACTGATTAGAGAAAGTCCAACTTCCAGGACTCCCACCAATCCTTATGTTCCCACTGTGAAGGGAACTACATCATGGCCCCATTTACTTGAACGGAGTTGTGCCACAATTCCCTGTACAGCCAGTAGAGAGCGCCACTGTGCATGAAAAAACTGAAAGGTCCTGAAACCCTTCCTATTTTTGATTAACGAATGTCCCAGAGGTCAGACCACCATCAACCATAATGTTATGGTATATCCTAGCGATATGCTAGAACATTGTCAGATGGGGATATCCCTTTAATAGTTCCAAATAATGCACAAATAGCAGTTCTATGTAGTACCCAAATAGTAGCACCATACTTTTGCTTAAATAGTACAGTCATAGGTACAATTGCCACTTAGGAGAAGTTTACAGTGTGGACTCTGAAACTAGGTGAAGGCAGGGAGGCGGCGGCCCATAAGTTGTGCATGGACAGCCTTTTGCAGTTGCCCCTTTAATTAATACCATAATCTGGCCTGGCCTCATTGCACTATGCCTCTTCATTTACAGCATGTTATTCCTTTATAGCGTTACTTTTCATTTCAGCTTTACAGACTAATTCTTTTCTTGGATCTATCTTGTAATTACGAGGATTTCAGTTATATAAGGGATGTCCTAGGTCTCCCCTCTCCTGACTTCTTCCCTCGGGGCTGCAAGGGAGGGAGTCGTAATTGGCGGGAATCCAGTCAGTAACCAGAGTGGGTTAGAAATGTTTATTTATAGAGAAAATTAATTCCATATAAGGGGACGGGATGTGGGAGAGAGGGGGCCGGGACTCAGGACTGGTAGAAGCGGAGGGGTCAGGGCGCAGGATTTATTTCACGTCTGTGAACATGACAATAATGTTACGTTGTTAGGAGAAATATATTTTCTTTCTACACAATCCTACAAGTGTCCCAGATGTTCTGTTTTTGTAGGACCATTTATTTTATTTCAAAGTTAAGCCACAGACATTATAATGTAATAAATAAGGATTTATTCCAAACTATTACTATCTGCACGCACTACTAAAACACTGCCCCCTATAGACAAGAATACAACTTCTATAATACTGCCCCCTGTGTACAAGAATGTAACATCTATAATACTACCCCTATATACAAGAATATAACCACTATAATATTGCCCCCTATGTACAAGAATATAACTACTATATAATACTGCCCCTATATACAAGAATATAACTACTATAATACTGCCCCCTATGTACAAGAATATAACTACTCTAATACTACCCCTATGTACAAGAATATAACTACTATAATACTGCCCACTATATACAAGAATATTACTACTATAATACTGCTCCTATGTACAAGAATATAACTACTATAATACTGCCCCCTATATACAAGAATATAACTACTATAATACTGCCCCCTATATACAAGAATATAACAACTATAATATTGCCTCCTATGTACAAGAATAACGAAAATTCACTCACCAAAATTTTTATTTCCTGGAGTCCGTAGGCAGCACAACACATATGGGTTTTAGTCCCCTAGGTACAAATAAACAGAGACCGGTTAATTAGCAATAAGCATTAAGGACTTCCCCTATAAGTATGTACAGTAAACGGGCCCCAGCGTATTTTTACGAAGCTTGTGGAGGGAAGCTTGTGCTGCCTACGGACTCCAGGAAATAAACATTTTGGTGAGTAAATTTTTGTTTTCCTAATCGTCCTTGGCAGCACAACACACATATGGGACTTGCCAAGCAATAGCTATATGGGCGGGATAGCAGACGCCATTTCAAGCACCCTTTTGCCAAATAGAGAACCCTCTGATGCCAGTGAGTCGAGCCTGTAGTGCTTGACAAAGGTTGACGTGGATGCCCGCGTAGCAGCTCTGCAGATTTGATCCAGGGGAATATGCCTGTCTTCTGCCCATGAGGTAGCTGTAGAGCGTGTGGAATGTGCCCTGATCTGTAGAGGAGATTGAACGTCACTGAGATGATAGCATTTTTCAATAGTTAAAGGCATGGTGTCGCCCCAAAAACATGTTTTTTTTTTAAAATTTAAACATTTAGTGTGTGGGTGATTAAACATTGTTCAAATTTTTTTTATTTTTTTCGCGAGTCAGGAAATATTATAAATTTTTTCAAATTTTTCAAAATTTATAATACTACCCATTTTTGGTCACTAGATGGAGCTGTTTGGAGCTAGTTCCCAAAATTGCAGCATTGCAACATTGGGTTAAAAGCTATCGCTCTAGTGAGCGCTCAGCATCCCCCCCTCCTTTATCCTGGCTAGTGCCGGGATAAACGAGGGGTTTGAAAGGTTTAACCTGCAACACTGTGTGTCGCCATTTTTTGAGGTAACTCACAGTGTAGTAGGTTTACATGCAGTAGTAAACACACACAAACACTAACATACATTGAAATCGCTTACCTGCTCCTGCCGCCGCGGCCCGTCCGCTCCCTTTGCTGCCGCTGTCCCATGTGCACTTGTCCGGAAGCCGCGACCGGAAGTAGTAATATCACTGTCCGGCCGCGACTTCCGGTCCACAGGAAAATGGCGCCGGACGGCGCCAATTTCGAATAGGACTGTGTGGGAGCGGCGCATGCGCAGTTCCCACACAGACGCCGTACACGGCAGTCAATGGGACGGGAGCCGTTCGCAGTCCCTATGGGACTGTGGCTGCCGTATTCCATGTCTGTGTGTGTCGTTAATCGACACACACAGAAATGGAACAAAAAATGGCAGCCCCCATAGGGAAGAAAAAGTGTGAAAAAAAGAAACAGTAAAACACAAACACACAAATGAAAATAAACGTTTATATTAAGGCACTAACATCTTTAACATATAAATAAAATATTTGTGATGACACTGTTCCTTTAACCTAATCCACCTGGCTAGGGTGGCTTTACTTGCTTTTTGCCCCTTATTAGGACCGGCATGTTGAAGGAACAGATTTTCTGCTTTCCTAAAAGCCTTTGTCCTTTGAATATAGGTGAGAACTGCTCTTCTCACGTCCAGTCTATGCCAATTTTCCTGATTTTCACCTTGGAGATGAGGGAAAAGAACTGGCAATAATATCTCTTGGTTTATATTCCTAAAGGAAGGAAATTTAGGCAAGAACCCAGGCATAGTACGTAGTAGAAGACAATCTCCCAGCTCTCACAAATAGGGTTCTTTGAAGGAAAGGGCCTGAAGCTCGCTTATGCGCCTGGCCGACGTGATTGCCACCAGGAAGAAGGCCTTGAAAGAGAGCAATCTGATGGACGACTCTTGCATGGATTCAAATGGTGGCTTTGTTAGAGCCGACGCCACTATTAGAAGGTCCCAGGAAGGAGAGGGTACCTGAGAGATTGGGCTAAGGTTTCTTAAAGCCTTGAAGAAGGTCTTCACCAACTGTTGGTTGGAGAACCGATTTTGCAATTGGGCATTGATTGCCGTGAACTGCACCTTGAGGGTATTTAGCTTCAAACCTTTATTGAAGCCTTCCTGAAGAAATTGCAGTATAGTATTCAGAGAAACTGTGTTTGCTGAATTCTTAGAGCACCAGGAGGTAAACGGGGTCCAAACCCTGTTGTATACTTTGACCGTTGAGGGGCGTCTGGCTGACAGCAAAGTTTTAATGTCTTCAGATGAGAGCCCCATTTCTGTCAGATTCTCTCGGTCAGTCTCCAGGCCGTGAGATATAGACTGTGAGGGTTTGGGTGATACACCCCTTTCTGAGACAGAAGTTCCAGTGACACCGGTAGTTTCAGGAACCTGCCTTTCGAGAGAGACAAGGCTAGGGAGCACCAGGATTGCAATGGCTTCCGCTTTTTCGTCCTGAACTTGTCTCCATACTCTGGGTATTAAGGGGAGGGGAGGGGAGGAAAGATGTGGATTCATTTTTCTCCCCAACTGAGAGACAGGCCATCCAATGCTACTGCATGGCGGGTGTGGTATAGAGAACAGAAGCCGAAGACTTTGTTGTTCTCTTCCGATGCCATCACATCCAAGTCTGGCATTCCTCATGTAGCAGCTAAGCTGTTGAAAACCTGAGGGTTGAGACTCCACTCCCCCGGATGGAGGATATTGCGACTGAGGAAATCTGCAGTCCGGTTCAAGGGGCATTTGATGTGAACTGCTGAAATTCCCAACGAATGTTGTTCTGCCCAACTCATAAGTTGGAGACTTTGAAGAGAGCATCCAGATTTCTGAAATTTTTGTCCCAGGATTTGAGGATGTCGAGCTGCAATAATCTCATATGGGCTTTGGCCAAGTGGACCGCATCTATGGATGAGGTCATTAGATCTAGGATTTTCATGGCCCCTCGAACCGATGTATTCGGATTGCAAATAAGCCGTTCTATTGAACCCCGAATTACAGTAATCCTCTCTGGAGACAACTTGACTGTCATCGACCGGGAATTCACCATGAATCCTAAGAATTTCAGATTCTGTGATGGTGAGAGCTGTGACTTTCTGAAGTTCACCAGGAACCCGTGAAAGTGAAGAAACTCCAATGTGGTTTGAAGATACTCTTGGAGAAGAGATTTTGATGGCGCTTTTATTAGCCAGTCGTCCAAGTAAGGGACCACACATATCCCTTTCAGCCTAAGCGCTACTGTTAGGACCACCACGATTGTCATGGACACACGGGGTGCCGACGAAATCCCGAAGGGTAGGCAGGTAAACTGTAAGTGCTGTATTCCGCCCCCTGCGTCTGGACCGCCAGTCGGAGGAACTTTTAGTGCGCGGACAGAATAGGGACATGCAAGTATGCGTCCGTAAGGTCGATTGTTGCCAGAACATAGTTTCTTTCCAGAAGATTAATCACCGACCGCATGGTCTCCATCTTGAAGGTTCTCCTCACCAGATATTGATTGAGGAAGGTCAGGTCTATTACCGGTCTCCAACTGCCGTCTGATTTGGGCACCGGGAACACTCTGGAGTAAACTCCTTGCCCTCTTTCTGAGACTGGAACATCTTCCAGGGCTGCTTTCTGCAGAAAGACATGTAGAAGCTGATGGACTATCGGATTGTGATGCCTGTTGAGGACAAAGTGGTCTGGGGGAGATTTCTGAACTTCGAGCATCCTCTTCTGATGGTCGTCGTCACCCAGTCATCGGATGATGTCACCGACCACCGAGAGGAGAATCTCTGAAGTCTTGCTCCTACTTGTAGGATTGGCTCGGTGTCATAAACCGTTTGGGTTTTGACCGGGGGTTTTCTTCTGAAAGGAGGAAGGGTTTTCCTGCTTCATTTTAAATGTGCGCTGGTGGTCTGGAAACCTTCTATTGAACTTTGGGGACCTTCTTTTCTGATCCCAAAAGTAACGCCCGGTATCCTTGCTTTTAGGTTCAGGAAACCTAGCCCCTTTGCCTTCCCCTAAGGAATTCAATATATCCATTAGTTGGGGACCAAACAGAGATTCTGGCTGGAAAGCCAATGAGCCCTCCTGGCCGCATTCGACAGGGACAATGCCCTAGATGCACATTTGATGTTATCCAGCTGGGAGTCACAGAGGAACTCCGAAGCTGACTTCATTACTGAGAGGAACTGGAGAATTTCTTCCCTTGGGACTCCATCCTCTAGATCCTTTGATAGGTGGCTTAGCCAGACCCGGAGTGCCCTAGCCACCGGTACTGAAGACAAGGAGGCTTTGCACGAGCCCACTGCTGAGGTATACACCTTCTTCAGAAGGGAATCCGCTCTGCGGTCCATAGGGTCTTTCAGCAGGGCTGATTCATCAGATGGAAAAACGCCTTTCTTTGCCAATTTATCCACTGGCAAATCCAGTTTTGGTACATTCTCCCAATCTTTGGAGTCAGTTTTATCCAGCCTGTAGAGGTTTTTAAACCAAGAGCCCAGTTCAGTCTTCCTCTCAGGCTTATACCAATCCCGTTTCATCCATTCCGTGAGGACAAGATGGCTGGGAAAATGTTTCTCCTTGGTAATGGGAAAATAGAACAGTCTGTCCTTTTTAGGATTATGCTCAACCTCTTTCCCCGTCTCTAATGTATCCTTCACCGCTCTGAGGAGATCATGGAGCTTATCCTTACTCCAGATATAACATTCTTAAGGGTCATCAGAGTCAGGGGAGTCAGAGATCACCTCTGAATCTGAACCTCCAGCTGAGGAGGAATCCTCCATGTATTGAGGAGGTGGAGAGGGAGAGCACCTGGCCCTTTTAGCATGGTGTGATGATTTGACATCTTCAAATACTACAGATAACTGTTGTTTGAACCATTGCATAAATCCCCTAGAATCCTCCCTGGGAGGGGAGGCGACTGGGGTGGAGCATGATACACACAGATCTGACACAGTGTCATCAGGCAGAGGCTGGAGGCATTCCCTGCAAAGCCTGTGCCTGTATTTGTGGGTCCTTTTTCTACCTTCTCTTCTGGCAGACATCTAGAGAAGAGGCAGAAACAAACGCATGGTAGGAAATGTGCATAGCCATCAGCATAGAGACACATCAGGACCCATCAATGTAAACAGCTGTACTGACCTTAGCAAGCAGAGGGCTGTCCAGAGACAGAGCGCGCAATCTTTCAAAAGAGACACCGGCATTATGAGCCCGCCTCGTCAGCGCTTCACATCTGGGGGTGGGGCCAAGCTGACATCACTTCCGCCCCCATCCATGCCTCTGTAATGCCGAGCAGCACTTCCGGGTACCGGAAGAGGGCGGAGGGTCGGTATGGAAATCCACCTCGGACCTAGACGAACGGGGGATGCTCCAACAGGGGGTCCTCCTCCCTTGCTACCTTTACCAGGATAAGATAAGGTGCTCTGTCACCGTGTACCAAGAAGATGTCTGCCATCTTGGTTACCTTCGTGACTGAGGGACAGAGACGCAGCCCTACATACAGCCCGGAACAAATCTTTTCCTCAGTGGTAGGATAGGGAACGGTCTCCGAACTGATCGTAGAGAGAAAGAAAAAAATACGCTTGGGCCCGGTTACCGGTACATACTTATAGGGGAAGTCCTTAATTGCTTAATGCTTATTGCTAATTAACCTGTCTCTGCTTAATTGTACCTAGGGGACTAAAACCCATATGTGTTGTGCTGCCAAGGACCATCAGGAAATAACTACTATAATATTGCCCCCTATGTAAAAGAATATAACTACTATAATACTGACCCTATATACCAGAATATAACTATTATAATACTTCCTCCTATGTACAAGAATATAACTACCATATTACTGCCCCCTATATACAAGAATATAACTACCATAATACTGCTCCTATATACAAGAATATAACTACTATAATACTGCCCCTATGTACAAGAATATAACTACTATAATAATTGGTTGGAGGGATATATTCCAGCGATACAAATCCACTGCAATGTAGAAAAATCTTTGCTTCTTTATTTGAACATTTAAAACAACCACGGCATTAGCAAGTAGCACAGGTTTCGCTTACGCGTTTCGGATAAACATCCTTAGTCATAGCTAACCTGTGAAGGAAGCTGGAAGCTTTCTAAGAGTATTTTAATGAACACCTGTTAAAAATAGCTTGTTTTAGTGTCTCAGGTAATTGCACAGAGAAGTGAGTGCAATGATTGGGTAAACCTTTATAGAAACTCCCAAACATAGTGCACATGGAATAACCTATAAATAATCAATATTGCTATATTAAATCCTGTAATTTGTTCATAACCTTGGGATTTCTGGTTTCTATTTGTACTATGTTTGGTAGTTTCTATAAAGGTTAACCCCATCATTGCACTCACTTCTCTGTGCAATTACCTGAGACACTAAAACAGGCTGTTTTTAACAGGTGTTCATTAATACACTTTTAGGCTATGTTCACACGGGGTATTTTGCCGAGTTTTTTGACGCGGAAACCGCGTCGCAAAACTCGGCAAAAACGGCCCGAGAACTCCTCCCATTGATTTCAATGGGAGGCGTCGGCGTCGTTTTCCCGCGAGCAGTAAAACTGCCTCGCGGGAAAAAGAAGCGACATGCCCTATCTTCGGGCGCTTTCGCCTCTGACCTCCCATTGACTTCAATGGGAGGCAGGAGAAAGCGTATTTCTCGCTGTTTTATGCCCGCGGCGTTCAATGACCGCGGGCAAAAAACGGCGCGAAAATCGGCGTGCAGGGAGAGGAATATCTGCCTCAAAGTTCCAAACGGAATTTTGAGCCAGATATTCCTCCCCCAAAATACTCCGTGTGAACATAGCCTAATAAAGCTTCCAGCTTCCTTCACAGGGAAGCTATGACTAAGGCTGTTTATCCAAAACGCGTAAGCGAAACCTGTGCTCCTTGGTAATGCCGTGGTTGTTTTAAAATGTTCAAACAAAGAAGCAAAGATTTTACTACATTACCGTGGATTTGTATAGCTGGAATTTCTCCCTCCAACCTTGTGTGTCTCCCGCTCTGGACTTATCCGTGCCTGATACTGCCATGTGCTAATTGTGGATCGGTGGTTTGTTTGGAGGTGAGCTGGCTATTTACCCTGCTGCTGCTATACTATAATACTGCCCCCTATATACAAGAATATAACTACTATAGTACTGCCCCTATATACAAGAATATAACCACTATAATACTGCCTCCTATATACAAGAATATAACTACTATAGTACTGCCCCCTTTGTACAAGAATATAACTACTATAATACTGCCCCTATATACAAGAATATAACTACTATAGTACTGCCCCCTTTGTACAAGAATATAACTACTATAATACTGCCCCTATATACAAGAATATAACCACTATAATACTGCCCCTATATACAAGAATATAACTACTATAATGCTGCCCCCTATATACAAGAATATAACTACTACAATACTGCTCCTATGTACAAGAATATAACTACTATAATACTGCTCCTATGTACAAGAATATAACTACTATAATACTGCCTCTATATACAAGAATATAACTAGTATAATACTGCACCCTATATACAAGAATATAACTACTATAATACTGCCCCCTATGTACAAGAATATAACTACTATAATACTGCCCCTATATACAAGAATATAACCACTATAATACTGCCCCTATATACAAGAATATAACTACTATAATGCTGCCCCCTATATACAAGAATATAACTACTACAATACTGCTCCTATGTACAAGAATATAACTACTATAATACTGCTCCTATGTACAAGAATATAACTACTATAATACTGCCTCTATATACAAGAATATAACTAGTATAATACTGCACCCTATATACAAGAATATAACTACTATAATACTGCCCCCTATGTACAAGAATATAACTACTATAATACTGCCTCCTATATACAAGAATATAATTACTATAATACTGCCCCCCTGTGTACAAGAATATAACTACTATAATACTACTCCTATGTACAAGAATATAACTACTATAATACTGCTTCCTATATACAAGAATATAACTACTATAATACTGCTCTTATATACAAGAATATAACTACTATAATACTGCTCCTATGTACAAGAATATAACTACTATAATACTGCCCCTATGTACAAGAACATAACTACTATAATACTGCCACCTATATACAAGAATATAACTACTATAATACTGCTTCCTATGTACAAGAATATAACTACTATAATACTACCCCCTATATACAAGAATATAACTACTATAATACTGCTCCTATATACAAGAATATAATTACTGTAATACTTCCTCCTATATACAAGAATATAACTACTATAATACTACCCCCTATATACAAGAATATAACTACTATAATACTGCTCCTATATACAAGAATATAATTACTGTAATACTGCCTCCTAGGGGCCAAAATTTGCATTTGTATAGGTAGAGAAATTTGTGTGGAGAATCTCAGTATAATGAAATGTGTGTAGAGATGAGGTGCTGGACATATCGTCATTAGCTGACAGTGATTCTCTACATGTGGAGGCATTTGCTGGCTCATGATGATGATGATGATGATGATAATTATATAATTAGTCAGGGTGTGTCCAGTGTACAGAACGTCTCTGTCATTAGAGGTTATTACACCCATCATTTGTGCCATCGTTTTAGTGCATTACTTGTTCCATGCAGAGGTTCTCCAGCTTCACAATGTTTCCATCATACATTTGTGGTATGTCTGCACGTGGCCGATTTGCTGGACATCTCCTCTGCAGGGGCGTAGCTAGTAAGGGCATGTGCCGCCTTATGCACCTTCTATTCCATATGTAGACTGGGAGCCTGAAATGACACAATAACATATATCAGTTCCTAAGAAATCCCTTTTGCTCTGGTCGCATCAGTGTCAAAAATCACCGGAGGTCATCAGTGATATAAACAAAAATGTCCTCTGTAAAATGGTCCTAAACGCCCACATAGAACATTCTGACCTCTCTGCCCACATCATGATCTATAAAGAAGCTGCACAGGCTGGATGTGTGCCCACGTTACTATTTAGAATAAACATATTGTATGGGCGCTATTGTATATTGCAGGTTTTGTGGCTCTTTGTACGGGCACTGATGAATATTGTACGAGCACTGATGTATATGGGCACAGATCTGGCTGGTACTTTTTTTGTCCGGACATTACTGTAGTTGGCATCATATAATCACTGCTGTATATTGTATAGTCACTGCTATGAATGGCACTATATATTGTATAGTTACCGCTATGGTTGGCACTGTGTACTTCTATGGTCACCTCTATGGATGGCACTGTATATTGTATGGTCACTTCTATGGTTGGTACTGTATATTGTATGGTTAGTGCTATGGTTGGCACTATATATTGTGTGGTAACCTCTATGGAGGGAACTGTATATTGTATGGTGACTGCTATGGTTGGCACTGTATATTGTATGGTTAGTGCTATGGTTGGCACTATATATTGTGTGGTAACCTCTATGGATGGCACTGTATGTTGTATGGTTACTGCTTTTGTTGGCACTGTATATTGTATGGTTATCGTATCGCTATGGTTGACACTATATATTGTACAGTTACCGCTATGGTTGGCACAATATAGTGTATGGTCACCACTATGGTTGGCACTGTATATTGTATGGTTATCGCTATGGTTGGCACTGTATATTGTATGGTCACTGCTATGGTTGGCACTGTATATTGTATTGTTACTGCTATAGATGGCACTGTATATTGTATGGTCACAGCTATGGTCGGCGCTGTATATTGTATGGTCACTGCTATGGTTGGCACTGTATATTGTATGGTCACTGCTATGGTTGGCACTGTATATTGTATGGTCACTGCTATGGTTGGCACTGTATACTGTATGGTCACTTCCATGGTTGGTACTGTATATTGTATGGTTAGTACTATGGTTGGCACTATATATTGTGAGGTAACCTCTATGGATGGCACTGTATATTGTATGGTGACTGCTATGGTTGGCACTGTATATTGTATGGTTAGTGCTACGGTTGGCACTATATATTGTGTGGTAACCTCTATGGATGGCACTGTATGTTGTATGGTTACTGCTTTTGTTGGCACTGTATAGTGTATGGTTATCGATATGGTTGACACTATATATTGTACAGTTACCACTATGGTTGGCACAATATAGTGTATGGTCACCACTATGGTTGGCACTGTATATTGTATGGTTAGCGCTATGGTTGGCACTGTATATTGTATTGTTACTGCTATGGATGGCACTGTATATTGTATGGTCACAGCTATGGTCGGTGCTGCATATTGTATAGTCACTGATATGGTTGGCACTGTATATTGTATGGTCACTGCTATGGTTGGCACTGTATATTGTATGGTTACTGCTATGGATGGCACTATATGTTGTATTGGCATTGCTGTGGCTGACACTAGATGTTGCTTTGTCACTCCTCATATATATAATGTTTGGGTATAGCTGCATCTGGTACTATATATTGTAGGGGCACAGCTGTATGATACATATAATTAGGTACCTCTGTTATATTGACCCTTTAAATCTTTGTGTTATAGTGGGGGGGGGGCTATAAGACCCCTAGACCCCCCAGTTTCTCCATAGCAGCAGAAGAGCATTATGGGGGTGTCTCATTATATGGTTTATTATAATCACATCCAGGCGCATGTTATCGGAGCCGCCTGTATGATGCTGTTTACACTGCGGTGATTGATCTGTGTTTCTTTTGCAATTAGCGGTTATTTAAAAACTTCCCATTACCTAGTGTGGGACCACCCAAACCCCACCGCTGGGTCCTGCCAGGCAGCTTGAGAATGTCTTGAGTTCATTGAAGGATATGAAACAACCCGTGTACCTCAGATAATTGAACAAAGGTGAATTCAGGAGAGCAGTCAGTGCTACAAATGCAGACGGGGCTGGGTATGATTCCTGATAGTGGATAACAAATTCCAAAATGTTATATCAGGGCAGACGTCTAGAAAGTTCTTGATATGACTGGAATGATTTTTCACACTTTTTCACATTGGTCTCTTTAATTAATAAACAACAACCATATACATACTGCAATACAAATTACAATTATCTGCAGAGAAGCCTGTACCATAAATGGTTAACTGAATAATTATCAGGGATGTTGTAATTCTTGGATGGTGTATCTAAGCTTATCGTGGGTGATACGGTCTGCTGAGCTGATGTATCTAAGCTTATCATGTGCGATACGATCCGCTGAGCCATTGTATCTAAGCATATCATGTGTGACACTGTCTGCTGAGCCATGGTATCTAAGCCTTTCATGTGTTATACTGTCTGATAATCCAGAGTATCTAAGCCAAACATGTGTGACTGTCTCAGAGAACCACACAACACTACAATCCCCATCATGTAATGATACTGATGTCCTTGTCAGCCGATGTATCTAAGCCTATCATCTATGTTACTTTCTGACAGGGCCAGATTTAGGTTAGTTGAGGCCCCCGGGCACAACCCATGGGGGTCCTTTTTTGCAGGGCCTTAATGCCATAGCGCTACCCAAATAATAGTGTTCCAAACTACTACTAAAAAATGCTTGTATAATAGTGCCATAGAGTGGACAGTGACATACAATGAGTGCATAGCAGTTCTATATATGATAACCGCATAATATCGCTATATAGTGCCCATACAGTGCTCACATAATAGTGCCATACAGTGCTCACATAATAGTTCAATACAGTGCTCGCATAATAGTGCCATACAGTGCTCACATAAGTGCCATACTGTGTTCACATAATAGTGCCATACAGTGCTCACATAATAGTGCCATACAGTGCTCACATAATAGTGCCATACAGTGCTCACATAATAGTGCCATACAGTGCTCACATAATAGTGCCATACTGTGTTCACATAATAGTGCCATACAGTGCTCACATAATAGTGCCGTACTGTGTTCACATAATAGTGCCATACAGTGCTCACATAATAGTGCCATACAGTGCTCACATAATAGTGCCATACAGTGCTCACATAATAGTGCCATACTGTGTTCACATAATAGTGCCATACAGTACTCACATAATAGTGCCATACAGTGCTCACATAATAGTGCCATACAGTGCTCACATAATAGTGCCATACAGTGCTCACATAATAGTGCCATACAGTTCTCACATAATAGTGCCATGTAGTGCTCATATAATAGTACCATGCAGTGCTCATATAATAGTACCATGCAGTGCTCACATAAGTGTCATACAGTGCTCACATAATAGCGCCATACACTGCTCACATAATAGTGCGATACACTGCTCACATAATAGTGCCATACAGTGTTCACATAATAGTGCTATACAGTGCTCACATAATAGTGCCATACAGTGCTCACATAATAGTGCCATACAGTGCTCACATAATAGCCCCATACAGTGCTCACATAATAGTGCCATACACTGCTCACATAATAGTGCCATACAGTGTTCACATAATAGTGCTATACAGTGCTCACATAATAGCGCCATACACTGCTCACATAATAGTGCCATACAGTGCTCACATAATAGTGCCATACTGTGTTCACATAATAGTGCCATACAGTGCTCACATAATAGTGCCATACTGTGTTCACATAATAGTGCCATACAGTGCTCACATAATAGTGCCGTACAGTGCTCACATAATAGTGCCATACAGTGCTCACATAATAGTGCCATACTGTGTTCACATAATAGTGCCATACAGTACTCACATAATAGTGCCATACAGTGCTCACATAATAGTGCCATACAGTGCTCACATAATAGTGCCATACAGTGCTCACATAATAGTGCCATACAGTTCTCACATAATAGTGCCATGTAGTGCTCATATAATAGTACCATGCAGTGCTCATATAATAGTACCATGCAGTGCTCACATAAGTGTCATACAGTGCTCACATAATAGCGCCATACACTGCTCACATAATAGTGCCATACACTGCTCACATAATAGTGCCATACAGTGTTCACATAATAGTGCTATACAGTGCTCACATAATAGTGCCATACAGTGCTCACATAATAGTGCCATACAGTGCTCACATAATAGCCCCATACAGTGCTCACATAATAGTGCCATACACTGCTCACATAATAGTGCCATACAGTGTTCACATAATAGTGCTATACAGTGCTCACATAATAGCGCCATACACTGCTCACATAATAGCGCCATACAGTGCTCACATAATAGCCCCATACAGTGCTCACATAATAGTGCCATACAGTGCTCACATAATAGTGCCATACTGTGTTCACATAATAGTGCCATACAGTGCTCACATAATAGTGCCATACAGTGCTCACATAATAGTGCCATACAGTGCTCACATAATAGTGCCATACTGTGTTCACATAATAGTGCCATACAGTACTCACATAATAGTGCCATACAGTGCTCACATAATAGTGCCATACAGTGCTCACATAATAGTGCCATACAGTGCTCACATAATAGTGCCATACAGTTCTCACATAATAGTGCCATGTAGTGCTCATATAATAGTACCATGCAGTGCTCATATAATAGTACCATGCAGTGCTCACATAAGTGTCATACAGTGCTCACATAATAGCGCCATACACTGCTCACATAATAGCGCCATACACTGCTCACATAATAGTGCCATACAGTGTTCACATAATAGTGCTATACAGTGCTCACATAATAGTGCCATACAGTGCTCACATAATAGTGCCATACAGTGCTCACATAATAGCCCCATACAGTGCTCACATAATAGTGCCATACACTGCTCACATAATAGTGCCATACAGTGTTCACATAATAGTGCTATACAGTGCTCACATAATAGCGCCATACACTGCTCACATAATAGTGCCATACAGTGCTCACATAATAGTGCCATACTGTGTTCACATAATAGTGCCATACAGTGCTCACATAATAGTGCCATACTGTGTTCACATAATAGTGCCATACAGTGCTCACATAATAGTGCCGTACAGTGCTCACATAATAGTGCCATACAGTGCTCACATAATAGTGCCATACTGTGTTCACATAATAGTGCCATACAGTACTCACATAATAGTGCCATACAGTGCTCACATAATAGTGCCATACAGTGCTCACATAATAGTGCCATACAGTGCTCACATAATAGTGCCATACAGTTCTCACATAATAGTGCCATGTAGTGCTCATATAATAGTACCATGCAGTGCTCATATAATAGTACCATGCAGTGCTCACATAAGTGTCATACAGTGCTCACATAATAGCGCCATACACTGCTCACATAATAGTGCCATACACTGCTCACATAATAGTGCCATACAGTGTTCACATAATAGTGCCATACAGTGCTCACATAATAGCCCCATACAGTGCTCACATAATAGTGCCATACAGTGCTCACATAATAGTGCCATAGAGTGCTCATGTAATACCAGTACACACTGATGAAATATAATAGTGGTGATACACAGAGCCAAAATATATCCGCCATTAGAGTGCCCAGTTATCAGTTCTACATAATGCTGGGAGGAAGAGGGCCCCTTAATGGTGGAGGCCGTGGGCATTTTGTCCTTTTCTCATGAAATAATCTGACCCTTATTTAGATCCCCTGGCAGGATATAGATGGGTACACAAGATAGGTATACTGGAGTGGCATGAGACACCAATGATCTAGAAAACTGGGTGAGATATAAGGAGGATTTCCTTGGGAGACTAGGACGTTGTGTTCGAGATGTTCCGATTTGCTGCCGTTCAGGCAGAAAAATTCAATTTTCCTTGTTTGTAAAATGACTTGAGATGAGAAGGAACAGTCAGGCAGCGTGAGGCGAGGGCAACTTCTAAAAATAAACAATACATTCTGCTGCAGCTGCACAGCGGGTTCAACACCACAACCCTGCATCTGGGAAAATACAGGAATAGCTGAGTACAAAGAGGTAAGATGGGGAGGTAGTGACAGAGCTTTATAAGCAGACTACACAAGAATAGCAGAGGGCAAAGAGGTAAGATGGGAATGTAGTGACAGAGCTTTATATGTAGACACTATACCATACAGGAATAGCAGAGTGCAAAGAGGTAAGATGGGGAGGTAGTGACAGAGCTTTATATGTGGACACTATAAAGGAATAAGAGCGTGCAAAGAGATGAGATGGGAGCTTTTTAAGTAGATTATACAGGAATGGGAGAGTGCAAAGAGTTAAGATGGGGAGGTAGTGACAGAGTTGTATATGTAGATGATACAAGAATAGGTGAGAAGTAAGATCATGAGGTAGTGACAGAGTTGTATATGTAGATGATACAGGAATAGCTGAGAAGTAAGATCATGAGGTAGTGACAGGATTGTATATGTAGATGATACAAGAATAGCTGAGAAGTAAGATCATGAGATAGTGACAGAGTTGTATATGTAGATTATACAAGAATAGCTGAAAAGTAGCAAAGGGATAGTAGTGTAGTTATGGATAAAACTTATGAACTGTGATCACTGCATCATGGTATATGTTGACTATATGGATGCTCCCAGTATAGCTCAGTCTTGTAGTTCGCGTAGCCGCTTTAAGGGTATAAGGAACATAGAGGGGTGGGGGCCATATTACAGCTGCACACAGTACGGGATGCTGTGGCTTGGAGCTAGTAGACAGAGAGCCTGCTGTCACTGTGATCTGAGGAACGGCTGTGACAAGGACAGACAATAAGTGTGTGTCTACAAGAGCAGAACAGCATGAAGAAGGCTTGTGGGGAGAAGAGGGTGAGGGATCAGGGGAAGAAGAGAGTGAGGGATCAGGGGAAGAAGAGGGTGAGGAATCAGGGGGAAAAAGGGTGAGGAATCGGGGAAAAGGGGTGATGAATCAGGGGGAAAAAGGGTGCGGAATCTGGGGGAGAAGAGGGTGAGGGGTCAGGGGAAGAAGAGGGTGAGGAATCGGGGAGAAGAGAGTGAGGAATCAGAGGAAGAAGAGGGTGAGGAATCAGGGGGAAAAAGGGTGATGAATCAGGGGGAAAAAGGGTGAGGAATCTGGGGGAGAAGAGGGTGAGGGGTCAGGGGAAGAAGAGGGTGAGGAATCAGGGGGAGAATAGAGTGTGGAATCAGGGGGGAAAAGGGTGAGGAATCAGGGGGGGAAAGGGTGAGGGGTCAGGGGAAAAAGAGGGTGAGGAATCAGGGGGGAAAAGGGGTGAGGAATCTGGGGGAGAAGAGGGTGAGGGGTCAGGGGAAGAAGAGGGTGAGGGATCAGGGGGGAAAAAGGGTGAGGAATCAGGGGCAAAAAGGATGAGGAATCAGGGGGAAAAGGGTGAGTAATTGGGGGGAGAAGAGGGTGATGGATTGAGAAGAGAAGAGGGTGAGGGATCAGGGGAAGAAGAGGGTAAGGGATCGGGGAGAGAAGAGGGTGAGGAATCGGGGGAGAAGAAGGTGATGGATTGTGGGGAGAAGAGAGCAGAATCAGCGGTAAAAGAGGGTGAGGAATCGGAGGGACTGGGTGAGAAGAGGGTGAGTGATCAGGGGGAGAGGAGGGTGAGGGTTCAGGGGAAGAAGAGGGTGGGGTTGAGGGGGAAGAAGAGTGAGGGATCAGGTGGAGAAGAGAGTGAGAAATCTGGGGGAGAAGAAGGTGAGGGATCAGGGGGAGAAGAGAGTTAGGGGTGAGGGGAAGAAGAGGCTGAGTGATTGGGAGGAATTGAGGGTGAGAGATCAAGCGTCGAAGAGGGTGAGGGATCAGGAGGAGAAGAGGATGGGGGAGAAAAAGAGGGTGAGGGATCAAGAGGAGAAGAGGGTGAGGGATCAGAGGGAGAAGAAGGTGAGGGATTGGGGGCAGAAGTGGATGAGGGATCAGGAGGCGAAGATGGTGAGGGAGGGGCTGAGAGGAAAGGAGTACAAAAAACAAAGATGTGCGGAAATTAGGAGAAAATGTCAGACACTGGGCAGATTTACTTCTGTGTCTGCGTCTTGAATGTGTTTAAAATGATATGCGCCAAAATGTTGCACATTTTTCAACTAAATTAAGAACAGATGTCTGCGTCTCACTAGGCACGTTTAAAAAAAATAATCTAAAAAGGGGTGTGGCTTCACATGCAACAAAGTGCGCCAAACAAAAGCTGCCATCAAAGTGTTGGCAGGAGGAAAACTGTAGCAAGATGCGCCAAATCATACAGCATGCGTAAATTTGGCGCATCTTCAGACTGAATGGTCTAAGTTTATATGTTTAAATATTAGACAGCTTAGTAAATCTGCACCGATGTGTGAAGACAGGGATAGAGGAATGGAAAGAGACAGCAAAGAGCATGGGCGAACTAATGGCTTATTCAGAGGAACGTATAATACGTTCGTGTTATGTGCGTGATTTTCACGCGCGTCGCACGGACCTATGTTAGTCAATGAGGCCGTTCAGACAGTCCGTGAGTTTCACGTAGCGTATGTCTGCTGCGTAAAACTCACGGCATGTCCTATATTTGCCCGTTTTTCACGCATCACGCACCCATTGAAGTCAATGCAGTTCCGTGTGCCGCGCATGATGCGCACAACAGTAGTCAAAACTGAGTGAAAACAGAAAAGCACCACGTACTTTTCTGTTTACAAACATAAAAACAGAGTGTCATAATGATGACGGCTGCGCGAAAATCATGCAGCCACGCATCATATGCTGATGACACACGGAGCTTTTATGGACCATGTTTTTTGCACGCGCAAAACGCACACGCTCGTGTGAATCCGGCCTTAGGGTGATGTACTAGTATCCTGAAACCACACAGTTCAGGGGAAAACATTGAAAACAAAACAAAGAACATTTCTGTGGCCACAAGGGGGAGCTCACAACATACTGATTCACTATTGAGTTCAGGTGGAGATGTATAAATCCCTATGCAGTGAGCTCCTCCTAGTGGCAGCTGGAGGCAGACCGATTTATATAATCTAACTAACTAAATGGTTATATGAAGGGTAGAAGGGTCTATAACAAGGGTGCACATACCACATGTGCAGCTGCACAGGGGCCCAGTAGGCAAGGGGGCCTGCCACGACCTTTAAGTTGGCCATTTTATTGAATTAAATTGGTCCAAAATTATCTGCTGAATAATATATATTCACAGGGGTCACAAGCATTTTTTTTTTCCCAGGCGGCATTTAGAGGCGACAAAAGCAACATGTCCTTTCTTGCCGTGGTTTCCGCCCCTGACCTCCGATTGATTTAAAAAAACGTGTGGCACTTGAGCATTTTTCGCTGTTTTTTGCCCGAGGTCTTTGCATTAGCTTCATGGCTGCGGCAAAAAACTCTGTGTGAATTAGGTGGTTTTCACCTCAGACCTTCTATTGAAATCAACAGGAGGAAGAAAAAAGTCACGGCGATCGTTTGGAGCGTTTTTGCGGCGGTTTTTGCATAAGCTCCAGTGGCTTAAAAAAATTGTGGGCAAAAAAAAAAATCAAGAGGAGGGAGTGGAGGGTTATTGTGAGATATTTCTGTAAGAAAAGTTGAGAGACTTGGGGGGTGGGGTAATATAGAGGGTCAAGAATAAGGATAATGTCTGCAGAGGGGAGATAGAGGGGGCAAGCAGGGAGACGAATGAGTGAATGAAGACTAGGGTGAAGAAGAAGAAGAGGCAGCCATGACTATAGAAAGGAGGACAGAGTTGGGAGACGTGTGTCAGGGACAGATTAGAGGAAACTCGTGATGGAGCGTGTACAGAACGTGTGACACACAGCACATGAGGACAAGATACTGCCGTGTGATTACAAGTCAGCAGAGACGAGACACAGGGGCCATTTATAAAAAAAAAATCAATGCTGAAAAGAAGGAGTCGTTGCTCATAGCAACCAGGTTCCAGCACTCAGTACAGGATAGAAAATGAAAGCAGTCATCTGATTGGTTGCTATGGTAGACTTTATTCTGATTCCGTTCCCCAAGGCGATTATGCCTGCCCTCCTGTTACCCTGTGGTGGGAGGAGCAGACTCCATGTCCCATAGCTCCTCCCTCCTGTCTGTGTCACCCTGTTATGGGAGGGGTAGACTCCGTGTTATGTCTGTACATTGTAACTATACAACCTCTCTTTTTTTGTACAGTGACCCAGCAAACTATTATTTCTGTTTGGCATAAGCAATTGAAGACATGATGGCACAAGTTCTTCACATGGAGACTCACTTTCCAGGTACCAGTTGTCCAGTATTGTTTTTATTTTATTTTTTTATTATGAGCTGGAATCTAATTTCATAATTTTATATTTCAAAGGAAAATCTGGGTAGGGTCGTCATACAGGGAGGTCCGTCCCCAGCTCGTAGGAATAACCTGATCAGGCCAGCTGCCCACATATTAAAGACATCTGTAATGAGACAACCCCATTATACCCAGTCCCTGTCTGTGCCTGCAACTACTCATTGCTGAGCCCCGTCTGAGTAATGCACTTTATATGACCTTACAAAAAAATTGGGGGATGGGTGAAAACTGCAATACCAATATTTTAAAACCCATTACATTGATAGTAGAACTAAGTATAATATCTTTAATTCAGCAATACTAACTTATATAGTGCTGCCCCTTATATACAAGAATATAACTACTATAATACTGCCCCCTATATACAAGAATATAACTACTATAATACTGCCCCCTATATACAAGAATATAACTACTATAATACTGCCCCCTATATACAAGAATATAACTACTATAATACTGCTCCCTATATACAAGAATATAACTACTATAATACTGGGGTCCTATGTACAAGAATATAACTACTATAATACTGCCCTTATATACAAGAATATAACTACTATAATACTGCCCCCTATATACAAGAATAAAACTATAATACTGGCCTTATATACAAGAATATAACTACTATAATACTGCCCCCTATATACAAGAATATAACTACTATAATACTGGGGTCCTATGTACAAGAATATAACTACTATAATACTGCCCTTATATACAAGAATATAACTACTATAATACTGCCCCCTATATACAAGAATATAACTACTATAATACTGCCTCCTATATACAAGAATATAACTACTATAATACTGCCCTCTATATACAAGAATATAACTACTATAACACTGCTCCTATGTACAAGAATATAACTACTATAATACTGCCCCTATATACAAGAATATAACTACAATAATACTGCCTCCTATGTACAAGAATATAACTACTATAATACTGCTCCTATATACAAGTATATAACTACTATAATACTGCTCCTATGTACAAGAATAGAACTACTATAATACTGCCCCCTATATACAAGAATATAACTACTATAATACTGCTCCCTATATACAAGAATATAACTACTATAATACTGCCCCCTATGTACAAAAATATAACTACTATAATACTGCCCCCTATACACAAGAATATAACTACTATAATACTGCCCCCTATGTACAAGAATATAACTACTATATACTGCTCCCTATATACAAGAATATAACTACTATAATACTGCCCCTATATACAAGAATATAACTACTATAATACTGCTCCTATATACAAGAATATAACTACTATAATACTGCCCCTATATAGAAGAATATAACTACTATAATACTACCCCCTATATACAAGAATATAACTACTATAGTACTGCCCCCTATGTACAAGAATATAACTACTATAATACTGCTCCTATATACAAGAATATAACTACTATAATACTGTCCCCTATATACAGGAATATAACTACTATAATACTGCCTCCTATGTACAAGAATATAACTACTATAATACTGCCCTCTATATACAAGAATAAATCTACTATAATACTGCCCCTATATGCAAGAATATAACTACTATAATACTGCTCCTATATACAAGAATATAACTACTATAATACTGCCCCTATATAGAAGAATATAACTACTATAATACTGCCCCTATATACAAGAATATAACTACTATAATACTGCCTCCTATGTACAAGAATATAACTACTATAATACTGCTCCCTATATACAAGAATATAACTACTATAATACTGCCTCCTATGTACAAGAATATAACTACTATAATACTGCCTCCTATATACAAGAATATAACTACTATAATACTGCCTCCTATGTACAAGAATATAACTACTATAATACTGCCCCTATGTACAAGAATATGAATACTATAATACTGCCCCTATGTACAAGAATATAACTACTATAATACTGCCCCCTATATACAAGAATATAACTACTATAATACTACCCCCTATATACAAGAATATAACTACTATAGTACTGCCCCCTATGTACAAGAATATAACTACTATAATACTGCTCCTATATACAAGAATATAACTACTATAATACTGTCCCCTATATACAGGAATATAACTACTATAATACTGCCTCCTATGTACAAGAATATAACTACTATAATACTGCCCTCTATATACAAGAATAAATCTACTATAATACTGCCCCTATATACAAGAATATAACTACTATAATACTGCTCCTATATACAAGAATATAACTACTATAATACTGCCCCTATATAGAAGAATATAACTACTATAATACTGCCCCTATATACAAGAATATAACTACTATAATACTGCCTCCTATGTACAAGAATATAACTACTATAATACTGCTCCCTATATACAAGAATATAACTACTATAATACTGCTCCTATGTACAAGAATATAACTACTATAATACTGCCCCCTATATACAAGAATATAACTACTATAATACTGCTCCCTATATACAAGAATATAACTACTATAATACTGCCCCCTATATACAAGAATATAACTACTGTATACTGCTCCCTATATACAAGAATATAACTACTATAATACTGCACCCTATATACAAGAATATAACTACTATAATACTGCCCCTATATACAAGAATATAACTACTATAATACTGCCCCTATGTACAAGAATATAACTACTATAATACTGCCCCATATATACAAGAATATAACTACTATAATACTGCCCCCTATGTACAAGAATATAACTACTATAATACTGCCCCCTTTATACAACAATATAACTACTATAAGGGCGGGTTCACACATAGCGGAATTTCACTTAAATTCCGCTGCGGACACTCCGCAGCGTTAATCCGCAGCGGAGCCGTTTCTCCATTGACTTTCACTTTAATTTAGCAGTGTTCGTTTACACGATGCGTACAATTCCGCTGCGGAGCATAGGCTGCGGAGCGGAATTTGGTGTCCGCAGCATGCTCTGTCTGTTGCGGAGCAGTGGCGGACTGGTTGCGGACTCATGGCGGAATTTCTCCATTGACTTCAATGGAGAGTCAAAATTCCGCAATGAAGTCCGCAGATCTTATGTGTGCTGCGGAGCGTATTGTTTTTACTACCATGACATTTCTTCATTCTGGCTGGACCTATGTATTTCTAGGTCTACAGCCAGACTGAGGAAGTCAATGGGGCTCCCGTAATGACGGGAGCGTTGCTAGGAGACGTCTGTAAATAGTCACTGTCCAGGGTGCTGAAAGAGTTACGCGATCGGCAGTAACTGTTTCTGCACCCGGGACAGTGACTACCGATCGCAATATACATGTATCTGTAAGAAAAAATATAAGTTCATACTTACCGAGAACTCCCTGCGTCTGTCTCCAGTCCGGCCTCCCAGGATGACGTTTCAGTGTAAGTGACGGCTGCAGCCAATCACAGGCCAAGCACAGGCTGCAGCGGTCACATGGACTGGAGCGTCATCCAGGGAGGTCGGGCCGGATGCCGAAAGAGGGACGCGTCACCAAGACAACGGGCGGTAAGTATGAATTTCTTTTACTTTCACTAGGGAAAGTGCTGTCCCTTCTCTCTATCCTGCACTGAATAGGGAGAAGAGAAGCACTTTTCCTGCAGTCCGCAGCGGCCAGTCCGCATCAATTTTCTGCACATTTTGTGCAGATCCGCTGCAGAATCTGCAACGCAGATTCTGTGCGGCATTGATGCGGACAGTTGCGGAGGAATTCCGCCATGTGTGGTCATGCCCTAATACTGCCCCCTATATACAAGAATATAACTACTATAATACTGCCCTCTATATACAAGAATATAACTACTATAATACTGCTCCTATGTACAAGAATATGAATGCTATAATACTGCCCCTATGTACAAGAATATAACTACTATAATACTGCCACCAATGTACAACATTATAACTGCTATAATACGGCCCCCTATATACAAGAATATAACTACTATAATACTGCCCCCTATGTACAAGAATATAACTACTATAATACTGCCCTTATATATAAGAATATAACTACTATTATACTGCCCCTATGTACAAGAATTTAACTACTATAATACTGCCCCCTATGTACAGGAATATAACTACTATAATACTACTCCTATGTACAAGAATATAACTACTATAATACTACTCCTATGTACACGAATATAACTACTATAATACTGCCTCCTATATACAAGAATATAACTACTATAATACTGCCCCTATATACAATAATATAACTACTATAATACTGTCCCCTATATAAATGAATATAACTACTATTATACTGCCCCTATATACAAGAATATAATACTGCCCCTATATACAAGAATATAACTACTATAATACTGCTCCTATATACAAGAATATAACTACTATAATACTGCCTCCTATATACAAGAATATAACTTCTATAATACTGCCCATATGTACAAGAATATAACTGCTATAATACTACTTCTATGTACAAGACTATAACTACTATAATACTGCCCCTATATACAAGAATATAACTACTATAATACTACCTCCTATATACAAGAATATAACTACTATAATACTGCCCCCTATATACAAGAATATAACTACTATAATACTGCCCCCTATATACAAGAATATAACTACTATAATACTGCCCCCTATATACAAGAATATAACTACTATAATACTGCCTCCTATGTACAAGAATATAACTACTATAATACTGCCCCCTATATACAAGAATATAACTACTATAATACTGCCACCTATGTACAAGAATATAACTACTATAATACTGCTCCTATGTACAAGAATATAACTACTATAATACTGCCTCCTATGTACAAGAATATAACTACTATAATACTGCCCCCTATATACAAGAATATAACTACTATAATACTGCGACCTATGTACAAGAATATAACTACTATAATACTGCCCCTATGTACAAGAATATAACTACTATAATACTGCCCCCTATATACAAGAATATAACTACTATAATACTGCCCCTATGTACAAGAATATAACTACTATAATACTGCCTCCTATGTACAAGAATATAACTACTATAATACTGCCCCCTATATACAAGAATATAACTACTATAATACTGCCCCCTATGTACAAGAATATAACTACTATAATACTGCCACCTATGTACAAGAATATAACTACTATAATACTGCCCCCTATGTACAAGAATATAACTACTATAATACTGCCCCCTATATACAAGAATATAACTACTATAATACTGCCCCTATATACAAGAATATAACTACTATAATACTGCCCCCTATGTACAAGAATATAACTACTATAATACTGCCCCTATGTACAAGAATATAACTACTATAATACTGCTCCTATGTACAAGAATATAACTACTATAATACTGCCCCTATGTACAAGAATATGAATACTATAATACTGCCCCTATGTACAAGAATATAACTACTATAATACTGCCCCTATATACAAGAATATAACTACTATAATACTACCCCCTATATACAAGAATATAACTACTATAGTACTGCCCCCTATGTACAAGAATATAACTACTATAATACTGCTCCTATATACAAGAATATAACTACTATAATACTGTCCCCTATATACAGGAATATAACTACTATAATACTGCCTCCTATGTACAAGAATATAACTACTATAATACTGCCCTCTATATACAAGAATAAATCTACTATAATACTGCCCCTATATACAAGAATATAACTACTATAATACTGCTCCTATATACAAGAATATAACTACTATAATACTGCCCCTATATAGAAGAATATAACTACTATAATACTGCCCCTATATACAAGAATATAACTACTATAATACTGCCTCCTATGTACAAGAATATAACTACTATAATACTGCTCCTATATACAAGTATATAACCACTATAATACTGCTCCTATGTACAAGAATATAACTACTATAATACTGCCCCCTATATACAAGAATATAACTACTATAATACTGCTCCCTATATACAAGAATATAACTACTATAATACTGCCCCCTATGTACAAGAATATAACTACTATATACTGCTCCCTATATACAAGAATATAACTACTATAATACTGCCCCCTATATACAAGAATATAACTACTGTATACTGCTCCCTATATACAAGAATATAACTACTATAATACTGCACCCTATATACAAGAATATAACTACTATAATACTGCCCCTATATACAAGAATATAACTACTATAATACTGCCCCTATGTACAAGAATATAACTACTATAATACTGCCCCATATATACAAGAATATAACTACTATAATACTGCCCCCTATGTACAAGAATATAACTACTATAATACTGCCCCTATATACAAGAATATAACTACTATAATACTGCTCCTATATACAAGAATATAACTACTATAATACTGCCCCTATATAGAAGAATATAACTACTATAATACTGCCCCTATATACAAGAATATAACTACTATAATACTGCCTCTATATACAAGAATATAACTACTATAATACTGCCCCTATATACAAGAATATAACTACTATAATACCACCCCCTATATACAAGAATATAACTACTATAATACCGCCTCCTATATACAAGAATATAACTACTATAATACTGCCCCCTATATACAAGAATATAACTACTATAATACTGCCTCCTATATACAAGAATATAACTACTATAATACTGCCCCTATATACAAGAATATAACTACTATAATACTGCCCCCTATATACAAGAATATAACTACTATAATACTGCCCCTATATACAAGAATATAACTTCTATAATACTGCTCCTATATACAAGAATATAACTACTATAATACTGCCCCTATATACAAGAATATAACTTCTATAATACTGCCTCCTATGGACAACCTTTTTAAATCTTTTACATTTATAGGTAAATCTGTCCCAAATTCTTTATCTGCAATAAAAGAGCCTGATGCATCATATTCTGTGGAGACTCCGTATGGATACCGACTTGATCTGGACTTCCTGAAATATGTTGATGATATAGAAAAAGGGCACACAATTAAACGAGTGCCGGTCAGCCGCAGACCTCGTTATGGATCGTTACCCCGGGGCCCCGGATATACCGGATCATGGTGGACATCTACTGAATCCCTCTGCTCCAATGCCAGCAATGACAGGTACTCTACTGTATACACATAGATAAAGCTTGGTAAATGTAAAGAGTGTCAGGATCTGACTTTTGTTTCTTGTATTGCAGTCGTCATTCATCTTATTCCTACTGTGGTAGAGGGTTTTATCCAGCCTATGAAGTTAGGAGCGGATCTCAAACTTCAAGCAACTTCAATCCCCGAGTTGAGAGGACACTGCTGGATGCTAGTAAGAAGCTTGAGGCTGGACAGTCTCGTCCACTTAGTCTTGGCTGCAGGTCCACCAGCAACTTGTCGACTCCGTCTCTCTCTCGTCTTCCATCCTCATCCTCTTGTCAGCAGCTGTCTTCTTTTACTCCACTAAGTTCTGGGATGTCTACTCCAGTGTCTCCAACTCCGGTCCACCTTCAACATGTACGGGAGCAAATGGCTGTGGCACTGAAGAGATTGCGTCAACTGGAAGAACAGGTTAAAATGATCCCAGTACTTCAAGTGAAAATTTCGGTGCTCCAGGAGGAAAAGCGTCAGCTCAGCGTCCAACTCAAGAGCCAGAAATATCTAGGACACCCAGGAGGAAGCATTAAAAGCAAGACCAGAGGAGAACTATACATTGAAATTCCAGAGGAAGAGTCAAGGGATGGAAGAAATGAGTTTGGAATTAAAGAAGAGGCAAAAGTAGGTCATGAAGGAACTAAAGGAGAAGACAGGAAAGGGTCAGAAGAACAAAAGGAGCATACGGGAACAGAAGCCAAGAAAGAATGTATGGTTTCGAATGGAAGACCTGTTAAGAAATTCTGCAGTGTTGGTGTGTGGGTCAGAGAGATTGACCTCAACCCTCATGGTCCACCTAGACAGCTAGAGGCAGAAAAACAAAAACTGCTAGTTCAGGCACTATCAGCCAAAGTAGCAGTATTGGAACGGCAGCTAAACCGGGCATTGACCGAGGTTCAAGATGCCAACCGGAAACTAGAAGAAGCAGAGCGAGCGTCATGGAATGAAGATACATTAAAAAAAGAAAAGAAAGAGGATGTAAGAGCTGATGCAGTGAAAGTTGCAAGAGTGGAGAGAGGAAGTGAGGTTGTCTCCAGTACTGAGGTTGGACCAAGCGTCCATCCTCAAAGGTCACGAGATTTGGAAGGTAGAGGAGTAGGAATACTTAAAACTAAAGAAGATGAGGAGAGAGTCTACAAGAGTAGGGAGGTGATGGAGAAACCACTTTTTACTTCTACTGGACCTCCGTCCCATGTCCATTTGGTCAAGAAGATCAGCATTACTGGGCAAAGCATTGAGGAGAAGAAAGGTGAGTGGTGAAATATGTATGACGATAACGTGGACCTTAACTATTGGTTCCTAAGCAAGCCCCAATGTATAAAAAAACTACCTTCCCCCAACCTTGTGCGCCAAGCTTGTGAGCCACCTTCAGATATCTCAGGTTTGCTGAAAATAGGACCAAGTGATATGGCTCTTACCCTAGCGTTGACCGACAGTAATATGGTTTTGACCCTGGTGCCACATTTCATTTGTTATGATATCCGTGGTGCTACTAGTATACAATAGTATGTGTAGCCGCCAACTGCTGGAGAGCCACATGCCACTCTCGAGCCAGTGGTTGGGTGACACTTCTACATAAACCTCTTACTCGTTGTGATACAGTATGTGTCCATCTTTCTCTGCTATTGATTCTTTGTGTCTTCAGGATTTGATATGGACAATCAAAAAGAAGGGCCGTCTTCCTGTCCTATTGTCGATCAAAACATTCAGGGAGCTGAAATGACTGGAAGGGGTTCACAGTCACTGCCCGGGAAAGAAGATGGCGCAGGTAATGTAGTCATGAACTTTAGACTGTCTTCCTAATGTCAGGGAGGATTTGTCTCATACTTTCCATGAGCACCATAACATAGGAGCGTGATTGTACCAATAACTGCATATTTTTACTTCACCCCCTTATTTTGTAATCCTTATTTTTCCATCGACATAGTCGTATGAGGGCTACGTTTTTTTGTAGTGCGAGATATATTTTTTAATGGTACTATTTAATCTTCCATATGAGAAACTTTTACAAATTATTCTCGAAAAGTGGAATTCAAAAACAAAAATGCAATTCCGCCATAGTTTTTTTGGGGTTTTGTTTTTACGACGTTCACCATGCGGTAAAAAAGACATGTTAAGTTTATTCTGCAAGTCAGTACGTTTGCGGCAATACCAAATTCATATATTTTTCTACTTTTACAAAATAAAACGTTTGTTAAAAAAAATAAATGTTGTGACGCCATGTTCTGAGACTCATAACTTTTTTCATTTTTCCTTCAATAGATGGGTTTTTGCGGAGCGAGCGGAGTTCCATTTTGGGGTACATACGATTTTTTGATCACTTTTTCTTAAAATTTTTTGGGGGGAGCGAGGTGACTAAAAACAGCAATTTTGACTATTTTTTTTTCCTACGGCGTTCATCCTGCTGGATAAATAACGGGTTATTTTAATAGCTCAGACTTTTATGGACACGGCAATGCCAATTATGTTTCTTTTTTATTGTTCACATTTTTTATGTGAAAATTTGGAAAAGGCTTAGTTTTAACTTTTATTTATTGTTTAATGTTGATAAACTTTTTGTTTACTTTTTTGTACTGGCAAGGCTTAACCCCTTCCCGACATTTGACGTACATGTACGTCATGGAAAGCATTGACTTCCCGCAAAATGCCGTACATGTACGTCAAACGTTTGGCACCGGCTCAGAAGCTGAGCCGGTGCCATCATCACCGGATCTCAGCTGTATCTTACAGCTGACATCCGACTGTAACGGCGGGGACCGAAATTAGCTTCGATCCCCGCCATTAACCCCTTAAGTGCAGCGCTCAAACGCGATCGCTGCACTTAAGGTGTTTGCAGCTCATCGGAGCCCCAGCAATGAAATTGCCGGCGTTCCGGTGGCTGCAATGGCAACCGGAGGCCTAATACTGGCCTCCCGGTCTGCCTAGCACCGAAGCCGGTCAAGATCCGCCCGGCGGCGGAGCCTGATCGGCTTCCGTAGCTGCCGGCAAGATGGCGCCGGGTCAGGAGCTGATCCGGCGTCATCAGCGGTGGAGGTCAGCTGTACTGTACAGCTGACATCCACCTGTAACGGCAGGAACCGGAGCTAGCTCCGATCCCTGCCATTAACCCCTTCGATGCAGCAATCGAAAGCGATTGCTGCATCGTAGCGGTTACTAGCAGATCGCCAGCCCTGACAGGCAATCGGGACTGGCGACTGCTGTTATGGCAACAGGAGACACAATGGTCTCCTGCTCTGCCATTACGGAAGCCGATTTAGGCCCCGCCGGGAGGCGAAGCCTAAACGGCTTGCTGTCAGTGAATGACTGACAGATCTAATACATTGCACTACATAGGTAGTGCAATGTATTAGAAAAAAATAAATCTGACCGTTGGACCTTCAAGTCCCCTAGTGGGACTTGAGAAAAAGTGTAAAAAAAGTATAAAAAAGTGTAAAAAAAAGTGCAAAAAATAAAAGTTTGAAAACAATAAAAGTTTCAAGTAATCAAATAAAACACAATCCCCCTTTTACTCTTATCAAGTCCTTTACTATTGAAAAATAATAATAAACCATATGTATTTAGTATCGCCACGACCGTAACGACCGGAGGTATCAAAATATTATATTATTTATTGCACGCGGTGAACAGCGTAAAAAAAACCCGTAAAAAACGTTACCAGAGTTTCTGTTTTTTGGTCACTTTGCCCTACAAATATTACAATAAAAAGTGATCAAAAAGTCGCACGTATCCAAAAATGGTACCTATAAAAACTATAGCTCGTCCCGCAAAAAACAAGCCCTCATACACCTCCGTCGACAAAAAAATTAAAAAGTTATGGTTCTCACAACTTGGCGGCAAAAAGTTGTAAAACATAAAAAAGTGCTATAAATTAGGTATCGCCGGAATCGTACTGACCCGCAGAATAAAGTTAACATGTAGTTTATAATGCGTGGTGAACGCTGTATAAAAAAAACAAAAAAAGCTGTGCCAGAATTGCGTTTTTTGTTTACCTGGCATCCCAAAAAATAGGATAAAAGGTGATCAAAAAGTCACATGTACCCCAAAATGGTACCAATAATAACTACAGCTTGTCCCGCAAAAAACAGCCCTCATACCGCTACGTCTATGAAAAATAAAATTAGTTATGGCTCCAATAAGTCAGGAAATAAAAAAATATGCAGTTGTGCCCGAGGGGAACATTTCTTCAGTTTCAAGAGGCGATTTATCAAGGACCTAAAATTAGGGAACCAGGAAGGGGAGAGCCCAAACATATCCGCTGGAAGCGACGGTGCCCGTATTATACCAGGACAACACTTTCCCAGCAAAATTCCCCAAACTACAAAAGGTGCGGAGTGTGGACCAAAAGGGGGATAAGAAATGACACCATTTATCAGTGCGACACCGGCCTGTGCGGAAAGGATTGCTTCACAGCGTAACACACATCTATGGATTATTTTTTTTTTTTTATACCACCTGACTATCCCCCTTATATACTCCGCCCCGCTTACATGTACCCCCACATTATAAAACACCAGCAATACTCAAACAAATATAGTACCAAGCAAAATCCGCTCTCCAAAAGCCAAATGGTGCTCCCTCGGCCCTGAACCCTGCAGCGTCCCCAAACAGCAGTTTCCTTCAACATATATGGCATCGTCATACCCGGGAGAACCCTTTTAACAATTTTTGGGGTGTGTCTCCAGCGTCATAAGCTGGGCATGACATATTTGCCACTGAATGGCATATCTAGGGAAAAATATACATTTTTAATTTGCACCATCCACAGCGCATTCATTTATGGAAAAGACCTGTGGGTTGAAAATGCTCACTACACCCCTTAATAAATGCCTTGAGGGGTGCAGTTCCATAGTGGGGGTCACTTATCAGGGGTTTCTTTTTATTATTTCACATCTGAGCCTCTGCAGTTGTGAACCAATACTTTGTAAATCGCCAAATTAGGCCTCCACTCCGCATGGTACTCTTCACTTCTGAGCCCTGTCATATGTCCAGACAAAAGATTAGTGCCCCATGTAGGGTGTTTCTAAAACCGGGAAACACCGCATAATAATTAGAGAGCTGTCTTGTTATGGTGGCACAAGCCGGGCACCACATATTGGCATATCTATGGAAAAAATCCCATTTTCACTCTGCAACATTGAGCGCACACTAATTTCTACAAAACACCTGCAGGGTTAAAATGCTTACTACACCCCTTGGTAAATGCATTGAGGGGTGTAGTTTCCAAAATGGGGTCACTTCTGGGGGGTTTCCACTGTTTTGGGCCCACAGGTGCCCAGAAACCAATCCAGCAACATCTGCACTCCAAATGGCGGTCCTTCCCATCTGAGCCCTGCGGTTTGCCCAAACAGCAGTTTATGACCACATATGGGGTATTGCCGTACTCGGGAGAAATAGCTTTACAAATGTTGGGTTCTTTTTTTCCTTTATTTGTTGAGAAAATGAAAAAATTTGCGCTAAAGCTACGTCTTATTGAAGAAAAAGGATTGTTTTTATTTTCACTGCCTAATTCTAATAAATTCTATGAAACATCTGTGGGGTCAAAATGCTCACTACACCCCTAGATGCATTCCTCAAGAGGTGTAGTTTCCTAAATGGAGTCCCTTTTTGGGCGTTTTCATTGTTTTGTCCCCTCAGGGGCTTTGCAAATGTGACCTGGCCTCCGCAAACCATTCCTGCTAAATGTGATCTCAAAAAGCCAAATAGTGCTCTTTCCCTTCTAAGCCCTGCCGTGTGTCTAAACAGCCGTTTATTACCACATGTGGGGTATTGTTTTACTCGGGAGAAATTGCTTTACAAATTTTGTGGTGCTTTTTCTCCTTCAGTCCTTCTGGAAATGAGAAAAAATTAGCTAAACCTACATTTTCTTTGAAAAAATGTAGATTATTATTTTCAGGGCCTACTTCCAATAATTTCTGCAAAAAAACTGTGGTGTCAAATCGCTCACTATACCCCTAGATAATTTCCTCAATGGGTGTAGTTTCCAAAATGGGGTCACTTGTGGGGGGTTTCCACTGTTTTATCCCCTCAGGGGCTTTGTAAATGTGACATGGCCTCCGAAAACCATTCCTGCTAAATGTGAACTCCAAAAGCCAAATGGTGCTCTTTCCCTTCTCAGCCTCGCCGTGTGTCCAAACAGCCGTTTATTACCACATGTGGGGTATTGTTTTACTCGGGAGAAATTTCTTTACAAATGTTGCGGTGCTTTTTCTCCTTTAGTCCTTGTGGAAATGAAAAAAAATTAGCTAAACCTACATTTTATTTGAAAAAATGTAGATTTTCATTTTCACAGCCTACTTGCAAAAATTTCTGCAAAAAACCTGTGGGGTCAAAATGCTCACTATACCCCTAGATAATTTCCTCAAGGGGTATAGTTTCCAAAATGGGGTCACTTGTTTGGGGTTTCCACTGTTTTGTCACCTCAGGGGCTTTGTAAATGTGACATGGCCTCCGCAAACCATTCCTGCTAAATGTGAACTCCAAAAGCCAAATAGCGCTCTTTCCCTTCTCAGCCACGCCGTGTCTCTAAACAACCGTTTATTACCACATGTGAGGTATTGTTTTACTCGGGAGAAATTGCTTTACAAATTTTGCGGTGCTTTTTCTCCTTTAGTCCTTGTGGAAATGAGAAAAAAAATCGCTAAACCTACATTTTCTTTGAAGAAATGTTGATTTTAATTTTCACGGCCTACTTCCAATAATTTCTGTAAAAAACCTGTGCGGTCAAAATGCTCACTACACCCCTAGATAATTTCCTTGAGGTGTCTAGTTTCCCAGATGGGGTCACTTTTGGTTGATTTTGACTGTTTTGGCACCGCAAGAGCCCTTCAAACCTGACATGGTGCCTAAAATATATTCTAACAAAAATAAGGCCCCAAAATCCACTAGGTGCTCCTTTGCTTCTGA
This sequence comes from Rhinoderma darwinii, assembly GCF_050947455.1. Lineage (NCBI taxonomy): Eukaryota > Metazoa > Chordata > Amphibia > Anura > Rhinodermatidae > Rhinoderma > Rhinoderma darwinii. The sequence continues at coordinate 396,884,907 of NC_134689.1, read as the reverse complement.
GGCCGGTGCTTAAGTCCAGTAGCACGCTACGGCCACATGTGGGATATTTCCTAAAACTGCAGAAACTGGGCAACAAATATTGAGTTGCATTTCTCTGGTAAAACCTTCTGTTTTATAAAAAAAATTGTATTAAAAATGTATTTCTGCAGAAAAATATGAAATTTGTAAATTTCACCTCTACTTTGCTTTAATTCCTGTGAAATGTGTAAAGGGTTAAGACATTTTCTAAATGCTGTTTTGAATACTTTGAGGGGTGAAGTTTTTAAAATGGGGTGACTTTTTTGGGGTTTCTAATATATAAGGCCCTCAAAACCACTTCACAACTGAACTGGCCCCTGTAAAAATAGCCTTTTGAAATTTTCTTGAAAATGTGAGAAATTGCTGCTAAAGTTCTAAGCCTTGTGAGGTCATAGAAAAATAAAAGGATGTTCAAAAAACGATGCCAATCTAAAGTAGACATATGGGTGATGTTAATTAGCAACAATTTTGTGTGGTATAACTGCCTGTCTTACAAGCAGATACATTTAAATTGAGAAAAATGCTAATTTTTGCAATTTTTCGCTAATTTTTGGTGTTTTTCACAATTAAATACTGAACATATCGAGCAAATTTTGCCAGTAACATAAAGTCCAATGTGTCACGAGAAAACAATCTCAGAATCGCTTGGATAGGTGAAAGCATTCCGGAGTTATTACCACATAAAGTGACACATGTCAGATTTGAAAAATGAGGCTCTGTCAGGAAGGTCAAAAGTGGCTAAAGAGGGAAGGGGTTAATAGTGCCAAATGCAGGCCTTAACTCTGTCTGAATCCCCTCATTTGCAGTGGAGAAGTGATCTTGCACATGCTGTCTCTCTTCAATATGTAGAAGATTTAGAAATGGCCAAATATAAGCCGATAGCATGCTGGGGTAACCTTCTGTGTTCTGCCTTTTGAGGTGACAGAGCGAGCTACTGAATACAAATAAAGCCACACCAATAGCTACTGGCCCCCATATACAGTGATAACCACAAAGCTTTCAATTACACTGTCAGTCACATGCCCCTATATACAGTGCCAGACAGAAGCCCCCATATAATGTGCCTCCATATAGTCCTATACATCCACCCATATAGAGTGCAGCCAGGGGCGTAACTAGGAAAGACTGGGCCCCATAGCAAACTTTAGACTGGGCCCCCCCTCCCCTGGGTGTCACACAACCCCCCCCTTTGTAGATAGTGCCTTTTTCACAGCCCCCCCTGTAGATAACGCCATACAGCCCCCTCTGTAGATAACTCCATACAGCCCCCTCTGTAGATAGCGCCATACAGCCACCTCTGTAGATAACTCCATACAGCCCCCTCTGTAGATAGCGCCATACAGCCCCCTCTGTAGATAGCGCCATACAGCCCCCCCTGTAGAGAAGGCCATACAGCCCCCCTGTAGAGAACGCCATACAGCCCCCCCTGTAGGTAACGCCATACAGCCCCCCCTGTAGGTAACGCCATACAGCCCCCCCTGTAGGTAACGCCATACAGCCCCCCCTGTAGGTAACGCCATACAGCCCCCCCTGTAGGTAACGCCATACAGCTCCCCCTGTAGGTAACGCCATACAGACCCCCTGTAGGTAACGCCATACAGACCCCCTGTAGGTAACGCCATACAGCCCCCCTGTAGGTAACGGCATACAGCCCCCCCTGTAGGTAACGCCATACAGCCCCCCTGTAGGTAACGCCATACAGCCCCCCCTGTAGGTAACGCTATACAGCCCCCCCGCCTGTAGGTCTCGCTATACAGCCCCCCCTGTAGGTAACACCATACAGCCCCCCCTGTAGGTAACGCCATACAGCCCCCCCTGTAGGTAACGCTATACAGCCCCCCCGCCTGTAGGTAACGCCATACAGCCCCCCCTGTAGGTAACGCTATATAGCCCCCCCCGCCTGTAGGTCTCGCTATACAGCCCCCCCCCTGTAGGTAATGCTATGCAGCCCCAACCCCCCAAAAAAATCCGATCTACAGCGTGTCCTACAAAATACATGTATCCCCTCTCCACAGGATAGGGGATACATGAGTGATCACTGGCAGCGATAGGGAGAACGGGGGACCGAAAGTCCCCCGAAGTTCTCCATGACTAACCTCTGACTTCCGGCGTCTGCGCAGCTCAATAGAAATGAAAGGAGCGCTGGTCACGCATGCGCACAAGCGCGACCGGCGCTCCATTCATTTCTACGGAGCTGCCGACACAGACCCCGGAAGTTCGAGGTTTGTGATGGAGAACTTCAGGGGACTATCAGTCCCCCGTTCTCCCTATCGCTGCCAGCGATCACACATGTATCCCCAGTCCTGTGGATAGGAGATACATGTCTTTTGTTTAATGGCAGAGCGGGGAGATACCTCCCTGCTCTGCCGTAGTGTTCAGTGGCGTCGCGCTGTAGCAGCCATAGCGGCTGCTAGCGGAGCCTCCGGCCATGATGGGGGCCCGTGCCGGCGGGCGACACGGGCCCCCTCATGCCGCGGGCCCTGTAGCAGCCGCTACGGCTGCTGCGGCGGTAGTTACGCCACTGAGTGCAGCTACATGTGCAACTAAGTGCAGTCATATACTCCCCTATATAGAGTGTAGCCATATCAACCTATATAGAGTGCATCCCCATGCCTTATAAATAATGCGGCCTATTACCCCATATTCACATGCCCCCGTTCCTCCATGTAGAATACTCCAGGTAAGGCTGTGTAATACTGCCACCTGCTGACCAAACTAATTATGTCTCTTATGTAGAGTACTGAGTCCGCTACTTTGTGGGGGGGGGGGGAGGGAGGGGAGCCGGAAGCAGGATGGTCATCGGTTTGAAACATTGTCAGGGATTTCTAGTGACGGAAGTATGAACGACGCAAAAGAACTCAAGGCTTATGTGATTTACATAATAAAAGAACATTATTGGGTGGACTTCCCCTTAAATATCATAATTGATTACAAGTGGGATTTCCTTACTAGATGTCATCTGTTTCACTTAGTCCTTATAGGGTTTGTCTGGCTTATGAAAATTCATCTTAAAGGAGACCTGCAAGAAGAAATTTTAAAACGTCCCTTTAGTGTACACTAAAAATATGAAAACTGTTTGCTAATATCTTAATTCTAGGCTGAGATATGATTGCTTGAAGTTACAGACCCAAAGCCTGAGGCTGCACTACTGAGAGATTCTGATGACAACATGTCCACTTTTGATTTCTATTAGGTGCAAGGTTGTCATAGAGGTGTGGATCCAAACCATCAATTACATTGATCCAGGGGGATGTAGATATTGATGTAGATGTTGATTCCATATCTGCACAATGGCTGGATAATATGTCATTTACTATGAATATTTATCAACCAGCCAACTCCTTTAATTGGTCTTATTTGTTTGATTTATTTATGTCCATGGAAAGATGGGAAAATTGTGATAATGTTTTATTGTATTTTTCAGATTTTTCAGGGAAAGGAATCCCTCAGGATGAACATGAAACTAAATCTCAGTATTCTGGGGTTAATGGAGAGTAAGTGACAGAGGAGTAATTAGAATACATATACGGCTTTATGGACACTGTGTAATGCTCAATCTCCCCTGTGGTGGTGCTGCAGGGAAATTAAACACACTGACTGGTTTCCCTACAGAAACCATATTCTTCTTTACCATGTATCTTAAATTGAATGTCCACCCTTGAATACCATTTTTACTTTTTATCTTATTTAAGTTCATACTTTTGTGCCGATTTTAATTTCTTAATATATCGCTATAGTAGTTAGAGCTCTGTTTAGTTCACAAAGTTTTTTGGCGCTGTTTTTTACGCGGGAACCGCGTGGGACACCACGACAAAAAAACGTCCGAAATTGCCTCCCATTGAGTGACATGCTCTTTCTTTAGGCATTTCCGTCCCTGAACTCCTATTAACATCAATGGGAGGCAGAAAAAGCTGTTTTCGCTGCGTCTTTTGCCGTGTCGCTTAATGGCGGTGGCCGAAAAACGCTGCAAAAAACACGTCAAAAAGAGTGCAGGCAGGTCAAAATCTGCCTCAAAATTCCTGAAGAAATTTTAAGGCAGATTTTTCCGCCTTCAAAAAACTCGATGTGAAAAGGGTCTAAATGTGCTGTATAGACAGAGTAAAATGATAGAATTATGGCTGCCTGCAGTCACCACTAGAGGGAGCTCAGGCACTTCCTACATTCTCAGTAATATCACAGCATGCAGTGACCACGCCCTAGTGGCGGCTACTGGCAGCCAGAACATGCAGGAGATTTGAAGCTCCATATCAGAACACTATAAAGATATATTAGGAAATTATTCAGCACAGAATTTTAAACCTTAAAATGACATGACGACAAAAGGTTGAGGTGCTATTAGTCAACTCTAATGGCTGCCACACCTCTTATAGAATGGATGCGGCATCGTCAGAAGATTCTGGAACTATGGAGAATCCATCTGACAGTGAAAGCACAGAAAGTGAATATCATGAGGCCAGTGAGGGGCTGACAACGACCCAGACAGACATTCATCTACCACTCGCAACCAGCAGCCAGCCGAAAGACACTGAGAAGCACAAAGCCCCAGAGACCCCAGCAACCATCCCATCCCCAACTAGTCCAGTGCCCAGGTAAGACTAGTACAGATATTACTGTATAGCGCTAACCATATAGAGCCAGTCACAATGGGGCTTTAGACTATATCACGGATGGTCATCACTGCTGGACAAACGGGCCCACATTCAGGTTGGCTCCATCCTTGCCCAATGGCCGCGGACCTTCAAATGCATCCCCCGTTCTATAGTGGCCATAATGATCGCGAACAAGGGCGATGGGAATTGCCTTAAGAATAACACTGTTTTGCTCCTTCAATAAATGGGTAGGGATTTCCCTGTCCCAGTTCTCCAACTTGGGTCTCCATCTTGATTTGTTGCAGGGTGGAGCTCAGTAACGTACTGATCTCAGGCTGTGTCGCTCTACAGAAATTTCTCGATGAACCTGCCACCCTTACAGATGCTGAGAAGGTAAGAAAACATGAGACCAGACTTACCATGCGTGGTGGAACCAAAAGTCCCAGCTAGAAATATTCACCCTCAGTGGAAGGACGCATTAGTTGGCATAGTATGCTGAGAGTTGTAGTCCTATCGCATATGAAAGCCGTTGTTTGTTTAGATGAGGATATGCATATATATATATATATATATATATATATATATATATATATACAGTGAAGGAAATAAGTATTTGATCCCTTGCTGATTTTGTAAGTTTGCCCACTGTCAAAGTCATGAACAGTCTAGAATTTTTAGGCTAGGTTAATTTTACCAGTGAGAGATAGATTATATTTAAAAAAAAAAACAGAAAATCACATTGTCAAAATGATATATATTTATTTGCATTGTGCACAGAGAAATAAGTATTTGATCCCTTTGGCAAACAAGACTTAATACTTGGTGGCAAAACCCTTGTTGGCAAGCACAGCAGTCAGACGTTTTTTTGTAGTTGATGATGAGGTTTGCACACATGTTAGATGGAATTTTGGCCCACTCCTCTTTGCAGATCATCTGTAAATCATTAAGATTTCGAGGCTGTCGCTTGGCAACTCGGATCTTCAGCTCCTTCCATAAGTTTTCGATGGGATTAAGGTCTGGAGACTGGCTAGGACACTCCATGACCTTAATGTGCTTCTTTTTGAGCCACTCCTTTGTTGCCTTGGCTGTATGTTTCGGGTCATTGTCGTCCTGGAAGACCCAGCCACGAGCCATTTTTAATGTCCTGGTGGAGGGAAGGAGGTTGTCACTCAGGATTTGACGGTACATGGCTCCATCCATTCTCCCATTGATGCGGTGAAGTAGTCCTGTGCCCTTAGCAGAGAAACACCCCCAAAACATAATGTTTCCACCTCCATGCTTGACTGTGGGGACGGTGTTCTTTGGGTCATAGGCAGCATTTCTCTTCCTCCAAACACGGCGAGTTGAGTTAATGCCAAAGAGCTCAATTTTAGTCTCATCTGACCACAGCACCTTCTCCCAATCACTCTCAGAATCATCCAGATGTTCATTTGCAAACTTCAGACGGGCCTGTACATGTGCCTTCTTGAGCAGGGGGACCATGCGGGCACTGCAGGATTTTAATCCATTACGGCGTAATGTGTTACCAATGGTTTTCTTGGTGACTGTGGTCCCAGCTGCCTTGAGATCATTAACAAGTTCCCCCCCGTGTAGTTTTCGGCTGAGCTCTCACCTTCCTCAGGATCAAGGATACCCCACGAGGTGAGATTTTGCATGGAGCCCCAGATCGATGTCGATTGACAGTCATTTTGTATGTCTTCCATTTTCTTACTATTGCACCGACAGTTGTCTCCTTCTCACCCAGCGTCTTACTTATGGTTTTGTAGCCCATTCCAGCCTTGTGCAGGTCTATGATCTTGTCCCTGACATCCTTAGAAAGCTCTTTGGTCTTGCCCATGTTGTAGAGGTTAGAGTCAGACTGAGTAATTGAGTCTGTGGACAGGAGTCTTTTATACAGGTGACCATGTAAGAGCTGTCTTTAATGCAGGCACCAAGTTGATTTGGAGCGTGTAACTGGTCTGGAGGAGGCTGAACTCTTAATGGTTGGTAGGGGATCAAATACTTATTTCTCTGTGCACAATGCAAACAAATATATATCATTTTGACAATGTGATTTTCAGTTTTTTTTTAAAATATAATCTATCTCTCACTGGTAAAATTAACCTAGCCTAAAAATTCTAGACTGTTCATGACTTTGACAGTGGGCAAACTTACAAAATCAGCAAGGGATCAAATACTTATTTCCTTCACTGTATATACATAGATACAGATACAGATATAGATAGATAGATAGATAGATAGATAGATAGATAGATAGATAGATAGATAGATAGATAGATAGATAGATAGATAGATAGATAGATAGATAGATAGATAGATAGATAGATAGATAGATAGATATAGTAATAAAATATATGGAGCTGGACATGTGCGTCATATTTTAACATTGCTTCTGCTTGTGTGTTTAGGCAGCAGCATATGAAGCCGTTATGAAGGAATGGATGAAAATCTTCAGACAGAAGGAGGTGGAGCCAGCCATCATACGCCATCATTTAAATGTCTTCCGTGCTATGTCTCCTCGTCTCCTGGAAGTCATCATAAACATGGCCGATACTAAAGGGAACACTGCAGTCCACTATGCTGTGTCCCAGTCTAACTTTACCGTGGTCAGGCAGCTCCTTGATTCTGGTGAGAACACACATATTGCTTATTGGGTGGTGATTGACGGTTTCTTGAAGGGTGATAACATGGAATTTATCAAAACACATCTGATTAAATTGTAATGCCTATATTTTGTGAAATTAATGTTTTTACTCTTCCTCAGTATAACTTCACACGCAGTAACTACTCTCCGCCAGTAGATGTCACTGTTGTGCATAGCTTTGGTTCAATGCTATGATTGCCCGATCTCATCACTAATGGAAATTAATACTCATGATGGATTTGTCCCGGCCCCCATCAAGGTCATTAACACAACGCTTTGGCTAAGGGCTATAATAGACTGTGGCACAGTACGTTGTTTAGCCTGATATATTTGGCAGTGGCATAGCTATAGGGGGTGCTGAGGTTGCAGTATTCTCACTTGGGTAAGGGGTCCAAAGACAGTGGTAGTATAAATTGGGAGCACTAGTAAAGATTTTGCAGTAAGCATCCAAGAAACGACACCTCTGACATTATGGAAGCTCCCACAATCATGTGTCATGTGACCATACTTGCCTACAGTCCCGATTTTGTCGAACCACACCACAGAATAGGGTGAAGTTTATGCAAGTTTAGTGTTTCTGCTAATTTTGGGGGGCTAAAATTCAGGAGATTTAAATGTTGGTTAGTTTGCATTTGACACCAGTGACATCATCACTCTGATGGTACAAGGTGACCACTTCACCCACCATCTATAATATGGGTGATCCAACTAACTACCTGTCGGTTGCCACAATAAGGGCTAGCCGCCATTAAGGAGCCTCAGTAATAGAAGTATATGCCGCAGCAATATTTTTAGCTGTATGCCCCAACTCTTAATAATCTGCCCACAAATCCAAAACCAACCCTTGTAATAACCTGAATACAATCAGGAGTTCTCAGATTGGCACAGAGATGATGAAGAAAATGATATCCCTCAGCTGAGCCAATTGATAGTTCTCACAGCAGACTGCCGCCACATCTGGCCACATACATAGAAGTATATTCCCCACTGTAGTGCCAACATTGTAATCAAACAGAATTGCCCATACCTTTTGATTCTGCACATAGAAGAATTACCACTAAAAGTATGCCAGAAACATAGCATAAAATAGTCCCATTAACACAGCAGTGGCCATACAAATTCCAGCCAATGAACTGCCCATACAATATGGCAGTCAGACCAGAGCCAATAGGAATGTACCAGCCACTGCTGTGTGGCTGGCACGATATTTATTATCCCCTCCATGGTCCACATTACTCTCTCTAGAAGGCATGTCCGTGCATTACATAGACAGCCCATTGATTTCTATAGGCATGTAATGCTTCACTTCACCTGCGGAGGCACTGTAGGGAAAGTGGACACTTGATGCCCGGTTCACCCACAGATTACTGCTGATCGCTGGGGTCTCAGCAGTGGTGCACCCTGTGCTTAGCTGATTTTCAACGTGTTCTCATGTAATCCATGCGCATCCCTTTAATTATCCTTATATTTCGCCCCATTTGCTATTGAACGTCCTTTGGCAAACCGAACCCCTTTAATTTACTCCATCTGTTCCAGTATATGTCCCTTTCCTTTCAGTAAGCTTCAAACCCTCCAAGATGCCTTCTCTTACCCCTCCTCCCCTTCTTACTCACCCCCAGGCCTGTGTGATGTGAACAGACAGAATAAGGCCGGCTTCACCCCGCTCATGCTCACGGCTCTGGCAGCCTTCCGCTCCAAAGAGGACATTGAGACGGTCACACAGATGCTTCGTCTTGGAGACGTCAACTGCAGAGCCAGCCAGGTGTGTGTTTACAGACGGGGTCTCATTAAAGGGTTAAATCCACTACCAAGTGACCGAAAATATATTATCATTGTGAATACCACATTGGACAATTGCTGCTATAGGTCCAAGCGTTTGTCACCCAGCTTTTCCAGACTCCTGAATGGGAAATTTGCAGAGAACGAAGACATATATTGCTAAAACCCTATAGTGACGTCGGCAGCAGTACTGGGGTCCCCGAGTAGAGCATCAGCTGGTGCTCTGCTTGGGAGTTCCAGCTATAGGATACCCCTGAAGTCACTGACTAAATGTCGGGAGCAGTGCTGGAGTCCCGAGCAAAGCGCTAGCTGATGCTCTGCTCGGGGACTCCAGCAATAGGCAATGTGACAGCCCCTTGCGGTCATGCCATTGATAACACGTCGACATGAACAGCGCAGGAAGCAAGCCCTCAGTCACACGGGGCCGTGTTGGCGCGTCATCAATATTAGAAAAGCTTCAGGAATTCCGGGAACAAAATACAACAAAATTAAAGATTGCCAAATGGTATTGAAAAAGAAAAAAAAAGTAAAATTAATAAAAACACAGTAATGTAAAATAAAAAAATACACACGAATGCACATTTTTTACAATAAATAAACTTTATTAAACCTAAGTCCCAAAAAATAAGATAATATAAACATTTGGTATCATCATGACCGTATAGTCCAATTAAGAAAACCCATTTTCATTCACTCTATTAGGGAATTCTCAGATAATAAAAGGAGATCTTCTGTTAAGGATCCTCTTCTCTTGGCCAGAGCGGAGAGTGGTTACAAAGAGCGTCTCTCTCTGGACGACATCTCATGTCCTGCATTACACAGACAACACATTGATTTGAAAGAGCACTGTGTAATACTTAATTTCCCCTGTGGTGGCGCTGCAGGGAAACGAAACACTTACTGCCAGGGTTCCCCACAGATTACAGCTGATCGCTGGAGGTCCTAGCAGGAGGACACTTTGTGACCAGCTTATTGTCAAGGGACCATTTTAATAAGCAAGAATTGTCCAAAGTGGAGAGCCCTTTTAATCAGACCAGTATAAATTTATCCTATTCTTTCTGTTTTCCCCAAGGGGAAATGTTGGGTTGTCTCCATAGAAATGAGAAAATGGAAAAATGGGTTGCATTGCTTAGAAAGTGCTGGATATCACCCCCTAGTGGCCCTATTATAGTCCTGGCGCAGTCTTTCTTATGAATTGACACCAATTTGCACGTTTTTTTTCAGGCAGGTCAAACCGCTCTGATGCTGGCGGTCAGTCACGGGCGTCTGGATGTGGTGCGTGCTCTGCTGCAGTGTGGGGCGGATGTAAATGTGCAGGATCACGATGGCTCCACTGCGCTCATGTGTGCTTGCGAACACGGACACGTGGATATCGTCAGCCTCCTACTGGCTGTTCCTACTTGTGACATGGGGCTTACAGATAACGTAAGTCATTATATAGTAACAGACAACCCCTTAATGTACCCCTACTATAGGAAGACTTTGAAAACACATAACTATACAATAGTACCTGGTCACACTATGGGGGGGGGGCATTAGGCACTGAGGTGCATATAAATATATTGCCCCAATCATTTTCAAAGAGGTTCTGCAGCATCTGAGGCAATATGCTGCATAACACATGTGCCGGTTTGTACAGAAAATCATTCCTGTTACATATTGACTGTTATGAACTTTCCCTTCTCTTCGTAAAGAAGTTCTGCAGCAGTTATGGCACGGCGCAGTGTATTACAGCTAGACTAGGCTCTACTTCACCTGGAACAGAGATTCAGTTTATTGTCCTAGCCTTTTATCTGTATACCTTGGTTGAGGCAAAGTGGTTTGTTGGTACCCAGCACCTTTGGCACATGTCCACGGGCCCCCTCACCTATCTATGCCCATGCGCCTCCCAGCTGCTGCAGAACCTCAGTTAGTTCATGTTAATAAAGTGGTTCTGAGGCAGCTGTTGTGTGTATCATACAGTTCAATGCCCTGGCTGCTGTAGAACCTCTTATAAAATGGTTAACCTATCAAGGACAATAGGCCACATAACCTCGAACAAGACAAAAAGGGGTCCACCAAAACTATATAGAAAACCTACAATGTCCCTTGTAAATTCAATGTCTCAATATACATAAAGATAATATATCCAAGTGGATCATATACAAAAATATGTTTACTGCACATACTCTAAGCCTGTAAGTTTATCGTTCACTGTGAGTAAAATATTTGAAGGTTTTGTAAGAGATGCCATCCGGGAATATCCCAATGAAAATATAGGTAAAATTTCATATCGGTATGGGCTTATGAGGGATCGGTCCTGTGCCGTATAAAAGACTGGGGCATAAAATGAGAATGATGGGACTGGGGAAAATGGGAGTAATTGGGTTAACAACTGGCTCAGTGATAGAAAACAGAGGGTGGTTATTAAGGGTATGTTCACACGTAGAGTCCAAAACGTCTCAAAATACGGAGCTGTTTTCAAGGGAAAACAGCCCCTGATTTTCAGACGTTTTTTGAGCAACTCGCCTTTTTTGCTGCGTTTTCGCTGCATTTTTTACGGCCGTTTTTGGAGCTGTTTTCAATAGAGTCTATGAGAAAACAGCTCCAAAAACGTCCCAAGAAGTGTCCTGCACTTCTTTTGACGAGGCTGTAATTTTACGAGCCGTCTTTTGACAGCGATGCGTAAAATTACAGGTCGTCGGCACAGTACATCGTAAAGCCCATTGAAAGTAATGGACAGATGTTTGCCGACGTATTGGAGCCGTTTTTACAGACGTAATTCGAGGCGTAAAACGCCTCCAATACGTCTGAAAATAGGTCGTGTGAACCCAGCCTAACCCTTTCATGACCAAGGGTCATTGATGCCCGTGTGTCCAGGTCAAATTTTAAATTTTTGATATGCACTTCTTTAAACGATAATATTTTTGGAACCGCTTTGAATATCACAACTATTTTTATTTTTTTTTATAAGACTTATGAGGCTTTCATTTTTTAGATTAGTTTAATTAATTCAGTGTGTTTTTAATTTTTATTATGAGCAGACAAATCACAAATTTTTTTTATTTTTTTTATCTATCTATGCATCCATCCATCCATACACTATAGAGCTCTGTAACAGTTAGTGCTCTTCTCTCTCTGTCACCCTGGTTCGCTGTGAGGGGAGAGTGAAGAGGGCTATATACACACGACCGTGAAAAAAATGTCAGTCAACAACGAATCAAATGTCAGTTTTTCGTGGCTGTTTAGCATCAATGTGTCTCAAAATTTGAATCCATTTCCCGGCCGTCTGACCGTTTTTAATCGGCATTTGCCATCTGTTTTTCATGGACGTTAAAAAAATTGATGAATTTTATTCATTAGAGTTTTTGTCCCAGCCCCCTGAAAACACCACAGTGCCCATGTAGATAGTGACGCAATATTACTGTAGATAGTGCCACATTGCCCATATAGATAGTACCAGTGCCCACATAGATAGTGCCCACTGTAAATAGTGCCACAGTTCTCCCTGTAGATAGTGCCCATGTAGATAGTGCCAGTGTCCCCTGTAGGTAGTGCCAATATAATGCCACAGTACCCATGTAGATAGTGCCACACCCCCTGTATATAGCACCCCCCTGTAGATAGCACCACACCCCCTGTAAATAGCGCCACCACCACTGTAGATAGCAACATCTCCCCTGTATTTAGCAATATCCCCGCTGCAGTTAGCTCCACCACCCCACCTGTAAATGGCACCCCCTTCCTGTAAATTTCACCACTGTAGCTCCCTGTAGGAGTGGAATCCCTCTGGCCGAAGATTCCGCTCCTACAGGAAGCCCCTGATGTCTCTGTCCATATATGGACAGTGACGTCAGGGGTTAACTCTAAAAGCGGAATCCCCTTCCAAAGTGGTGATTCCGCTCCAGGAGTGTCCCCTGACGTCGCTGTCCATATATGGTTAGTGACACCAGGGGCTTCTCCAGTAGCGGAATCCCCGACACAGAGCGATCTGACCCCGGGGATTCCACTCCTAGAGAGAGATGCTGACGTCATTGTCCCTATATGGATAGTGACACCTGGGGCTTCTCCAGTAGCGGAATCCCTGGGCAGAGTGTCGGCCAGGGATTCCTGTCCAAACGCTCTCTAGAAGCGGAATCCCCGGACAGCGCTCTGACACCGGGGATTCCGCTCCTAGAGTCAGTTCAGGTGGTGGTATCTACAGTTGAGAGTGCGATGCGATCTATAGCGGGGAAGTTGCTATCTGCAGGGGGTGGCACTATCTACAGCGGGGATGGAGAGACGGCATGGGCTCCCTCTAGGAGGGGAATCCTCGGCCAGGGTTTTGAGCTGCCTACAGGGGGTTGTGGGTGGCACTATCTACAGTGGGGGGTATATTCCGGGGCTCTCAAGCCCCGGCCGTTAGGACAATGCAGTGCTGCTCACACTGAAGCTACACTGCACTCATTAAACCCGTTCCAGGCTGTCAGTGTTTATACACGTGCTAAGTGCACGGGGCATCGGAAGTTAGAACGTATCTAGCCATATGGCAGTCGTGATGGGGTTAATGGTACATCTTTACAGTGGGTGACCGTTACCAGTGGGGTTCCACAGGGGGAAGTATTGGGCCCTCTTCTTTTTAATATGTTTATTAATGACCTTGTAGAGGGTTTACAGAGTATAATTTCAGTATTTGAAGATGATACTAAGCACTGTAAAGTAATCAACACAGAGGAGGATAATGTAATACTACAGAGGGATTTGGGGAAGCTGGAGGTTTGGGCAGAGAACTGGCATATGAAGTTTAATGGGGATAAATGTAAGAATATGTACTTGGGCCGAGGAAACAGATTTAAATGGTAAAACACTGGGTAAAACTTATACTGAAAAAGATTTGGGGATATTGGTGGACAGTTCATTTACCTTTAGCAACCAGTGCCAGGCAGCTGCGGCCAAGGCAAATAGAAAAATGAGATCATCAAAAGAGGCATAGAGGCTCATGACAAGAACATAGTTTTGCCTCTATATAAATCGCTAGTCAGACCACACATGGAATATTGTGTACAATTTTGGGCACCTGTGTATAAAAAGGACATGGCTGAACTAGAAAGGGTGCAAAGGGCGACCAAGGTAATTAAGGGAATGGGCGGATTGCAGAACCAAGAAAGGTTATCAAACTTGGGGCTATTCAGTTTAGGAAAAAGACGGCTTAGGGGCGATCTAATTATAATGTACAAATATATAACTAGACAATACAGAGATCTTTCTAATGCTCTTTTTACAGCTAGGCCTGTAACTATAACAAGGACAAGGGTGTATCCTCTTCATCTAGAGGCAAAAAAGGTTTTACCATCATCACAGATGGGGATTCTTTACTGTAAGGCCTCATGCACACGACCGTAGTGTTTTTCTGGTCCGCAAATTCCAGGACCGTGTTCCGTGAAATGTCCTACGCAGTTCATCCGTATGTAATCCGCAAAATGCGGATAAAAAAAAAAAGCCTAGGTAAAACAGGATGACGACAGAACTCATTCCCGGTCGTAGCCTAGCAACACTTCCGCAAATCCGCAAACTGCGGTTGACACACGGAGGTGTACCCGCATTTTCCACGGGCCCATTGACTTCTATGGGCATGTCCGCATCGAATTTGTGGGCCGTAATAAGACATGTCCCGAGTTTGTGCGGCACGGATTTGCGAACATGCGGGGACCCGTGAAAACACGGATAGTGTGTATGGGCCTATAGAAATGAATGGGTCCGCAATTCTCCCGTGGATTTTCGGGGGAATTGCGGACGCAAAAACACGTTCGTGTGCATGGGGCCTAAGAGCGGTGAGACTATGGGACTCTCTGCCACAGGATGTTGTGTTGGTGGATTCTTTGAACAAATTCAAGGGCCTTTATACCTTTCTTGGAAAATATAATATTACAGGTTATGAGTACTGGATTCTGGAGATGGGATGTTAATCCCAGGATTTATTCTGATTGTCATATTTGGAGTCGGGGAGGAATTTTTTCCCTATTGAGGCAATTGGCACCAACCTCATTGGGTTTTGCCTTACTCTGGATAAACACGGTAGGATTGTAGGATGGACTTGATGGACCTGTGTCTTTTTTCAACCTTATCAACTATGTATTATGAATACAACACAGCTGACGGAAGACTATTAAAAAAACATCTACTAGAAGCACCAAGCTGTATCCAAATTACCCACATGCCATAATGGACTCCTACAACACACTGTCCAGGACCTCAATGCGTCTTTCGCACCTGCTTCGACGGATGCTGCTATTATTTCTTTTGATTGTCTTTTGCCAGCTCTGTTATATTAGGTACAATAAAGTTATTTTTCTATATGATTCACTTGGATATATTTTCTTTTTATATTAACACATTGAATTTACAAGGGATATTGTTGGTTTTCTCTTTTAAAATGGGTAGACTTGATCTTCCTCTTGAGAGGGTGGTAGTACAGGTTGGGTCTCAAAGGTGCTGGAGCCAGGAGGAAACATGAGGTGGGAAATGAAGGGGCCGCACTGGATGTTTGGAGAGGAGTGTAACCTGTGCTGTTGTATTGTCAGGCGGGGGTCGTCATTTCTATATAATGTTCTGATTCTGACATCAGATGTACAGATATAACACACATATAGCATGTATAATACACCGTGTATAATCTTTTTTTTAGGATGGGAGCACAGCTCTGTCTATTGCGCTGGAAGCTGGGCAGAATGACATAGCGATGCTTCTCTATGCTCAGAACTCCGAGTCCTCCACTATGGTGAGTTACTACCCAGAGGGTAACCATTGTTTATTATCCTGTTATTACGCTCAGGCAACGCCATTTATTTTTGCCTTTAGACAATGAGCCTCATGTATCAGGAATATTTGAACGCTCATTGGTTGCATTGGGTAACAAGGCCATTGTTGCAGGGGGAGCTGTCCCTTCCACCACAGGGTGACACTGACAAGGGGAGGAGCTATCGGACATGGAGCCTGCTCCTCCCACTACTTGATGACACTGACAAAGGAAAGGGGCTATGTGACATGGAGCATGCCCCTCCGACCACATGGTGACACTGACAAGGGGAGGGTATATATAAGACATGGAGTCGATTCCCCCCACCACAGGGTGACAGAAACGAGGGATTAGCTATGTTACATGGGGTCTGCTCCTCCCATCACAGGGTGACAGACAGGAGGGAGGAGCTATGTGACATGACATCTGCTCCTCCCACTACAGGATGACACGGACAGGAGGGTGTGATGTGACTATGTTACTTGTCTAGGAAATGGTAACATTCCTGTATTTTCTTTTCAGGGAGCGGAGAAAAATCTTAAGACCCAAGGTACAAACCCAAGTGATGAATCCCAATAAAAGGAGGATTTTGGGTTACGATTCTCCACCTGATGCCTGTGGTCTTTATAAAAAGGACTCGGGTGGATCGTTGCCTCTGCATGCCGTCCAGAGCCATATGGCTTCCCCTGAAACACAGCACTGCAAAAACCACTATTCATCCTGCTTCAGCACCATGGAGAGAGGAGAGCTGGAGGCCTGAGGGATGGGTTATCAGTGAGGGCAGGCAGGAACAGGTTAATGTGGAGGTTCAGAAAGAGTTAATAAAGATATAATTGAGGGAGAAAGCAGAACTCAAGATTGAAAGTAAGAATGTGGACAAGTGATGACATAGAAATGGCTGAAGAAATAGAAAAGACGCTTGTTATTAAGCCCACTAAATTCCTTCTCATTTTCAAGAACTTTGCTTGTGGTCAGTGAATGGGAACATTCATAAGATATACAGACCTGACAGCTGAGGATTTGTTACAATTGCATCTAGTCTAGACAATCCCCTGTGAGCTAAACACAGCAGAAACACAATTTTATCTCCTGTCTTGCCTCCTAGTTTCCAACAATGTATCCGTCTATATACAATGTATCAGCCTGGAGCTTAGGATTCTGAGCTCAGATACAGGTGCATACATATGGATGAGGACGCCAAATGATGCCCCCTTCTGGCGCTAGTTGACACTACCACACCCCTACCTACCTGGGACAGGAGGACTTGCTGCTTGTTTGCTCCTTTTCCCGATCCTTGGGTTAATTCCTTCTACATTTTGCTAACGTTTTAGGTCCAGCGGAGAGAGGACAGGTTCTCACCACCCATTAAAATAAGGGTTTAGATTTAGTGCCCCATTAAAGTAGTATGAGCTGGCACTATGTCTATGCCTCTACATACGCCCTTGCTCACAGCGGATTGCATAGACTGGTTACAATGCAACAAACTCTCAGCTGTGCGTAGTATTAGGCCTGTATAGGTTTTCAGCTTCTGGATGGAAAAAGGAATGTTTTCATTCATTCACAGCAAGCAGAGGAACTGAAATACCAAAAATTGCAGAATTTTTCATTATACAATGATTAAGCTTTAATTACGAGAAAAAACCCAGAAAACCCCTTTAATTGATGACCAATCAATGTGTAGTATTTGGAAAGGAGGGTTCTGACTAACAACCCCCCCCCCCCCACCTCTGGAGTTTCTACTCTTCGACCTTTGGGTAGTCCCAATCCAGCTGAACCATGTTGTCAGACCTCAGTCATGCCCCTGTCACTGTCTTCGGGGAGCTCTGTAGATATTACTGGTCCCTATTGGGTCCTCACTTTTTAGATTATCAATGAAAGACAGAGAGCGTGAGGTCTGTCACTTCAGGACAATCAATGCGGGAGCCTAAAGGAAGAAGAGATTCCCACTGATCTCCAGGTGGCTTAAAGGACAACTCCACTTTTACATGTACTGGGAATAATTTGCATCACAGATCATGGGCACTTATTAGGGAGCAATCATTGTACATTTTTGGAGTGAAGGACACAGGATAGAATATGGGCCTTTCAAAGTAGGAATTTAGAGGCCGATTTTCACCTTCCTGCACTTTCTTGCCGTGGTTTTTGCGGCATTTTTTGGCAGTGGTCATTTAGCACCGCGGGCAAAAAACGCAATGAAAAATGCTTTCTCTGCCTCCCACTGATTTCAATGGGAGATCAGAGACGGAACGGCGGGAAGAAAGAGCATGACGCTTTTTTTCCCCCGCGAGCAGCTAAAAGCGCAAGCAGGAAAAAACTGCCTCCGACTCCCAATAAAATCGAAGTGGTTTCCGCGTCAATATCGGCACCAAAAAACTCTGTGCAAACTGACCCTAAGAGGTGATGTGTAGAGAGGTGATATGTGCAGGTCTAGGGTCTCATGTACTATAACTGGTGCAGACGAAAAAATGGATCCGTTGCCCGTAGCAACTATTCAGATTTAGTTTTTGGTTTATTTTTATGGCTGATAATAATGTAAGCAGTGATGTGATTGGTGCCTTGGGGGCATTTGCCCCACTTTGCCCAAGTATTGGTCCATGATGAGGCCCATTGAGTTTGGGGTACCCTCTCTCAGGCTCTTCCCTACACCTGCCGTCTAAACTCCTTCCATGAGTTTCAGCAATAATCTTTCTGATATTGGTTGTACGAGAGGCACTGCTATATATATATATTTTTGTTATCCATACTTATATGTGAGACGGTTTACTACCTGTATTGTATTAAGGTTATCACTATATAAATATATGTATATAAATAAATGGCTATAAATGACGCCTCGCTGCTACGTGTCACATGTTTTTGTGTAGTGGACTCACAGTGTGGACGCTGTTCCTGATGTCCATGTAAGTAAAGTGACGTCAGAAGCTTTGCAAAGCCTGAGTACACGGCCGGAGGGTCGGCAACGGGATTCCGGCCCTGGAGAATTCCCTCACATCACTTTACATATATGGACAGTGATGTCAGGAGCTTTCCCAGGGACAAAGTCCACGGGCAGAGCACTTGTGATGCTCTGTCTGGGGACTCTGGCATTGGGAAGCTCCTGACGTCACTGTCCATATATTAATGTCAGGAGCGGTATACGTTTTTTTGTGGAATCTCTCAGGATGGAATAGCAAAGTCTACTACGCTATTCCATCCTTCAAAAATAAGGTATACCGACGTCTACCAGCCCGACGTCTACCAGTCCGACGTCTACCAGTCCGACGTCTACCAGCCCGACGTCTACCAGCCCGACGTCTACCAGCCCGACGTCTACCAGCCCGACGTCTACCAGCCCGACGTCTACCAGCCCGACGTCTACCAGCCCGACGTCTACCAGCCCGACGTCTACCAGCCCGACGTCTACCAGTCCGACGTCTACCAGCCCGACGCAGGCTAAATGGACATAATGGAGCCTGTGAATATTTGTTTACGTTGTTTATAGTGCATGTAGTGCATGTTCGGAGATTTTCTCTACAATAAATGTAGGACAATAACACGATATGAAGGGGGTGGGAAGCACTTGTGAGGATGTAAGGAGCACTAACTTTCTTACATTGCCATTAAAGTCCAATGTGTTTTTACGCAGCAAAAATCTGAGGCTTCCCTTGGATTTCTGCCGCAGATGTGCCACAAGCGTGTAGCAGGTCACATGGTCATTCAAAGGGGCTTATCCTCGGCTTTTCCGTGCAAAATAAGTCACATGCTACTTATTGCTGTGGTGGATTTCTTTTCATGGTGCAGACAAAAATACACGTGGAAAATTTTTCCTAGCATGTGAACTGGGTTGCGGAAACCTCATATGCATGGGATGCAGATTGTCATTGAAATCCATATCAAATCTAACACGTGTGAACGGGGCCTTAGGATGAGTTAAAAAAAACTCTGTTAGGCCAAATGCGCACGATGCTAATTACGTGTGGATTTGTGGCATCTATTTTCATGCGGAAAATCTGCAACGTAATAAAGTACTAGCAAAGTAAATGAGAGCTCAATAAATCTCATCTACACGTCGCAGATTTTTTTCTGCCTATAAATTGACCTGCGGTGCGTATTCTAAAATCTGCAGCATGTCAATTTATTTTGCGTTTCCGCTTGCAAATTGTATCTGACCAGTTTAAGAAAAATCAAAAATAACAAATCTGCAGCAAAAAAACCCTGCACCTACTGTGTTACCACATCAAAATGTAAAAACCGCACCTAAGAATGCATTATTAGGGCTCGTCCACACGTTGCGGAATTGCTGCATTTTTTCCGTCTGGAATTGCAGACGGAAAATCCGCAGCAAAATACAGTAACAAATCTCATCCACGCGCTGCGGAAAAATTCCAACTACAAATTGACCTGTGGTGCGTATTTTTCGTACTGCAGCATGTCAATTCCTCCTGCGGAAAGTGGACAGAATTGCTGCGTTTTTCAAATGCGATGTCACCATCTCCCAACATTAAGAAAAATGCAGCAAAATACGCACCATTTTCTGCACCAATTCTATTCTGTGTAGATGAGTCGTTCGGTGCGAATTTTACCTGCAGCTTCACTTGCGGTTTTGATTGCGATTTTCTGCACCAAATTCCTCAACGTGTGCGTGTAGCCTTACAGAGTTTGCTAGGGATATGCAGCAAATTAACCCTTTGCATTGTAAGGGTATGTTCACACGGCCTATTTTCAGACGTTTTTTCGGCTGTAAATGCCCCGAAAAACAGCTAAAAATACGGAGACTGATTGCCTCCAAACATCTGCCGATTTATTTCAATGAGAAAAACGGCGTTTCTTTCCCACGGGGCGTTTTTTTTACACCCTGTAAAAAAGAAGTGCATGTCCCATCTTGAGACGTTTTTGGAGATGTTTTTCATTGTCTCAATAGAAAAACAGCTTAAAAAACGGCCATAATGAACGCATCAAAAAAATGTTTGATGCATAAAAAACGGCTGAAAATTGGGGGCTGATTTCCCTTGAAAAATTCCGTATTTTACGGCCGTTTTTTGTTTGCTGTGTGAACATACCCTAAAGGGTAAAATACGTTCCAATTATGCAACATAATAGGCATGATGCTGATTTAAAAATCAGCAGCACGTCCTAAATTCCATGCAGATTTTTTTCTGCTGCATGTGCATGGGGTTTTGAAAATGAGTTAGGGCTTATTCAGACAAACGTGTTAAATGTCAGTGTGACGGCCGTCACACGGCTGCATGTATTTCTATGGGGCTATTTACACAGACGTTGTTTTAACGGACTGTGTAAAGGGCCGTAAAAAAAATAGTACATGTCCAATTTATGTCCGTTTTTACAGATCCCTCAATAGACTTAAGTCTATGAGGGATCCGTGAGAACGGGTCCCACACGGATGCAAATTGGCAGTGAAAAACGGCCATTTCGCAAACGTTCGTGAACATTTGTAGTGAATTTTCAGTGCGCAATCCGCACAAAAAATAGACAAATCCACCACTTCTGAAGTGGCCTTGTTGAAATGTCCGTTTTCGGTCAGTTTTATATAGACCGTATGTTGGCAGTATTTCCCGGAACGACCACAGTTCAGGGAGCCGGGCTCCTAGCATCACATTTATCTATGACGATAGAAGTCCCTGTCTCTCTGCGGGATACTGTCCCTGGTCCCGTACTGAAAACATGATTACAGTGATGAAGGGGCAGAATTGTGGATGGAAAATACGCAGCAGAATACAATAGCAGCAATGTGGGTGAGATTTAACAAATCTCATACACGCGCTGCGTAAAATTTCTGTGCAGAAAATCACCTGCGGTGCGTATTTTTCGCACCGCAACACGTCAATAACTGCTGCGGAAAGTAGACTGAATTGCTGCATTTTTCAGAGGAGATATAACCATCTCCTAGAATTTAAAAAAAAGCAGCAAAATATGCACCATTTTCTGCAGTAAGAAATGCACCAAATGGTACGGTTTTGCCGCAGCAGAGTTTCTTCTAGTTTCTGCAGACATTTTCTGCAGCAATTCCGTTACGTGTGGATAAGCACTAATAATAACCCTTTTGAGTCATCTTATAAAATACCTTATTTAAAATGCCACTGTCTAAGCTAGTTTATAATAATGCTGCAAATACAAAAAATAACCACTTGATGGCAGTATATAACTATTTCATGTAAGAAGTGAAAGCCACATATCTATACGCTATAATAATGATCACACTGCACTAAATAATAATAATACCAAATAGCTATACTGCATGACACTGCACTGTATAATGATACCGAGTATCTATATCACACTGCACTGTATAATAATACTGAGTATCTATACACTGATACTAATCACACTGCACTGTATAATAATACAGAGAATCTATACACTGATAATAATCACACTGCACTGTATAATAATACTGAGTATCTATACACTGATCATAATCACTCTGCACTTTATAATAATACCGAGTATCTATACACTGATAATAATCACACTGCACTTTATAATAATACCGAGTATCTATACACTGATAATAATCACACTGCATGTATAATAATACCGAGTATCTATACACTGATACTAATCACACTGCACTGTATAATAATACCGAGTATCTATACACTGATAATAATCACACTGCACTGTATAATGATACCGAGTATCTATACACTGATAATAATCACACTGCACTGTATAATAATACTGAGTATCTATACACTGATAATAATCACACTGCACTGTATAATAATACCGAGTATCTATACACTGATACTAATCACACTGCGCTGTATAATAATACTGAGTATCTATACACTGATAATAATCACACTGCACTGTATAATAATACCAAGTATCTATACACTGATAATAATCACACTGCACTGTATAATAATACCGAGTATCTATACACTGATACTAATCACACTGCGCTGTATAATAATACTGAGTATCTATACACTGATAATAATCACACTGCACTGTATAATAATACCAAGTATCTATACACTGATAATAATCACACTGCACTGTATAATAATACCGAGTATCTATACACTGATACTAATCACACTGCACTGTATAATAATACCAAGTATCTATACACTGATAGTAATCACACTGCATGTATAATAATACCGAGTATCTATACACTGATACTAATCACACTGCGCTGTATAATAATACTGAGTATCTATACACTGATAATAATCACACTGCACTGTATAATAATACCAAGTATCTATACACTGATAATAATCACACTGCACTGTATAATAATACTGAGTATCTATACACTGATAATAATCACACTGCACTGTATAATAATAGCGAGTATCTATACACTGATACTAATCACACTGCACTGTATAATAATAGCGAGTATCTATACACTGATAATAATCACACTGCACTGTATAATAATACCGAGTATCTATACACTGATAATAATCACACTGCACTGTATAATAATACTGAGTATCTATACACTGATAATGATCACACTGTACTGTATAATAATACCGAGTATCTATACACTGATAATAATCACACTGCACTGTATAATAATACTGAATATCTATACACTGATAATGATCACACTGTACTGTATAATAATACTGAGTATCTATACACTGATAATGATCACACTGTACTGTATAATAATACCGAGTATCTATACACTGATAATAATCACACTGCACTGTATAATAATACCTAGTATCTATACACTGATAATAATCACACTGCACTGTATAATAATACAGAGTATCTATACACTGATAATAATCACACTGCACTGTATAATGATACCGAGTATCTATACACTGATAATAATCACACTGCACTGTATAATGATACCGAGTATCTATACACTGATAATAATCACACTGCACTGTATAATAATACCGAGTATCTATACACTGATAATAATCACACTGCGCTGTATAATAATACCGAGTGTATATATACACTGATAATCACACTGCACTGTATAATAATACCGAGTATCTATACACTGATAATAATCACACTGCACTGTATAATAATACCGAGTATCTATACACTGATAATAATCACACTGCACTGTATAATAATACCAAGTATCTATACACTGATAATAATTATACTGCACTGTATAATAATACCGAGTATCTATACACTGATAATAAGCACACTGCACTGTATAATGATACCGAGTATCTATACACTGATAATAATCACACTGCGCTGTATAATAATACCGAGTATCTATACACTGATAATAATCACACTGCACTGTATAATAATACCGAGTATCTATACACTGATAATAATCACACTGCACTGTATAATAATACCGAGTATCTATACACTGATAATAATCACACTGCACTGTATAATAATACCGAGTATCTATACACTGATAATGATCACACTGCACTGTATAATAATACTGAGTATCTATACACTGATAATAATCACACTGCACTGTATAATAATACTGAGTATCTATATACTGATAATAATCACACTGCACTGTATAATGATACTGAGTATCTATACACTGATAATAATCACACTGCACTGTATAATAATACTGAGTATCTATATACTGATAATAATCACACTGCACTGTATAATAATACCGAGTCTCTATACACTGATAATAATCACACTGCACTGTATAATAATACCGAGTCTCTATACACTGATAATAATCACACTGCACTGTATAATAATACCGAGTATCTATACACTGATAATAATCACACTGTACTGTATAATAATACCGAGTATCTATACAATGATAATAATCACACTGCACTGTATAATAATACCGAGTATCTATACACTGATAATAATCACACTGCACTGTATAATAATACCGAGTATCTATACACTGATAATAATCACACTGTACTGTATAATAATACCGAGTATCTATACAATGATAATAATCACACTGTACTGTATAATGATACCGAGTATCTATACACTGATAATAATCACCCTGCACTGTATAAAAATACCGAGTATCTATACGCTGATAATAATCACACTACACTGTATAATAATACTGAGTATCTATACACTGATAATAATCACACTGCTCTGTATAATAATACTGAGTATCTATACACTGATAATTATCACACTTTACTGTATAATAATAACGAGTATCTATACACTGATAATAATCACACTTTACTGTATAATAATACCGAGTATTTACACACTGATAATAATTACACTGCACTGTATAATAATACCGAGTATTTACACACTGATAATAATTACACTGCACTGTATAATAATACCTAGTATCTATACACTGATAATAATCACACTGCACTGTATAATGATACCGAGTATCTATACACTGATAATGATCACACTGCACTGTATAATAATACAGAGTATCAATACACTGATAATAATCACACTACACTGTATAATAATACTGAGTATCTATACACTGATAATAATCACACTGCGCTGTATAATAATACTGAGTATCTATACACTGATAATAATCATACTGCACTGTATAATAATACTGAGTATCTATACACTGATAATAATCACACTGCACTGTATAATAATACTGAGTATCTATACACTGATAATAATCACACTGCACTGTATAATAATACTGAGAATCTATACACTGATAATAATCACACTGCACTGTATAATGATAGCGAGTATCTATACACTGATAATAATCACACTGCACTGTATAATAATACCGAATATCTATACACTGATAATAATCATACTGCACCGTATAATAATACCGAGTATCTATACACTGATAATAATCACACTGCACTGTATAATAATACCGAGCAACTATACACTGATAATAATCACACTGCACTGTATAATAATACCGAGTATCTGTACACTGATAATAATCACACTGCACTGTATAATAATACTGAGTATCTATACACTGATAATTATCACACTGCACTGCATAATAATAACGAGTATCTATACACTGATAATAATCACACTGCACTGTATAATAATACTGAGTATCTATACACTGATAATAATCACACTTTACTGTATAATAATACCGAGTATTTACACACTGATAATAATTACACTGCACTGTATAATAATACTGAGTATCTATACACTGATAATAATCACACTGTACTGTATAATAATACCGAGTATCTATAAACTGATAATAATCACACTGCACTGTATAATAATACTGAGTATCTATACACTGATAATAATCACACTACACTGTATAATAATACTGAGTATCTATACACTGATAATAATCACTCTGCATTGTATAATAATACCGAGTATCTATGCACTGATAATAATCACACTGCACTGTAAAATAATACCGAGTATCTATACACTGATAATACTCACACTGCACTGTATAATAATACTGAGTATCTATACACTGATAATGATAACACTGCACTGTATAATAATACTGAGTATCTATACACTGATAATAATCACACTGCACTGTATAATAATACTGAGTATCTATACACTGATAATAATCACACTGCACTGTATAATAATACTGAGTATCTATACACTGATAATGATAACACTGCACTGTATAATAATACTGAGTATCTATACACTGATAATAATCACACTGCACTGTATAATAATACCGAGTATCTATACACTGATAATAATCACACTGCACTGTATAATGATACCGAGTATCTATACACTGATAATAATCACACTGCACTGTATAATGATACCGAGTATCTATACACTGATAATAATCCCACTGCACTGTATAATAATACAGAGTATCTATACACTGATAATAATCACACTGTACTGTATAATAATACTGAGTATCTACACACTGATAATAATCACACTGCACTGTATAATAATACTGAGTATCTATACACTGATAATAATCACACTGCACTGTATAATAATACTGAGTATCTATACACTGATAATAATCACACTGCACTGTATAATAATACTGAGTATCTATACACTGATAATAATCACACTGCACTGTATAATAATACCGAGTATCTATACACTGATAATAATCACACTGCACTGTATAATGATACCGAGTATCTATACACTGATAATAATCACACTGCACTGTATAATAATACCGAGTATCTATACACTGATAATAATCACACTGCACTGTATAATAATACCGAATATCTATACACTGATAATAATCACACTGCACTGTATAATGATACCGAGTATCTATACACTGATAATAATCACACTGCACTGTATAATAATACCGAGTATCTATACACTGATAATAATCACACTGCACTGTATAATAATACCGAGTATCTATACACTGATAATAATCACACTGCACTGTATAATAATACCGAGTATCTATACACTGATAATAATCACACTGCACTGTATAATAATACTGAATATCTATACACTGATAATAATCACACTGCACTGTATAATGATACCGAGTATCTACACACTGATAATAATCACACTGCACTGTATAATAATACTGAGTATCTATACACTGATAATAATCACACTGCACTGTATAATAATACCGAGTATCTATACACTGATAATAATCACACTGCACTGTATAATAATACCGAGTATCTATACACTGATAATAATCACACTGCACTGTATAATAATACTGAGTATCTATACACTGATAATAATCACACTGCACTGTATAATGATACCGAGTATCTACACACTGATAATAATCACACTGCACTGTATAATAATACTGAGTGTATATATACACTGATAATAATCACACTGCACTGTATAATAATACCGAGTATCTATACACTGATAATAATCACACTGCACTGTATAATAATACCGAGTATCTATACACTGATAATAATCACACTGCACTGTATAATAATACCGAGTATCTATACACTGATAATAATCACACTGCACTGTATAATAATACCGAGTATCTATACACTGATAATAATCACACTGCACTGTATAATAATACTGAGTATCTATACACTGATAATAATCACACTGCACTGTATAATGATACCGAGTATCTATACACTGATAATAATCACACTGCACTGTATAATAATACTGAGTATCTATACACTGATAATAATCCCACTGCACTGTATAATAATACCGAGTATCTATACACTGATAATAATCACACTGCACTGTATAATAATACCGAATATCTATACACTGATAATAATCACACTGCACTGTATAATAATACCGAGTATCTATACACTGATAATAATCACACTGCACTGTATAATAATACCGAATATCTATACACTGATAATAATCACACTGCACTGTATAATGATACTGAGTATCTATACACTGATAATAATCACACTGCACTGTATAATAATACCGAGTATCTATACACTGATAATAATCACACTGCACTGTATAATAATACCGAGTATCTATACACTGATAATAATCACACTGCACTGTATAATAATACCGAGTATCTATACACTGATAATAATCACACTGCACTGTATAATAATACTGAATATCTATACACTGATAATAATCACACTGCACTGTATAATGATACCGAGTATCTACACACTGATAATAATCACACTGCACTGTATAATAATACCGAGTATCTATACACTGATAATAATCACACTGCACTGTATAATAATACCGAGTATCTATACACTGATAATAATCACACTGCACTGTATAATAATACCGAGTATCTATACACTGATAATAATCACACTGCACTGTATAATAATACTGAGTATCTATACACTGATAATAATCACACTGCACTGTATAATGATACCGAGTATCTACACACTGATAATAATCACACTGCACTGTATAATACTGAGTGTATATATACACTGATAATAATCACACTGCACTGTATAATAATACCGAGTATCTATACACTGATAATAATCACACTGCACTGTATAATAATACTGAGTATCTATACACTGATAATAATCACACTGCACTGTATAATAATACCGAGTATCTATACACTGATAATAATCACACTGCACTGTATAATAATACTGAATATCTATACACTGATAATAATCACACTGCACTGTATAATAATACCGAGTATCTATACACTGATAATAATCACACTGCACTGTATAATAATACTGAGTATCTATACACTGATAATAATCACACTGCACTGTATAATAATACTGAGTATCTATACACTGATAATAATCACACTGCACTGTATAATGATACCGAGTATCTATACACTGATAATAATCACACTGCACTGTATAATAATACTGAGTATCTATACACTGATAATAATCCCACTGCACTGTATAATAATACCGAGTATCTATACACTGATAATAATCACACTGTACTGTATAATAATACTGAGTATCTACACACTGATAATAATCACACTGCACTGTATAATAATACTGACTATCTATACACTGATAGTAATCACACTGCACTGTATAATAATACTGACTATCTATACACTGATAATAATCACACTGCACTGTATAATAATACTGAGTGTATATATACACTGATAATAATAACACTGCACTGTATAATAATACCGAGTATCTATACACTGATAATAATCACACTGCACTGTATAATAATACAGAGAATCTATACACTGATAATAATCACACTGAACTGTATAATAATACTGAGTATCTATACACTGATAATAATCACACTGCACTGTATAATAATACCGAGTATCTATACACTGATAATAATCACACTGCACTGTATAATAATACCGAGTATCTATACACTGATAATAATCACACTGCACTGTATAATAATAGAGAATCTATACACTGATAATAATCACACTGAACTGTATAATAATACTGAGTATCTATACACTGATAATAATCACACTGCACTGTATAATAATACCGAGTATCTATACACTGATAATAATCACACTGCACTGTATAATAATACCGAGTATCTATACACTGATAATAATCACACTGCACTGTATAATAATACAGAGAATCTATACACTGATAATAATCACACTGCACTGTATAATAATACCGAGTATCTATACACTGATAATAATCACACTGCACTGTATAATGATACCGAGTATCTATACACTGATAATAATCACACTGCACTGTATAATAATACAGAGTATCTATACACTGATAGTAATCACACTGCACTGTATAATAATACTGAGTATCTATACACTGATACTGATCACACTGCACTGTATAATTATTGCTCTGCAGTATGATCCTGTTACGAGTTTCATATTGAACATACAGAAAACACTGTATTCCTCTGGTGATGTAGCAGTTAAGTTGCACAGGTCATATATCTGGGTGCCTGGTACACACACAACACATACAGGGAAGTAGGTGTACCTGGTGTTCTTGTCTCCTCCTCCCTCCTCAGTGGTGTGATCTAGAGCCTTCCCCCTGCCCTCTACCTGTTAGCTCGGTGACTCCCTGTATGAAGCAGGTGTGGATGATCTGAACCAGTGCCAGCTGGCGCCCAGTACTGTATGTACCTTCTGTATGTGACTTCAGGGACATCCCAAGTTAAAATCTGCACTGGTCGCAATACTGCTAAGCTTCAGTATAAGATAAGATTTAGAGAAAGTGTCACCTTCTTCTGATCTAATCATTTCTTGATTCCGACCCTCAGACCAATGTGAAATGCAATATTTAGCTCTTCTGCCTAATCACCAGTAATTCTAAGGCCTGCTTAAAGATTGTGCTTTTATGATATTGACAGTGTAATAGTAATACGTATATGGGCTTGAGCAGGGGCGTAACTAGGAAAGACTGGGCCCCATAGCAAACTTTTGACTGGGCCCCCCCCCCCTCTGCTGGGTATCACACAACCCCCCCCCCCCCCTTGTAGATAGTGCCTCCCTATAGATTCCACCACACAGCGCCCCCCTATAGATAGCACCATACACAGCCCCCTGTAGATAACGCCATACAGACCCCCTCTGTAGATAACGCCATACAGCCCCCTCTGTAGATTACGCCATACAGCCCCCCCCCAAAAAAAAAAGCGGCCTATAGTTTGTCCTACAAAAGACATGCATCCCCTATCCACAGGATAGGGGATACATGTGTGATCGCTGGCAGCGATAAGGAGACCGAAAGTCCCCCGAAGTTCTCCATGACTAACCTCGGACTTCTGGCGTCTGCGCAGTTCAATAAAAATGAAAGGAGCGCTGGTCACGCATGCGCACAAGCACGACCGGTGCGCAAGTCATTTCCATGGAGCTGCAGACAGACTACGGAAGTCCGAGGTTTGCCATGGAGAACTTAGGGGGGACTTTCGGTCCCCCGTTCTCCTCATCGCTGGGCGTCCCAGCGATCCCACATGTATCCCTATCCTGTGGTTAGGGGATGCATGTCTTTTGTAGGAACAACCCCTTCAGTGGCGTCTCGCTGTAGCAGCCATAGCGGCTGCTAGCGGAGCCTGCGGCCATGGGAGGGGCCGTGCCGGCGGGTGGCACGGGCCCCCTCATGCTGCAGGCCCCGTAGAAGTCGCTACGGCTGCTATAGCGGTAGTTACGCCACTGCGCATAGGTTTGTACGGCGTAAAACTACAGCTCCCAGCATGGCCGAAACAATGATAAGGATATGCTGGGAGATGCGGTTTCACAAAAAAAAATCATACCACCATCATCTCGCTGCAGATCATACAGTGACTACAATACTGATTAGAGGCAGAATAAACATTTACATTAAGTGACTCACCGGTGACGTCTCAGATTCTAGTTCTTTTCTTCTCACTCCGGTTCAGACATCTATGATGGATTTCTCCCGGCCATGACCCATTTCTGCAGTTTTCCGTTTAGATGTCTTCAGCTTCTCACTTTTAAAACATTTATGCACCTGTAAACAAAGTTAAAATTCTCAACACCTCTAAATATAACTGTCACACACACACACACCGTGCCCCCTGTAGATAGTGCCCCCTGTAGATAGTGACCTACATAGAAGCCCCTGTAGATAGTGCCCACATATGGACTCCAGAGCTGCAAGGCAATAGTGCTAACCACTGAGCCACCGTGCTGCCCTACATATAGCTTCCCCTATAGTTAGTGCTCCGCGTATAGCCCACCTCTGTAGATATTGTCCCACATATAGCCCACCCCTGTAGACTGCGCACTACATATAGCCACCCTGTTGCTAGTGCCCCACAGGTAACCCACCCCTGTATATAGTGTCCCACACATAGCCCACCCCTATAGAAAGTACCCTAAAAAATAGCTCCCCTATAGATAGTGCTCTACATATAGCCCACCCCTGTATAGTGTCTCACATATACTGCCCCACATATAGACCCCCCTGTAGATAGTGGCCCACATCCCCACATACAGACCTCCCCTGTAGCTAGTGCCCCACATATAGACCCCCCCCTGTATATAGTGGCCCACATATAGACCCCCCTGTATATAGTGGCCCCCACCCCCACATATAGACCCCCCTGTAGCTACTGCCCCACATATAGACCCCCCTATATATAATAGCCCACATAAAGACGACCCCCCCTGTAGATAGACCCCCCCCACTATAGATAATGCCATTCACATTTTTATGAGGAAAAAAATATATAAAGTTGACATACTCACATTCTCCGGTTCCCACGCTGTTCACTGGCGATGCAGACATGCTCTCTTCTGAGCATGTCTGCAGGAGCTGAACGAGCGTCCTCCAATGACGCTGATTGGCGGGGCAGAATGACTTGCCCCGCCAATCAGCACCTTCCAAGCATGGAAGCGGCGCGATGATGTCATCGCGCCGCTAGCCAATCAGTGTCATTGTAAGGCACTGGATGGTCAGGCACGGAACATGCCCGGCCATTCAGTGCTAATACATGTATTTGGCTGCCGCTAGCACCGGGGCCCCCTCCGGTGCTAGCGACACCTACAGGCATGAGAGTGCCTGTGTAAGGCTCGTCCGCGCGGGCCCCACAGTAGCGGTGCTACCCCTGTAGCAGCCATAACGGCTGCTAGCGGCGCCACCGGGCATTTGGGAGGGCGTGTCGGCTGGCGGCACGGGCCCCCTCAAGCCCCGGGCCCCGTAGCAGCCGCTACTGCTGCTACCGCGGTAGTTACGCCACTGGGCTTGAGAAAGGCCATCGTATGGCTGAAACCTCACCTTCCTTGTATGTGCGATCGTGGATGGAGTAAAGGCAAAACTATTTTCTGGAATCTGGTGCAGTGGCAATTTTGGACAGAGTATTACAGTAATAAAACATAGCCAAGTATCAGCATAGGGTACAATGAGATCCATCCACCTCCATAAGAGACCAGCCACATCATAACAACTTCTGTTTTCAATGACATATATCCTGCCATGTTTTTGAAGAGTTGGACCTCCAGGCCAGTTCCCAAGCTGTAAGGAATTGGCCGATATCATACAAGACCAATGGAAGATATTGGTTATAGACATACTAACATAAATACATACGTACATTCTTCATGGTTCATGTCGGGGGGGGGGGGGGGGGTTCCAACCAGGGCCAGTACACTTTCATTAGGACTGTAAGAACCGGTCGGTCCGTGATGGTGATTTTCCTGGAAATTATGATTGTACTTAGGTCTAGTGTCTGTAGGATCCGGTCAAATGGAGAGCAGTGATGTAACTAACCCGGGTATTTATACAAAACTGCTGAGGAACAATTCCTTGACCTAAGGTATTTAAAGACTTCCCAGCCAATGTAGAAATATGGCAATACTGGTCTAACAGGGAATGAGTATACATAAATCATCGACTATATAAAGACCTCATCAATTACTACAAGGGCAAGATAGTTAGTGTTGGCATTTAGGGGTTAGGGGTAGCACGGTAGCTATAGGGGGTGCAGAGAATGCTATAGGGGACCAAAAGACCACACAAGAAGGCACCAGTATTATAAATGGCACATGGTAGTTGGGGGCCCTGTTAAAGATTTAGCATTGGGGCCCTGTAGCTTCAAGTTACATGTCTGGTAACACCTACCTTCCAAATGTAGGCAATACCTTACAAATGTTGATAATTTTGTAGCGTCCAAGCCAATTCGTGAAGTTTTTGAAACCTTCTTCACCTCAGCCAATGTGTGAGATGTTGGGAACTCTGTGGCTGGCACTTTTGTGGACACACTGTTGTTGGTACTGTCATGGCAGCACTGTTGCTTCAACTAATATCGAGGTACTGTAAGAACTCATATGCAGGAGACATATGGAAAATCTACTGTACGGATTGCACCTATTGTTTACCTCAGAAGGTAGGAAGGTGCTGAAATTGACTTGTCTAATTCCCTGATAGGACACATAGATAGTCGGCAGACGTCTCCTGTTTTGTTTCCTTCTTCATTTGCCTCATCCGTTGTGGCTCTCAGCACTGGAGGGCCACACTAGGTAGACAATAGAGTATGTGCACGCCTGTTGAAAGCACAGAAGCCAATGACAAATTAACCTTACTGATTCAGGTCCTCTACCTGGTTACACCATTTCTGTAATAAACCATGTGCTTCAATCTACTGAACATATGTGGTCACCAAATGCTCTAGTCTAGAACATGAGAATGGAGGGTTTTCATACATCCTCATTTAGGCGACCACATTGAACATAAGGATACAGATTTTCCGAGGTCCAAACATAGGTCATCACGTCAGTAGTAGACACATCAGATCACCGTTGGCTCAAGGGATCTCTATGGTAGCGGGCATAGCCGTTGTTATGGGGCCCAGCAGCTAAGGAGGCTTACCTTCACTCCCACATGGCCAATAGTGGACATGATAGAGTGGGCCCCTATTCCAAATAGTCACGGGGCCCATGGATAATGAGACTGTCACAGGACCTGCAGAGGATGGTGTGGACCCATTGTGTCACCAAGGGATTTAACATGGCGCTAAACTGAGGGAGCAGAGTCTACAGGAACCGCAGGTATTCAGCCTTTAACCCCTAATCAGGGATCTGGAATTTGCAGCAAGGAAATCCCAGGTTGCTACTCCCAGAGTAGTTTCCTTTGGCAACGGCTGACGTTAACAGGAGTATAGCATAAGTCAGGGAAGGCGGCAGACGGGAACTCACAGTTGATAGAGCCAAAGGTTAAGGCAGGCTGCAGAGGATCTCCACTGGTCACAAACAAGAGAACAGGACAGGTGGCAGGCAAGGATGTTCAAAGGTACAGGCAGAGGTCAATTACAGGAAATCCAGGGGGAACCTAATTGCTCTGTTAAGGTAGTGGTGTGAGGGGAAACTTTTTACAGCTGAAAAAGCTGTGTAGTAATTTGGCGCCCGCTGGCCTTTTAAGGGAGGAAGGGTCAGCGCACTAGGAAGAGGCTGAGATGCAGAAGGACAGCAGAGGCGATCACAGTCGTGACCAGACCGGAGAGAGGGACGCTTGCGACATTTGCCAGGAGTCAGAAGACACCGTGGAGAGGTAAGTATATAGGAACATCTGAAATGTTTATACTGAACTCAGTGTAGGCAATAAAGAACGCAAAATAAACCAGGGGTGCACATGGAGGTGAGGGAGACCCATAGCAAATATTAAAATGGGGTCGCCTTCTAGTGCTGGTTAACACTACCCCACTCCTAACCACCTGGGACTGGGGGACTTGCTGCTCATTGGTGCTCATTCGCCCCCTTGATCCCACACTTTTGTTTGCTAATGTTGCAGGACCTGTTGAAGGCTCTCACAACAAATGAATGTCTCCAATTGTGAACTCCCTCCTCATCTGGCATCGGGTGTGGATATTCACTAGTGCATGCTGGGCAGCACAGTTGCTGGGTCCTATGCTAATTAATATAATGATACTCTCTGGGCATCGTATGCTAGAAGAGGCTGGACGCAGCTGCAGGCTTAAGGGAAGCCGACATGACCGTCCTGGTAGGGAAAGGGTTAATGTTACGAGGTCAGGGAAAGTTGAAGGAGCTGAAGGAGGGACGGGGAGGAGTTAAGGGGGGCGGGGGGGCCGTTACTGCGCTTCCCGCTGTTTCTCGGCATTGAGCCGGAAGCAGCGGGAGGAGTAACACACATTAAGCAAAGCTCCCACCCTCCCACCCTTGTTTTGTTACTCCTTAGGTCTTATGTACGTCTGTCTATGAGCGTTTTGTTTTATTTTGTGTGCTTATTTAACATGTTTTTCTTTTTTCCGGAGTAGGTTCTGTTGTCATGGCAGCTGGCGGGGGGAGTCCTTGAGGCCAGTCAGTACAAAATGGTGGGGGGGTCGCATCGGGGGTATGCGTCCCCCAAAAAAGGTACATGGTTGAAGACTTCATCGGGTGTTATCCCTTTGAAGTGGTCTTCTGGTAGAAGGTATGTCACTTGAAGGCTTCATCGGGTGTTATCCCTTTGAAGTGGACTTCTAGTGGTCGGTATATCACTTGAGGGCTTCATCGGGTGTTATCCCCTTGAAGTGGACTTCTAGTGGTTGGAGCCATCTGCAGAGGTGAACGGTGCTTCCGAGCTGGTTTACGGCTGGAGGTAATTAGTGGTTTGCAGATGGCTAATTCGGTGTGTTCTTGAAAGGAACATCTGAAGGGGCTTCAAGGACTTCCTCTGCTCGGGTTAATGTTAACGTTTAATTGTTATTTATGATTCTGACCCATGTTGGGTCATGTGAATTATTAGGAGGAATTCTCTGGTGGATTCCTAACTAGTTATCCGAATGTTTCGGATTTAAATTGTTTTTATAAAACTGTGAAATTAATAAACGGCTGCTGTGGCCATTTCACATCCAACCTCGGTGTCATGTGTCGTTACTAAATGGGGGTGGGGGATAGTATGGTTTAAGGTTAACACACGACTCTACCTAGGCAGGTCATGACCTGGCACCGCCCACCATGCACTTGTGTGCCTCCGCTCCCAATGTCAGAGCAAGGTTTATTTTCTTTGCAGCGCCATTACAGGTTAAAAATTTAAATCAATGTACTGTCTGAGTAACATGTGAATCTACCAGGTCCACAAAGAGAGAGAGAGATGCTCTGGATAATCGATGCAGGTTACAAGAAGGGACACACTCTATTAACTTAAAATGTCCTAATAGCGTACTTGAGAATTGTTTTTCTAAAACTAGAAAACCCCTTTAATCTGTTGACAACGCCTGACGTCTATGCTCGTCATGAGTGGCTGTACGTTGCCACATTATGATCCCGGGGTCACAACGAGTGTGCCTGCGCAATCAGGAAAGGGGCAACAGCTGTAATATACAGCCGCAGCCTCACTCTAAGGCCTCGCTTACACGAGCGTGATATACGTGCGTGCGATGCGCGAGCTTTTCACGCGTGTCGTACGCACCTATATTAGTCTATGGGGGCATGCAGACAGTTCGTGACTTTTGCTCAGCGTGTGTCCGCTGGAAAAAAACTCACGACATGTCCTATCTTTGT
This sequence comes from Rhinoderma darwinii, assembly GCF_050947455.1. NCBI lineage: Eukaryota > Metazoa > Chordata > Amphibia > Anura > Rhinodermatidae > Rhinoderma > Rhinoderma darwinii. Next base: position 396,847,783 of record NC_134689.1, on the reverse strand, counting down.
GCGCTGTTCGCGCATCACGCACCCATTGAAGTCAATGGGTGTGTGAAAACCACGCATGCCGTACGGAAGCACTTCCGTGCGAACTGCGTGATTCGCGCAACAGCAGTCAAACTCTGAATGTAAACAGAAAAGCACCACGAGCTGTTAAGTGCCTTTTGCGCACGCAAAACGCCACGTTTTTTGCGTGCGCAAAACGCACACGCTCTTGTAAATAAGGCCTTACGGCTAATGTACTGGCATATAGATGTTTGTCAGTACCTAAAAGTTAAAAAATCAAAATGAAAAATCCCCCAATGGGATTAAAAAAATGTTTAAATGAATTAAAATAAGAAAAGGTAAAATAAAGGAAATCTCTAAAAAAATTAAACACAAATGCAAATTTTTTACAATTAATAAACATAATAAAACATAAGTCCCAAAAGATGTGATAATATACACATATTTGGTATTGTCACAACCATAAAAACCTGCACAACAAATTTATAGCATAAGTTATGATGTTTATGCTTTAAAAAAAAAAAAAAAACCTGCAGCAGAACTGTTTTTTTTTTTCAAATAAAAGTTTAGATAAATTAAACGATAATGTTAATTTAATGTACCAAAAAATAGCACCCACATAAAGTACAACTTGTCCTGCAAAAAACAGTCTCCTAGAACTATGTCGAGCAAAAAATAAAAAAATTATGAGCGCCGGGATGCAAAGAGGGAAATATAAAAAAATTGTTTTGTCCTCAAGGCCAAAATTGTCCGTGTTCTAGAGCGGTTAAGGCCAGAATCACACACAGAGTTTTGATGAAGGTTTAGGTGCAGTTTTTGGCTCCGTTTTTTTTAGACAAACACAGGAGTGGGCAGAACAGAATAGAGATGCCTCAATCTTTTCTTTATACTTTTCCTTCCTTTTGTATCTGCTTTTGGAGAAAAAAAGAACGAGAAACTGCACCAAAAACTGTGTGTGTGTGTGTGATCCTGGCCTAAGGCACACACTGCCTGAATGTACTATTATAGGTAAATATTTTACATCCTTTCTGGCCACCAAGTTGTTTGCAGTACATGGCTACTCCCTGAAGGACAACACAACGGCCGTCATAGCCATAAAAGTCTGCAAACGCGAGTAATGACTTAACATAATGGCCCAATTGTGTTTCTACCACACTTTTTTGGGGTGAGGTAGAAACACAAACCTTTCCCCATCTTTTTTGGTCTCTATGCTATATAATCACAAAATACCTGGCCCTATATACCACGATGTTGCCAAGCAGATATGACTCCACAGTCAGTACAACCTGAAGGCTATATCCAATGACATTAACAATCTGTAATTCCCATCACCATGATTACTATGTGGTAATGTCCCTTAGGCTGGGTTCACACGACCTATTTTCAGGCGTAAACGAGGCGTATTATGCCTCGTTTTACGCCTGAAAATAGGGCTACAATACGTCGGCAAACATCTGCCCATTCATTTGAATGGGTTTGCCGACGTACTGTGCAGACGACCTGTAATTTACACGTCGTCGTTTGACAGCTGTCAAACGACGACGCGTAAATTGTCTGCCTCGGCAAAGAAGTGCAGGACACTTATATACATTATATGCAGGGCACTTCTTTGCAACGTAATTTGAGCTGTTCTTTATTGAACTCAATGAAGAGCAGCTCAAGATATACGAGCGTCACAGACGCCTCGTATATTACGAGGAGCTGCTTTTACGGCTGAAACGACGCAGCTGTTTTCTTCTGAAAACAGGCTGTCATTTCAGCCGTAAATGACAGCTAGCGTATGAACATACCCTTACCATACATCACATGGGTACTATGTAAGTTTTTTCTTTTGAGAGGCATTAGAATGAGTTTAAAGGAACACTCCATCCAAAACAGATTTATTGGGGGGATTTACCAAGCTAAAGATGGCAGAATTCTGGCTCAATTTACGAAAAGGTTGCAGCGGATTTATTATGTGTTTTAGACATATTTTGCGCCTTACTAGATAGTCTTGAAAAGTGTCTAGAAAAGGGGGTGTGGTTTGACATATAGGGCATGGCTTAAAATGCATTAAAGTGCACTAGAAATTTTGGCACAAAATATTGGTCTATAGTAAGAAAGCCAAGAGGCAGCCTAAGGAAAAGTGTCTAACATGTCTAGCAACATGCACCACTGTGATGGCGCATCTTCTGCCTACCTGGTCTGGTTTTAAGCTTACTTAGTTGAAGACCGTAATAACAAATCTGCCCTATTGTGTTATGCCTATTGCAGGGCCTTAAGGGGCGGAGCATGACACAGGAATTCTCTGTGTTCTTTCCTGTGTCATGCACCGCCCCCTCAGGCCCTGCAGTAGGTATAACAGAATGTATAATTTTTGCCTACAGTGCTCCTTTCATACATAGTGGGGCATTAGACTGACACATATGTGAATGAGTACATGTCCAGTCAGAGGTGTGTATGGTTGTAGTGGTGACATTTTCCTTTCAGCACTGTCACAAGATATCAGAGGGTGAGAAATAACTCTAGATACTAAATAAGAGATATCGTGAGAGCGTTAGTCCAGTTTACACATGATATTTGCTGGAAGAGGTATCACAAGATGTCAGAAGGGAGAAAGTATAAAGGTTAATTCATTCATTACTTGCTATGACACAGCAGATCTCAAGAAATTGAGTAAACAGGTTAACTGTTACACTACTGTCAACGGCATACCACATGATCCACTTTATTTTTCACGTAGACTTTGCTGAGAGCTGGACTCACATATATGTTCTAAAGAATCAAGACTCCAGAACCGAGAGCCATGGCCCAGCTGGGTTGGAGGATTGGTTGGCTACATGGAAGACTCCCTATTGGCTTTGTATAGAGAGACAATTCACTTGTTCTCTGTGCTATTGCCCACTAGTCATGGTACAATGGCGACCTCAATGTTTCCTTATGGGACAAAAAGTAATATGATTTACGATTAATATCCAACATTGTTCACGCTGTATCACTGTTGATCCCTTTCTGCAGATTTTAGGTGTACTTTGTTTTTTTTTTTAAAGAGGCCTTGATGGACTTGTTGCGGCCATATGTTTTTTTTTTAATGTCTATAAGATTAAAAAGGCTACATACAATGCGTTTTGGTTTGTGCCGTTTCTGGGGTCAGCAGCATTTTTTTTATAATGCAACAGGTTCTGGTTATGGCATTTTTAGCTGGTGTTTCTCTCATAGGCTACTCTAAAGAAAAATGTTGAAAAAACTCTTGAAATTCATGGCTGCTAAAATAGTGTGTGCAAATAAGGCCTAAAAAGCTTCTCCTTCTAAATATACCTTTTGAAAAATCTGATTTCTAGAGCAAACCGAGATGGTGAAGGACATGGTTTTGACAGCTGCTGCCAAACTTGGTTATCCCTACTCTGCTATTAGCAGTGTGCCAATCCAGCTTTAAGCGAAATATCTAGGTCTTGAGTCTGGTTGCTATAGATACATTGCCTAACAACCACAGGCTTTCAATGTAATCGTCAGGAGACATCTACCTAGCAACCAGGACTTCTCAGATTACCTTTCCGCTCAAGGCAGAATGTTCACTCTAAGGCTGGGTTCACACGACCTATTTTCAGACGTAAACGAGGCGTATTATGCCTCGTTTTACGCCTGAAAATAGGGCTACAATACGTCGGCAAACATCTGCCCATTCATTTGAATGGGTTTGCCGACGTATTGTGCAGACGACCTGTTATTTACGCGTCGTCGTTTGACAGCTGTCAAACGACGACGCGTAAAAATACAGCCTCGTCAAAAGAAGTGCAGGACACTTCTTTGGACGTTTTTGGAGCTGTTTTCTCATAGACTCCAATGAAAAGAGCTCCAAAAACGGACGTAAAAAACGCCGTGAAAACGGCGCGAAAAACGCCGCGAAAAATGCGAGTTGGTCACAAAACGTCTGAAAAGCAGGGTCTGTTTTCCCTTGAAAACAGCTCTGGATTTTCAGACGTTTTTGGTCACTACGTGTGCACATACCCTAATAAGAAGCAGCAATGAGTGTTGCCAAGACTGTATTGTGTCTTCCTCTGTCTATTTCTACCGCATTAACCCAAGTTTTGCGAAAAACTAATTTAGACAAAAAACCTCTTTAAAAGGGCTCAGATGGTTGAGTGTGCGATCTTTCTTTCTAGTCCTCTTCATTAACTTGTCAAAAAAGCAGCTGGTACATAGCACTGCCTTTCTCATCATTTATCAAATCATATATTAAGGGTGGTCATAAACCGACTTCTCATCAATACTGCAGATATGCCCATATCCAAGTCTCCGATTCTTCCCTTTTCTCAGACAGATGATGTGAAATAAAGTATAAATATTATGTAGAATATGTCTTGGCCACTGTATACCAACAATTCAGGAATACACTTGGTAACAACGGCAAATTTGCATAACAAATTGTATTCTGCGGTTGTCACTGAATCTCCTCCAAGCTGCTCCCGGTCTCCAGTAGATGATGTAAGGCTAATGACAACCAATCATCTCTGCCCTTAATTCAGTGGACTGGAGTTGGCACTCTGCCTGTGAAATGCATGCTGCTGCACAGGGCAGTTTACTGCCTCCCTTGGGCCTTAGACTTGCAGCAAAGGCTCTCCAGCATCCTGTTCACAATTTTGAATAATTTATATAACTAAAGCTTCTGAAAGAATGTTTTTTTTTTTTTTCCACACCTCCCTTTCTGATGTCCAGGTAAAGCATCATGGGACACGCAGTAAGTAGAGCTACTGTGATTTTTACAGTGGTGGTAATGAGATGGATTATTCCTTTCTAAAGAGCAAGTGAGAGGTTTCATGGGGGGAGATAGGTTATAATGTGGCCTAGGTGAGGGGGTGGTGGGCATGATGTTCAAGTGTTTCTCTCTGAATTGTGAAATGATATCAAAAGCAAGTAGAATAATTGGGACCCTTTTTGGTGCTGTTGGTTCCATCCACAGATTGACAGCCTTCTCATCAGCCCACGCACGATTGTAAAAACAATTTACCACATGGAATATATGCTTATACAGGAGGATATTTATAAAAGTATTTTTATTAGAACATGTTTTAGAATAACAACTATTTTCTAGCTTGTCGGATGCCAAATTGACATCAAATTATAACAATTATAGAATATATGATTGCAGATATCGAGTGTTGAGAAGAGGTATAACATCAGATATGGTCTTAAAGGAAACAAAAAACACTCGGCAACATGGATAAGGTGTTATTCCTACTGCGAGTCTGAGGGGCGGAGCATGACAAGAATTCTCTTTGGTGTTCTTTGAATATTTGTTATGCTCCACCCCTTCAGGCCCTGCACTAAGAATAACACCGCGTATCAGTTTTTCCCAGAGTTTTCCTTTAAGTAATTCCATCCAAAATTAATGAATGATGAGTTTGAGTTTGACTATAGCCAGTCTCACATAAGTGTAACACGGGCACATTTCTGTCCCCGTACCACGTCCACAAATTCCAGCTGGAATGCATGTCTAATGACCCGAACTATGACCTATGATGCGGTTAGTTCAGTTATTAGACCCGCAGTCAAGCCGGGATTTGCAGCCGTAATGTGGGAACAGAAACACGCTTGTATTGTGTTCATGTGAAACTGGCTTAAGTCCTCTGACTGGGGCCTCAGGCATTACCTCATGTATCAACATATGTGTTAGAGAATAGCAACCAATCAGATTACTGCTTTCCTTTTTATAGTGCGGAGCTCTAATTGGTTGCGTTGGAGGCTTCAATGAGACATGGCATGGGACTATTTCCCGTAAGAGGGCTTGCTTTTGTTTTTTAATGTACAATCACTGGAAATTCTAATTTCTTTGACTCTTGTTTATTGTAACTTACTAAGCTCTAAACCATGTGTATCCTTTTTAAATTTTGGATGGAGTTGTCCTTTAAATTTGACCGATAACCCACCAACAATAGGAAGCCATAACTTGATCCTGAATAATTATTCCAGGATCCCAATCGATCTTTCATTCGAACTTAAGAATAAAAACACAAAGACAATTTACAAATAAATAAATTATATATTAAACTTTTTTTCCCCATACATAATACAACTAAGTACATGTATATACAATGCAGAAAATATGTGCAAAACAACAGTACAGAAAATATTTACACCCTTCACGTAAAAATAAAGCAAAAAGCAAACGAAATCTCTTCACAGGATCAGGCAGGGAGTTTTGATTTCAATACTGTATTAAAAGATTGGCTAACTTCTACATGGTGAAAAGAGAGACGAAAGGCATGGATTAAAATCAGGACCTTTGTAGTGGTGGAGAGTAAAACGGGACGTAAATCTTCAATAATTATCAATGGCAACCAGTAAAATCAATGGGCATTCATGTAAAGCCCCCCCCTACCGATAACAGCTGATCCCAAGCCGCAGAAGCCCCCCCATGATCAGCCACTCACCAGAGAAATATTACAATAGAAATGACCAACCCCTTTAATAGACATGGAGGTGTATCTACCAGATACCATTAGTTTTTTTTTTAGCAGGGTCTGCCTAGCAAATGTCTTTGGGCAGCCTAAAACGGCAATACACATGGCAGCTGCTTATCACCCACTGACTCCTTAAAACGAATGGGTTTGGGGAAATTAGCCATCTTCAACGCCGGTTTTCCCCCCGACAGTTATTGAATGTCTATCAATTATCCAGCAGTCTCTCGTGCAATAAAAGTTGATATTTCAAGTACTAATTGCACATTAAGGCAACACGGTAACAAACAGGCTCTTCTGGTGTAGGTAGCACCACTTAAAATAGTTGTTTTTTATCATTGTAACCTCATTAGAAGAAATAAAGCTTAGAGGACCTGTCACTAGGTCAGATAAATTGGACTGGTTAAGTGACCTGAAGGGTGCGGTCTCTCTGAACCCAGGGATAGTTGTTTTTTTCTTCTGGACCCCAACAGTGTTGGCTCCTTATATACCCATTTGCTGTAGTTAGCCAACGGGGTGGAGCTAGATTTCATGCTTCTGATGCTGACCAATCAGTGCGAAGCAGATTGAAGGTAAATGCAGCAAATTAGCATATAGGGAGCAAACACAAACAGTGTGCCATAACTCTGGAACAGGTGGGGTCCAGGAAGAAAAAAAATAAAAAACAGTGCTCTAATCAGGTAGACAGAGCTATTCAGGTCAGTAAACAATTCGTGACAGGTCTTCTTTAACAAAACAGCCAAACTTCCCAGATTCCATACGTCAAAACTTTTTCTCTACCATCATACCCCGTTGGATACTGGCAGATGAAAATAAAATTCAAACATGTGCAAATAAAAAAGACAAGAAAAAAAAATATTTACAAAATACTTTGAGACCAACAAAGTGCAACAGGAAGGATGGGTTTTCAGAGAATAGAGGATCGAAAGCAAAAGGTGGTAGTCGGTTAGGCACTTCTGGTTGATTTGTGGCCTTTTCTGGTTTGCTACATTGCAGCTTGGGAAGGCAGAGCCTATAGAAAAAAAATATATGGCTGTATTTCCAAACCCGAGCTTAACCTCTGAGTATACATCCACATTTCCATACAAGCTTCCCTCTGCTCCGCATGTCTCTCCAGTTCAATGTTTCACTCTTTTAGTGTTTGAGAACGGTTTTGTGCTTTTTAAAGCAAAACATAATGTAAACACCGGCAGGGTCATCCCTATTAGTCCTTCATAGTCCCCCAGTGCGTAGATTTCTATTTAATTCTCCAGTCTCCTCCCAACCTTCACAGACCTTTTCATTGTAGTCCTTCATGTACAAGTAGTGGTTCTTGCAATATAGATAGAGGTGCCAGGGAGGAGATAAATGGCACATCATCATCAACATCATCCTCATCATCATCATAAATAATTCTCAGAAAAATAGAGTAACTGCAGTCTCTGGGCATTGTGTTCAGTGGTTTGGTTGGTAGAGTAACAAAAAAAAAAAAAGCCAAAAACAAAAGTTTAAAAATTCTCAAGAACTCCAGATTGTGTCGGAGGGTATCGCTGTATGGACGGTACATTTTTGGGTTTAGCAGTCATATCCCCTGATATAATTGAGCAGCAGAGTTTGGTGATAGGCACGTTTGGTTAAGGTTTCAAGCGATATCGTCTTCCAAGCTCACCATCTGCCTCTGTGAAGACAAGATAAAAGATAGGATCATGTTAAGTTGGTAACGCCAGACTACGCTTACTAACGTTCACTAACAAGGTGACAACACCTCACATATAGATCTAGCTTATCTTTTGATTGTAAAGCGGACCACAGACATAACATGGCAGTCAGATGCTCCAAGCGCCATGCACATTCAGATCACCTAAAAGCATATAAATACATATTTGCAACTTGTAGACAGAAGCGTAAGCTTCGGTGCCAGCTTACCTTAAGGGGTACAACAGTGATCAGCCTCAAGGGGTACAACAGTGATCTGTCTAGGGGTGGTCTGAGATAACCATGGATATGAATATTGACTGATTCTGTCAAAATCGACAGGATCAGACAGTAGTCATCTAATATCTAGAGGGGGCCCAAAGCAACGGTAAACCTAAGTAACATGCTGTTTTAAGGGGGGTGGACTCATCTCAACAACGCCTTTCCATCAGCACTATTAGGGCATATGGATATTATAGAGGGGTCCAGAGGAAGAGCCAAGCAGTGGTTCTTGGTCTGCTGGACAAGGTCTGTTCATGTGTTAAAGTGGTCGCTCCAAGGGAAATGAACAGCCGGCAAGGGTGGTTCTCATATTAAAGGGGTTATCGGTGATAGACTGTAAAGTGATTCTTACAAAATTAAAGTAATTTTGGCCATAGAAACGATTTTATTTCTTAAATACTTACTGAAGGATAGGTGTATCCATCCTGACTTCGGCATATGTGAATTTCATCGTCTTCTGTTGTTTTCTGGTATACAGGATTGTCAAAGTGAATAGTATTCGTGTTTTTCAATCTCCATTTTCTCCACAAGAGGAAGCCTCCGAATGAAAGTAGGCACAGTATAACTGAAAGAAAGAAAAAAAAAAAAAAGAGGGAAGCACTATTAGATTATTCTATAAAACATGTGGAACCGGGAAATCCTGCACAATGCAACACGTCACTTTCATTCTACAGTAAAAAAAAACAACTCACCAACAGGGATGACAGCGTAGATAGCGTTGGAATGGGATTCTGCAGTCTCCATTCTGACCTCATTATTCCCAACTGTTAACAAAACCATCATCAAATTCAGTAAAAACTTCACATCTCCCTTGAATTCTATTTTTACATCAGGATTAGTTTTTTATGAGCTGGTTTCTACCTAATTATTACATTCTAATATTTCCTATTTGATAAGTACCTGGGTGTGAATCTGTGGCACTTTTAAGTCCTGGAGTAGAAAGATCATGGTTCCGCTTTGCGCTTTGTGTGGCGCTTGTTCTAGTGGTTGGTTGGGTAGTGGTTGTTGTAACAGTGGTTAGCAGCCTTGTTGTAGGCTGTTCGGGCTTAGTAGTAGGCGGCCTCCTTGGTGGCGTAGTGAGAAGTTTTGCTAGAGTTGTACTCTTGGGAGTTGTGACTGGAGAAATGGTTGTTGTTATGACAAGAGGTGAGGTAACAGAGGCGTCTGAAGATGTTGGTTCTGTGGAGACAAGGATGACATTTCTAGATCATCCTGCATTTTATTAACAGTTTTTGTTGTTTTCATATTATTTAAAAGGAACATTCCAATTCCAGGCAAAACTGATACATCAAAAAGAGGTGTCAGGCACCTCCCCCTTCAGGCCCTGTACCAAAAATAATAGTGTATCAGATCCTTTAATATACACACTAACAATATAGTATAACATTTATCAGCATGCATTGGAAGCTTAGGGAATAGGGACCTGGGAAGGTGAAGAATAAAAAGAGGGTTGGGAATTTGTCTTTTACACTACATGACAGGCGCTGGCTGAAGGCAGCTATAAGTAAGAGAACATACCTTTTACACAACTCCTCCCGTCTGGACCTAGGTGCTCTCCATCAGGACATACGCAAGTATACTTTGGGGAATGGGCATTGATATGTGGGGCTGGCAGACACAGGTATTCACATCCTCCATTTTCAAGATAGCACCAGTTTTCAGCTAGAATGAACACGGAAGCAAAAATGAGTGATGTGTAAATTAAAAATTATCTAATAAAGGAGTATAGATATAGCATTTCAAAATTAGCATATTATTGGTTCCATGGGCTGCTCTCTGATGACCGTGTGCCAAGCATGTTTGGCCCCGAAAGGGTTATTCCCATCTTATAAAGTGATGGCATAGACCTAGGATGCTACTTGATGATCGGTGTGGTGTGTTCGACCTCTTGGAACCCCACCCTAAATGGGGCAATGCTGCCGTTCCCTGCACAGTGGATGGCAGGGCTCCGCTGTGCAGGGAAACAGTCAAGATGTTGTAGTGCTAAATTATTCCAGTGGCCACTTTAGTCTCAGGATCATGGGGGTCAGACTTCTGGGTTATGCCATTCATTTTTAAGATGGGAATAACCCTTTATTGTTTACTGGATCGGTAGATATCGCAGCTGCACCCAAATAACAGACTATGAGCTCATGAAAAAAATTCACATCTAACAGAAGATGTCCATAGCATCACCAGCCCTGCTATAAACACTATTGCACGTCATACCTTCAGGCTGTCCCCTATTGTGATACAGGACAATGTCTTCTGGTGATAATAGATCCTCGGCAACCTTCTTGATTTGTTCTCCGGTCAGCCTGTTAGCGCTGAATATAGCTTCATTGTCAATATCAGTCCAGAAGACCAGCTCCTTTAGAAAACAAATATTTAAGAATCTTAGAAGAGGAAAAATACTGGCGAAGTGTTAATATTAAAATTGATAAGTGATGTTTGAGCACTGCAGATATGAGAGAATACAATTCTAGATAGGGAAATACTTGGCAGAGAAACAACTGGCATCCAGCAGAATTGTGCTCTTTTACGTCCAGCATTAGGATCAGGTCTATTTTAAGACAAAAAAAGGTAGAAAAATCTTACCTCAAAGATGGTGAGGCCGAACGGGTGAGATAAGTAATGTTCATCAGCAATAACCATCCTTCTGTTTCCTCCAGTGACGTCAATGCTGGACAGGGAGTGCAACTTGGAATCCACCCAGTACAGTCTCTGATGGATCAGGTCTGAAAGTGATTAGACAACATGTAAGATGAAGAGCTGTCATAGAGAACTCTCACTAATATTGGATTTATCATATTGGATTTATCAAAGGGGGTGCATAACACATGGATTCCAAGAACATCAAAGAGAATCCCTGTGTCATACACCGCCCCCTTACACCCTGAATGTTCATTTAATGAAGATCATTAAAAAAAACTCACCCAGTGTGATGCCATTGGGCCATTCAATGTCTCTGTTGACCAAAGTTTGTCTGGCTACTCCATTCAAACCACCCTTCTCAATTTTGGCAGGAGAGCCCCAGTCGGTCCAATACATAAATCTAAAAAAGTAAAGGAGGGAAGTTTTTACTATAATTGTGGAAATCTTAATAGTACAAGTCTCTGATCTCTCTATATTAGTGTTCTCCGAGCTCTAGGCCCGCTACTGTTGCAAAACTACAACTCCCAAAATGCCCTGAAGCCTCAGTCTGTCAGGGCATGCTGGGAATTAGTTTTGCAGCAGCTGTAGAGCCACTATACTCTAGTGGTTGTAGACCACTACTATATTGATAAAAGGAGTACAGACCACAATAAGAGACAAAATATTCTTTACCCTTTTGTGGGATCCACCACAATGTCTCGTGGCTTTGCCAGACCCTCTCTGAAAAGTGTTTTTCGCTTGGAGCCGGCAGTATTGGCCACTGAGATGGTGCCGATGGCAGAGTCTGTCCAGTACAGATTGGCATGAACCCAATCTACTGCAATACCATCTGGAGCTTGAATTTCATTTCCGATGACAGTCTCGTGGTGTGAAAAGTTATGAGCCTTGTCCATTAAAGCACTGTAGGCGTAAGAAAGGAAAGGTTCTCATATAAAGGGAATTTTCAAAAGCAAAGTTAACGGCAATGCTACACACAAGGGGCAAGAACAGCCGTCCTGGATGGTCTCATTACCTGTAAATTTTCTTCTGGGATAAATCAGACCAATAGATTTTATTACTTGCTATCTCCATATCCAATGCCACTACATTCTTAAGACTTGGAATGAAACTTGTGTACTCGCTCCTGTCCAGCGTCATCTTCCTTACCTCGTGTCGGTTGGTGAAGAAGAGGTAAGCCACTGATCCTATGGAATGAAAATAAAAAAACAACATTAACAGCTAGTCAACTCTAAAATAATTTCTTATAATAGTCAATATGGAGGTCATAGAGGGGGGGGGGGGGGATTACCGTGTCTGTGATCCCCTGTCTAGGAGTCAGAGCAGCCAACATGGCTGCCATTTAATAACACATTTCTGGAGTTCTGTGGCCGCAGCTTTACCTGGAAGTGACCGCTGATCACCGGGGGTTTCTGAAGCAACAGCAAACAGCTGATGACCTGGTAATTGCAAATCAGGGGTTGTCTACTTAGACAACTCCTTTAAAAAAAAAAAAAAAAAGCTTTCTCCTACTGTTCTCACCAATGCTCTTGCAGGATCCCGTCACAGGATCGATTTGGTAACCTTCATAGCATTCACACTTGTAGCTTCCTTCCAAGTTAGTGCAGATTTGGCTACAGGTGTCAGGTATCTCACATTCATTAATATCTGAAGGGATAAAGATTGAGACCAATATAAATTCTGTGTATATTAAAACACCTCATAGAGCATAACATGAGTGAAGATGAAATTGTGCTAAACATGTAATAATGGGACCAATTACACCCAAAGTAATAGACCTCATACAATCATTTACCTTCACACTTCCTTGCGTTAACTAGGCGATAGCCCTCCGGGCATAAACACTCGTGCCCGATCTTGAGATCGTTGCAAATGTGGGAGCAGCCCCCGTTTTTTTTCAAACATTCGTTTTCACCTGGTAAATAGGAGATGGTACAGTTTGTAAGTATAGACAAAAACCGTGCAGCGGATAATAGTCAGATGCCCCTGGTGGTCGTACTCACCACATTCTTTAAGTGGTTCATCTGACCAGTCCCTGCAGTCTATGACGCTGTTACAGACTCTGTCCATAGTGATACATTCTCCACTGAAACACTTGAACTTGTTTGGACCCTCGCACTTTGTCTCTAAATCAGGAAAATGAAAGATATATAACATCACATATAAACAAAAAAACATTTAAAGACTATCACTAGTACTTATCATATAATGGCTTTAGTGTAGATCCCTTTGTATGTTGTCAGATATGATGCTCACCATTTACACAGCCCATTTCGTCACTTAGGTCTTCACAGTCATATTGTTGGTCACATTGCCGACTGCCGTGAACGCACTTCCCGTTGTTACACTGGAACTGATCTGGGCTGCACGTCGGCTTTTCTGTAATCAAGAACAAATAAAAATAAGCCAAGTTTATTGTGTGAATTGGATCGTGGGAATCGGATATTGTTCCGTGGATATCTAATTTAAGTTATTTCATGTTTTATATATAAATATATATAAATAGACAGATAGATCGAGACTTTCAAAATTCTGCTGGTTGCCCTTGGAAACAGACAACATTTTAGCTTCACTGCTGTCAGACATGTGACCTGACAGCTTTGTAATTGTTCTCTGAGCTCCCATAATGCACTGCTGTCTGACAACGAGAAAACAGCAGCATTTTGATATGGAGGAGAAGCACAGATCACGCCGGCGAAACATCTTCCCATGTATGGCCAACTTTAGATACATCACTATATTATAGGTCATCAGTAATGTGTGAGAAGCTAGTATTACTCATGGCACATCTCGACTAGTTACGTACCACAGTCCTTTTCGTCAGATTTGTCCTTGCAGTCAAAGCCTCCGTCACATTTCCAGCTCATGTGTATACACTCGCCGCTGCCACAGTGGAACTCCAAAGAGGAGCAGGGTTTGTCAGTCTTTATTGGCTCCTTCCCTTCACAGCTCTGCTCATCAGAGCCATCTTCACAGTCAGGATCCCCGTCACAGGTCCATAGTTTGGGGATGCAAAGAGTAGAGTTCTTGCATTGAAAAAAGGATGGACTACACGTGGGAACAGGGCAAGAGTCTTCGTCGCTGCTGTCATCACAGTCGTGATCGCCATCACATAGGTAAGCGAGAGAGATGCACATTCCGCTGCGACACTGGTACTGTTCAGAGGCACAAGGCTTGCGAGCTGTACAGAAAGGAGGAGGCAGAAGATATAAAATTATGTACAACACACTAAACCTATGTCCTGTGGTTTTCACATGGAACCGCCATATTGTGATATGTATAGATGTCAATCATGTCAGTAATCCCGATCACCTGCCTTCTCACATACTGGCAGCGCCAAGGGGCATATTCTAAATATAGCAGACATATTATAAAATGTGACATGTGCCCTTCTGTACTTTTATCGGTCGAATAGATATTGTGAAACTCACAGTAGTTTTCCATTAAACAGAAAAAGTCTTATGTAATCCGATTAGAGCAGCCAAAACACGACACCTACCACAGTCCTTCTCATCTGAGCCATTTTCACAGTCCTCCTGGTCATCGCACTGCCATGACTTGGGGATACATCGGTTTGACCTGCCACCACAGCTGAACTGGTCAGGGCTGCATGTTTTATGCCCTGTTGGGAAGAACGAGAACGGGTTATACACGGAATTCCAAGAATATTTCATGGACAGGGTCTATATGTTCTTGTACTTACGGCAGGTCTCCGGAAACTCGTCAGACCCATCCCTACACTCTTCACTGCCGTCACAGACCCACTTGTACGGGATACATTTACCGTCGTCACATTGGAACTCGTTTCTGTCACACTTGGCGACCCCTAGGAGAAAAATAATATATATAAAACATAATGTTAAGCTGGTCTAGCTTTATTATACTAATGTATAATATATAGCCTAAATGATCACTCAATCCAACATAAATGGAGATTATGAAATATTCTAGATTATTGAAAAAAAAACCATAAAACTCAACCAAAATAAATCACTTTTTAATCACCATTATCATGTTATTTGGGCACTATATAAGGGTACTGCACAGGGCACTAACCAACCTAAGGCCGGCCCTGAGTCTCATAGTTAATCATCTCCAGAATGATTTACAGTTATTTTATGCGAGAGTATTTCTGCCGGATTGAAGGAATTGCTGCAACTATATCCAGTGATAAATAAGGACTAGAAGTAGAACGTTGCCTGTGATTAAACAATATAAGGCTAAGTACACGCATACGGTGTGTGAATACATCCTAAGTATAAGACCGTAATGTGGGGCTGTAAAAAGGGAAAGCACATGCCTGAAGATCTAGCACATGACAACCAGCAAGAAGTCAGTATGTTCTACGTATAGATAGAACACGTAGTGTATTCACTGCAGAGGCCCGGGGGCTCTAGAGTAATTGATATCTTCAGGTCGCTGTGTCGGTAGGAGCTCTTGATGTGAGAAAGGGGGGTGCAGCTTACAAAGATCGAGGGGTATAAAACAAGGGAGATGACATGTAATGGACATGGAAACCTGCTCAGGAAACGGATGCTATATCTCCAGACAATCCTGCTGAGAAAGAGATAGGTGCAGGTGTACGGTCAATGACGGACCCCCCCCCCCCCCCCCCAGGCGGTGATTTGACTGCCCCACAGATTCTTGGACAGAACAGCCCCGGCTTGAAAAGGGATTTGCTCATAATGCAATTCTCTAATATATTTAAAGGGATGCCATATTACATACGTTACACTATAAGGCTATGTTCACACAGAGTGTTTTCAGCCGTTTTTAGGGCCGTAAATGTCCAGAAAAACATCTGAAAAATCGGAAGCAGGATGCCTCCAAACATCTGCCCAGTGATTCCAATGGGAAAAACTGCGTTCTGTTCCGATAGGTTTTTTTTTTTTACGCGGCCGTTTCTCAAAAAATGGGCGCGAAAAAGAAGTGATTGTCACTTCTTCAGCCGTTTTTCATAGCCTCTATAGAAAAACAGCTCCAAAAACGGCCGTTAAAAACGCAGTGAAAAACACGACTTTGATTAAAAAACGTCTGAAAATCAGGAGCTGTTTTCCCTTGAAACCAGCTTGGTATTTTGAGAAGTTTATTTTGTGTGTGCGCATACCCTAAGCCTACAACACATTTCTGGTAGGGAGAGAAGTGAGAATTCATTTCACATGGTGGATAAGCTTTTGCATACCACCAACATACAGTCAGCCCGGTCTATTCCAGTCTCCTGGGGGAATGAAAGTATTTTCGTGTGGGCGGGGGAAATATAAGACACTGAATGCGTGCCAAGATTTCCTCGACGCGAAACTTGCTCTTCTAGAGAGATGAGCTGTCATTTCTTATTTACGCCCACATTACGCCCTAAAAACAAGTTAGAACATCCCGGAGCAGCCTCGTTTCTGTACATTTTAGCTTCTACGAGATAGGAAACGGCCTCGCTCCTTACGCATGGAACCGGTCATTTTCTATAGGTTTTCGTTGTGTACAGGGCCACGTGTATACATATTGCATGGTGTCCTCTTGAGAAAGTTATGGTGAGCGGTATATATAAGGGTGCAATCACACGCGGACATTTCTGAAAATCAGTTCCATTCATCCGATTGAGGTTGTTTTCACAGCATGTGCAAGGTTCTTCATACCCATGGGAAAGGACGATTAAGGAAACCTTAGGCTGGATTCACACGAGCATGTTAGGACGGAACGTATTTCGGCCGCAAGTCCCGGACTGAACACACTGCAGGGAGCCGGGCTCCTAGCATCATAGTTATGTACGACGCTAGGAGTCCCTGCCTCGCTGCGGGACAAATGTCCCGTACTGTAATCATGTTTTCAGTACGGGACAGTAGTTCCACGGAGAGGCAGGAACTCCGAGCGTCGTACATAACTATGATACTAGGAGCCCGGCTCCCTGCAGTGTGCTCGGTCCGGGACTTGTGGCCGAAATACGTTCCGTCCTTTACGGACCGAACATGCTCGTGTGAATCCAGCCTTAGGGATCTACCAGCAAATTGTGGTCTCTAATGCAAGGATTCCTAAACCACAAATGTCTGAAAAATGCAAGTGCCTCGTGTTCATCAGGGTGCGGCAATAAAAATAAAAAGCACAAGACCAACCTATCAGACCTGACAATACACAATTCATTCTTCATGCCGCTGCCGCTTCTTCATAAGATCTTGACAACACTGACTATTTATCCTCCTGACAACGTAAGTGATTTTATTGTGGGCCATGCACTAAAGAGCACAAGACGGTGGCACGGTGTACGATTTCACCACCAACAATAATAACCAAAGTAAGACACGAATGAAAACTGGTTTAAACATTAACAGAGGAGCGAAAACGCCCACATGTGAACTTTATTCTTCATTTATATCACTTATCCAGGAAGGTATTAAAAATGGAGAGCAAATGTGGAAGCCATAATGAATATTAAAAAACGTTGCGAATGGCCAAAATATATATAAGACGCATATTGTAAAATTGCCAGTCAATGTATTCGGGTATGTACGTATGCTACCCGACACCTGCGCCATCTTTAATACAATGTCAAACTTTTCCATTGAACATACGTGCTCAGATTATGGGGATGCTCTACTATAGATGTCGCCTTGTTGACCAAAGTATACGTTGCAAAATTTACAGTAAAGGACAGAGTTTTGCACCCAATATTTCTTTATCTACGAGGAATGCCAAAAAAAAGGTACATTTCAGCACAAAGACTGTGCGATTTATTTAGAAATAATGGGGTTTTAAAAGTAACGATTGTAAGGGCCGCAATTTACTTGCACTTTCTGTCAACTATCTTATCGGAGAACTACAGTCAGTTCCTCCCCAGTCTGAAATGTCTGATAACAACAGGTGGCAATGAGAGAAAATAGACAAGTTTTGTGTCTCTTTAAGAAACCGTTCAACTTCTCAGACTCCCTTTAGGGTACGGGCACACGGAGCGGCCCTGACACGGTCGCATCGCGGCCAACAACCGCGCTGGCACTATGTAGAAGCAGCTGAGAAATACCTCGTTAAGAGGTATTCCGGTTACATGCGCACTGCCGCTCCATTCATTCTCTATGGGGGCGCCGGAGATAGCCGAGTGCAGTGTTCGGCTTTTTCCGGCGCTCCCATAGAGAATAAATAGGGGGTAAGTTGTTGTAATTTGCAAAGCCGTGCAGCCATATAGGGTGTATTAATTCATGGCCGCACGATTTTGCAGATAAAGGGACGGTTTACCTGTATTAACATGTTCGACAGCCGCACCGAACATGGTGCCGGCGCGGTTGTTAGCAGCGTCATGGCCGTGTCAGAGCCGCTCCCGTGTGGCCCTACCCTGAGAGTGTCTTACAATTACTATACTCTCTTCACCTCTGCTATATACGATAAGGTTGTATTCACCTGTAGCGCCTTATCTAGTGCGGAAACTCGGTATCATATAATGTGACTCACGTAGGTTTCCTTTAAGTTACTTAATAACATGAGAGAAGTACAAACCTTGGATCGTACCTCTAGGAAACTACACCGCAAGGTTCATCTCTTGTAGGAGTTAATACTGAGGAGTTTCTGACGTAAATTACGCTAAATTCAAAATTTCCTAAATGATCTGACTAGAACATAACATCCCCTCTCTGACTTGAGCAAAATGTTTGCTTCTCTGTCACCTTAAAGGGGTTGTCCTCTTTCGACAAACCCTATAAGGCTGGATTCACACGAGCATGTTCGGTCCGTAAAGGACGGAACGTATTTCGGCCGCAAGTCCCTGACCGAACACACTGCAGGGAGCCGGGCTCCTAGCATCATAGTTATGTACGACGCTAGGAGTCCCTGCCTCTCCGTGGAACTACTGTCCCGTACTGAAAACATGATTACAGTACCGGACAGTTGTCCCGCAGCTTGGCAGGGACTCCTAGCGTCCTACATAACTATGATGCTAGGAGCCCGGCTCCCTGCAGTGTGTTCGGTCCGGGACTTGCGGCCAAAATACGTTCCGTCCTTTACGGACCGAACATTCTCGTGTGAATCCAGCCTTAGAGTATATAAAAGTTAACTGGTAATACGAGATTAGAAAAACATGGCTGCTTTGCTGGACTCTTGTCCACGGGCTGTGTGTGGTTTTGCAAATTAGCCGCATGGACAAGTTTGATGGAGTTTCTCGAAGAAAGCAGCTATGTTTTCCTAATCTCGTACCACGCCTTTAATCGAGTTGGGTTAAGGAATAGGGACATCGTTCTATCATCCAGAATGGAAAGCTGGAGCAGAGAGGACCTATCAGACCCGATACATGGACGCCCACCGTTCATCTGCCAAGAAGTTACCTGCTTAAAGGGTAACTAAACTTTCAAAAAACTTTTGACATGTCATAGTAACATGTCGGAAGCTTTAAACAGTGGAGATCCGAGCACTGAGACCCCCACCGATTGATAAAACAAAGTGGCAGAAGCGCTCGGGGGAGTGCCGTGCTACTTTATTTCTGATCGGATTCCCTCGGAGCAGTGTACGGGCTCAAAAGAAAGTCTACCGTTCCGAGGAAAGCAAATCAGAAGCGTTAGGGCATAGCACTCAACTGAGCGCTTCTGACACTCCGTCTTAGCGATCAGTGGGGGTCTCAATGCTCGGACCCCCACCGATCAAAACATCTGACATGCCACTATGAAATGTCAAAAGTTATTTTGGGGGGCTCTGGGCAAGTTTGCCACTTCCTATAACAAACCCTAAGGCCAGGATCACACACAGTTTTAAATGCAGTTTTTTGAACCAAAGCCAGAAGTGGATCCAAAAGGAAGGAAATGTATAAAGAAAATACTGATGTATCTCCTTTTTTGTGTACGGTTCGGCGTAAAAAACTGATCCAAAAACTGCATCAAAAATGTGTGTGTGATTCTGGCCTAAATGTAGTATTCCTGGTATATTATAAATGTAGATGTAAGAACTTCCCTATACCGTATACGGTGTAATGGCATAGAACGGCTTAAACATAGCTCAAGTGATTACGAGTTGAGATAAAGCAGGAACGTGTGGCTTTCAGCCGTTCCAGTCTGAAGTTTTGAACACAAACACTGTATATACTGTACACCGGATAGAGAAGATGTAGGCTTGCTCAGGGTTAAACAGAAGCTTTGGCACCCTAAGGTGTGGCTCCTAGAGACGTTAGTGCTGACAGTCTGTCGTAGAGACAGTTGCTGCAACGCGGACGGCTGCAAAAACACCAAATATTAAAAAAAGATCAAAATAATCTCAAAAGATCAAGTATACAACCAATAGAGACTGGATTCAAAGAGGCTGGACACTAATCGGCCATATAATTTAGAATAGGGGCATAGAAATTCTGCAAAGAGCTCATCATTGCTGAAAACATTTGCTGAAAGTGAACAAACCCTTTAAATAAAAATTGTTTAAGAATTTACCTCAGATTATAAACGTATTACGATCCACGAGACTTTATTTTGAGTTTTGTTTAGTCGAAGCCAGTCGATATAAATAGTCCGAACTACAACGAGGGCCACATTTACTATACAGTGATTATCTTCTATCACAATCTCTTTTTGTTGTACGGTTATTTGGGGACCTGACATTTACGCCTCATGCACACGACCGTGTGTGTCGTCCGAGTCCCGTCAGTGATCCGAGGAAAGATAGAACATGTTCTATCTTTCCTCGGATCGGATCATTTTCACGGACCCAATTCACCCGCTAAAGTGAATGGGTCACTGAAGACTATCGGGTGCCACTCGGATGCCGTCATAAACGGCTTGAGTGGCACATCGACCGTGTGCATGAGCCGTAAATCATGGGAAATATTTTCAAATTTGGGGATTTTTCACTTTTGACTGTAACTCTCTTGTAAATAAGGAAACCATAAAAATCGCATTTTATGCTGTAGTTAAATTTCCCATTAGATGGTTGTAAATAACCTTCCTGCCATTATACTTCCCTACTTTGCGGACAGGTTACGTTATTTACGTGCGCTTGACACGAGCAACGGGAAGTATAATTTATAGTGAATATCACTAATGGACCACATGTGGAGCAGTAAAATATTGTCAATGACCGCACCTTATGGTAGGTCTGTGGGTGGGGGGGCTAATATTTGTTTACGTATTTACGTCCATATGGACGCGATATGTATATAGATCCCTATGGAGGTTTCCCGTGTCCTTGGATGAGTTGTTATTCCTATATGGGATAATAATGCAAATACTCAAGTGTAGGGACTGAATCCTTATATTTATGAACTATTCAGGCTGGGGTTACACGGCGACACAAAATCGCTATCACAACACACATTATTACGTATGTAGGAAAAAAAAGTTGACAGCGCCCATAGTGAAATCTTGCCGTATGGTCACAAAACAATAAAAGTCAACGATCCGACCACAGAAGATGACCGTTGCGATTATCATTGGTCTAAACTGATCAGTTCTGAACCAACAGATATTTGTTCTAATAGCCATAGAATTTTTCTACAAAGTAATATCATTTCAGGTGTGCCTCTTCCTTCAGTGTATGCCCCTTTACGGCTCAGCGTATTGTAACGCTTCTCAAATTTTAGTGTATGTTCACACGGCCAAATTACGGACGTAATTCGGGCGTTTTACTCCTGGAATTACGTCCGAAATTACGGCTTGAAAGCGTTGACAAACATCTGCCCATTGAAAGCAATGGGCTGACGTTTGTCTGTTCACACGAGGCGTATATTTACACGTCGCTGTCAAAAGACGGCGCGTAAATAGACGCCCGCGCCAAAGTAGTGTCATGTCACTTCTTCAGATGTAAATGGAGCCGTTTTCCATGGAAAACCAGCTCCAGTTACGTCCGTAACGGACGCGGCGTTCAAGCGCCTGCACATGCCGTTACGGCTGAAATGACGGGGCTGTTTTCTCCTGGAAACAGCCCCGTAATTTCGGCCGTTACCGTGTGAACATACCCTTAAAGTGTAGGATCAACTTGTTTCGGGCAGAGGGTTCAAGTTCACCTCAGATATCTTGAAGCTGCTTCAAGATGACAGCTATGGAAAAATACGTATTATATACAACACATATAACGTGACTATAGCAAAGGGGGCCATGACTTTGTGAAAGCCTCCATGTACGTGCGTAAAAGCTCCTCAGAAAACATTGAACAGGCGACCACCACACCCTTGCCTTATTTTTTTCACACATCTAAGGGAAGAGGAGTGACGTACTCATTTTCCCCTCATGAAATGGGCGGGAAACACTTTCATAGAAGGCGCTGTCTTTCTACATTTCGCCCTCTTTTCCTATTGGCCCAGAGGGCGGAGCCTCACGATGGCCAGATTTTACGTTGCCCAATCAGATAACGAACCAGCAGCGGCGGCTCATTCATGGGAGTAGGCGTGGCCAGGTCTCAGTGCGTGTGTCGTGTGAATGAAAAGCCGGTTGTAAATGTCACCGGTCCTAATTATCAGACAATTTATCGGTAATTATATTGCGATACTATGATATAAATCCATGAGAGAGGAGATAGGGAAGAAACTAGCCCTAGAATCACATAAATATCGGTTGCTTTTTACCTCAGACGACCCCACCTTATCTGAGGTAAAGCTGCCCCCCCCCCCCCCTATCACCACATGAATGCCCCAGTGATAGCTGACAGGACTTGTATGAGAACAACGATAAAAAAAAAATCCTACAGCTGGGTGCCAGCCTAACCTGCTGAGACTTGTAGTCCCACCACAAGTCGTAATCTATAAACAGAGGGGAATCACCTGCCTGTAACCTAGGTAACGATCTAGATACCATTATAACATGCAACATTCTAGTCATAACCTATTACATGGCTACCAACGAGCTATATGTATATATAGCAGATACATTTTTATATCTATATAGATATATATATAGATATATTGAATTGGAGATGATCTCCATGCACTTACCTGAGATAGCAGATGTCAGATGTAGTAGCAGCAGCAGCAAGAAGATCAGTGGGGTCCTGGAAGTTCCCATGATTGAGTAATATAAATAAAATCCTATAAAACTAGAAGCAGCTTTCCTTATATAGATATATAGCAATGCCCAGGACTCCCCTGCCTTGTGCCCAGGATCAGGGTGCACACACTTCTAGTTCAGATTACAAAGTGTCCAGGGCGGCCCTGGGTGAATTGTAATTAATTTGCTTTTTTTTTCTTTTCCCCTCCTATACACTACTGGTGGGAGGGGCTAAGAGTGGTGTGATTTTTAAAAGAGCTCTAGTACTACCCAGAGGGGGCGGGGCTTACAACACATGATGTGACATAGACAAGAGCTTGCCTTGCTATGACACACCCCTAGCCTTGACTCATTTCCTCTAGGTACCTTGGACAATTACATACCTCAAATGCCTGAGCTTATCACAAGAAACACTAATAATACACATACATCTGATTGTGCCCTTGTGTGACGGTGCCTGCATACTCTGTGTATCTAGATTCTGCAAAGCCATTATAATATTTATTATAAGAAACATGGCTTCTGTCTGAAATTGAGCCGACGACTCCCCTTTTACATCGATTAGGACACTGGTCTGCTTTTTTGTCAGCAAAAATGGCGCTGTTGGATCATAAAGTGCGCCATACTTGGAAATGCTGCAAGGTTTTGGCACAGATCACATCCCAGGGTGTTTATAAATGTGGCACGTGTTTGTGACATATTAGACACCCACCCCTTGAATACAGTGGGCTGCAAATGCAAAAAAAAAGTCAGCCGGATGCTTGTGTGTACACTGTTTTAACACCATATACTATTTTTATATGTTTACAGGTATCTGCACATATGGAACAGATGCAGCAGTGCTGAGTTTGGGAAAGCAGAGCTGAGTTGTTTGGAAACAGACATAATTCATTATGATATGACAACCTGTTATTTGTGGTTTTCTGCAGGTAAACTAAAGGGGCTTTTCCCACATTTTTATGGAATGTCTGAGAAGAGAAGTGACCACTCATGCAGTTACCCTATGGGTAAGGCCACACGTAGCGTAAATGCTGTTGAAATTCTGCAGCGTGCGTTTACAGTAATAATAATAATCAAATCTCATCCACATTCTGCTTAACCCCTTAAGGACCCAGCCACTTTTGGACCATATGACACAGCCTCATTTTTTAAATCTGACATGTTTCACTTTATGTGGTAATAACTCTGGAATGCTTTTACCTATCCAAGCGATTCTGAGATTGTTTTCTCGTGACATATTATACTTTATGTTAGTGAAAAAATTTGGTCGATAAATTCAATATTTATTTGTGGAAAACACCAAAATTTAGAGAAAATTAGCAAAAATTAGCATTTTTCTAAATTCAAATGTATCTGCTTGTAAGACAGATAGTAATACCACACAAAATAGTTACTAGTTTACATTTCCCATATGTCTACTTTATGTTTGCATCATTTTTTGAACATCCTTTTATTTTTCTAGGACGTTACAAGACTTAGAACTTTAGCAGCAATTTCTCATATTTTCAAGAAAATTTGAAAAGGCTATTTTTTTAGGGAACAGTTCAGATCTGAAGTGGCTTTGAGGGCCTTATATATTAGGAACCCCCACAAATCACCCCATTTTAAAAACTGCACCCCTTAAAGTATTCAAAACAGCATTTAGAAAGTTTCTTAACCCTTTATGCATGTCACAGGAATTAAAGCAAAGTGGAAGGGAAATGTGCAAATTATTGGGTATTGTACAAAATATCTGCGCTCCAGTATTGCCTAATCTTTGACTTCTTCACTAGCCCTAAAAGCCGCACAGGGTCCTAAAGTGTCCTCATCTCAGCTGCATCTACGGGGTCCACCTGTGGGGTCCAGCAAATGACAATGTGGGGTATTTAGTGAAATTCTACTGGACCTAAAAATGAGTCTGGGCCGTCATTTTGCATAATTTCGCATCATTGCGTTTTGAGAGTCATAACGTGTTATTTTTCCGGTGACGGAGCTGTGTGAGGACGCGTTTTTTGTGGAACGAGCTGTAATTTTTATTGGTTCCATTTTGGGGTACATGCAATTTTTTTTATCACTATTTATTCCATTTTTTGGGAGATGAGGAAACCAAAAAACAGCCATTCCAGCACGTTTCTTTTTTTTTTTACAGTGTTCACCGTGCAGTATAAACAACATGTTCACTTTATTCTGCGGGGCGAGACGATTACAGCGACACCAAATTAATTTCATTTTTTTACGTTTCACTGCGTTCCCCTCTGTAAACCACTTCAATGCGGCGGACGTCATTGACAGCCGCATTGAAGGGGTTAAATGGCTGCGATCGGCGGTAACAGCCATCGCAGCGGCATGTCAGCTGTGTATAACAGCTGACAGCCGCTGAAGATAAAGCGTGCACAGCTCCTGTGCTCGCTTTATCTGCAGGGCGTGACTGTACGCCCGAGTGCGGGAACTCACTTAGATTTTGGACGTACAGTCACGCCCGTGTGCAGGAAGGGGTTAAACAGAAATTGTCCTGATAGATTTGATAAGATCTGGTCCAGATGGTTGGAGTCATCCGAGTCTGTGGTTTAAAGGTGGGGGGAAGGAATTCTGATTGGACTGGGGGGGGGGGGGGGTTTGGGAAGAATGGGGCATGGGATGAATGTGGTGTGAATGTTGTTTTCTTGTGAGGCATTGCAAGGGCACACTTCACTATTCCTAATTCATTGGGGAGGTATCTTCTATATGTGCTACATCTCTTCTGAAAATATTCTTGCATTATAGTGCCTACCAGATGCCGTGTCATTTGTCTTGTTTCTTTTTTTAAACTCGTTTTATTGAAGAATTGAATTACAATTGCAATCATACTACTCACATATTACAGAAAATAAGGCAGATAAAGTGTGAGACATTACACATCAATGTTTCAAATAAAAGGAAATGCATGCATGTAATCAAACAAGTATCCCATACATAATATCCATCAACCCTTTAGCATCAATTGTGTGTCAATGACCGACGGAGGTCATTATACCGGTGTGGGGTATATTGTGTCACCGCAGAAGTACACCACGCTACCCAAATTTTATGGAATTTATCAGTGCATCCCCTTTTCTTGTACAGTATCCTTTCAAACGGGATAATAGAATTCACGAGTGATTTCCATTTAGACACTGTAGGAGGACGTGAGTCCATCCAGCGTAAAGCTATAGTTTTCCTTGCCATAAACAGTATCTCCCGGAGGAATATTTTCAAGTAATGGGGCCAATGTTCATCCTGTAAAATACCAAACAAACAGATTTGTGGACTAGCCGGAACAGGTATATGCAGGATTCCAGTAGCTACCCCTACTACGTCAACCCAAAAAGAGGAAATAAATGGACACGCCCAGATCATGTGCCAAAAGTCTGACCTTGGATGCCGGCACCTGTGGCATTCCGTACTCGGGTATCTACCCATTTGTGTAATCTAACTGGAGTAAGGTAACTTTGATGTACTATGTATATTTGTATCATCCTATTATTAGCAGCTGGAGACACAAATAGCGGAGAGGATAGGACCTCCTCCCAATCCCCCTCCGTAAGGTCCAGAATATGTGTAGTCCATTTGTCTTTTACCTGCAGGGGTGTACTAGCTAATTTGGCCAATATGAGAGACGTGTATATGGCAGATATCAAGCCTCTGGGACCCTGGGATTTAAAAATGCCTATCAACGGAAATTGTGAGAATGTCGTGTCAGGGGAAGGATATTGGAGTTTTAGAGCATGGCGTAATTGTAGGTATCTATAAAAGGCACTTCTAGGTATCTCAGTCAGACTGCATTTGTGTAAATGATTTAAGAGTGTTGTCCATGTACATATCCATAACAGTACATACCCCGCGTTGAATCCAGAATGCGGGATCCAAAGCATCTGAGATATGTGAGAGTAGTGGGTTGAACCATAATGGCATATCAGCTGGTACATCGGAGTACCCATAAATACTTTTCGCTGCCAGCCACACCTGGGACGCCACCCTATGAATGGGCAACACGTTTTTAAGTGCCGTCAGGGGCCCCTATAATACTGGCCATAGAGTGTTCAATTGCATATGAAACGCCAAATGATGTTCCCTATTTGGCAATGACATGTTGTCGACCCATATCTTCAGATATCTTAATTGTCCCGCCAAATAATAAAGAAATAGGTCTGGCAAAGCTGCACCTCCCAAGATTTTTGGATGCTGCAGAGTAGTTAGACTGAGCTTAGAGCGGTTGGAACCCCAAATAAATGCTGGGAATAAGGCATGTATCTGCTTGAAAAATGTTTTAAACACCGGTGTCGCTGCGTGTTCAAGTACATAAAGACATTTGGGGAGAATGACCATTTTAATAAAATTTATTCTGCCAGTCACTGCCAGAGTGCTCCTGATCCTAAATTTAGCCTTGACATATTCTAGTAGCGGTAATATATTAGCGTCATAATCGTTCCTATGGTCCCGATTGATAATGATACCTAGGTATTCAAATGAGGAGACCACCCGTAAGCCATGTATGGAGTCCGACCATCCCGCCCCCTGTAAGGGCATAAAAAAGGACTTAGTCCAATTAATATGGAGTCCAGAGAACCCTACAAAGATCTCCAGAGTAGTGATCGCTAGAGGTAAAGTCTCATTTGGCTGGGACATAAATAGAACCATGTCATCTGCGTATAGGCCAATTCTATCCTCCCTACCCCCCAAACAAATCCCTCTGTACTCAGGGTGTTGTCGTATACGGATAGCTAATGGTTCAATTGCAAGAGCAAAGAGCAGCGGGGATAGGGGACATCCCTGTCTAGTACCTCTCTGCAAACGGAAATATGGGGATAATTCACCATTCACCAGAATTTGTGCCCTCGGCGCCTTATAGAGAATCGAAATCCACCTAAGGAACAATGGACCGAACCCAAACGTTTTCAAAGTCTCGACCAGATATATCCATTCTATGGAGTCAAAGGCTTTCGCGGCGTCCAATGACGCCAAAGCCCAATCAGCCTTCAGGGCTCCCCCAATCTGGGTGAGGACCTGCACCCTCCGAATATTTATTTTTTTTGAAATTCTTTATTTTGTTGACCCAAGAGGTCCATTTTGTAACATAAAGGGTACACAAAACACGGCAACGTCACCCTCCGAATATTAAGCAAACCGAACAATGCCCCAAATTATACCAATGGTCCTAGTGACTGATATAACAAACCAGAAAAAGAAACAAGTCACAACCAGATAATTGAAAAATTATGAACAATCTTTATTAAAGTCAATTAGACACAAAGAATCACATAAAAACAACTATACACAATAAAATAACATGAACCCTCGTAAAATGATGGAATCAGAACATAACAGCAGCGTGGCCCCCAAGATGGTAGACTAGTCGCCCGATCACACAGAAAGCTAAAGCGCATAGATCAATCATTTTGGGCAGGTGCTAGGCATGGTACATTTGCACAGATAGATACCTATACATAGAACAGATGCAAGTGCAATCTTAGGCAAATCTAACATACAATAGGCAGTATACCTACACCTACGCAGTACAAGAGTAGCCAGGAGATCAGGACCGGGAGGGGAGACCGCTGCTGGACCCGACGCGCGTTTCGATAATGCTTCGTCAGGGGTTGATGTCCGGATCACCCACGCAGCCCTAAATAGTTTCTCCTCTCAAGTAGTTTCAGATGGAGCAACAGCTGTTTACCATCGGGTGGCTAGGTGTTCGGCGGCAGTCACCAATGACAGCCGCCAATACACCCCACCAACCTACGATAGCGTCCTATCGTATAGTCCCATACTTGGAGTCCCCTCCTCCCGTGTACGCCTCCAGCAGCGCAGCCCCGCCAGACGGGCGGGGAGCAGCAAGCTCCCCGCCCGCCTGACGCGGCGCCGCAGCCCGAAGTAGAAGCAGGGAGTGGAGCAGAAGATCAGACTATATACTAATCTATGGTAATACAGTATCGTCCTAACCCTCCGAATATTGTCTGAAGTGGACTTCCCAGGCATAAATCCGGACTGGTCATCATGAATAACCTGGGAAATAACTTAATTGAGCCGATTTGCGAAAAATTTTACTAAGTATTTTTTTTTTTTTTTAAACATATTTTTATTGAATTTTTTCACCACCCAAAAAAAACACAAATCATACAGTAATGCATTGCCATAATAATAAACATTACAAAAAATGTATAAATGAACATGTGATAGTGAATGCTTCCCAGCAAACTAGGTTTGATCTTGGAAGTTATTCCCCATGGGCCATCAGCCCTCCTTCATCTCCTCTATCTCCTCTATCCTTCCCTTCCTTTAACCCCACCTGTCGGGTATTCCTGTAAACATTGTTACATAACTTTGCATATCTGCCTAACTTACATAACTAAACAATACACAGAACAAATAAGAAATTGGAGCATACATAACAATTGGAGCTTCGTGAAGCAGTTCACCAACTCAGGCAGCTAGTCCGCAAGACTTAAGAAATCCCAGTGGATATATATGCTTTACTCCCGTGATATTTTCAGTGCCCCTAAAGTGCCCTTAAGATCTTCAATCAAGTACCATGACGTTCCCGTAAACGGATCTATGATGTCCCTTCGTTCTTCACTGGTGAAATATTTTGTGAGGAAAAGCTTCCATTTCTCAAAGAATTTTTTGCTCTGCGTGTCTTTATTCTGTAATATACCAATGCGGTCTAGATAAAACAGTTTCCTCAACCCCTGAACCACCATGTTCTGAGTCGGTACTTCAGCTACCAGCCAGTTTTGGAGTATGCACCTCTTTGCCACTATCAGTGTGGCATGGGCCATGGGAGCTAAATGTGTCGTTTCTGTCTCTTCTAATTCTCCATCATGTTGTATATGGAATAAGACCTCCATTGGCCCTAAATTCCCATGGAACCTGCCCACCTGCTGCAATAAGGATGTTATCTCCCCCCAGAATGGCTGAATATGTGCACACGCCCAAAGGCCATGATACATGTCTGTCTTTGAGATATTACATCTAGGGCATGACGTTTTCCTATCTGGTTGTGAGGCGGAGGGGGCCAGGGTAAATGCATATATTGCTTGGTGAATGATCTTCAGATGAGTTTCCCTCCAGTTTTCGTTGTGCACGTGTGCCCTGAAATCCACCAGCCCTTTTTCAATATGCTTTTCAATGCCTGGTAAATTAAACAGTTTTTCCCATCTCCCAAAGGCCTGCCCCGGGGACATCTTCACTAGTGTTGGTCTGAGTGTACTATATAATTGGGAAATGGAGTGTCTGTGATTGTCCGCGAACCATGAATCAAACAGGTTGGGGGGGACCTCATCCGCTACATCCGCTAGTTTAGTTTTACAGTGATTAACTATTTGTAAGTACTGTAAGTGCTGATGCCGAACAAAAACATATTTATTCTGGAGCTCCTGCAAGGTTAACCACCTCTTATCCTGCGCGTGGAACATATCCCCCAGAGTCGCTACCCCTTTCTCCCTCCATTCTGACATTAGTTTGTTAGATCTTCCTGCTGCAAACTCTGGGTGCTGCCATAAGGGCATATGTTTTGAAATGCGATAAGAGAGGTTATAGTGTTTGCGCAATACCTTCCAGGCAATGATGGTATCTCGTAACAGAGATGATTTCTTGACGATCTTTGGGAGACAAGTGAACGTTGTGTGTACCAGAGCCATGAGATCCCAAGGTTTTGCTAGCTGTCTCTCCAGTCTAGTATTGGAGTGGAACTCTGTGTTGTGTTTCCAATCTAGCAGATGTCTACTCAAGCAGGCCAGGTTATAACCCCGAATGTTAGGGAAATTGACCCCTCCTTCCGCCTTCCTCATCATGAGTTTCGTGAGCGCTATTCTTGGTTTCTTCCCCCCCCATATGAATTTGGTAAATGATGAGTTGAGTGTATTGATATCTGAGTGCTTGACCAGAAGTGGGATAGTCTGGAGCGGGTAGAGTAATTTCGCAAATCCTGACATTTTGACCAAACAGCTCCTTCCCATCAGTGATAGAGGTAGACTGTGCCATCTCAGAAGATCTGCTTGGATATCTTGTATAAGGGGGGGATAATTTAGATCATACAGCGAGTTGGGTGCCCGACCCACTTTAATACCCAGATAAGTAATGTTTGACTTAGCCATCTCAACATCCAGGGAGGCTAGGGACCGCCTATATGTTGGGTCCTGCGTTCCCAAATCTAATAACTGGCATTTTAACGTGTTAACTTTGTACCCTGAGTAGCTCCCAAAGTCGTTCAATGCCTGGAAGATACGCGGAACATCTTTAAGGGGGTCTGCGAGAAATAACAAGATGTCATCTGCAAACAACGTTTCCTTGACCTCCATCTCCCCCACCCTTATGCCCGTATATAAATTGGATGACGCCAGATAACGTGCCAGCGGCTCCAAAGCCAGATTGAACAGCAGTGGCGATAGCGGGCACCCCTGTCTTGTACCTTTACATAGACGGAATGGTTTAGACAGAAAGCCTGGTGTGGAGATTCTAGCCTTAGGGTCTTTGTATATGTGGTGTAATAATATCCTGAATGCCCCCGTTATTTCCATCTTATCCAGGACAGCATCCAACCAATTCCAACGGACATTGTCAAAAGCTTTCTCCGCGTCAAGTAAAAGTAAAGCCGAATGTTCCCCCGGAAATGGGTTATGCTGTACTCTATCTAGCACTGCCAGAACCGTCCTGATGTTGGTGACCGCCGACCTACCTTTAATAAAACCTACTTGTTCTGGGGCTATGAGGAACGGCATTATATTCGCTAACCTATCAGCTATGATTTTGGAAAGGAGTTTAGCGTCCACGTTTATGAGCGATATGGGTCTGTATGATCCTGGTAGTAGGGGGTCCTTTCCAGGTTTAAGCAATAATTTCACATAAGATGTGTCTGCTGATGGTGGTAACCCCTCCTCTCCCAGAGCATTGTTAAACAAGGAGACCAAAGTCTCCGTAATCTGTTCCCGCATTACTTTAAAAAATTCGCCGGTCAGTCCATCTGGACCAGGCGCCTTACTATTTTTAAGGTTTCTTATTGCCTCATCCACCTCCCCCCTTGTGACCCTGGCATTTAGAAGTTGCAACTGTTCCGCGGAGATGACCGGTAAAGTGACCTTGTCTAACAGTGTGTCTGTCAGCGGAAGGGAAGATGTATCAGAGTACAGCTCCTCATAAAATTTAGCCAAGATGGAATTAATACTAGTTGGATCGCATGTTTCTCGCCCATTATGATCCCTTAATTTCGCTATGTGCTGCACTGAGCGCTTTCCTCGAGCCATATTGGCCAAAAGTTTACCCGCCTTACTTCCGAACTTATGTAAAGTAGCTTCAAAGTCTCGAGTATATATTGTTTCTTTCTGAGCTGCCCACTCGTCAAAAGAGTGTTTTGCCTGAATCCAGGCCTGTCTGGCATCTAATGTAGGGTGTGCCAAATATGCTGTATAGGTTGCCCTCAGTGCAGCACTAGAAGCATTAAATTTTTGTGTTATTTCCCGTTTTTTGCTGGCAGTATACGCCATTATCCTTCCCCTCAGCACTGCCTTGGCCGTATCCCAGTACAGTGAGGGGTCATCTCTGTGTTCTGAATTCGTCGACGTGTATTCTAACCACCACCCTCTTAGCTGTCTCACAAAGGTGTCATCAGTTGCTAAATGAGCCGGGAATCTCCATATGAAGTCTGATCCTCTGGGATATATTTCCTGAAAATCTACTCGTACCGGGGCGTGATCTGAGATCACTAGGTCCCCTATCTCAGCGGCTCTCAGCCTCGGTTGTAGTGTTGGGGATATTAAGAGGTAGTCAATCCTGGACCAGGACTGTTGAGCGTGGGAGTAATGTGTAAATTCCCGGGCATCCGGGTTACCCCTTCTCCAGGGATCTATTAAGTGTATTCTTTCCATCAGAGGTCCCAACACTCGGTCCTGTTTTCTGGGAGCCCCTGTTGGAATGGATCCCGTGCTTTGTGAACTGTGTGTGCGTCTATCCTCCTTGTGATCAGAAACTGAATTAAAGTCACCTCCCACTATTTTGTGCTGGACATTATCTGACATAAGGGCCCTTTCCAAACCATTGAAAAACTCAATATTATCACTATTAGGTCCATACACATTATAAATGCTTAATACCCCACATGGTGTGCTTAGAGTAATATGGAGCAGTCGCCCTTCCTTATCTGCATCAGTATGAATTACCTCGTGTACCAGGTTTCTATTTATTAAAATAAGTACCCCCGCTTTACGGCCACAAGCTGAAGAGCCGTATACTTGGCCCACCCACAACTTTTTCATGCGGTGGAAGTCGCTCTCCTCCAAATGTGTCTCCTGAAGAAGAGCGATGTCCGTATGGAGTTTTTTTAAGTGACGGAGTACCATCATTCTCTTGTTAGGGGACCTAAGCCCCTTTACATTCCACGAGGTCAGCTGCATAAAGTGGGCGTTCCGAAAAGGTTCACAATTGACTGGTCATAAATATCTAATTCTAGGCAAGCGTGCTTTGCTGCCTTGGTAGCCGCCCGGCGGCGTCTGCTCCAGATTGCTCCCAACATTACAATAACAACATTTACATTCGGTGCCAGAAAATTGGCACAACCTTTAACAACAAAATGCCCATCCAGGAATGTCACCAGCATTTCCTGTGAGACAAACTTTAAATTGGCATACATAACTTCACTTTTTTCTGGTCTGTGACCCCTTCCCGCCATCTTTTCGTGATATATTGGAACTTAACATTTTAATTTTTAAAGTATCAAAAAATAAGTTGGGCTTCCTATACAACACGGGTACAAGTGCTTATGCCTATTATAGCAGGAATTTTGTCGGCATAATATCCCACCAGAACCAATTGCCACATTAATATATAAGGCACAATCAAATGCGCTCATGGAGCCTCTATGCGAT
Organism: Rhinoderma darwinii; assembly: GCF_050947455.1. Lineage (NCBI taxonomy): Eukaryota > Metazoa > Chordata > Amphibia > Anura > Rhinodermatidae > Rhinoderma > Rhinoderma darwinii. The sequence goes on along the minus strand of NC_134689.1, from coordinate 396,813,979 downwards.
ACTTATCAGTCCGGGATGGTTGCAAGCCGGTTTTCTGAGCGTTGTCGATGTGGCATCTTCGACGATTCTGCCCGTTGTTGCTTGGGTGAGGAAGTGGAATTGCGGGCGATATCTGACCATGTACAGTCCCTCGATGAAGAAACTGGTGTACGGGGACCTTCACCTCCTGTATCTTGACTCGCCGTCTCCTCTCCCGATTGTCTAGGGCCTCGAAGTCCAGGGATCTTGTCTACATATAATGCCGCCTCCTCAGGATTGTGGAATACCTTGGTGGCGCCATCCGTCTGCATGATCCTCAAAGTGGCCGGATACTGTAGCTGAAATTTAATTTTGCGTTTGTAGAGGGAGGTGCAAACCCCTCCAAATGCTCTCCGCCGCCTTGTGACTTCTGCCGAATAATCTGCAAACAGGATGACTTTTGCCCCCCTTATATGCAAAGGGGTATTGCGGTTCCTGAAAGTGCGCAAAAGTTCCTCTTTGTCATTGTAATCCAAGTACCGCATGATCACCTGGCGCGGTCTGCTTTGCGGCTCTCCTTTGGCGTTGGCGCTCGGACCAGGGGGGCCCACTCTGTGTGCCCTTTCCACTCTGCAAGATCTGGTCAGACCTAGCGCTTCTGGTAACTCCGTCTCGCAGATGCCCTGGAGGAGCTGCGGTCTAATATGCTCAGGCAGTCCCACTATCCTTAAATTGTTTCTTCTGGACCGATTCTCAAGATCTTCTAAGCGGTCTCTGAGTTTTGTGTTATCTCGCATTAGGTCTCTAATGCAGGTATGTGCCCCTGCTGATTCATCCTCCATGAGGCCAACCCGCTGCTCCAATTCATCTAGTCGATTGCCATGAGATGTCACCTCATTTTGGAGTTTTTGGAGCGTTGTTGTGACTGTGGCTATTAAGGATTCTCTGATGTCGGGGGCCAGTTGGGTAGCTACCTCAATTGCCAGCTTCCGATAATCAATCTGTGAGTCAGTCATTACCGACGGCGATAGCATTTCCCTCTGAATTTCTGGGCTCTGAGACCGGCTCTGTGAAAGTGGTGGCTGCAGTGGCGCCGCCATCTTGGATGGCCCCTCACCTCGTGTGCTGTGCTCGGCCGGACAGGAGATCTCTCTGCTGCCGCTCCGGAGGAGATATCTCTCCATAAACCTCCCGGTTCTTGTCCCCCACCTCTCCTCCTAATGCCTGGGTGTTTATATCCTGCGGGTGTGTGGCGTAGATGGGTTAGGGGATCAGGGCTTCAGGAGCTCATGCAGCTCCGTCCTCACATCCCAGCGCCGGAACCGGAAGTCCCTAAGTATTTTATAGTCATTATTTAACAACGAAATCGGGCGGTAGGAGCTACATTCCAGTGGGTCTTTGTCAGGTTTTAGCAGGACAATAATAGTGGCATCATACATGCTATCTGGTAACCGGCCAACCCTAAGGGCATAGGAAAACATTGCGCAAAGTGAGGGGATGAGGTGGTCTAAGTATTTGTGATATACCTCTATAGGGATCCCATCCGGACCCGATGCCTTCCCCTTTGACATGGCTTTCAAGGCTTCCCTTATCTCATCTTCCGTCACCTCAGCTTCCAAGGCTTCCCTGCCTTCTACGCTCAATGTTGGGAACAAGAGACCATCCATATAGGACAAATGCTCCGGCATGTCATAATTTGCTTCAGAGGCATATAGCTCCCTGTAGAACTGCACAAATGTCTCCGCTATTCCCCTTGAGTCCGTCAAACAATCACCAGAGTTATTGTGGATTTTAATAATAGAGTTCTGATGAATTAAATGGGCCAGAAGTTTACTGGACTGGTTTACAGCTCAAAATATGATTGCTTTGCAAAAAATATTTTCCTATTTGCCTTTTCCTGTAGCATCAATAAATATTTCCTCCCCATTTGCAACCAGAGATCTTTATTCGTGTCAGTGGGATCAGCAATGTATTTACCCTCCAGGACCGTGCATTGCGTCTCCAACTCTGACTCAACTCTGGAAGAATCCTTTTTTAAATAGGAGATAGTGGACCCAAGACACCCTCTAAGATAGGCCTTCACAGTATACCATGCAATGCCAGAATTATCAAACGTGCTATTTGCCAAGTTAAATACCTACTGTTGGTCAGGAACCCTATCCTGAGGGCCAATCAGGGTCAGCCAAAAGGGGTGTATTTTCCAGCTCTTAGGTGAGGAAGGGCCAGGGAGCTTAAAGCTGATCACCATGGGAGAGTGGTCAGACTCCACTCTAGATTTGTAAGAGACAGATTCCACCAAAGGCACAATGAGTGAGTTACCCACCATATAATCTATGCGGGATAGAGCGTTTCTGCCTAGAGAGTGACAGGAATACACTTTAGTTGTCGGGTATTTATAGCGGTAAAGATCCGTTCATTCCATCTCAGCCAGCAATAAGCCCAGTACAGATACCGCAGGTGGTACTCGGTCCCTTTCTGAAGAGGCGCTAAACCTATCCAGGCTGCAGTCTACCACCATATTAAAATCTCCCATGCCCAACACTTTAGCTGTCGGATATGTTGCAGCAAAGGTGGCCGCCATCTGTAAAACCTGTAGAAATGCCAATAAAACATAAGGAACATTTTCAATGAGAGCATACACAAACACATATCTGCCCTCACTATCAGTTTTAGTATGAATTGCTTCCCATCTCACAGACTTGTGAACCAAAATGGACGCACCCCTCGAGTACGATGTGTGATATGAGTGGCTAGACCACTGGACCCAGGGCCTAAGAACAGTTTTCATTTTAGCAGGTGTTAAATGCGTCTCCTGGATGCACAATATATGAGGATTGACTTTACGAATGTATCCGTACAATACTACTCTCTTCCGCGGGTTGCCCATACCCCTCACATTCCACGACATTACAGTTAAAGACGACATTTATAGAATATACCTGCCACATGTAGGATAGAACCATAATGCCTTAAAAACATCAACAATCCCACCTGTCTCAGAAGCGTCTGAGAAGTATGCAATGCTTCCCATATGCATTTACATTTGTACAATAGTAGAATATTAACTGCTCTCCTCCAAGGCACATTCCAACAGAGAACCATGAATAACATTATAAATAAAATAACAATACCGGCAATGCATGGAGATGCATGTTACATTGCCGGAGCATGCCCAAAAACGTGGCATTCAAGTATACGGGGGTAATACCCGCGCTAAACAACAACTTGTCAAGCTTTCGCCAACAAGGGGACATACGGCAGCCCCCTCAGGTATGGCGCCCCACAGATCAAAAAAATCACGGAGATTCGTACTGTCCAGGCAGTAGGTCTAACCGATCTCTGTCGGGCCCAGTCCAAATCACCATCAGGAAGTATCATATCCAATATCCTATGATCCAACATCGTCAGTCAGCCAAATAGGCGACGCCGTCTGCATTGTTAGGCGCATTTAATTCTGTCGAAAGTGAGCGCCTACTTCTCACCCAATCATCAGCATCCTGTGGGGAGTTAAAAAAAACGGATCTTTCTCAATCCACAATTCGCAACCTTGCCGGGTAGGACATGGAGTAGGGAATACCCAGGTCTCGCAGGCGCCTCTTCACTGCAAGAAATGTCGCACGTCTCTTCTGTAGGTCAGCCGAGAAATCAGGGAATATCGAGACCTTTGCCCCATTGTAGGTAATCTCCGGGAGCCGGCGTGCGAGATGTAGAATCGTGTCCCTGTCGTTGCAATTTACCATGCGGGCCAGCAGTGGTCTGGGAGGTGCCCCAGGTGGCGGCGGTCTCCCCGGCACTCTATGAGCTCTTTCAACTGCCAAGGCCTGTGAAAATGGCGCATCTGGGAGCAGTTCTTTAATCCATTTCAGGACAAAATCACCAGGGTACTGACCTTCGACCCTTTCCGGCAGACCGATTATCCGCAAGTTATTATGGCGGAGCCTGTTCTCCTGATCATCAGACTTCTGTTTCCACAATTCAGCCGCCGACTACAAATCAGCAATTGCGCCCGGCAAGGACGCTGTCCTATCCTCCACCCCGGATACTCTGTCCTCCACGTGAGTCAAGCGCTCCCTCATGGCTTGCATGTCCTGTCGCATAAGGCCAATATCTATCTTTACTTCCTCTAGCTTACCAGTAAGCGAGGTCTTGCATGCTGCAATAGCTGTCAGCAGCTGGGATGTCATCTCAGACAGTGTGGGCTCTGGAGTGTCCTCTGCTGCTGTTACCAGGCTGCCTGAGGGGTTTCCTCCTTTAGTACGCTGTGGCAGAGGAGTGCGGCCGCCATCTTGCCCCTCACCTCGTGCAAAACTTTGCAGCTTCTCCGTGGCCGACTGACCTCTGATGAGGCTCATCCTGGCTCCGGTAGTCGCCCTCGACCGTCTGGATCTTCTGGACGGTATGTTGGTAAGTTGTAGGATAATGTTAGCGCGGGTTTACTGCGGAGCTCCTACTCCATGCGACTGCTACCGCTGCGCACTAAGCCACGCCCCCCTCATTTTGTCTTATTTCTATTGTTTTATTTACTGTACTTGTTTGTACTGTAACAAATTGTAAAAGTTTTGGGAAAATAAAGCCTTTTAAAATAATAAAAATATCAGAATGACTAGATCAAAAATGTGTCCTATGCTGTAGGGCGGTGCAGTGCGGTCGTCGTATTGTACCGATCTATGTAGCTCCAAGAAATATACAGACAGTTATCTGACTGCAATGTTATGAGAAAATCTCTACTGACCCGACAGGATGCATTTATAAACGTATGAAACTTCTTATTGATAATGTTTTTGCCAATGATTTGATTGATCGTGACCTACATACTTTTCTCTTGCCTGTACACCCTATCACTCCAATACTATATTGTTTACCGAAGATTCACAAGAATCCAATTTGTCCTCCAGGCAGACCTATTGTGTCTTGTAGGGGGTAGGGATGCACGGTGCATTGAAACTTCGATACTGTTTCGATACTGTGCATCCCCAAACGGTTCGATACCGCTATTTCCTGTATTTCGATACTTAGCTGCGCAGCCGCACAGCTAAGAATAGTAATACATGACTGTATGAGAGCGCGGCTGCGGCTTTCTAATTCAGCCACAGCCCCGCTCCTGAGTCCTGACATATGCGCGCGGGGTCAGCATTATGTGATGCGGCCGGCGCTGCACTAATGATCTGCGGCACTGAAGACAGAACATGGCGGGCGCGCTACAAAACAACCCCATGTTCTGTACTCAGTGCCTGCGCTCATTAGTGCAGCGCCGGCCGCATCACCTCATGCTGACCGCGCGCGCACTTCCTGTCAGGAGCGGGGCAATGGCTGTATTACACAGCCGCAGCCCCGCTCTATAACGGCGGAGATCAGAGAAAACCTCTCCTCTCCGCCGTTATTCCCCTGAATGCTGCGATCACAGCTGACTGCAGCATTCTGGAGAAAATGAGAAGGGGGGATGCCTATGCATCGCGTCACAGGGAATTTAAAAAAAACACACATACACCTTTTTTACAGTAAACATTAAAATAAGTCTCAATACATAAAATATACACATTCAGTAATGGCGCGCACAACGTTTTTGCATCATTTATGATGTGTGCGCTGTAAACAAATGAAATAAACACTGCTTTCTATCACTTATTAATGTGAGGCACGAGGTGCGATGAATTTAACCTCCATGTTCCTCACATTAATAGTAATTAACCCCATCATGTACCTCACACATTAACCCATTATGACTGAGAAACATGATGGGGTTAATTACTATTAATGTGAGGCACATTCAAAATTCATCACACGTCGCGCCTCACATCAGAAAACGGAAGAACTTTTTTTTATTATTACTGTTGGCAAAGTATCGAAATTGGTATCGAAATCGCAATACTAAACGAAGTATCGGTATCGAAGTCCAAATTCTGGTATCGTGACATCCCTAGTAGGGGGTCACTTTTGAGCCCCATGGCTGTTTTTTTTTTGTATACGATTTTGAGATCTTTTGCAACCTGTGCAAAATCTTACATTAGGGATACATCTGATTTTTTGGGAAAAATCAATGAGATCATAGTGCCTCCACAATGTATCCTGGTTTCTTTTGGTGTTGCAAGCTTATACAACTCAATCACTCATGAAAGGGGACTAATGTGTGTCACTCAAGCACTCAGTCATACTAGTCATAATTTTCTGGTTGGTTTATTGGAGATCATACTGACTTGTAATTTTTTTTTATTTTACATGATGAGTTCTGTATCCAGCAGAGAGGAACCGCCATGGGGTCAAATGTGGCCCTCACGTACGCAAATATGGTCATGGACGATTTAGAGGAGTTGTCGATCTATATATCCCACCACTTTAACCATGTGTTGAGGTGGTGGCGATATATCGACAAGGTCTTTCACTTATGGACAAGGGACGTGACGGCGTTGGATGCATTTTTTACGTTTATTAATGACATAGACCCTAATATTCAATTTACTATAGAGAGCTCCACACAGAGTTTACAATTTTTGGACACAAAAGTGTACATTGTGGGGGACAAACTTAAAACTGACATTTTTGTCAAACCTACGGACAGCAATAATTTATTGCGATATGACAGCTTTCATCCGAGACTGATGGTACGCTCTATGCCCTTTGGGCAGTTCCTTATGGTCAAAAGAATTGTAGATGTTGATGATGTTTTGGACACTAGGTTAGAACAGATGTCCAAAAAAAATAATTCAACAGGGTTATCTTAAGAGGGTTATCAATAACCACCTGGACAGGGTGAATAACATGGATAGATCACAAATCATGAATTCACATAGGAAGAGTAAGACAAACAGACTTCCAATGGTAGCAACCTTTAATGAGTTCAGTCCAGAGGTGTCTACTATCATCAAGAAATACTGGAAAGTGTTGGGTCACTTCTATGGCTCTATCCCTGACTTTCAATTACCACCATTATTTGCACATAGGAGACCAAAACATTTGAGGGTCCAATTGGTGAAAACTGATATAGCAAGGCGGTCCTTGGCTGGGCGTAAAGGTTGTTTCCCCTGTCTTTTATGTGAAAGCTGTTCTCCTATGTGTAAAAGAAACACGTTTGTTCATCTGGGCACTGGAGTGAAATACAAAATAAGATAATTTTTTACCTGCAAGAGTGAGTATGTTGTGTATATCTTGCAATGTCCTTGTAGGTTGTTGTATGTGGGAGAAACCATAACAGAATGTCGCCTCTTTCTAAATAACCATAAATCGAGTATCCGGACCAAAAAATGTGAGTTACCAGTACCGTGTCACTTTATTGAAGCTGGCCATTCAATCCAGCAATTGAGCTTTTCTATCATTGATGGGATTTCTCCATTAAAGTGCCGTGGTAATAGACAACGTCTCTTGAAACAATGCAAAACTCGCTGGATACACAGATTAAATACGCTGCATCCTAATGGCCTGAATATAGAATATCCATTGAATGTACTTCTGTAATGCTACATCATTTTTACGTTTAGTTTTTTTTTTTTACTTGTTATTAATCCATGTGGCCAATGATGTGCTCTTCTTTCCTAGATGTTCCAATTGGGATCCGATAGATTGTTCTCCTTATACAAGAATAGTTTTTTTTTCTATGAATATTATTTAGTATGTAATCCCTAATTTATGTTTATACTTATCTCATTTGAATAAGATTACCACAGTGATGTGTCATTTGATATTTATATTGATGTTATACTAATAAGTATTTTTCTTCTTTTTGTAGAGTGAGGTCATTGAAGTAGTAATTTAGGCACTTATCTTTGAAGATGCTGTATAAACAGAATTTGGAGCCTGATGGATACACTGAACATGTACAAGTCATCTGTGCTATGCTGCATTGTTCATTACACATTCTTTTTGTGTGTTTTGAATATTGGGTCCGTAATTTGTCCAAATTGTAAAAAAAAAATACATTACATCAATCTTATTACTAGGAATCACAGAGGTTGCTCTTTAGAGTTGATAGTCAGCAATGTGGCATTACTTAGAGGTCTTTACATTGCTATGTTGGGGATCCAGGATTGATTACCCATATTTGCAGTTTGTGGATTTCTTGAATCCTCCAGCAGCATGGGTACCCTTTAGGGTGGACATATCTGACATTAGTGTCGGATCGGTCCCCCCTAGGGACTTGAACCCCGGCTACAGCATAGGACACATATTTGATCTACAGTAGTTACTCTGATATTTAACCTTTGGTCTAAACACTGCCCTTATAAGGTTATCTGCAACTATAGACACTCCGTGACAACGATATTAATTGTTCACTTCACTTAGTAATGAAGTTGTTAGCATCTCGGGTCCATAATAGACATGTGCGAGGGCTGTGAAACAAAGGCTTCATCGTTTTGCGCATTCGCGAGATCTATACTTCTCTCGCGGGATGTGGTGCGTTCCACCTAGAGATGGATCACAGGGTGTACTTTGACCAATAATATTGCAGGGTTTACGGACTCATTCTTTGTATATATATATATATATATATATATATATATATATACATTCTTTGCCATGAATAAGAACACTGCACGTGTTCGAAACGCGTAGGCTCGGGCACTAGCCCGCATCATTCTCCACCTTGAAACTGCGTCTCCGTTCTGTTTTAAAATTATTTTTCTATCAATAAAAGTGGGAACGGAGTATCCCTTTTAACTTTACACAGCGCTGGATCATCTTTTTCTCCTTTTCAATATCAGACATTACATAGTGACAAAGTTAATTTACAGTTCAAACCAGAGGAGTGAGGATCCTGCTCGCAAGAGCTTACAATCTATGAGGAAATAAGGGAGACACAATGTGTAACAGTGTTTGTTCTGTACAATAGTCCAGCCATTTTTATACACATGGGGTGGTACACATGAAGCTGCATGAGTCGGTCACCAGCCAGTATCCGTGTATGACGGACATGAAGAGAAGGAGTGTGAGGGAATCTTATTCTGATGACTAATCTAAAAGGGGGGCCATGGAAAGGAGTCAGATTAGGGAATATTATAGGCCTGTCTAAAAAGATGTGTTTTCAGGGCACGTTTAAAACTCTGGATATTGGGAATTAATCTGATTGTCTGGGGTAGCGCATTCCAGAGGACTGGTGCAGCACGAGAGAAATCCTGGAGACGGCAGTGGGAGGTTCGGATTATGCAGGATTTTAATCTAAGGTCGTTAGCAGAACGTAGAGCCTGAGTAGGGTGGTAGACAGAGATGAGGGAGGAGATGTAAGGAGGTGCAGCACTGTGGAGAGCTTTGTGGGTAAGAGTAATAAATTTGAATTTTATTCTGAAGGGGATGGGCAACAAGTGCAGTGACTGGCACAGGGTAGAGGCGTTGGTGTAGCGGTTGGTCATAAATATGAGCCTGGCTGCTGCATTGAGGATAGATTGGAGAGGGGAGAGTTTAGTGAGGGGAAGACCGACTAGTAATGATTTACAGTAGTCGACGAGAGTGAATCATAGCAACAATGAGAGTTTTGGCCATTTCCTCCGTAAGAAAAGGGCGGATTCTGGAGATGTTTTTGAGGTGAAAATGACAGGAGCGTGAAAGTGATTGAATGTGAGGAGTAAAGGAAAGATCTGAGTCAAAAATAACCCAGAGACAGCAGGCGTGCTGCTTAGGAGTTATGGTAGTGCCACACACAGAAATAGAGACATCTCTCCATCCTCATAACCATATGATTTCCCTATTCTACTCCACCCTATAGTAACCTACAGACCCCGATCTAAAAATGTAAGAGCTGACGCATTATCTCAAAGTTTCTGCTCCTCACAGCTCCCCGACTTTCAGCCTGAACCTATTTTGTCTAAAGGGATAGTGGTTTCTGTAATATTGCCTGATCTTGCAACTGAGATTAAAGAATGTCAGCAGCTCGCTCCACAAACCATTCCTGCTGGGAAATTGTTTGTACCTCCTAGGTTCAGATTTCATTTGCTTAGTGAGTTACATGATTCTGTTTTGTGTGGTCATCCAGGGATTACTGGTACTAAAAAATAAGTCTCACGGTTCTACTTGTGGCAGTCTGTATCTCATGATTTTAGTTCTTATGTCTCTGATTGTGATGTCTGCGCTCGCGCTAAGACTTCTTGAGTTCTTCCTATGGGTGAACTACTTCCATTGTCTGTTCCACAGAAACCTTGGTCCCATCTGTCTATCGAATTTATCACCGATTTGCCTACCTCTGAAGGAAAAACTGTAATTTGGGTTGTGGTGGACCGTTTCAGTAAAATGTATAATTTCATTCCATTGCCTCAGCTCCCTGATTCCAAAACTCTGTCTAAATTATTTATTGATTAAGTGATTCGTCTGCATGGCATTCCAGAAAATATTGTTTCTGATAGAGGTGTACAATTTGTGGCTAACTTCTGGAGAGCTTTCTGTAAGAAACTTGGTGTACAGTTATCTTTCTCTTTTGCATTTCACCATTAGACTAAGCGCTTTAATCAAACCTTGGAACACTATCTTTGGTGTTATATTGCGGATAACCAGGCTGAATGGGTCTCGTATCTTCCATTAGCGGAATTTGCTATTAATAATCGCCACCATGTTTTTCTTGATTCCTCGCTGTTTTTCTGTAATTATGTTTTTTATCCTCCTTTTGGTTAATTTTTTGCCTCTTCCTAGTGATAACCCTGAGGTGGAAGTTGAATCAAATAAACTGCACAGTTTGGGCACAGGTTTAATTGAACCTGAAGAATTCCCAATTCAAAAGAAAAATGCTGATGAAAAACATGCGGTGGGTCCTGTGTGGATCTAAAGGTGTGGCTTTCTACTAAGAATGTGTGACTGAAAGTACCGTCTCGTAAGTTTGATCCCAGGTTTATTGGTCCATATGAAATTGTTGACGTTATTAACCCTGTGTCTTTTCGCCTGGCTCTTCCTCCTTCTTTTAAAATTCATGATGTTTTTCACAAATCTCTCCTTAAAAAATTTGTACCACCATCTAATCCACTCAAGAAACCTCCTCCAGTCCTTTTAGAAGGAGATATGGAATTTGCGGTACAAAGGATTGTGGATACCAGAAGGGTCAGGGGTACACGCCAGTACTTGGTGCACTGGAAGGGGTATGGGCCAGAAGAACGAACTTGGGTTCCTGCTTCTTCAGTCCATGCTAATCGTTTAAAGTTTTTCATTTGAAGTTTTCTTTGAAACCTAGCCAGAGATTTAAGGGTCCGGTGGGAAGGATACTGTTAGGAAACGTCCGTCACTTTAAGGTTGTCATGACTATTAGCCTAGCTTCTGGGTGGCCCTGGTTTGAGATGCAGAGCCAATCTCATTTCTCTGTCTGCTACCTATCAGGGACAAGAGTAGTATTTGAATCTGTTAAGTCTTCTCATTGTTGCTTTTGATTCTCTTGTGTATGCATGTTCTGATCAAGCTCCTGGTTACACCCTGAATCACCTTGACTGTTTGGACTCATTGAACTGGACTGCTTGTCTTTGAATTTACTCTGCTCACTGATTTGGACTTTTAGTATCTCCTGGTTTTGTACTCTGCTAGCTGATTACCCCTTTGGCTTGTCTGGTTATCCGTTCTGGTGTTGCCTGCAGTTGCACCTCCTGTCCAACACCGTATTCTGTAAAAGCAACCTGGGTCCTATGCAGCCAAATCAAATCCTCCTTGCGGTGGGTTCTGGTGAGGACCATACAGTAGCCTTAGACTCTGCTGACCAGGGTCGTGACGGACTTGAGGTAGCTGATTTACCTGCACGCTTGATCCAGAATGTCTACAGCTGTCTTTGGGAAATTGCTCGAATAGCAATTCCATAAACTTGCACTCTGGGGAATTGCTCAAGTAGTGATTCCCTGCCAGAGACGCTTCCCATAGAAGTCTATTGAGAGGGCAGCAGGTGCTGAAAGAGAGAGATAGACACAGACGCTTCATCAGAAAAAATAACTTTACTCCAGTCCTCTGCAGTCCAATCCCTGTACTTCCTGAAGAATGTCGGTCTGTATTATGTTTTTCTTTGAGAGAAGTGACTTCTTTGCTGCCCTTTTTGACACCAGGCCGGCATCCAAAAGCCTTTGCCTCACTGTGCATGCAGATGCACTGACACCTGCCTCCTGCCATTCCTGAGCAAGGTCTGCACTGGTTTTGAACCGATCCCGTAGCCGAATCCTCTTTAGGAGACGGTCCTAGCACTTGTTGGACTTTCTTGGGTGCCCTGAAGCTTTCTTCACAGCAATTGAACCTCTCTTGAAGTTCCTGATGATCCGATAATTGGTTGATTTAGGGGCAATCTTACAAGTAGCAATGTCCTTGCCTATAAATCCCTTTTGATGCAAAGCAATGATGAATGCATGTGTTTCCTTGGAGGTAACCATGGTTAACAGAAGATAATGATTTCAAGCACCATCCCCTTTCAAAGCAACCAGTCAGCTCATATAATTCAATTGGAAGAAAGGTGTAGGAAAAAACGGATATTCCCTCTGGCGCAACCTACGTAGGATTTATTCGTTCTACTCAGTCGGAAGACAGGTGCGTAAAAACAAGGCTTTATTTACAACACTCCACGTTGTCCTGCTGATCCTTATGGGTTAATACTACAATAAGGCGACCGGAGGCCAAGTAATTCCCTCCATGTCTGCCATGTACGGAAGCCTATCAGGACCAGCCTCCTGATAGACTTCCTGTCATTGTGACAGGACGTCACTGTCGTTCGCGATGCACACTGTCGGTGACAGTGTCTGTGACAGTGCATTGGGAACCGGGACGTCAGCAGTCCCCGACAGCTGACACTCCACTGTTGCCGATCAGCGGCTCATCGCCGTTGATTTTGGCAATTAACCTATTAAATGCGGCGCTCGATTGCGTTTGTGGGGGTTTCTGATGCTTGTGATGGCATCCGGAGGCCAGACAACGGCCCCCGGGTCTGCCATGTATGGAAGTCTATGAGGACCAGCCTCTGGCTGGTCCTCGTAGACTTAGGGTATGTTCACACGAGGGCGTCCGTTACGGCTGAAATTACGGGGATGTTTCAGCCTGAAAACATCCCCGTAATTTCAGCCGTACTGGCATGTGCATGCGCTTGAACGCCGCGTCAATTACGGCCGTAATTAGCGCTGCTATTCATTGGAGTCAATGAGTAACGGCTCCAATTACGGCCAAAGAAGTGACAGGTCACTTCTTTGACGCGGGCGTCTATTTACGCGCCGTCATTTGACAGCGGCGCGTAAATATACGCCTCGTGTGAACAGACAAACGTCTGCCCATTGCTTTCAATGGGCAGATGTTTGTCAGCGCTATTGAGGCGCTATTTTCGGACGGAATTCGGGGCAAAAACGCCCGAATTACGTCCGTAAATAGGCCGTGTGAACATACCCTTACTGTCAGAGTGACTGTGATGTCACACTGGCAGTTGGAATACGTTACACTACCTAGGTAGTGTAATGTATTCTAGCAGTGATCAGAGCTGCAGGTAAAATAAAGAAAGTGAAAAAAGTAAAAAAAAGTTAATAAAAATATTTTACAATAAGTCTCTTATTATAGGAAAAAAATGAAAACGTTAAAAAACAGTACACATATTTGGTATCACCGCGTTCGTAACGACCCAATCTATAAAACTATAATGTTACTTTCCTCGCACGGTGAACGCCGCAAAAAAAACAAACTACAAACAATGTCAGAATCACTATTTTTTTGGTCACCACCCCTCCCGAAATATAGAATAAAAAGTGATCAAAAAGTCGCATGTACCCCAAAATAGTACCAATAAAAACTACAACCCGTCCCGGAAAAAAACAAGCCCTTACTCCGCTTTTTTGACTGAAAAATAAAAACGTTACGGCTCTCAGAATAGCGTGTCTCAGAAAATAAATAATTTTATAAAGAAGTGATTTTATTGCGCAAACGCTGCAAAACATAAAAAAATATATGCATATGGTACCGCCGTAATCGTACCGATCATCAGAATAAAGTACAATTGTCATTAAATAAATAAATAAATAAAGAATTTAAAACGCCAAAATCACTGTTTTTTTGGTCACCAAAGCTCTAAATAAAATGTAATAAAAAGTGATCAAAAATAAGCCCTCACACCGCTCAATTCAGGGAAAAATAAAAAAGGTATGGCTGTCAGAATGTGTTGATACAAAACATTTTTTTTTTTTAACAAATAGTTTTTTCTTTGTAAAAGTAGTAAAATATAAAAAAATATATATATACATTTGGTATCACCGTAATCGTATTGACCCGCAGAATAAAGATAAGTCGTCGTTTTTACCGCATGGTGAAAGTGGTAAAAAGGAATCCCAAAAAGCAAAGGAGGAATCACAGTTTTTTCCAATTTCACCCCGCAAAGAATTTTATTTTCGCTTTCCTAGTACATTATATGGTACTTTAAATTGGGTCAATAGAAACTACAACTCTTCCCGCAAAAAAATAAGCCCTCACACCGCTCTATTAATGGAAAAATAAAAAAGTTATGGCGTTTGGAAGGCGGGGAATTAAAAACTAAAATGTAAAAGCAAAAAAGGATCAGTCCTGCAAAGGTTAATGAATTTCTATTAAAAAAAACAATTATGGGCCGCCTTGGGGGTTACTACATTACCTGAGTTATTTGAAAATGATTCTATAAGATCTTTCTCAGAGTTAAGGGCAGAATTTGCAATCTCACAGACAGATCTCTTTAAGTACCGACAGGTTCGTCATCTTCTTCCATCTGGCTCTCATACACAGGTTCAGGTGCCATCAGGGCTGTATGATTTGGTCTTCAAGACCACAATGAGGGAATCTACACTAACACGAGCTTTATATGATATACTTCTGGGGGATACGGAAACATCCAAGACCCCACAGATGGCAAAATGGGAAAAAGAGCTAGGGGTTTCCTACGGGGTTGAGGTATGGAGTAAAGCAATTACGTGGACTCTGCGAGCCACTATGAACTCGAATCTTCTAGAGGTCTTTCACAAACTACTCTTGAGATGGTACTACACTCCTCTCCAATTGTCCAAGATATACCCGTCTTCTAGTCCCTTGTGTTGGAGAGGCTGTGGAAAAGTGGGATCATTATTACATATTTTTTGGGAGTGCCCAGCTATTGCTCCACTGTGGAAAGAGGTATTTGATTTGGTATCCACGTTAGTAGGCGCCCATCTGGAGCCCAGTGCAGCCTTGGCCCTCCTGTCCTTGGACATAGACTCGGTTGAGACGTCCCGGAGAGTTATTGTAGCTCACGTATGCCTGACAGTTAAACACTTATTGGCCAAGAAATGGAAATCTAATATAGTCCCCTCTCTAAGGGAGGTGATCGATAGTGTGTCATCTCATTGTGGGTACGAGAGGCTCTTTGCACTTCGGCACAACGGATTGGCGCGCTTTACTTCCCAATGGCAGCCGTGGGCAGACAAATTCCCAAGTTGAGGAGTCAGGGTTCTCAGGGATTGATAACTCAAAGAAGAGAAATTACTGAAGGTACTATGACGATGTATTAACCAATTTATACTTGGTATGTATCCTGGTTTTCCCCCCCTCCCCCGGTTTTTTCCTTTTGTCTTTCCTTCTCCCCCCTCAGATTACGTATTGACTGACTGTTTACACTGCATTGGAACTTCCTGATAAGGAAGCTGTTTATTATATGTAACCTGTGGTTTCGTTGATAAATCAATAAAAAACAATGTTTTAAAAAAAATAAAAACAATTATTACCACATGTGGGGTATTGTTGGGAGAGATTGCCTTACAAATTTAGAGCGACTTTTTCTCCTTTATCCCTTGTGAAAATGAAAAAATGCAACATTTTAGTGGACAAAAATGTTGATATTCACGGCCTAATTCTACTAAATTCTGCAAAAAACCTGTGTGGTATAAATGCTTACTAAACCCCTTGATTGGTGTAGTTTCCTTGATGGGTGTAGTTTCCCAAATGGGGTCACTTTTGGGGTGTTTCCACTGTTTTGTTCCCTCCGGGGTGTTGCAAATGCGACATTTCACTGAAAACCAATCGAGCAAAATCTGCGCTCCAAAATACAAATGCCGCTCCCTCCCTTCTGAGCGCTACCGTGGGTCCAAACAGCAGTTTATTACCGCATATGGGGTATTTCCGTAATCGGGAGAAGATGCTTTACAAATGTTGGGGTGCATTTTCTTCTTTATTTCTTGTATATATTACAAATTTCTATGTTTTTCAGAAAAAAAGTAGATTTTCATTTTCACAGACTAACTCCAATAAATATAGCAAAATACCTGTGGGGTCAAAGTGCTAACTATACCCCTAGATAAATTCCTTGAGGGGTCTAGTTTCCAAAATGGGGTCACTTTTGGGGAGTTTCCACTGTTTTGGCACCACAAGACCTCTTCAAATCCGATATGGTGCCTAAAATATAATCTAAAAACAAGCAAGCCCCAAAATCCTCTAGGTGCTCTTTTGCTTCTGAGGCCGGTGCTTCAGTCCATTAGGACACTAGGGCCACATGTGAGATATTCCTAAAAACTGCAGAACCTGGACAATAAATTATGAGCTGCGTTTCTCTGGTAAAACCTTCTATGTTACAGAATTTTTTTTTATTACAAATGAATTTCGGCAAAAAAAAAGACATTTGTAAATTTCCCCTCTACATTGCTTTATTTCCTGTAAAACGCCTAAAGGGTTAAGAAACTTTCTGAATGCTGTTTTGAATACTTTGTGGGGTGCAGTTTTTAAAATTGGGTGATTTATTGGGGGATTCTAATATATAAGGCCCCTCAAAGCCACTTAAAAACGAAACTGGTACCTATAAAAATAGCCTTTTGAAATTTTCTTGAAAATGTGAGAAATTGCTGCTAAAGTTCTAAGCCTTGTAACGTCGTAGAAAAATAAAAGGACGTTCCAAAAACTATCCAAAACATAAAGTAGATATATGGGAGATGTTAACTGGTAACTATTTTGTGTGCTATTACTATCTGTTTTACAAGCAGATACATTTAAATTTAGAGAAATGCAAATTTTCCCTATATTTTGGTGTTTTTCACGAATAAATATTGAATTTATGGACCACATTTTTCCACTATCATAAAGTACAATATGTCACGAGAAAACAATCTCAGAATCGCTTGGATAGGCAAAAGCATTCCCAAGTTATTACCACATAAAGTGACGCGTCAGATTTGAAAAAATCGGCTGTGCCACAAGGCCAAAACAGGCTGCGTCCTGAAGGGGTTTATGCATATTGCCGCTATAAAAATGAAAGCGGCAAACTTTGTGAAAACCAAAATTTGCGTCAGTCTCAAAACTTTTGGCCAGGACTGTACAATAATATATCTACTATAATACTGCCCCCTATCTACAAAAATATAACTACTATAATACTGCCCCCTTTGTACAAGAATATAACTACCATAATACTGCTCCTATGTACAAGACTATAACTACTATAATACTGTCTCCTATATACAAGAATATAACTACTATAATACTGCCCCCTATATACAAGAATATAACTACCGTAATACTTCCCCCTATGTACAAGAATATAACTACTATAATACTTCCTCCTTTGTACAAGAATATAACTACTATAATACTGCTCCCTATATACAAGAATATAACTACTATAATACTGCTCCCTACATACAAGAATATAACTACTATAATACTGCCCCCTATATACAAGAATATAACTACTATAATACTGCCCCCTTTGTACAAGAATATAACTACTATAATACTGCCCCCCTATATACAAGAATATAACTACTATAATACTGCCTCCTATATACAAGAATATAACTGCTATAATACTGCCCCCTATGTACAAGAATATAACTACTATAATACTTCCCCTATATACAAGAATATAACTACTATAATACTGCCCCCTATGTACAAGAATATAACTACTATAATACTGCCCCCTATATACAAGAATATAACTACTATAATACTGCTCCTATATACAAGAATATAACTACTAGAATACTGCTCCTATATACAAGAATATAACTACTATAATACTGCTCCCTATATACAAGAATATAACTACTATAATACTGCCCCCTTTGTACAAGAATATAACTACTATAATACTGCTCCTATATACAAGAATATAACAACTATAATACTGCTCCCTATATACAAGAATATAACTACTATAATACTACCCCTATATACAAGAATATAACTACTATAATACTGCTCCTATGTACAAGACTATAACTACTATAATACTGTCTCCTATGTACAAGAATATAACTACTATACTACTGCTCCTATATACAAGAATATAACTACTAGAATACTGCTCCTATGTACAAGACTATAACTACTATAATACTGTCTCCTATATACAAGAATATAACTACTATAATACTGCCCCCTATATACAAGAATATAACTACCGTAATACTTCCCCCTATGTACAAGAATATAACTACTATAATACTTCCTCCTTTGTACAAGAATATAACTACTATAATACTGCTCCCTATATACAAGAATATAACTACTATAATACTGCTCCCTACATACAAGAATATAACTACTATAATACTGCCCCCTATATACAAGAATATAACTACTATAATACTGCCCCCTTTGTACAAGAATATAACTACTATAATACTGCCCCCCTATATACAAGAATATAACTACTATAATACTGCCTCCTATATACAAGAATATAACTGCTATAATACTGCCCCCTATGTACAAGAATATAACTACTATAATACTTCCCCTATATACAAGAATATAACTACTATAATACTGCCCCCTATGTACAAGAATATAACTACTATAATACTGCCCCCTATATACAAGAATATAACTACTATAATACTGCTCCTATATACAAGAATATAACTACTAGAATACTGCTCCTATATACAAGAATATAACTACTATAATACTGCTCCCTATATACAAGAATATAACTACTATAATACTGCCCCCTTTGTACAAGAATATAACTACTATAATACTGCTCCTATATACAAGAATATAACAACTATAATACTGCTCCCTATATACAAGAATATAACTACTATAATACTACCCCTATATACAAGAATATAACTACTATAATACTGCTCCTATGTACAAGACTATAACTACTATAATACTGTCTCCTATGTACAAGAATATAACTACTATACTACTGCTCCTATGTACAAGAATATAACTACTATAATACTGCCCCTATATACAAGAATATAACTACTATAATACTCCCCCCTATGTACAAGACTATAACTACTATAATACTGTCTCCTATGTACAAGAATATAACTACTATAATATTATCCCTATATACAAGAATATAACTACTATAATACTGCTCCATATGTACAAGAATAACGAAAATTTAGTCACCGAAATTTTTATTTCCTGGAGTCCGTAGGCAGCACAACACATGGGTTTTAGTCCCCTAGCTACAATCAAGCAGAGACAGGTTAATTAGCAATAAGCATTAAGCAATTAAACAATTAAGGACTTCCCCTGTAAGTATGTACCGGAAACCGGGCCCCAGCATATTTTTACGAAGCAATAGTCATAAGTCCTGCCAGGGGGGAAGCTTGTGCTGCCTGCGGACTCCAGGAAATAAAAATTTCGGTGACTTGCATATGGGACTTGCCAACCAATAGCTATATGGACGGGATAGCAGACGCCATTTCAAGCACTCTTTTGCCAAATAGAGAACCCTCTGATGCCAGTGAGTCGAGCTTGCAGTGCTTGACAAAGGTTGATGCGGATGCCCACGTAGCCGCTCTGCAGATTTGATCCAGAGAGATATGCCCGACTTCTGCCCATGAGGTAGCTGTAGAGTGTGTGGAATGTGCCCTGATATGCAGAGGAGATAATCCGCCTTGCTAGGGTGACTTTACTTGCTTTTTGTCCCTTATTAGGACCGGCATGTTGAAGGAACAGATTTTCTGATTTCCTAAAAGCCTTTGTCCTTTGAATATAGGTGAGAACTGCTCTTTTCACATCCAATTTTCCTGATCTTCACCATGAGGGAAGAGAACTGGCAATAATATCTCTTGATTTATATTCCTTAAGGAAGAAACTTTAGGCAAGAACCCAGGCATGGTACGTAGTAGAAGACAATCTCCCAGGTCCCTCAAATATGGTTCTTTGAAAGAAAGGGCCTGCCGCTCGCTTATGCGCCTCGCCGACGTGATTGCCACCAGGAAGATGGCCTTGAAGGAGAGAAATCTGATGGATGACTCTTGCATTGGTTCAAACGGTGGCTTTGTTAGAGCCGACACCACTATTGAAAGGTCCCAGGAAGAAGAGTGTACCTGAGAGACTGGGCTAAGGTTTTTTAAAGCCTTGAAGAAGGTCTGACCAACTGCTGGTTGGAGAAAGGATTTTGCAATTGGGCATTAATTGCTGTGAACTGCACCTTAAGGGTATTTAGCTTCAAACCTTTATTGAAGCCCTCCTGAAGAAATTGTAGGATAGTATTCAGAGAGACTACGTTTGCTGAATTTTTAGAGCACCAGGAGGTAAACAGGGTCCAAACTCTGTTGTATACTTTGACCGTTGAAGGTCGTCTAGCTGACAGCAAGGTATTAATAACTTCTAATGAAAGTCCCATTTCTGTCAGGGTTCAGGTGATACACCCTTACTACTGCATGGTGGGTGTGGTATAGAGAACAGAAGCTGAGGACTTTGTTGTTCACTTCTGATGCCATCACATCCACGTCTGGCATTCCCCACGTGGCAGCTAAGCTGCTGAAAACCTGAGCGTTGAGACTCCACTCCCCTGAGGAAGTCTGCAGTGTGGTTCAAGGAGTCCTTGATGTGAACTGATGAAATTCCCAATGAATGTTGTTCTGCCCAACTCATAAGTCGTCTGCACTCGGTTGACATTGAGGCACTCCTCGTTCCTCCCTGTTTGTTTACATAGAACACAGTTGCAAGGTTGTCTGACTGGATCAGGATTTGGGTATTTCTCAGATGGGATTGAAAGGACATTAGCGACAATCTCACTGCTCTGAGTTCCTTCATGTTGGAGGATTGTGACACTTCCCTCTGACTCCTTCTGTTCTGAACCCATAGGTGATCTACATGGGCACCCCAGCCCCAGGAGGAGGCATCCATTGTGAGGACTTTCTGTGGTGGGGGAACTAGAGACTTTCCGGACCGGAGAGTGTCCGGGATTAACCACCAGCTGAGGTCTTGAAGGGTGAAGTTGGAGACTTTGAAGGGGCGTCCAGATTTCTGACATTTTTGTCCCAGGCACTGAGGATGTCGAGCTGTAATGATCTCATGTGGGCTTTGGCCCAGGGGACCGCATCTATGGATGAGGTCATTAGACCTAGGATTTTCATAGCTCCTCGAACCGATATATATTCGGATGGCAAATAAGGCGTTCTATTGAGCCCCGGAGTGCAGCAATCCTCTCTGAAGACAATTTGACTGTCATCGACTGGGAATTCACCATGAACCCTAAAAATTTCAGATTCTGTGATGGTGAGAGCTGTGACTTTCTGAAGTTCACCAGGAACCCGTGAAAGTGAAGAAACTCCTATGTGGTTTGGAGATGTTCTTGTAGAAGGGACTCTGATGATGCTTTTATTAGCCAGTTGTCCAAGTAAGGGACCACACATATCCCTTTCAGCCTCAGTGCTTCTGTTAGGACCACCACGATTTTCGTGAACACATGGGGTGCCGACGAAATCCCGAAGGGTAGGCAGGTAAACTGGAAATGCTGTACTCCGCCTTGCGCCTGGACCGCCAATCAGAGGAACCGTTTGTGCACAGCCAGAATCGGGACATGCAAGTATGCGTCCGTGAGGTCGATTTTTGCCATTACGTCTTTCCTTTCCAGAAGGTTCATCACTGACCGGATAGTCTCCATCTTGAAGGTTTTCCTCACCAGATATTGATTGAGGAAAGTCAGGTCTATTACCAGCCTCCAACTGCCGTCTGATTTGGGCACCGGGAACACTCTGGAGTAAACTCCTTGCCCTTTTTCTGAGACTGGGACATCTTCCAGGGCTGCTATCTGGAGAAAGACCTGCAGAAGCTGATGGACTATCGGGTTGTGATGCCTGTTGAGGAAAAAGTGATCTGGGGGGAGAGTTCTGAACTCCAAAGTGTATCGTCTACTGATGGTTGCCATCACCCAGTCGTCAGATGATGTCACCGACCACCGAGAGGAGAATCTCTGAAGCCTTGCTCCTACTTGTAGTGCTGGGCGTCATAAACTGTTTGGATTTTGAGCGGGGTTTTTCTTCCGAAAGGAGGAAGGGTTTTCCCGCTTCGTTTTAAATGTGCGCTGACGGTCTGGAAACCTTCTTTGAACTTCTTTTCTTCTCTGATCCTGAAAGTAATGCCTGGTATCCTTCCTTTTAGGTTCAGGAAACCTAGCCCCTTTGCCTTCCCCTGAGAAATTCAAAATATCCGTTAATTGGGGACCAATCAGAGATTCTGGCTGAAAAGGGAGGCTACAAAAAGAGAGATAATCCCCAGACCATAACTTAAGCCAATGAGCCCTTCTGGCGACATTCAATAGGGATAAGGCCCTGGATGCATACTTGATGTTATCCAGTTGGGAGTCACAGAGGAACTCCGAAGCTGACTTCTTTACTGGGAGGGACTGGAGAATTTCTGCCCTTGGGACTCCATCTTCTAGATCCCTTGACAGGTGGCTTAGCCAGACCCGGAATGCTCTAGCCGCCGGTACTGAAGACAAGGAGGCTTTGCACGAGCCCACTGCTGAAGTATACACCTTCTTCAGAAGAGAATCCGCCTTGCGATCCATGGGGTCTTTCAGCATGGATGATTCATCGGGTGGAAAAACAGCTTTCTTTGCCAATTTAAAGAGGCTATGTCACCACATTATAAGTGCCCTATCTCTTATATAAGGAGATCGGCGCTGTAATGTAGGTGACAGTAATGCTTTTTATTTAGAAAAACAATCTATTTTAAACCACTATATGAGCGATTTTTAGCTTTATGCTAATGAGTTTCTTAACCCCTTAAGGACTGAGCCTGTTTTGGCCTTAAGGACACAGCCTATTTTTTCAAATCTGACGTGTCACTTTATGTGGTAATAACTCCGGAATGCTTTTACCTATCCAAGCGATTCTGAGATTGTTTTCTCGTGACACATTGGACTTTATGTTACTGGCAAAATTTGCTCGATACATTAAGTATTTAATTGTGAAAAACACCAAAATGTAGCGAAAAATTGCAAAAATTAGCATTTTTCTAAATTTATATGTATCGGCTTGTAAGACAGATAGTAATACCACACAAAATTGTTGCTAATTAACATCACCCATATGTCTACTTTAGATTGGCATCGTTTTTTGAACATCCTTTTATTTTTCTATGACATCACAAGGCTTAGAAATTTAGCAGCAATTTCTCACATTTTCAAGAAAATGTCAAAAGGCTATTTTTACAGGGGCCAGTTCAGTTGTGAAGTGGATTTTAGGGCCTTATATATTAGAAACCCTCGATAAGTCACCCCATTTTAAAAACTTCACCCCTCAAAGTATTCAAAACAGCATTTAGAAAGTTTATTAACCCTTTAGATGTTTCACAGGAATTAAGGCAAAGTAGATGTGAAATGTTCAAATTTCTTTTTTTTTTTGCAGAAATTCATTTTTCATCTATTTTTTTTGTAACACAGAAATTTTTACCCAAGAAATGCAACTCAATATCTATTGCCCAGATTCTGCAGTTTTTAGAAATACCCCACATGTGGCCCTAGTGCACTTATTGACTGAAGCACCGGCCTCAGAAACAAAGGAACACCTAGAGGATTTTGGGGCCTCCTTTTTATTAGAAAATATTTCAGGCTCCATGTCGGGTCTGAAAGGCTCTTGCGGCGCCAAAACAGTGAAAATCCCCCAAAAGTGACCCCATTTTGGAAACTACACCCCTTGAGGAAATTATCTAGGGGTATAGTTAGCATTTTGACCCCGCAGGTTTATTGCAGAAATTATTGGAAGTAGGCCGTGAAAATGAAAATCTACATTCTTTCAAAGAAAATTTAGGTTTAGCTAATTTTTTCTAATTTCCACAAGGACTAAAAGGAGAAAATGCACCACTACTTTTGTAAAGCAATTTCTCCCGAGTAAAACAATACCCCGCATGTGGTCATAAACGGCTGTTTGGACACACGGCGGAGCTTAGAAGGGAAAGAGCGCCATTTGTCTTTTGGAGATCAAATTTAGCAGGAATGGTTTGCGGAGACCACGTCACATTTGCAAAGCCCCTTAGGGTATGTTCACACGGCCAAATTTCAGACGTATACGAGGCGTATTATGCCTCGTTTTACGTCTGAAAATACGGCTCCAATACGTCGGCAAACATCTGCCCATTCATTTGAATGGGTTTGCCGACGTACTGTGCAGACGACCTGTTATTTACGCGTCGTCGTTTGACAGCTGTCAAACGACGACGCGTAAAAATACAGCCTCGGCAAAAGAAGTGCAGGACACTTCTTTGGACGTTTTTGGAGCTGTTTTCCCATAGACTCCAATGAAAACAGCTCCAAAAACGGACGTAAAAAACGCCGCGAAAACGGCGCGAAAAACGCCGCGAAAAAGCTCCTAAGGTACAAGTACAGTGGAAACTCCCCAAAAGTGACTCGATTCACGAAACTACACCCCTTGAGGAATTCATCTAGGGGTGTAGTGAGCATTTTGACCGCACAGGTGTTTCATAGATTTTATTAGAATTGGGCAGTGAAAATTAAAAAAATCCTTTTTCTTCAATAAGACGTAGTTTTAGCTGAAAATGTTTCATATTCTCAACAAATAAATGAAAAAAAGCACCCCAACACTTGTAAAGCAACTTCTCCTGTGTACGGCAATACCACATATTTGGTCATAAACTGCTGTTTGGGCACAGAGTAGGGCTCAGAAGGGAAGGAGCGCCATTTGGCTTTTGGAGTACAGATTTTGCTGGATGGGTTTCTGGGCGCTATGTCGCATTTGCAAAGTCCCTGTGGGACCAAAACAGTGGATCCCCCCCAGAAGTGACCCCATTTTGGAAACTACACCCCTCAAGGTATTCACCTAGGGGTGTAGTGAGCATATTAACCCCACAGGTGATTGGCAGAAATTGGTGTGCACTCGATATTGCAGAGTGAAAATGGTTTTTCAATAGATATGCCAATATGTGGCGCCCAGCTTGTTCCACTGGAGACACACACCCCAAAAATTGTTAAAAGGGTTCTCCCGGGTATGGCGATGCCATATATGTGGAAGTAAACTGCTGTTTGGGCACACTGTAGGGCTCAGAAGGGAGGTAGCGCCATTTGGCTTTTGGAGCGTGGATTTTGCTTGTAGTAGTTTTGTTTTGAGTCTTACTGGTGTTTCCGTTTATAATGTGGGGGTACATGTAAGGCAGGCGGAGTATATAAGGGGCATAGTCAGGTGGTATAGGGGGGTAAAAAAAAACAATAAAATTATCCATAGATGTGTATTACGCTGTGATCGATCCTTTCTGCACAGGCCGGTGTCGCACTAATAAATGGTCTTTACTTATTCCCCTTTTGGTCCACACTCCGCACCTTTGAAGTTTGGGGAATTTTGCTGGGAAGTGTTGTCCTGGTATAATACGGGCACCCTCACTTCCAGCAGATATGTTTGGGCCCTCCCCTTTCTGGTTCCCTAATTTTAGGGGTCTTGATAATTCGCCACTTGAAACAGAAGAAACGTTCCCCTCGGGCCGGCACAACTACATATTTTTCTTTCCTGATTTATTGGTGCCTTGACTAATTTTATTTTTTCATAGACGTAGTGGTATGACGGCTGGTTTGTTGCGGGACGAGCTGTAGTTTTTATTGGTACCATTTTGGGGTACATGCGACATTTTGATCACCTGTTATCCTTTTTTATTTGGGAGGCATGGTGACCAAAAAACAGCAATTCTGGCATATTTTTTTAGTTTTTTTTATACAGCGTTCACCACGCATTATAAATTACATGTTACCTTTATTCTGCAGGTCAGTCCGATTCCGGTGATACCTAATTTATAGAACTTTTTATGTTTTACAACTTTTTGCACAATAAAATAACTTTTGTAAAGAGAATGGATTTTTTCTGTCGCCAAGTTGTGAGAGCCATAACGGTTTTACATTTTTCGTCGACGGAGCTGTATGAGGGCTTATTTTTAGCGAGACGAGTTATAGTTTTTATAGGCACCATTTTTAGGTACATGCGACTTTTTTATCGCTTTTTATTAAAATTTTTGGAAGACAAAGTGACCAAAAAATAGCAATTATGTCAGTATTTTTTAGGTTTTTTTTTTACGGCGTTCACTGTGCGGAATAAATAACATAATATTTTTATAGTTCAAATCGTTATGGTCGCAGCGATACCAAATATGTATGGCTTTATTATTTTTTTCAATAATAAATGACTTGATAAAGGAAAAAGGGCGATTGTGTTTTGTGTTATTATTTGAAACTTTTATTGTATGTTTTACAACTTTTATTTTTACTTTTTTTACACTTTTTTTTTTACACTTTTCTTTAGTCCCAGTAGGGGACTTGAAGGTCCAACTGTTTGTTTGATGTTCTAATACATTGCACTACCTATGTAGTGCAATGTATTAGAACTGTCAGTTGTTCACTGACAGCAAGCCGATCAGGCTCCGCCTCCGGGCGGGGCCTAATCGGCTAACGTAATGGCAAATAGGAAGCCATTGTTAGGCATCCTGTTGCCATAGTAGCAGTCGCCAGCCTTGCCATCGCATGGCAAGGCTGCCGATTGCATACAAACCACTTTGATGCAGCGATTGCATTGAATCGCTGCATTGAAGGTGTTAATGGCAGGAATCGGAGCTAGCTCCGGTTCCTGCCGATAGATCGGGGTGTCCGCTGTAACATACAGCGGACACCCACTGCTGATGACGCCGGCTCAGCTTCTGAGCCGGAAGCTGAGCCGGCGCCATCTTGCCGATGGTACCGGAAGCCTCCTGGGCCCCGCCGACGACGGGGCATAGGAGGATTCCGTTACAGGCTGATCGGGAGGTAAGCATTAGCCCTCCGATCGCCTTTGCAGCCACCGGCAACCCAGCGATCACGTTGCTGGGGTGCCGATGGCTATAAACTCCTCACATGCTGCGATCTCTATTGAACGCAGCATGTGAGGGGTTAATCGGTCGGATCGGAGGCTAGCTCCGGTCCTGGCCGATACCTCAGGGTGCCAGCTGTAACATACAGCTGTCACCCGGTGGTGATGTCGCT
The DNA here is from genome assembly GCF_050947455.1 of Rhinoderma darwinii. Lineage (NCBI taxonomy): Eukaryota > Metazoa > Chordata > Amphibia > Anura > Rhinodermatidae > Rhinoderma > Rhinoderma darwinii. Next base: position 396,786,903 of record NC_134689.1, on the reverse strand, counting down.
GGCTCAGCTCCTGAGCCAGCTTCATCTCCATCACGTACAGTTACGTGGAGATGCGCGAAAAGGCCATCTCCCATCACGTAACTGTACGTGAAATGGCGCGAAGGGGTTAATGCCCAAGTCGGCGTGTTTTACTTTAGACCAAGTGGGCGTTGTACAGAGAAGTGTATGACGCTGACCAATCAGCGTCAAACACTTTTCTCCATTCATTTACACTGCACTAGCGATATAGTTATATCGTTATGTGCAGCTACATACACGAACAGTAACATTACTGTAGTGTCCTGATAATGAATATACATCAATACCAGCCTGGACGTGATGTTTATTCAGAATCCTGACCCTTCTGAATCTTTTCTGTGAGATTCCAGCAAGGCGAGCGTAATCTCGTTTGAAATGACAGGTTACATCGTAATCTCGCGAAATTACGTTTGCCTTGCTGGAATCTCACAGAAAAGATTGCTGGATATACCTTCACTATACACCACTATTGCCACTACCCAATGTACCATGTTGTTTGTGCCTGGTAAATAGTGAAGGGTCGGTGAGCTGCGTGGGGTGCCAGAAGTCGGACCCCTACCGATCTGATATTGATGGTTTGTTCTTTTCTTTTACATTTTCTTTTTATTGAGAAAAGTTTTACAAAGCTTTTGCATAACAAAAGAAATAGTCCACAAAAAAAAGGCAGTTAAATGCTGAAAAATTACATATCATCAGGAATGGTTGTGCTAGCATACATTTATCCGATTATAGAAGCAATAAAATACATGAAAAGCACAATTGTCTGTGGCAGAGTACCTGCAAAGTATGAGGGCAATTGTTCAAAATATAAATAGAAAAAACGTTTGTCATTGAAATAAGAAAAATGGAAGGGGGGGTGATGGTGAGAAGGACGGAAGAAGGGGGGATAGGGGTACATTAGAAGCATATATATCATATCAAGTTTGGTATAGTATGTGACTTTTTTCTAACACTCCAATATTCCACTTATAGCAATCAATCGAACTCCGTGAGCAATTCTCTGAATTGAGATGAAACTCTGAAGTTAATAATAAGAATAATGTAATAAGAATGTAATTAGGTGATTAGTAGTCTTATCGATGCCTGTTATTGGCAAGTTCAGGAAATTAGTGTATGTCGTAATTGGTATAGAAATGTTGCAGATGTCCTGTACATGTCAGATAACGGTATCCCAGTAGTTACGTAGCATGGAACACGTCCACCAAGTATCAATATAAGTACCAATTTCTGCATTGCATCTCCAGCAAGTGTTCGGTATGGAGGGATTCCACAGGTGCGTTTTATCGGGTGTAGTATACCAGCGTGATATCATTTTATAAGAGTTCTCCTGGATTCTTATGCAGTGTGAAGGGCCATGTGAGTATCTGTATAACAATCTAATATCAGATGTAGATAATGTTATTGTCAAGTCCTTCTCCCACAAGGTGATGTGATGGTTTATTCTAAGGATAGACCATCAATGTCATAGTTCCAGAAAACCTCTTCAATATGTAAATATGCCATATGCAATTATTATGCAGTTAACTTTTACACATTCTCAGTTTTTTGTACTTTTTTGCCTGTGTCAGTCTTTACTGTATCTTTAGCTTTCTATTTATAAATAAGATTATTATAAACAGTTCCATAGTTTAGGTCTCAACCAGATAGTGGAGTGTTATAGTTCATGAAATTATGGCAGATGTAACATCATCAGTAAGTAATTCTTCAATCTATGGGTGCCTTTTGGAAACACTATAAAACAAGCAACAGATCCAGTGTCAGTGAACTTGAACTTTAAAATGTATGTTTTTGTATCTGATACTCTTTATCTTCCCTGCACTGTTTGCAAACAGATAGCAGGACTTTGACATCCAGACGTATATCACATATAAATACATCCGTAGTTCTGTTACCTGTTTTGCTCAACCCTCAATACATTTGCAGAAAGGGGGCGTGACCTCAGGAAAGGGGGATTGATCACCGCAGACCTACAAATGTATAATTTACTCCAGAAAACTGTCGTAAATTAAAGTGGAAATCTCATTTTATTCAGATTCATTAGATAGTGGTAGTCTCATAGATTTCACTATATGGGGCGTAGCAAGGTAGGGACCCGCCCGACCAGACTACCCCTTTGCACTCCCATTAGACTGTTAAATAAATAAAATGCATTTAGTGTTTTTTATGTATTTAATCAAGATCTTTAAATTGGGCAAAAGTCTCATGCACATATATGGTATATGGTGGCACAGGGAAATCATACAGCTTCATACTACAGAGGTTCACAGCTTCCATATACCACCATATGGGGCCTCTGTATGACACCGTATTACAGGAATATTCTCTCCTATAAGAAATGGTTCTAAGGCAGAATACTTCTATATTACAGCATGCAATGGAGTATGTCCCAATGTCTCTTATGAAATCGGAGCCATACGATGTACCATGCACCTTTATGGCCTATTAGGGCTCCCTACAACACAGAACTGCAATACAGGGCATGAAGCCTTAGGCCTCATGCACACGACCGTAAAAACTCCCGTTATTACGGGTCGTAATTACGACCCGTAATAACGGGCTCATAGACTTCTATTGGCCACGGGCACCTTCCTGTTTTCTTACGGGAAGGTGCCCGTGCCGTTGAAAAAGATAGAACATGTCCTATTTCAGGCCGTAATAATGGCACGGGCAGCCCATAGAAGTCTATGGGGCTCCCGTAATGACGGGTGGCTACGTGTGTGCACCCGTCATTACGGCAGCGTTGCTAGGTGACGTCAGTAAATAGTCACTGTCCAGGGTGCTGAAAGAGTTAACTGATTGGCAGTAACTCTTTCAGCACCCTGGACAGTGAATTCCGATCACAATATAGAGCAACCTGTAAAAAAAAAAAAAAAGACGTTTATACTTACCGAGAACTTCCTGCTTCTTCCTCCAGTCCGGCCTACCCGCCGTTGCCTTGGTGACGCGTCCCTCTCGACATACGGCCCGACATCCCTGGATGACGTTTCAGCCCATGTGACCGCTGCAGCCAATCACAGGCCAATCACAGGCTGGAGCGGTCACATGGACTGCCGCGTCACCCAGGGATGTCGGGCTGGATATCAAGAGAGGGACGCGTCACCAAGGCAATGGCCGGGTAAGTATGAATTTCTTTTACTTTTACCTCGGAAAGGGTTGCCCCTTCTCTCTATCCTGCACTGATAGAGAGAAGGGGCTGCCGATTAGTGCAGTGCAATTTTGCATCGAAAACGTGCCCGTAAATACGGGTGGAATACGGGTGACACCGGAACCGTATTTACGGGCACGGGTCCGTAAATACTGGTGCAAAATGCGTTGAATACGTGTGACACCGGACCTGTATTTACACCAGTATTTACGGGAGGTAAAAAATACGGTCGTGTGCATGAGGCCTAAGGCAGATTTTCCCAACCAGGGTGCTTGGTCAGGGATTCCTCAGAACACAGCAACATCAAAACCTATCAATTTTACAGCAGAGATTGATAAAAGATTGTTTTACCCCCCCCCGTACCAAGCTTCTTAAATATACAGCACTCACATGGAGCTGTAATGTGACTGCAAATAAAGCCTTAGGGGAGATTCACACGAACGTTGCGTTTTTGCGCGCGCAAACAACGCAGCGTTTTGCGAGCGCAAAAACCATTTGACAGCTGCGTGTGTCATGCGTGTCTGATGCGCGGCTGCGTGATTTTCGCGCAGCCGGCATCATAGAGATGAGGCTTGTCGACGCCCGTCACTGTCCAAGGTGCTGAAAGAGCTAAATCTTTCAGCACCCTCGACAGTGAATGCCGAACACAACAGCGAAAAACCTGTAAAAAAAAAAGATAAAGTTCCTACTTACCGAGAACTTCCCGGCCGTTGCCTTGGTGACGCGTCCTTGGTGACGCGTCCTTGGTGACGCGCCTCTCTTGACATCGGGCCCCACCTCCCTGGATGACGCAGCAGTCCAAGTGACCGCTGCAGCCTGTGATTGGCTGCAGCCTGTGCTTGGCCTGTGATTGGCTGGAGCTGTCACTTGAACTGAAGTGTCATCCCGGGAGGTCGGACTGCAGGAAGGAGACAGGAGTAATCGGTAAGTTAGAACTTCGGTTTTTTTTTACAGGTTAATGTATTTTGGGATCGGAAGTCACGGTCCATGGTGCTGAAACAGTTTAACTCTTTCAGCACCATGGACAGTGACTATCTCCTGACGTCGCGTACCGATAATTTTTTTGCCGGGATCGGCCAAAACGAGTTTGCCCGAACCCGGTGAAGTTCGGTACGCTTGTCCGGCTTCGCTCATCGCAAAGACACTCCGTTTGGATGTTCGGAAACAGAAAAGCACGTGGTGCTTTTCGGTTTTCATTCATCCTTTTCACTGCTGTTGCGCGAATCACGCTCGTCCCATGGAAGTGCTTCCGTGTGGTGCGCGTGATTTTCACGCACCCATTGACTTCAATGGGTGCGTGATGCGTGAAATACGCAGAGTTTTTGAACCGGTCGCGTATAGTACGCAGCGAACAAACGCTGCGCAAGAATCACGCACTATTTGAACTGCCTCATTGACTTCTATAGTGCTGTGCGTGATGCGCAGAAAATACGCGGCCTGCACGCGCGCAAATCGCGCTCGTCTGAATCCCCCCTTAGGCTGAGACTACACACAGACTTTTTGTCGTGTTACAACGATCAATGTCCATAGGAATATATTAAATTGCATGAAAATTTGCTTGTGCATGTATATCAATAACAAAGACTCGAGGTAAAAATAAGTTGTGTGATAGTTACTATTCAAGCTATTGTGCAATAAAAGTTGGTGTGTAGACCTCGCCTAAGGCCCTGTACAGTCTTTTATGTCTTTCTTTTAGCAAAAACTGGGAATGGATCTAAAAAAGTCTTATGAGTCTTTACATTACAGTTCTCTTTTGTTGAGGATCCAATCCTTATTTTGTCTATGAAAAACTGCCTGTGTGAACAAGGCTTTAAGGCTTCACACAGGCTATTTGTAGAATGACAGTTGCAGCCCATAGGTGTTTAGCCCCAGCCTGAGGCAGATTTTAGACCGCGGTGATACGGGTGCAATTTAGTGTACGTATTACGCCGCAATTCCATGGACCTCCCAGAGCCTATGGGGATCAAAGTCCGGTTCAGTAGAAACATGGGAGATTGCAGCCATAATACGGACACTAAAATGTGCCTGTGTCATTGAAGTGCGGACTTAGAAGGACATGGGGTGAAAATAAAGTTAATCACAAGTTAATGTGTGTATCCCTAGCCTTTTTGTCCACGGAAATGTTGCACACTCTTTGTAGTCTACTCCATATTGCTCTAACTCCACGTGAAGTTTTACATAAAGTAATAAATGAATCTGGTTTCTTTGATAGTTTTGGCAGTCCATATGTTCTCTGATGTTATTTTAATCTGAGTGAAGTTGCAAAGGTGTAAAAGTCCGATGAAAGTTCTATCTCTTGGTACATTATGATCTTCTCATTACGTTGGACTTTTCACCATTGTTGTTTGCTAATATATTGCTTATTCAGCAATTCCCCCCAAGGGTATTTATACAGAGATGCAATCTGTGGCCAGATATAAATACAACATTGGGGCAGTATTGGGGCAACATTACACGAATTTCATTTTTGGAGGTTCGTTTGGCAAATTCTAGGCCTAAATGATTATTTTTCCCTTTAACTTCTGTGTAGTCAAAATGAAGTGACTACTCCTGTAGATGCCAATAGAGAGGTTCACATTTTCTTTCCTGATTTGAGTTTCGGCTATTCGCCAGGCTGCTAGCAGTTCATTGGCCATCAGAATTGGGTAAATTGATTTGCCAGAATAATATGTAAAGAGATTCTCCCATTGTATCCTATGCACTGGTAAATCTGCCAAATGAGGCAAAACAATTCTCTAATTTCTTTGAATGGCCAGCATGTGATTCTACATTTTCTCTGCAGTGACTGCATCATCCTCTGTTGATAAAAGTATTGAATAGTGTACTATACCATTACTGACCTTAGGGAGCAAGCACCTTTCTACTGCGGATGCCACCCCTAGGCATGTGCCTCGCTTCCTAATGGAAAATGCATCTTTGCTTATAAAGTAAGCATTCTCTTTCCAATTTTTTTTCCCTGTAAGTGATCAATTGGACTGTATGTTGGTGTGTGAATGGCTCTCTGCCGATAATGCGCATAACTAATATGTGAGCAATTGTAGTGTACCTATTTAGGGATGCACAATGCATCGAAACTTCAATACTGTTTCGATACCGTGCACCCCCAAACGGTTTGATACCGTTTTTTCATGTATTTCGATACTAAGCTGTGCAGCTGCACAGCTTAGCATTGTAACACATGAATGTATGAGAGCGGGGCAGCGGCTGTATGATACAACCATTGCCCCGCTCCTGATTCCTGACATGTGCACGCCTTTAGGATTATGTGATGCAGCTAGCGTTGCACTAATGAGCGGCGGCACTGAAAACAGAACATGGTGGGCGCACTACAAAACACCCCCATGTTCTGTCCTCAGTGCCTGAACCGCCGCGCATTAGTGCAGCTCTGGCCGCATCTCCTCATGCTGACCGCGCGCGCACTTATTGTCAGGAGCGGGGCAATGGCTGTATTACACAGCCGCAACCCCGCTCTATAATGGCGGAGATCAGAGAAACCTCTCATCTCTGCCGTTATTCCCGTGTATACTGCGATCAAAGCGGACTACCGCCGCAGCATTCAGGGGAAAATTAGAAGGGGTGGGATGCCCCTTGGATCGCGTCACAGGGAATTCTTGTGACGCAATCGAGGGACATACCATATATGTGCAGCCATTGAAGGACCCCAGGGCTGTCTTACCATATTTCCTGTTAGGGCATACTTAGGTATGTCCTAACAACTGCCTGTGTACTATACGTAGACAGGCTAATGTACTGGCATATATATAATTAAAGTTTAAAAATAAAGTAATATTAAATTTAAAAAAATACACATACACCTTTTTTACAATAAACATTAAAATAAGTCAATACATAAAACATACACATATTCAGTATTGGCGCGGCCGTAATAACCTGCACAACCGTTTTTTTGCGTCATTTATGATGGTGTGATGAATTTAACCTCTATGTGCCTTACATTAATAGTAATTAACCCCATCATATACCTTACACATTAACCCATTATGACTGAGAAACATGGCTAATTGCTATTAATGTGAGGCACATTCAAAATTCATCACACCTCGCGCCTCACATCAGAAAACGGAATAACTTTTTTTTTTAAAACTGTTGTCAAAGTATCGTTTTGGTATGGAAATCGCAATACTAAACGAAGTATCGGTATCGAAGTCCAAATTCTGGTATCGTGACATCCTATTGTAGAAGTCATGAGTAGGCAAAGTCATTTTGGATGGTAGCAAAAAGCTTTGTTACAAAATAATATAACAGAACAAAAGAAAAAGATTACATGAGTTATATGGTTGATGTTTACATCTGCTCTATGATCTGGGTGTAGGTGGGTTACTGTAAGGGCAGATAAGAGCATAACAAATATAGCGGGGTCATGTTTTCACGACTTGCTGGACGATGGCAGCACATTCTCGGCACTCCTTCACGTGTGAGAATACAAAGGAAGGAGTGTGCTTACAGGAATTTCATTTCCAAACCAAGAGCGCTATGCGTCCCCCCCCCCCCCCCCCTCAATGTGCAAAACAGTGTCAAGTACTGGGCTTCCCCTCATATCATCCCATGCGTTTTCTAGGAAAAAATGTGAAATGTGCGGAAAAGTTTATCATACTTGCCATGTTCCGCCTCATTTACTCTCTTCCTACATTCCTATCATTATCTTTTTGAGGCCTCCAACTCATAATCCACAGTGAACAAATATGTACGTATCCTTCGGAATGTTTCCATCAGGATGATCTGATATTTGAATAAATCTTTCATTAATGTATTGGAAGCTAAGTGCTAGAAAGAAAATATGTTGAAAATTGTCTGACGCGTCCTAGGGAAAATACTATGCCTAATAGATTCACCACATGGTGGCACATGGATTGCAATATGGAGTTCAAAACTACAGTTCTGTATTGCAGTCTGTGTGCTACTGTGTATACCTCCATGAGCCAAGTGCATGAGGCCTAATAACTAACGCAGTGGCTCAGTGGTTAGCGCTCTTGCCTTGCAGAGCTTGGCTCCCGGGTTTGAATCCCACCAAGGGCAACCACTGCACAGAGTTTGTATGTTCTCTGTTTGTGTGGGTCACTTCCCACTCCTAAGACATATAGAAAGGGAATTTAGATTGTGAGCCCCATTAGGACAGTGACAACTTCTATACAGTGCTGCAGAATATGTGAGCACTGTATAAGCAACATACATTATTAAACTTGTTAGATGCAGAGGGCCTTTTAGGGTGGGGGCAACAATTTGGGGAAGAAGACTATATATAGACCAATATTTGGATATGATTTCACAAGGAATTACGGTTATAACAATTGGGGTTGACCCTCAATAAAGCTTGGAGAAGGTGTGAACGGAGGTACAGGGTTGGTCTTGCACAACCAGTCTGCCAGTTCTCAAATACAATGTGAAGAGAGTTGAGCTTGTTGTCTACTTTCAACTTATGAGGTCTTAGAGGACCTCCTGTTATAAAAAAAAAAAAAGAAAAGAATATTTGGTTGTGGAGAGTTCTTTTCTTTAGATGGTAAATTAGCAGTAAAAAATAATTAGTTCCTTCTTAATTTTTAAGGCTGTGACCATCTTGAGTGACTGCAGCTTTACAAGCGGGGTGGTGCCAACCTGAGGTAGCTTTCCTCTGTCCAAGGGTCCCATAGTTGCTGCAGGGTCTACCTCTATGTTATACCATTGGCTGAGACCTCACAATATACCACCTCTTTGTCTCTAAGGCATAAAGTACTGGCTGTCAGCCACTACCTCAGTTTGCATTTACAATTAGCACCCTCTACTCAAGCTATTCCAGGCTGTCTATGAACTGCTTGTACATCATAGCAGACCCGTGAATTATTTTTGGGAGGTGTTAGATCTCTCCTTTTGCTGTTGTGAACGTGAGAGATACTTGTCACTCGTCACTGAATGGATTTTCTCAAGCATGTAGAACAAAGTCAAAGTATATGTTGCCCTCAGACTATTTATTTTTGTTCTCCTGTGAATGATCGATTGCCAGAATTCACACATGAACCAACCTTTGGCATGATGCTCCAGCCTTGCGCCGGAGTTCATTGACTTACTGATGTGACCAATATGTTTAATTAATCACTCCCATGATTTGACAGAGAAATGGTCACTTATCTCATGGAGTAGTTGTGAGGCTTAAATGTTGCATTGTGCTGTGTCCAGGGATGGTCTGATAGTGCCCTTGGCTTCTGGGGTGGGACTAGTGATGATGACGAGATCACCTCATGTGAAATGCTCATATGATTGACCCGCTGAGAGTCAAAACATTTCTGTAATCTGCCCCACTAACACCTTCAGATGGGATCTGCCCTCCTCATGGGAGAAAACGGGGTCGTGACGGTACATTCAGGTGCCCATGGTTGTTTCTTTTCTATTCGGGCCCCTCTTATCATGACTTTCTTGTTTAAATGGTATAGCTGGTCTTCTTTTGCCACAGGCACCATTATCTTATTTTTTAGGGCAAGGTCACAATTGTTATCACTGAGTTCCCATTACTGTCACATCTCCTATTATTATTTATTTTAAAGCGCCATTAATTCCAACACTGTACATATAAAAAAAGGTTTAGGTGCACAACATGAAACATTAAAAAATAACAAGTACAATAAACATGAGCTTCATGGATGACAGACTGCTACAGAAAAGAGGACCCGGCCTGCGAGGGCTCACAATATACCAGCGTCATGCCCCTGGAAGAAGCCGCTTTAAGGGAAAACTCGAGCCGGGAGATTTTATGGTGGATGCCATGTGGATTTTATACATTGATATATACGATTTTAAACTGCTTGTGTACAACATTAAAAACCAGTCTAAAGTCCCTGGCTGTTATAAGCTTTATTACACTATATTGGTTTCATCCTTGAAACAGCAGAGGGAAAAGTGGTAAAACCTTAAAACAAAGTGTCTTTCTGAATAGGTTTAGAACAGTGTGGATTGACATCTATTCCTGGGAGGTCGTGGAGACTCGGACTGCTTCACCTAAACTGTATCCTGGATACTGGTTGAGCACAACAAGTACTAGAAGGCTGAGTTCACACGGGGCGGAAACGCTGCGTAAAACAACGCAGCGTATCTGCCCTGTGGTGCAGTTTTTCACCTAGGATGTCCGCTGCAGCACTTAGCCGGCCTGCTAGCAGTACGGCCTCCTGGGATGACTTTTCATCCCAGGAGACCGCTGCAGCCTGTGATTGGCTGCAGCGGTCACATGGAATGAAACATCATCACAGGAGGCCGCGCTGGAGGGAGGAACACAGACTTCTGGGTAAGTATGAGATTTTTTATTTTTGTGAGTTGGATTTGTTTCGGCAGAATCGCTGCGAACCCGCCGCAAAAAAATGCAACAACTGCAAATAAGCAGCGTTTACGCAAATACAATTGACACGCTGCGGAATAAAATTCCGCACCGCAGGTCAATTTCTGAGCGGATTTTCCACTCAGTATTTACGCAGCATGTGGATGAGATTTGTTTTATCTCATCCACTTTGCTGCTACTGTATTTGCTGCGGATCTTCCACAACGAATTCAGTTGCGGAAAATTTGCAATATTTACGCAACGTGTGAACTGACCCTAAGGCTTCATGCACACGTTGTGTATTTTGCTGCGGAAAATACGCAGCAAAACCGCAAGAAATTGGCAGGGAAAATTCACCTGCGTTTTTCTGTGAGATTTTTCAGTTTTGATGCGTTTTTCGGGGCGTTTTTATGCTGCGGATTTTGGTGCAATTTTCCTCTGAACTAGACATAGAATTTGCAAGCAGAAACGCAAGATAAATTTACATGCTATGTCAGTCCCGAAAAACACTGCAGCGTGTACATGAGATTATCTGGAATCTCATTTACTATTCCAGTACTGTATTACGCTGCGGATTTGCCGCTCGCAAATCCGCGTGGCAAAACCGCACGTAATACACGTCGTGTTCATTGACCCTAAGGCTGGATTCACACGACCATGTTACATCCGTAATGGACGGAACGTATTTCGGCCGGAAGTCCCGGACCGAACACAGTGCAGGGAGCCCGGCTCCTAGCATCATAGTTATGTACGATGTTAGGAGTCCCTGCCTCGCTGCCGGACAACTGTCCCATACTGTAATCATGTTTTCAGTACGGGACAGGTGTCCTGCAGCGAGGCAGGGACTCCTAGCATCGTACATAACTATGATGCTAGGAGCCCGGCTCCCTGCACTGTGTTCGGTCCGGGACTTCCGGCCGAAATACGTTCCGTCCATTACGGACTTAACATGGTCGTGTGAATCCAGCCTAACAGTTTGCATTTTTTGGGAAGTGGACATATGTCTCAATTGTTCTTGATGCACCTAGTATTTCTAGTGGTTTATCTGTAAGAACCTACACCTTAATTTTTACTATCCTAGGCACTGTTTTGGCCTCTTGAAATCTCTGTGGGGTCTCTCTGTATGGTCCAGTTATACAACTCCTATAATGGTTGTGGGATTCCAATGGTTGTTTTTTTATGGTTAAGTAGAAATGTCGCCCTGTGATTTTGTGTTTAGGAGACTAGAGCTCCTCTGATGTTCTGTTATTTTTGATGCTTGGAGCACATATACTCGGCATATTTACTCTGTTATTTAGAGGCGGCTGTACTGTGGAACGCAGCCAAGCACTTAGCTCCGTTTTCTAATTAGCCGTAATCCTCTGGTGTGTTCTCTAAGCTGGAGAAGCTGGTTTTAGTTCTGTAATATATATATAACTATGGGATACACTGGCAGTTGATGGGATTTTAAGAGTCCAGTTTGCAACCAGAAGTAGCCTGTGGCGTGTGAATGACAGTGTGAAGTCACAAAATTAAGTATAATAAACCAACACTTGCATACTGAAAAAGAAACAAGTAATCATAAAATAATGTATACATTGAGAAAATGTGACAGACTACAATACTCAGTGTAGAGACCTGTGCTGGGGACTCAACCAGTTCACAATGGCTATCTGTTTGTAGCATGGATTACATAGTGAAAATGGCAGAAGGGCAACCATTGTAATCCTGTTAGGCCCCGTTCACACATTCTGGATTCCGAGCTGAAATTAGCATGAAATCTGTCTCCCATTTATTTCAATTGGAAATCCACATCTCTGTCCACACGTGGCAAACCTATTCTGCCCGGATTTATAATCCATCTAAAAAAGTGACATGTCCACAGTTGGCAACATTTTAAAAAAAATTCCAGGGACACTTAGGGTGTGGCATCTTTGGTGGGTGTGTCTTCCCATCTTCTTGGGGCATGGCTTATCTGATGGGGCGTGGCTTTCCAGAATTTCTGCATACAAATAAACTAACAAAAATTTTCTGCACTAGTTTGGCTGACAACTATTTTGGTATCCGGTATCTCTCTCTGGTTTTCTGGTTGCATACAGGCAGGTGATGTCTCACTTTATCACTAAGGCTAGGCGATATGTGTTGACCACTACTGGTAGTGTAAAAACCAGCGTCGATAGTGCCACACTCAGTGCCCCTTGTAGTTGGTGCTCCACACTGCCCCCAATAGATAGTGCCACGCACTGCTTCCTGTAGATAATTCCACAGTGCCCCCTGTAGATAGTGCCACATGGACCTCCTGTAGATAGTGCTACAGTGCCCTATGTAGATAGTGGCACACATCTCGTTATTAGATAGTGCCACAGTGTCCTCGTAAGATAATAGCACAGTGCCCTCTGTAGATAGTTCCACACAGCCTCCCTGTAGATAGTGCCACACAGCCTCCTGTAGATAGTGCCACACATGCCCCTGTAGATAGTGCCACACAGCCCCTTGTAGATATTTCCACACAGTCCCCCTGTAGATAGTGCCACAGAGAACCCTGTAGATAGTGCCACACAGCTCCCTGTAGATAGTGCCACACAGCCCCCTGTAGATAGTGCCACACATGCCCCTGTAGATAGTGCCACACAGCCCCTTGTAGATATTTCCACACAGTCCCCTGTAGATAGTGCCACAGAGAACCCTGTAGATAGTGCCACACATCCCCCTGTAGATAGTGCCACACAGCCCCCTGTAGATAGTGCCACACAGCCCCCTGTAGATAGAGGCACACAGACCCCTGTAGATAGAGCCACAAAGCCCCCCTGTAGATTAAGTCACACAGCCCCCTCCCCGTATATGAGGCCACACAGTCCCCCTGTACTTGATGCCACCCAGCCCCTTGTAGATGATGCCACACAGGTCCCCTGTAGATGGTGCCCCACAGTCCCCCTGTAGGTGCCATGCTTTTGCCAGGGATTCCTCTATAGACAGTGACATTAGGGGATCCTCCTGGACCGGAATGTGATGTCTGGGGCATCCCCAGAGCAGGAGTCCAGGACCGAGCGCTACTAGCACAGTGATGCCAGGGGCTTCCCCAGCCGGAGTCCCTGAGCAGATCCACTTCTAGCACTCTGCCTGGGACTCCTGCTCTGTGCCTGACATAACTGCCCATGTATGGACAGTGATGTCAGGGGCTTCCCCAGCCGGAGTCCCGGAGCACGGCCACTTCTAGCATTCTGCCTGGGACTCCTGCTCTACTCCTGACATACTGTCCATATATGGACAGGGATGTCAGGAGCTTCCTCAGAGCAAGTGTCGCAGAGCGCTAGTATAAACTCTGCTCTGGGACTCCTTCTCTAGGGAAGCCCAGGACATCACTGTCCATATATGGACAGTTTAGCCAGGGGGTCTGTCTATGAGCAGAATCCGAGGCAGAGCATCGGCAATGCTCTGGCCAGGGATTCCTGTGCAGGAGGTGCCCTGCCCTGTCGTCACTGTCCTTATATGGACAGTGGTCAGGGGCTCCGTCTATGAGCGGAATTAGAGGCCAGAGCATCGGCAATGCTTTGGCCGGGGATTCCGCTACAGGTGGTGCCCTGCCCTGACGTCACTGCCCTTATATGGACAGTGAAGTCAGGGGCTCTATGAGCGGAATCCGAGGCAGACCATCGGCAATGCTTTGGCCGGGGATTCCGCTTCAGGCGGTGCCCTGCCCTGACGTCACTGCCCTTATATGGACAGTAAAGTCAGGGGCTCCGTCTATGAGCGGAATCCCCGGCCAGGGCATCGGCAACGCTTTGGCCGAGGATTCCGGCACTCCAGGAGGAGTGAATGGTAGAGCAGGAAGCGGTTTCCTGCTCTGCCATAGTATTCAATTGTATCTGGGTCCTGAGGACGCAGATACAATTGAATGTAGCAGTTGCCGGGGCAGTAATTTTCCGGGACTGTCTCTGTAAATTTGGGACAGTCCTGGCAAATTCGGGACTGTTGGCAAGTATGCATGTCATTAAATATCAATTAATCTGCATGTGGATCCACCTCACATCAAACTACACATCCACGGCAGAAATCCGAGATGAGCCTCGGACTTCTCTCATGGATTCAGCAGGAAATGCTATCACGTGTCTATGGTAGATTTCTATGTCTGAATATAGCAAATAGGAATCCGCTGTGTCTGAATCTGGCCCCATGCACATGACCGGGCCCGTAATCACGGTCCGTGATTACGAGTGCGGACGGCCGCGTACAGTCATCTGCATTTGTGGGCCGTGCTCCCATTATAAAGTATGGGAGCACAGTCTGTAAAATAAAAAAATAGGACATAGCCAATTTTTTTACGGAAGCTTTCTACGGCCCGGACACCTTCTCGTAAATATACGGGAAGATGTCCATGGGTCATAGAAATGAATGGAACCGTATTTTGATTCGCAATTATGGTCCGTAATTGCGGACCAAAATTACGGTCGTGTTTATGGAGCCTTACTGTGGGTATACTGTGCAGAAAGGGCCAGTCACTTGCTTCCTGCATGAGACTAGACAACAGTGACTATGACCTGTCTCTCTGTCTGTCCCATGCCTCCTTACACCATTGTCTGCTCTGGTCAGTCAACAGCACTTCTTTAACAGCTCCAATGACATCATTCAGGACCGGCTCAAGGATTATGTGGGCCCTTGAGCGACACAGACATAGTAGTCCCCTTTGCGGGGGAACTGACGGCGGTAGTAAAATGGCAGAAAACTTCACTTTGTGCCCCCATATAGACATTAGGCCCTGTTTATGCCCCCATATAGAAGTTAGGACCAGTATGTACCCCATAAATTTAGTGCCCTCTGTAGATAGTGCCACACCCCCCCCCCTCCCAGGTAGTGCCACAAAGCCCCCACCTCCTAGGTAGTGCCACACAGCCCCCACCTCCCAGGTAGTGCCACACAACCTCCCTCCTAGGTAGTGCCACACAGCCCCCTCCTCCGAGATAGTGCCACACAGCCCCCTCCTCCCAGGTAGTGCCACACAGCCCCCTCCCTGGTAGTGCCACATCCCTCCTCCCTAGTAGTGCCACACAGCCCTCCTCCCTGTAGGTAGCTGGGGGTTCCGCTCTGGCTGGGGATTCCACATCTGGAGAAGCCCCGGACATCACTGGCAACCGGCAACTCAAGAGCCATGGTCTCAGGCAGAACACTATTGGGACTACTGCTCCGCTCCTGATATCACTGTCCGTATATGCATAGTGATGTCCGGAGCAGAGCTGAAGTCCCAGGCAGAGCACTAGTAAAGGCTTTGGTCCTATACTCCGGCTCTGGGGAAGCCTCTGACATCACTGTCCATATACGGCTAGTGATGTCAGGGGCGACCCCAGAGCCAAAGTCCCAGGCAGAGCGCTACTGGCACTCTGCCTGGGACATTGCTCTGCTCCTGACAACGCTGTCCATATATGGACAGTGATGTTAGGGGCTTCCCCAGAGACGGAGTCCTGGAGCAGAGCTGCTTCTAGCGCTCTGCCTGGGACGCCTTCTCTCTGCCTGACATCACTGTCCCCTGAGGCGCTTCCCTAGAGACGGAGTCCTGGAGCAGAGCAGCTTCCAGCACTCTGCCTGGGACTCCTCCTGACATCACTGTTCATATATGTCAGGAGATTACGCTTGCTCTGCTGTAAGTACCAAACAAACGTTAACGAAGTGCAGGGATTGTGAATAGACAACCCGTCCTGTCTGGAAGGAATGTCTAGTCACGGTCGAAACACTTCAGTAACGTTAATATGTCAGTATAATACAGCACATAGTGAATAACGGAGTGTCACTATGCGCTGACTAAATGAATCGAGAGAAGTACATGACGCTGATTGGTCACTGATTGGTCACTGATAGGTCACTGATTGGTCAGCGTCATACACTCCTCTGTACAACGCCCACTTGGTCTAAAGTAAAAACACGCCACTTGGGCATTAAGAAACTAATTAGCATAAAGCTAAAATCGCTCCTAATGTGGTGAAAATATATCGTTTTTCAAAATAAAAAACACTGCTGTCACCTACATTATAGCGCCGATCTCCTTATGTAGGAGATAGGGCACTTATAATGTGGTGACAGAGTCTCTTTAACCCCTTCCCGACATATATGACATACAGTTACGTCATAGCCGGGAAAGGGCTCTATGTTACAGCCGATACTTCAGAGTAACTAGCGGCATCGCGCTCGAGTGCTATCTCGCTAGTTTAACTAGTTAAATGCCGCGGTCAATACCAACCGCAGCATTTAAATCGTGAGAAAGAGGGGGGCGACCCCCTCTAACAGCTCATCGCGCCCCCCGCTACGCAATAGCGGGGGGGGGGGCGATGGTTGCTATGGCTGCCTGGGGGCCTAATGAAGACCCCCAGGTCCGCCATCTTTGTACACCTATTAAGCCCTGCCTCTGGCAGGGCTTAATAAATGCCTGTCAGAATCACGATATCCTGCAATACATTAGTATTGCAGTATATCGTGCAAGCGATCTAATGATCGCTGGTTGAAGTCCCCTAGGGGAACTAATAAAAAAAGTTAAATGTTTTAAATAATGTGTAAAAATGAGTTAAATAAAGGTTTTTTTGTGTAAAAAAATAAATAAATATTAAAAGTTAAAAAAAAAAACCCTTTTCCCATTTTCCCCCTAGAGCATAGTAAATAAATAAATAAACATAATTGGTATCGCCGCGTCCGTAAGTCTGAACTATTACAATATATCATTATTTAACCCGCACGGTGAACGCCGTAAAAAAAATAAATTGTAAACGCCAGACTGTCTATTTTTTGGTCACCTCATCTCCCACAAAAAATGAAATAAAAAGTGATCAAACCGTCGCATGTACACCAGAATGGTATTATTAAAAACTACAGCTTATCCCGCAAAACATAAGCCCTCATACCACTTAATCGACGGAAAAATAAAAAAGTTATAGCTCTTGGAATTTGGCGACGCAAAATAAATTTTATTATTTACACTTAGGTTTTTACTTGTAAAAGTAGGAAAATCTATAATTTAGATATTTGATATCGCCGTAATCGTATTGACCCGCAGAATAAAGTTAACATGTTGTTTTAATTGCACAGTAAATTCCGTAAAAACAGCGCGCAAAAAACAATGGAGGAATCGCTGTTTTTTTCATTTTCTACCCCACAAATAATTTTTTTCCCGTTTCCTAGTAAATTATATGGCAAAATAAATGGTGCTACGAAAAACTACAACTTGTCCCGCAAAAATCAAGCCCTCATAGTACTATATCGACGGAAAAATAAAGAAGCTATGGCTTCTGGAATGTGGGGAGGAAAAAACAAAAATGAAAATCTGAAAGTTGTTTACGACGGGAAGGGGTTAAAGAAAAAACTTTTCCCATTTTCCCTTAAGCACAATGTAAAATAAATAAATAATTAACATAACTGGTATTGACTCGTCCGTCAAAGTCTGAACTATTATAATATATCATAATTTAGCCCGCACGGTGAACGCAAAAAATAAAAACGCTAGAATCGCTATTTTGTGGTCACTTAATCTACCCCAAAAAATTGAATAAAAAGTAATCAAAAAGTCTCATGTACCCCAAAATGGTACCAATAGAAACTACAGCTTGCCCCGCAAAAAATGAGCCCTCACACCACTCAATCGACGTAAAAATAGAAAAAAGTTATTCTTCTCAGAATATGAAATGTTATTTTTACCTAAGTAGTAAAACATAAAAAAATATATATATAAGTTTGGTATTGCCGTAATGGTATTGACCTGCAGAATAAAGTTAACATGCCGACTTTACAATATCAGCATTGTGAGAAACTAGACATGGACCGCACAATCCACAGTATATACGTTGATCTGAGCCGCTAGGCATAATTTAGAAACATGAACATGAGGTTCTTTGTAAACATTTTGATCAAACTGTATAAGCCCACTTGCCACTTCACGGCGACCTCTTTAAAGTGGGTCCCTACTCTAGCGGTTGCAGCACCGCACGGCGGCTACCACACGGTGAACGGCATAACGCCAAAACCCCCAAAAAGATTGAGGAATGACAGTTATATATATGTGTATATATATATATATATATAAGAATGGTGTTATGAAAATCTACAACTCGTCCTGCAAAAATCAAGCCCTTATGCTGCAATATTGATTAAAAAAATAAAAAAGTTGTGACTTTTGGAAGGTGGGGAGGAAAAAATAAAAGTGAAAATCCGAAAAATGGCTGCACGTGAAATGGTTAATTCAGATCAATTGACAGTTTAACTGGAACGTGCGGAAATTAGGAATTTAGATGAAATTGGATGATGATTTTTATGTATGTCACATTTGACCATTGGTCCATACTATATTTATATAGTGAGGTGTCCCAGCATGTAACCTTGGCTTAACTCTGAAGAAGTTATGCGTTTACTTTTCCTTGCAAGTCAGCAATGTCCAGTCATTTCCCTGCTTCTACCGTTAATTATCATAAACTATCAAATTAAACCTTGACTTTCCTGTTACTTAATCACAAGAGTCCCTGAGGCAAACCCAAGGCCACACAGACCCCACTCTACCAGGGAGTTATGAAACTGTGTATATGCATTAGACTAAGGGATAATAAAATTTACTTACCAAGTTTCCTGCGCTTGTTCGACTTAAAGGGATATTTGACTGTAACGTATCTCCTGTCGCGTCGTTGCCTATGGTCTCCACCGACAGTATACCTGCATTAAAGGGGCTGTTTAATCTTGCTCTACTACCCATCATGCACAGAAAGGTGCTGTTGAACCAGCACTGGGACAAAGTGGTTAGGTCCCGGTTTACTCTTTCCTTGAACGCCGTGATAATGGCTTTAAAGTGAGATGCAATTATACACATGTGCACAATCAACCATTTTCGGGTATTCCTGCAGTTGAGAGTGAATACTACTATAGGGGAGAAGAAAATCTTTCTATTCAGCTCCTCCATGTTAATGAAGTGAGCAGGTAATTGGCAAAACAGCTCTCAGTCACTTGCGAGTGCCCTGCCAATTTCGCGGACTTTAAGGGAAAGTGTCACCTATATTCTTATTTATGAATTAAAACCAGATAGTGAAACACAATTACTTTTTCTGATCTGTTTTTATTTATTGATTGTAGATTTTTTTTTGTTCTATTTTATGTACATAATTATGGGCACCACCATCTTGCATCATGCTGTTGACAGCATTTAGAGATATGCTTTACAGCAGCCACATGGACCATAGGAATCTGTGAACAGGAGGGGACCCAATGACTTCTATGGGAGTGTTTTCTAGGCATGCTCTGTGACCTGTGCTGAGGTCATTGTGCAGGGAGGGGTAGAAGGGGAGCTGTGTCCATCATCTATTGTCAATGTTCTTGAAAAAAGACGAAAAAAAGAGAGAGAACGGCGCTCCTCTAAGGTGATAACGTTCTGATCTAAAAAAAACAGTAGGTGAAAAATAGAATAGAGCTCACCTTTGTAAGTTGTGCGGTATCGCTAGCACAACTTAACTTTATAGCTTGTAGATGCTTGTGCCCTTTCAAAGCTTGTTCACACTGTGCTTGCCTCTGGAGCCATAACCGCATCGAGTGAATTCATCTCGGGAATTCTTTTCCTTGTGGTTTTGAAATGAAGCAGACTGAAGAAAAAAATGCTCCTCTGTACGGGCGCTCAGGTGTAAATGGGATATTATTTCCACAAAATCGTCAGTGTTTAAACAACGATTTTATTTGCTATACTGATAAAACAATAAATAGATAAAACAATAAATAGATAAAACAATAAATAGACTTTGCTGCAACGCGTTTCGACCACGCACTGTGGTCTTCGTCAGGCACATCAGATATGCCTGACAAAGACCACAGTGCATGGTCGAAACGCGTTGCAGCAAAGTCTATTTATTGTTTTATCAGTATATCAAATAAAATCGTTGTTTAAACACTGACGATTTTGTGGAAATAATATCCCATTCACACCTGAGCGCCCGTACAGAGGAGCATTTTTTTCTTCAAAGTCTGCTTCTATTGTCAATGTTGGATCCTGTGTTATCTGTAATTAGGTGTTATACGTTACTGTTATCCTGCCCGTGATGATAATGAGATGACTGCTGAGAAGTGATCTCTACAGAACAGGTCTATTATGAATGGTGGCTCCTGTGTGATCTATCTCTCTATATATATAGATGTTACCTGTCAGTGTAATCCTTCAATGCTCCTTCTGCTTATTGGCAGGGTCCAAGCTCAAGGATCCCTTCTGATGTTGTCTTCTTTCATGTCATAATAACTTTACAAGTTAAGGTGAAATTCCCTTCATATTATTGGAAAATGGATGTTGTTTCTAAATATGAATTGCAATGCCACCATTAAAAAATATGTGCTGTGTTCTTACACATATCTTAATGAAACCATTAACCCTGAGCCTGTAAAATAGCTTTTGCCTCAAGGACTGGATCCCTAAGAGCACAGTAGGGCTTCTCTGGACGGATCACCAAACACAACAATGTCTACATTTTCCTACTTGGCTTGGAATGTGGCAGCTATATTTTTGTGAGGACATTGTTGTAGTTGGTTTTTTGCATCCACTAAAAGTCTCCAGAACATGAAATGTGTTTTTTTCCGATATCTCTCAGTAGTGCAGCCTCAGGCTTTGGACCTCCTCCTTCAAGCAATCATATCTCAGCATAGAAGTGAAATATTTACATTTTTATCATTTTTTTTTTCAACGTTTTGAACATTAACCCCAAAAAAACCCAAAAGTAAAATATTTTAACATAGTTTTCACATTTTTAATATACACTAAAGGACATTTTTTATTTTGTACTGGTAGATCTCATTTCGAGCACTTGTCAGCAGACAATGCACTTGTTGGGGCATCTATAAGACCACTACCACAGTACAGTATGGTGTCCCATCGGCAAGCGCCCTCTGATCGGTAGACATTTAGGGTCCCATGCTGTATGCAAAAGAGTGCTTCTATGCCCTCCCAGCCAATGAGGTCCACCAAGAAGGCCCACATTGTGTTAACTTCCTCCTGCGTTGAATTAATTAGGGGATTGGGCACAATTTGGTAGGTGCGAATGCTATTCACCTTTGTACGGGCATCTCATAGATGCCTAACAGCAATGGCTCTGCCTGCTAATAGATCCCTATTAATTTTGTTTAAATGATCCACTTGCTTTCCTTGTTGTTCATTATATTTTCTACAGTACAAAGGGGGACATATTGTTTTCCCATTTTAAAGAATGGAACTTGTAGTTCCACAGTTTATAGAGATCCATAGAGGTAGGGTTAGCAGATCTATACATACACTCTATATGTATTTATTATGTAGAAGTCAGTTATGAGCCCCAACACATCATGTACTCTAGTATTTACTGAGCGAAGTGCGTGAAAACATCTCTGTAGAGCACACAGAAAAGAGATCAGACAGCCCAGACCTTGAGTTAGTGACCTCTCCAACGTCATTACACAGCAGCAACAAGGACGCTGGTTAGATCACCAGTAATATTAGCATCTTTTCTCCCCTATCAGGAACGTTCACTTTTTACCCTTGAGCAGACATAGCAAACCACATTTATCAGAAATGTATACGATGTTTTGTTTGAGAAGATTGCGAGGATTGGTGCAGAAAGACGTAATCTGCCCACAAAATCCACACATATAGATACAAAAAAAGGGGGATTAAAGTCGGTTTCGTTTTCTTCCTGATGTACACTTTTGGCAATCCCCAAGCTTAAGGGACATGCACACGTTGCAGCAAAACCGCAAGAAATTTGCTAGAAGAAACCGCACCTGAAGGTCCGTTTTTTTTATGCGTTTTTCGGTGCTGCTTTTATGTTTTGCTGCGTAAATCGCAGCATTTCATGCTGCGGGTTTTGCTGCGTATTTCTCCAGAATTGGGGAGCTAGAATTCGCAAGCGGAATCGCAAGATAAATTGACATGCTGCGGTTACGAAAATATGCCACGCCGGTCAATTTACATGCGGGAATAACCGCAGCGTGTACATGAGATTCCTTGGAATCTCATTGACTATGTTGGTACTGTATTATGCTGCGGTTTTGCCGCACGCAAAACTGCACGTAAAACGCATCGTGTGCATTGATCCAAAAGGCTATGTACACCTTTGAAAACTATTTTTTTTTTTTCAGGTTCTAGTGCAAGATATAGCTGTTGTGTATCCAGGATACACAGCAGCTGTATCTGAAAAAGTTTAAATATTTTTATTAAAAAGTAATTGCAAAGATGCACCAAACACACTGATAAACTGTTTGTAAAAAAAAAAATATCTTTTTTTTCAAAAGGTGTACATAGCCTTTAAGCCCAAAACAACCTGCCAAGCTTACTACATCTCCCTTCCCACACACACAACCGTCTGTCTGCCCACTGCTAAAATGTTAACCTTCAACAAAACTGCAGCTCTGCCAACATGATTTTGGCATATGCTTTGTGTACTTAAGGTATGTATGGTTTGCCAGTCCTGCCATGACAACCACCCCAACTTAAGTAGGTACTATAGTAATGGCCCATATGACAGAAACTCTCCTGATGCAAATATGTATCCAGGATATATATATAAATAAACACTTTTGGCATATATTAGATTATATAATAAAACAAACCATTTAAAGAAGACCTCCAGTGGAAACACAACTTTCCATGTCTGCATTACCCACCTGACTGTATACCACACTCTACACTTATTTTATGTATACTGTACTTACTATCTGACCTGCTGCCTCGTCTGTGCTTTAAAAAAGTCTCCATCTTGATTCTTAGATTTCCCCAGCTTTCTCTTCCTCTCTGCTTTGTTATCAATCCCATGATGCTTCAGCACAGCATCACGTAACCAGCTAAAGACCATACCATTTCTGCATGATGGGGGACACTGATTATCATTCTCTCTATATTCTCCTAAATAAGATGAGAAATCACAAGCATACAGACAGGGAGGCTGCACTATATTCTTCTACATTACACCTGTGTGACAGGAGCCTGTCCAAGTATCAGTGGAATCTGATGATAGAAGTTTCTGTCCCCCCCTGTGCAAAACTAGTGTGGTACAAGAATTGCTGAATCCTGTGATGGGTGATACATTGGTCTACATAGACTAAAGTAGAGAAAGCGTGTCACCGAACCTGATTCACACTGCTGCTAAGCAACATCCCAGTCTGATATATAGAGATAGAAGCAGCAAGAAAAATAATAGGTGAGAGACTGACGCATGGAATACCATCATGGTACACATGGGAAAGTTTTGTTTTGGCCGGAATGTCCCTTTAAAGGGGTCCGTCCCCCCCCCCCCTGCCACTCGCTGTGCAGGCCTGCAGTTCACAGCGGCGCTCCTGGCCACCCGGCTGTGCAAGAACTACTTAGAAGGCCCCTTTGTTCTCAGGATTGTTGGGGTTCCAGAGGCTGGACCGTTATTGATCATAATATTCTAGCTATATGCCATCACTATATAAGATGGAAATGCCCCTTTAATAACATCCTGACTTCAGAAAAACTAAGATGATAACAGGATGTGGCGCTGCTGAGTACCCCAGTGATTAACTGTAATCTATGGTGAAACCTGGAAGTAAGTGCTCATCTACCTTGCAGCACCACCACCGGAGAAATTACACAGTTCCCATTGAAATCATAGTTCATGTACTGCATGGACATGCCAGGTCCTTTAGAGGGAGAGACACTCTTTGTCGCTGCTCTCCACTTTTGCTAATATATGAAAGGTCCTGACTGGGATACCCCCTCTATTAACTTTTAATTCCCTAACAGGGGTTTTGAATATGGGTTTTCTAAACCAGACAATCCTATTAAGTTCAGTTGAGTTATTCTTATAGGACCAAATAACAATCCCCTCCCTCCATGCCTTCACGTGTTTAAGTAAAGAACTTGCTGGAAAATGCAGATTAGAGTGTAAGGGTATGTTCACACGACAACGCCAAAAAAGTCTGAAATTACGGAGCTGTTTTCAGGAGAAAACAGCTCCTGAATTTCAGACGTTTTTTCAAGTGCACGCGTTTTTTGCAACGTCTTTTACGGACGTAATTGGAGCTGTTCTTCATTGGAGTCAATGAAAAACGGCTCCAATTACGTCCCAAGAAGAGTCCTGCACTTCTTTGACGCGGCCGTAATTTTACACGCCGTCTTTTGACAGCGACGTGTAAAATGACAGCTCGTCTGCACAGAACATCGTAAGACCCATTGCAAGCAATGGGCAGATGTTTGCCGACGTATTGGAGCCGTCTTTTCAGGCGTAATTCGAGGCGTAAAATGCCTCCATTACGTCTGAAAAGAGGTCGTGTTCACCTACCCTTATTCAAGACTTTTTTTGTTTTGAAGATTTTGTTTATCAGGCAATTCTGGATTAAGAAATACTTTGAGGTCTTGCAGGACCTGGATCTTCCCTGAACACTGGCCTTTTCATTTTTAACATGTTTTGAACCTATTTGGGTATTAACCCCTTAACGACATCCAACGTACTAGTATGTTGTTGTCACAACGTACTGGTACTTTGTTTTGCTTATGCGGGCTCAGAAGCTGAGCCTCCACCATCGCCAGGGGGGGGGGGGGATTGTATATTACAGCTGACACCCTGCTGCATGGCAAGGACCGGAGCTAGCCTCCAATCCGGCCGATTAATCCCTTAGATGCAGCGCTCAAAAGTGAGTCCATGGTGTTTACTAGAAGATCGGAACCCCACAATGCAAATGCGGAGTTCCGATGACTACTCTGGCAGACCGGAGGCCTAACAATGGTCTCCTGTCTGCCAACTAACAATGGTCTCCTGTCTGCCAAGTACTGAAGCTAACTCCGATCCCTGTCATTAACCCCTTAGATACCGCGATCAAAAGCGATCGCGGCATCTTTGTGGTTTGTAGCAATGGACATGATGTGATCGTGAGGATGCTGATCGATACTATGGCAACCGGAGGCCTTACAATGGCCTCCTGGTCTGCCACGTACGGTAACCTATTAGGCCCCGGAGAAAGACGGAAATGAATGGGCGTGCTGTCAGTGAATGACTGACAGCACTAATGTATTGCACCACGTGGGTAGTGCAATGCATTAGAGTAAAGATCAGAGGTGCAGGCCATCAAGTCCCCTAGTCGGACAAGTTGAATAAAAGTGTAAAAATAAAAGTTTCACGTTTATAAAAACAAACACTGCCTTAGTCTTTTATTATAGGAAAACAATGATAACGTTAAAAAAAGGACACATACCTGCTATTGCCACGTCCGTAATGACCCAAGCTATAAAACTATAATGTTATTTTTTCCGGCACAATGAACACTGCAAAAAAATACCTAAAAATCGGTGCCAGAATCACTATTTTTTTACCACAACCCCTCCCAAAAGATGGATTAAAAGTGATCAAAAAATCGCATGTACCCCAAAACAGTACCAATAAAAACTACGACTGGTCCCGCAAAAAACAAGTCCTTACACAGGTTTTTTGACTGAAAAATAAAAAAGTTGTGGCTCTCAAAATATGGTGACACGAAAAAAAAATAAAAAAAAAAATAAAAAGTGATTTTATTGTACAAACGGTGCAAAACATTATACAATATGGTTTCGCCGTAGTAAAATTGTCATTTATAGCCCACTGTAAACACTAAAAAAAAAAAAAAGGATAAAAAACATTGTCAGATTTGCTGGTTCTTGGTTGCCTTGCTTGCCAAAAAATGGAATAAAAAGTGATCACAAGATTGCGCGTACCCCAAAATGGTACCAATGAAGACTACAGGTTGTCCGGCAACAAATAAGCCCTCACACAGCTCCGTTGGTGGAAAAAAAAAAAGTTCTGGCTCTTAGAATATGACAACACAAAATGTGCAGATCGTTCCAAAAGTGGATAAGATCGAGCACCATTTATCAGTGCGACTCCGGCCACAAATCTGTGGATTATTATTTATTTACTGCATTATTAAACCCTCTTATTATGCCCTGATGTACCCCGCACAGATTACATATGCCCCCACATTATAAACTGAAATACCAGTAAAACCCCAAACAGAACTACTACCAAGCTAAATCTGCGCTCCAAAAGCCAAATGCTGCTCCCTCCCTTCTGAACACGACAGCGTGCCCAAAAAGCAGTTTGCGCCCACATATATGGCATCACCATAACCGCGAGAACCCAATTAACATTTTATGAGATATTTGTCTTCGGTGTCAGAAACTGTGCACAACATATTGTGCACTAAAATGGCATATCAGTGGAAAATTGCAATTTTCACTTTGCACCATCTGCTGAGCATTAATTTTTACTGAAAAAACACCTGTGGTGTAAAAATGCCTTAAAGAGGCTCTGTCACCAGATTTTGCAACCCCTATCTCCTATTGCAGCAGATCGGCGCTGCAGTGGAGATAAGAGTAACGTTTTTTGTTTTTTTTAAACGACCATTTTTGGCCAAGTTATGACCATTTTTATATTTATGTAAATGAGGCTTTCTAAAGTACAACTGGGTGTGTTTACAGTAAAAGTACAACTGGGCGTGTATTGTGTTCGTTACATCGGGGCGTTTTTACTTCTTTTACTAGCTGGGCGTTGTGTATAGAAGTATCATCCACTTCTCTAAACAACGCCCAGCTTCTGGCAGTGCAGACACAGCGTGTTCTCGAGAGATCACGCTGTGACGTCACTTACTTCCTGCCCCAGGTCCTGCATCGTGTCGGACGAGCGAGGACACATCGGCACCAGAGGCTACAGTTGATTCTGCAGCAGCATCAGCGTTTGCAGGTAAGTAGCTACATCGACTTACCTGCAAACTCCGATGCTGCTGCAGAATCAAATGTAGCCTCTGGTGCCGATGTGTCCTCGCTGGTCTGACACGATGCAGGACCTGGGGCAGGAAGTGAGTGACGTCACAGCGTGATCTCTCGAGAACACGCTGTGTCTGCACTGCCAGAAGCTGGGCGTTGTTTAGAGAAGTGGATGATACTTCTATACACAACGCCCAGCTAGTAAAAGAAGTAAAAACGCCCCGATGTAACGAACACAATACACGCCCAGTTGTACTTTTACTGTAAACACGCCCAGTTGTACTTTAGAAAGCCTCATTTACATAAATATAAAAATGGTCATTTTTTCCAAAACTGCTTGTTTAAAAAAAAAACAAAAAAAAACGTTACTCTTATCTCCATTGCAGCGCCGATCTGCTGCAATAGGAGATAGGGGTTGCAAAATCTGGTGACAGAGTCTCTTTAAAGGGTGTAGTTTCCAAAATAGGGGTCACTACTTGTGGTGTTTGTTTTACTATTTGACCTCAGAGCCCTTCAATTGTGGGTCAATGCTGTGAAAATCACCAAAATAGACCTCAAATGTGCTCCTCACTTCTGAGCCCTGCCATATGTCCAGGCAAATGATAACTG
This sequence comes from Rhinoderma darwinii, assembly GCF_050947455.1. Taxonomy (NCBI): domain Eukaryota; kingdom Metazoa; phylum Chordata; class Amphibia; order Anura; family Rhinodermatidae; genus Rhinoderma; species Rhinoderma darwinii. The sequence goes on along the minus strand of NC_134689.1, from coordinate 396,759,132 downwards.
CCTTAAGGGGTGCAGTTTCTAAAATCACTAATTGGGGGTTTCCACTGTACACTGGTACCTCAGGGTTTTGCAAATGCGACATGGCACCCAAAAACCAAGCTAGCAAACTCCCCTTTGCCAAATAGCACTCCTGCCTTTCTGAGCCCTGCCGTGTATCCAAATAGCAGTTTCTGACCACCTGTGAGATATTGCCCTACTCTGGAGAGATTTCTTTACAAATGTTGGGGTGCTTTTTCTCCTTTAACCCTTGTAGAAATTAAAAATGTCACCATTTTAGTGGAAAAAATGTTGATATTAATTTTCACTGCCTAATACCATTAAATTCCGCAAAAAAAACTGTGGGGTCTAAATGCCCGCTATACCCCTCGATAAATTTCTTGAGTGCTTTAGTTCCCAAAGGAGGTCACTGAGGGGTTGGCGGTTTCCACTGTTTTGGTTCCTCAGGGGCTTTGCAAATGCGACATGGCACCCGAAAACCATTCCAGCAAACCTTGAGCTCCGAAAGCCAAATGGTGCTTCTTCCCTTCTGAGCCCTGTGTTCAAACAACAGTTTATTACCACATCTGGGGTATTGCGGTACTCAGGAGAAATTACTATTCAAGTTGGGGTGCTTTTTCTCCTTTTTTCTTTATAAAAATTTTAATTTCCACGTATTACCAGGAAAAAATTTACTTTTCAATTTCACAGCATAATTTCACTAAATTCAGCAAAAAAACTCTGGGTTCGAAATGCTCACTTTACCCCTCGATAAATTCCTTCAGGGGTGTAGTTTTCCAAATTAAGTCACTTTTGGAGGTTTTCCACTGATTTGGTCCCACAGGGGCTTTGCAAATGTGACATGGTGCCGCAAAAAAGCCAAATGGTGCTCCAAACAGCAGTGTATTACCACATATGGGGCATTGCTGCAATCGGGAGAAATTGCTTTTCAAATGTTGGGGAGCTTTTTCTCCTTTATGCCTTGTAAATATTGAAGATTTCTACATTTTATTGGAAAAAATTTATATTTTCATTTTTACATCCTAATTTCACAGAATTCAGCAAAAAACCTGTGGGGTTAAAATTCTCACTATACCCCTTGATAAATACCTTGAGGGGTGTAGTTTGCCAAATGGTGTCTTTTTGGGGGGTTTCCACTGTTTTGGCCCCACCAGAACTTCAAACTTGACATGGTGCCTAATATATATTATAATAAAATGGAGGCCCCAAAATCCACTGGGTGCTCCTTTGCTTCTGAGGCCTGTGTTTCAGTCCATTAGCACACTAGGGCCCCATGTGGGATATTTCTATAAACCGCAAATTCTGGGCTATACATTTTGAGTTGCTTTTCTCTGGTAAAACCAGAGTGTTACAGGAAAAAATGAATTAAAACAGATTTTCTGCAAAAAAAATTACATTTGTACATTTCACCTCTACTTTGCTTTAATTCCTCTTACACACCAAAAAGGGTAAGGCAACTTTCTAAATGCTGTTTTGAATACTTTGAGGAGTGCAGTCTTTAAAATGGGGTGATTTATAGGGGGTTTCTAACATATAAGGCCCTCAAAGCCACTTCATATCTGAACTGGTCCCTTTAAAAATAGCGTTTTGAAATGTATGGGAAATCTTAACTAGAAACTATTTTGTGTGGTATAACTGTCTGTCTTCCAAGCAAATACATTTAAATTTAGAAAAATGCTAACTTTTGTAAATTTTCTCAAAATGTTGGTATTTTTCACAAATAAACACTGAATGTATCGAATTTTACCACTAACTTAAAGTATAACGTGTCACGAGAAAACAATCTCAGAATCGCTTGAACAAATAATAGCATTCCAAAGTTATTATCACATAAAGTGACACGTCAGATATGAAAAAAACGGCCTGGTCAATTAGGCGAAAACAGGCTGTGTCCTTAAAGAGGCTCTGTCACCACATTATAAGTGCCCTATTGTAGCGTCCATGGCCGCGGGCCGTCGGGTTTACTCACCTCCCGACGCCTGCAGCCATGGATCTGTGAGCTCTGGTCCCCATCTCCTTCCTAGGAGACGCCAGCACTCACTTCCGCTCCGTTCGGCTGTGTCCCGTAGGGTGCGCGCGCACGCTCGTGCCCGGCCTTAAAGGGCCAGCGTGCGCAAATAGGAGGAAGTCATCATCATCAACTGCCACGATTTCCTGGTCTATAAGAAAGCCCCTGGCCTTCTAATCCTTGCCTGAGCGTTGTTAGTTTTCCCAGTCTGTCTTGCAAATGGTCCCTTAGTGTTTCCCGTTCCTGTTGTTACCCGTGCCTTGTTACCCGTTCCTGTTTCCCATGCTGTGCCTTAGTATCAAGTCGTGCCACGTCCGTTGTCTTCTGCCACGTCCGGAAGAATCAACCACGTCCTGTGTCATCTGCCACGTCCTGTGTTATCTGCCACGTCCAGAGGAATCTGCCACTTCCTGTGTCATCTGTCACGTCCAGAGGCATCTGCCACGTCCTGTGTCATCTGCCACGTCCGGCGACTCATCGGATCCGACGACTCATCGGAGGCATGTCCGTCAGGTTCTACTACGAGGGAGAATCATTTATACGCCAAGTTGGAGAAGTGCGTCTTTGAGAGGAATTCTCTGCCCTTCCTGGGCTACATCATCTCGGATCAAGGCCTCAAGATGGATCCTGAGAAAGTGAAGGCTGTCCTGGAGTGGCAACGTCCTCAAGGCTTAAGGGCCATACAGCGGTTCCTGGGATTCGCCCATTTCTACCGGCAGTTTATTCCTAACTTCTCTTCTCTGACTGCTCCCATCTCGACCCTTACCAAGAAGTGTGTGAACGCCAAAGTGTGGATTCCAGAGGCAGAGTCCGCATTTATTAGTCTCAAGAGAGCCTTCACTTCAGCCTCGATCCTCCATCACCCTGACGTATCTCGGCAGTTCTCACTGGAAGTGGACGCTTCCTCTGTTGGCGCAGGTGCACTTCTGTTCCAGAGGAGCTCCAAAGGAAAGGCAGTAGTATGTGGCTACTACTCTAGACTGTTTTCTTCTGTTGAGCGCAATTACTCCATTGGAGATCGGGAGCTGCTGGCCATCAAATTGGCTCTGGAGGAGTGGAGACATCTTCTGGAGGGCGCTGCTCACCCTATCCTGATCTTCACCGACCACAAGAACCTTACTTACCTTCAGTCTGCACAACGACTGAATCCCCGTCAAGCCAGGTGGTCGCTGTTCTTCACCCGTTTTCAGTTTGTGCTCCACTACCGTCCCGCGGACAAGAATGTGAGGGCCGATGCCCTGTCCAGATCGTTTGAGACGGAAGACACGGTGGAGTCCCTTCAGACCATCATAGACCCGTCCTGCATTGTCACTGCTAATCCTCTGCAGGTTAGAGACATCCCTCCTGGGAGGACTTTTGTTCGGTTGGCAGACAGGAGAAAAATTCTCCGCTGGGGACATAGTTCTAAACTTGCTGGGCACGCTGGTGTCCGTAAAACCCGAGACCTGATTGCTCGTCACTTTTGGTGGCCCACGCTACCTAAAGATGTTCTGGACTTTGTCTCTTCTTGCACGGTGTGTGCCTCTAACAAAGTGACTCACTCCAAGCCTGCTGGCCTGCTTCAACCTCTGCCTGTACCCAATGCCCCCTGGCAGCACATTGCGATGGACTTCGTCACAGACCTTCCCCTCTCAGCAGGATGTAAAACTGTCTAGGTGGTGGTGGACCGGTTCTCTAAGATGGCTCATTTTATCCCGCTGACCGGCCTACCTTCTGCTCCCCGACTGGTGAGTCTCTTCATTCAGCACATCTTTCGCTTGCATGGCTTGCCTCTACACATCGTGTCAGATCGGGGTGTTCAGTTTACCTCTAAGTTCTGGAGAGCCCTCTGTAAACTCCTGGATGTGAGTTTGGACTTTTCCTCAGCCTATCACCCCCAGTCCAATGGGCAAGTTGAGAGGATCAACCAGATCATGGAAAATTATCTCCGCCACTTCATCTCTTCACAGCACGATAACTGGGTACAGCTTCTTCCATGGGCCGAGTTTTCATACAACAACCACACAAGTGAGTCCACCACTTCCACTCCGTTTCACGTCGTGTACAGTCAACATCCCAGAGTCCCTCTTCCTGTGTCGACTTCATCTCAGGTACCCGCTGCTGACTCTGCATATGGGGACTTCCTGCATATCTGGCAACAGACCGGGTCCTCTATTTTGCTGGCGGTAGATCGCATGAAGCGAAAGGCAGATACTAGGAGAAGAGAGCCGCCTCAGTATATTCCGGGGACTAAAGTCTGGCTGTCCTCTCGGAACATTCGCTTGAGGGTGCCTTCATACAAGTTTGCTCCCAGGTTCCTTGGTCCTTTCGAGATCCTGCAACAAATCAACCCTGTCTCCTATAAGCTGTGGCTGCCTCCTACCCTCAGAATCCCTAACTCCTTCCATGTGTCCCTCCTGAAACCAGTGGTCCTGAACCGCTACAGCAAGACTTCTAGTTCCACAGTTGCTCCCAGCGGTCCTTCTGATGTATTCGAGGTAAAGGAGATCCTGGACTGCAAAAGGGTAGGAGGAAGGACTTTCTATTTGGTGGACTGGAGAGGGTTTGGTCCTGAGGAGAGGTCCTGGGAGCCAGAAGAGAACATCAGCGCTCCTGCTCTTATTAAAATGTTCCTCTCTCACTCTGGCCCCAAGAAGAGGGGGCGTAAGAGGAGGGATACTGTAGCGTCCATGGCCGCGGGCCGTCGGGTTTACTCACCTCCCGACGCCCGCAGCCATGGAACTGTGAGTGCTGGTCCCATCTCCTTCCTAGGAGACGCCAGCGCTCACTTCCGCTCCGTTCGGCTGTGTTCCGTAGGAGGAAGTCATCATCATCAACTGCCACGATTTCCTGGTCTATAAGAAGGCCCCTGGCCTTCTAATCCTTGCCTGAGCATTGTTAGTTTTCCCAGTCTGTCTTGCAAATGGTCCCTTAGTGTTTCCCGTTCCTGTTGTTACCCGTGCCTTGTTCCCCGTTCCTGTTTCCCGTGCTGTGCCTTAGTATCAAGTCGTGCCACGTCCGGTGTCTTCTGCCACGTCTGGAGGAATCAACCACGTCCTGTGTCATCTGCCACGTCCTGTGTCATCTGCCACGTTCAGAGGAATCTGCCACGTCCAGAGGAATCTGCCACGTCCTGTGTCATCTGCCACGTCCGGAGGAATCCGCCACGTCCGGAGGAATCCGCCACGTCTGGCGCAACTTGCGGCTCCTGTGTCATCCGCCACGTTTGGCACTGTCTGCTGCAACCATCTCCATCTGTGCCAGAGCTGCGGCCACCGTCTGGACTAGCCAGGTACCCTTGTGCGGGACATTGTATTTCTGGGGTTTCCTGTGGTTTGGCCAGCTGCCTTCCCGCTACGGCGGTACGGCCTAGTGAGTCCACTAACCCGCTTCATGACACCTATCTTCTACATAATGTGATCGGCGCTGTAATGTAGATTACAGCAGTGTTTTTTATTTAGAAACACGATCATTTTTGACGGAGTTATGACCTATTTTAGCTTTTTGCTAATGACTTTAATGCCCAACTGGGCGTGTTTTACTTTTTGACCAAGTGGGCGTTGTGGAGAGAAATGTATGACGCTCACCAATCAGTGACCAATCAGCGTCATACACTTCTCTCCATTCATGTACTCAGCACATAGTGATCTTGCTAGATCACTATGTGCAGCCACATACACACACATTAACGTTACTCAAGTGTCCTGAGAGTTAAAAGACATCACTACCAGCCAGGACGTGATGTCTATTCAGAATCCTGAAACTTCGCTAACGTTTGTGTGTGATTTACAGCACAGCACATTGAAATCATGCTGGGCTGTCATTTACAGCGTAATCTCGCGAGATTACGCTTAATGTGCTGTAAATCACACAAACATTAGCGAAGTGTCAGGATTCTGAATAGACATCGTGTCCTGGCTGGTAGCGATGTCTATTCATTGTCAGGACACTTCAGTAAAGTTAATGTGTGTGTATGTGGCTGCACATAGTGATCTAGTAAGATTACTATGTGCTGTGTAAATGAATGGAGAGAAGTGTATGACGCTGATTGGTCAGCAGAAAAAGCGTGGCTGAACAGCAGCACACGTCTCCCAAATCTCAATCAACATGTTCTTCTATTGGTCAAATATCCAGTAAAAAATGTCAACGTTTCGACCCGTGACAAGTGGAGGGTCTTTCTCAAGCCTGATTGGTCAGCGTTATACACTTCTCCCCACAACGCCCACTTGGTCAAAAAGTAAAGCACGCCCAGTTGGGCATTAAGAAACTAATTTGCATAAAGCTAATATAGATCATAACTCTGTCAAAAATGATCGTTTTTCTAAATAAAAAAACACTGCTGTAATCTACATTACAGCGCCGATCACATTATGTACAAGATAGGCCACTTGCTTTTATCGACAATAATTCATGGGGATCAGACGGGCTTCCTCCCTACGAGAGAGTCTAGAGATAATACTATTTGAGCAGTCAACATCATTGAGCACATTACCGCCTCCTCGGTCCCAGCGTTTGTGCTCTCCACCGATGCCGAGAAAGCGTTTGACCGGATCGACTGGTCGTTCCTCCAGGAGACTTTATCTTACATAGGTCTGGGACGGGGAATGCTCAGCTGGATTTTGAGTCTGTACTCATCCCCCTCGGCATCGGTGAAGGTTAACGGGCATCATTCCTCCTCCTTTCCCATTTCCAACGGAACCCGCCAGGGCTGTCCATTATCTCCTTTGATTTTTACACTATGTCTGGAGCCCTTCTTATGTCATGTCTGAGCCAACCCAGATGTTGCTGGGGTACAGGTGGGGGCCACGACTCATAAAGTCGCAGCATATGCGGACGACTTATTATTTTTCCTCTCACGGTCTCGTATTTCGGTGCTGAACCTGATGGCCGAATTCCGGTCATTTGCAGCGCTGTCTAACTTCAAAATTAATTTTCAAAAATCTGAGGCTCTGAATGTCTCCCTCCAACCCCAGGAGGTGGCAACCTTGGCGTATTCCTTCCCCTTTAAGTGGGCGACTAGTTCCATTAAATATCTTGGTATTCGGCTCACAAGTCGACCCTCACACCTGTATAGCTGTAACTATCCGCACATATTACGGACACTCCAGGGAGACCTTGAGAGATGGTCGAAAGGGACCTTCACTTGGTTCGGCCGTTGCACCATATTCAAGATGAATGTGTTGCCTCGGCTGTTGTACATCTTTCAGGCTCTCCCAATCTACATACCACGTCTTTTCTCTACCTCACTCACTTCACTAATGCTTAAGTTTATCTGGTCGAACAAACCCATTGCACGATTCTGACCCGCACGAGATCTGACGGTGGTCTGGGCTTGCCGGATATCCACCGCTATGATAAGGCGGCACATTTAACGCGTATTATAGACTGGTGTAGACATGCCGAGTCTAAACCATGGGTCAAGTTGGAACAATCCTTCATATCCCTTCCTCTCGCGGCGGCACCGTGGTTACTGGATCAGATCCCAGCTTCGGCAAAATCGCACTCGCTTATAGGTCCCACCTTGCGTGTTGCGGCGCAGGCGTTCAAAATTCACGGATCTCCCCGTTACCATCTCCGCTATACCCAGTACTGGACAATCCCGCTTTTCAACCGGGGTGTGAATTCGGGCAGTTTTCTCGCAAACGCTTAGTGGGGGAGACACAGGCCCGCCATTATATCACTGATGGCAGTTGGCAGACGGCAGCTCAATTAGTGGACGGGGCGGATCCGGGACACCTTCCGCCTTGGCAGGCCTCCCAGCTTCGTCACTTTCTGCTATCCCTTGCTCCGGCGGCTAATTTCTCGCGTGATCTTACACCATTTGAAATGCAATGCACAATGTCGGGCACGGTTAGTCACGCCCTTTCTGCAAACTACAGTCTCATAAATTCCCCAACGGCAGACTCACACCCCTCATACTTGGCTAAGTGGGAGACGGATCTTGGCAGGACTTTTACCGCGGGGGAGCGTACTCGACTATATACCATGACCCATCAGTCCTCGATATCAAGTAGAATTCAGGAGGCGGGATACAAGCTTCTGTCAAGGTGGTACAGAGTCTCTTCCAGGCTTAACAAATTTTACCCGGAGGTGTCTCCTATGTGTTGGAGATGCGGGGTTGGGGTCGGGGATCTCTTACACACGTTCTGGGGGTGTCACCATTTAAAAACGTTCTGGGAGACGGTTTGGACTGTAATATCTCGGTTTACGGACTACACTCTGCCCAGAACTCCGGGCTTCTTTCTGCTTCATCTGTGTGACATCCCGATCTCCACATACAAGAAGTCCATAGTACGACATCTGATCAACACGGCACGTGCGTGCATTCCGGCTATGTGGAAACAGGTGGAGGCTCCCTCGATACGCCTTTGGTTTCAGAAGATCCAAGAAGTGAAACGGATGGAGGAGCTTACGGCTCATGATAAGTTTATGCGAGTATGGTCTACGTGGGTAAGCTTTGAGAATTCTTCGGAGTATCTTGATCTAATATCCTAATAGTGCGTCACTGGATTTTCTTGTTCCTCGTCTGGGACGTCTTTCTATGGGATGGACCCTGAGGATAAGTTCCCCCTTACCACCCTTCTTTCCCTCCCCTCTTTCCTTCACCTCTCCGGTCCCCTTTCTTTTTTTCGAGTTTTCTATGACTGTGTAATTTACATTGGTGCTCACATGTCATATCTATGTTTTACAGAATTGTGCAATGTGTCATGTCGCTGTCATGCACCTATGATAAATAAATAAAAACAGAAATAAAAAAAAAAAAAAAAAGATAGGCCACTTATAATGTGGGGACAGAGCCTCTTTAAGGAGTTAAGGTTTTTGTTTTTTTTAACATTGATTTTTATTCAATTTTACAAACGAATGTAAAGACCATGCAATGTACTTACAAGGCAAGAAATAAAGAATCGAATGCAAAATCAAAACGTAGTAACAATAAACGTGCAAAACACGATGGTAAATACAATTTAGCATACATGGATGCAGTATTTTAGTGACCAAATGTAATAGTATATAGTAGAATAGAAGAAAATTATACTTCGTACATATCTTTTGGTTTCAACTCTATTTTTATTGAAAGGTTTTTCAAAATACACACAAGACATAAAGACGTGTGGGCAGGCCACACAAACTATTCCACAGCGTTCAACAGGTAGACATAGAGAACAACTCAAATTCACATTTCAAAAGGGCAGCCAGTACCAATAAGAAATGATTATATTTCGAATAATAGGAAGTCAAAACACTATTAGAAAATCCAATCAGACAAGACACAGGGAGAAAGACAAAAGGGAGGGTAGACGAAAACAAAATCAGTTAAAGATCTAACTTAGAGATATCGGTAGCCAATACTTGTCCCAAGGGTCCCAAACTACTTTAAATCTGTCCAGCGTGTTGTCAAGTGAGGCCGTCAAATGTTCCATAGTGCAAATTTCCCTAATCCTAGTCAGTAAGTCGGTGTTAGATGGAGGTGTAGTTTGTCTCCATTTCCAAGCAATCAAAGTTTTAGCAGCAGTAAGAAAGTGACGGAAAAGTCGAGCTGAGGGCATCTCCAATAACCTAGGAGGGACATTCAATAGATAATGAAGAGGGTCTAGAGGAATATCCTGCTGTAAAACCGCCACCGCCAAATTCCTAACCTCCAGCCAAAACTGTTGTACCAGGGAGCAGCTCCAAAAGATATGGAACAGGTCTCCCCTCTATCTCGACATCGCCAACAATCCGACGAAATACCCGGATTGAAGCAAGAGGGCAGGGGTATGATACCAAAACATAAGGATTTTATATTGATTTTCTTTGTATGCTGTACAAAGGGAAGTTTTAGCTGCTTGTGACCAGATGATCTGCTATAACGAGAAAGGGATGGATTTATCCAACAGGGTTTCCCACTTTGACATATACCTATGCATAGGTGGAGAGGAGTTATCCGGGTGTTGTGTAAATAGCGGATATAAGCCCTTTAGTAGTGGTAGTATGGCGACAAAGTTTTTCAAAGTTTGTAGGTTTAGTGACCCGAGTGGATCCAAAGGTTTGTTGCATGTAATGCCTAATTTGAAGATAGTGGAAAAATGTAGAAGAGGGGATGTTATGATGCTGTTGGAAATATGAAAACGGGTGAAGATCTAATGTATGAGGATCAACCATATGGATCACCTCTGCCCCCGTCCACAATCTGACCATTCGGGAAGTAGTACCCCCTGGAATAGTAGGGGTATATAGAACCGAAGTCAAAGGCGGACAATCTGACGCCAAATGAAAGCGTCTTTTGCACGCTACCCATACTTCTTGCTGAAAGCGCATGGGATCCAGCAGAGACGAAGAAGGCAAGGCCAGTTTGTCACCCCATAACAAACAATTAGGATTAACAGGAGCCATCCACAATTTCTCTATTTCAGTCCACTTGTTGTATGCCCAATGGGACACCCAACAGGGAATGCGACGGAGATGGGACGCCCAGTAATACTTCACAACGTCAGTGACAGACAACCCCCCTGCAGATCGACTAGACAATAAAACAGATTTCGGGATTCTATGTCTGCCGGAGTGCCATATGAACCTGAGGATGGAAGACTGCAATGCCCTCAACTCCCCCATGGGTACTGCCACTGGTAGGGTCTCAAAGAAATACAACAGTTTAGGGAGCAGGGTCATTTTGACCGCTGCAATACATCCAAAAAACGACATGGAAAGAGAACCCCTCCTGGACGTACATATCTTTTGGAATATTATAATAAGAGCTTTCAAACAAAGTACTCCAATTAGAATGGAATACGTACAGAGGAGTGTATGACGCTGACCAATCAGCGACCAATCAGGGTCATACACTTCTCATTGTTCCAGCCCAGCTTCTGTCACTGCACAATCACACCGTAACAAAGGGCTGGAACAATGAGAAGTGTATGATGCTGATTGGTCGCTGATTGGTCAGCGTCATACACTTTTCTGTACAATGCCCAGTTGGTAAAAAGTAAAAACACGCCCAGTTTTCTATTAAGAAACTAATTGGCATAAATCTAAAACTGCTCATAACTTGCTCAAAAATTATCGTTTTTCAAAATAAAAACCACTGTTACATTACAGCTCCGATCATATTATGTAGGAGATAGGGCACTTATAATGTGGTGACAGAGCCTCTTTAACTTACTTGAAGTATGCCTGCAAACAGATTTCAATGGGAAATACACTGTGTACTGTAGTTCATATGAGGCATATTTTTAAGCTGCTAAATTAAAAAAAGTCTCTTAAAAATACGCTTTGTAAAAAAGAAGTGACACTTCTTTAAAAGTTTTACTAGCTGATTTTTCATTGACACTACAAAAACACTTTGAAAATACACCTCAAAATAGACTTCAAAATACACTTCAAAATACATTTCAAAAACGCTTCAAAATATGTTTACATGGCTTATTTTCAGGCGTATAGTGTAGCGTAAAACGTTCGTATTATGCTCCAAAATACACTTGACATACTCAATAGAGTGGTGTTAGGGCTTATATTTTGCGGGAGGAGTTGTCGTTTCTAATGGTAATGTTTAACCCCTTAAGGACACGGCCAATTTTGGCCTTGAGGACAGAGCAATTTTTTTTACATTTCCCTCTTTGCATACCGACGCTCATAACTCTTTTATTTTTTGTACGACGTAGTTGTATGAGACTTTGTTTTTTGCGGGACGAGTTGTACTTTATGTACGTACCATTTTCTTGGTACAAATACAGTATCGTTTAATTTCTATACATTTTTTATTAGATTAAAATGCAGAAAAAAAGCAGTTGCGCAGCAGTTTTAATATTTATTTTTTTACACCATACACCGATCATCATAAATAATGTTATACATTTGTTGTACAGGTTGTTACGGTCGTGGCGATACCAAATATGTCTATATTATTTCATGTTTTGGGACTTATATTTTAAAAAGTTTATTTATTATAAAAAATGTGTGTTTCTGTGTATTTTATTTACTTTTTATTTCTTTATTTACCATTATTTTTTTTTTACATTCATTTCACTTTTTTTTTTAATCCCATTAAGGGATTTATCATTTTGATTTTGTAACTGCAATGTACTGGCATAGATCAATATGCCAGTACATTAGCCTGTTACTCATCGTACACAGGCAGTTATTAGGGCATACCTCAGTATGCCCTAACAACAGGAAATATGTTCAGACAGCCCTGGGGTCCTTCACTGGACCCTGGGCTGTCTGGCCATATGAGTTGTGGGCTTTGATCGCGTCACAGTTATCATCTGTGACGCGATCAATGTGCAGTCCCCCCTCTTTGAACGCCGCGATTAGCTTTCATCGCGGCGTTCAAAGGGTTAACAGCGGAGAGAAGATGTTTCTCTCCTCTCCGCTGTCAGAGCGGGGCCGTGGCTGTGTATTACAGCCGTTGCCCCGCTCTCGATCGCACACACAGAGACGGCAGAGACGGCTGTCATACAGGACGAGTATGCTCGTCCTAATGCGCGAAGTGCTCGCCGCTCAGGACGAGCATACTCGTCCTGTGTCGGCAACCAGTTAAAGTACCATATAATGTACTGGGAAGATGAAAAAAAATTATTTGCGGGCTGAAATTGGAAAAAACTGCAATTCCTCCATTATTTTTTGGGTTCCGTTTTTACGTCTTTCACCGTGTGGTAAAAACAACAACAACAACTTTACTTTATTCTGTGGCTCAATACGATTACGGTGATATCTAATGTATATAGATTTTTTTTATATTTTACTACTTTAAAAAAACAAAAACGTTTTGTTAAAAAAAAAATAGTTTTGTTTCACCACATTCTCAGAGCCATAACTTTATTTTTCCGTGGATGGAGCGGTGTGAGGGCTTATTTTTTGCAGGACAAGCTGTAGTTTTTATTGGTACCATTTGTTGGTACATATGACTTTTTGATCACTTTTTATGAAAATTTTATTTGGGAGCTAAGGTGACAAAAAAACAGCGATTTTGGCGGTTTAGTTTTTAAGGCGTTCACTGTGCACGTTAAATAATGCTATATTGTAATAGTTCAGACTTTTACAGATGCAGCACTACCAATTTTGTTTACTTTTTTTTATTTTTTACATTACTTTAGAGGAAGAATTGGAAAAGGGGGGTTTTTTAACTTACATTTTTTTTTCACTACTAAAAACTTTATTTCACTTCTTTTTACACATTTTATTAGTCCCCCTAGGGGGCCAATACTAATGTATATATGTAATGTATACTAATGTATTGCGGTATATCGTCATTTTTACAGGCATCAGGCCACAGGCAGGGCTTAACAGAGGCCTTCAGTAGGCCCCTGGGCTGCCATAACAACCATCGTCACCCCCAGATCTCGTTGCGGGGGGGGGGGGGGTGATGAGCTGTCAGAGGGGGCCGCCTTCCTCTTTTCAACGCCTCAGATGCTGCGGTCGCAATCACTGCACCTGGCTGTTAGTCCTGGGTGTCGGCTGTAAAATACAGCCGACACCCGCAGCATATGGAGCGTGCCCAGCGCCTGAGCACGCTATATACCTCTCCCCCTGCACCAGGACGTACCGGTGTGTCCTGGTGCGTTAAGGGGTTAAACATCTAGAATTAGCAATGTGACACTGTCTAACATGCAGTGTTAATCCGGGTACCCCCCAATCCAGTCAAAATTGAGTTTGTGTGTCCTCTGAATCTATTGAACAGAGGTCTAAGGGCTCGTCCACACGTTGCGGAATTGATGCGTTTTTTCCGTCCTGAATTGCGTACCGAAAATACGCAGCAGAATACAGTAGCAGCATAGAGTTTAATAAATCCCATCCACATCCTGCGTAAAAATTCAGAGCCAAAATTTACCTGCTGTGCGTATTGTGTGTGGGCAAGCCCTTATAGTTTTCCCTATGTAAAAAATAAGTTACAAGGGCATTTAACACAACATAACCAGACTGACAAGTGATAAAATCACATACTTCAAAACGGACAGAGCTCAGACTGATACAGTGGTCCACAATTAAACATTCAGAGAAGGAGCACGATCCACAGCGATGATTGCCTATTGACAACGATTTGTCAGGTCCCATACTCCGATCGGACACAAATTTACTACTTACAAGTTAATCTGTCAAATTTCTAGCACGTTTAAGGTTTTCTAACTCTGAGTGGCTCTCAATTACATGCCAATGACGCAATATTGTATGTTTCAAAGACATACAATGTTTTTGGCATAAATTTTTTTGGCATAAATTATAATAAATTTGTTGGGTCTCTATGGCCCCACCCCATTTGTGAAGCCACGCCCCCTTTCCACAAAAGTTGCGAGGGCGATGTGTAAAGCCCAAAAATTTGTGCTGCAAGTTGCAACGTTTAGGCCCTTTTGTGCCTTTTCTATAGAAAGATTGATTAATTCCCCCCAGTGTGTCATTAGGGAAGTCTATGCCTATACCTACGTTTGTATGTACACTGATGTTAGCAAATCTGTGTGTGGTCCGATCACTCCCTTTGTCCTGGAAATTGACGGCGATCTCAGCCCCATTACATATATCTATGGTTGGAACAATATACTCAAAGTGCGAGTGTCAAATCTCCCTGCTCTCAGCTACCAGAGGTAGCTGAGGGCTGGGGGCGCCCCTGCTCTGCCGGGTGAGATCGATATTAGTATTGATCTCACCCGTTTAACCCCTCAGATGCGGTGAACAATAGCGTGCACCGCATCTGAGTGGTTTTGGAGAGAGGGAGGGAGCTCCCTCTCATCCAACTGACACCCGGCGATAAGATCGTCGAGTGTCTGTTTCTCCGATGGCAGCCGGGGGCCTAATAAAGGCCCCCAGGTCTGCTCGTGGTGAATGCCTGCTAGGTCATACCGGAGGCATGACCTAGCAGATGCCTGTTCGTTTTACACTGACAGGCATAATACATTGCAATACAGAAGTATTGCAGTGTATTATAAATGCGATCGGAGGATCGCATAGTGAAGTCCCCTAGTGGGACTAGTAAAAAAGTGAAAAAAAAGTTTCAGAAAAAGTGAAAAAAAAAAGTGATAAAAAAAATGAAAAAAACACTTTTCCCCCTTACAAACTGCTTTATTATTAACAAACAAAATAAAGTAAAAAAGTTACACATATTTAATTAAACTTATTACATCATTTAACCCGCACGGTGAACGTCATAAAAAATAAAATAAAAAAACATGCAAAAATTGCTGTTTTCTTTGAATCCAGCCTTAAAAAAATTGTTATAAAAAGTGATAAAAAAGTCGCATCTACTCCAAAATGGTACCGATAAAAACTACAAGTCATCCCGCAAAAAAAAAGCCTTCCTACAATTGTATCGGAGGAAAAAACAAACCGTTATGGCTCTTCAAATATGGAGACACAAAAACAAATAATTTTGAAAAAAAAGAGTTTTCACTGTGTAAAAGTAGTAAAACATACAAAAACTATACAAATTTGGTATCGTTGCAATCGCAACAACCCGCTGAATAAAGTTATTGTGTTATTTATACCACACGGTAAACAGCGTAAATTTAGGATGCAAAAAAGTGTGGCGAAATTGCTGTTTTTTTTTCTCCCCCCCCCCAAAAAAAGTTAATAAAAGTTAATCAATAAATTCTATGTACCCCAAAATGGTGCAATTAAAAATGACAACTTGTCCCGCAAAAAACAAGACCTTATACAGCTATGTTGACACAAAAATAAAAAGGCTATAGCTCTTTGAATGAGACGATAGAAAAACGTAAAAAATGGCTTGGTCTTTAACGTCTAAAATAGGCTGGTCATTAAGGAGTTAAAGTATATGGAAGAGGATTAATGTATTTATTATTTCTGTTACATTTGAAAGCTATTGTTTGTTTGTTTTTTAGACTTAACTTGGAGCTGCCCTTATAAAGGATCACACATTCATTAGGCTATGTTCACACTGCCATTAGAGGGTCAGATCAGAGCCTCCATTGGCAATACCATCTATTTTTCCTGTCAAAATGACGAACCCCATTGCAAGTTGGCGGGGTCAGACGGGTTGCAGTTTCCGTTATAAACTGTGTGAACATAGTCTTACTATATTGTCTGTCTAGCTCTCCCCTCTGTTAAGTTACATTCAGATGAGTGTGTCCGATTTGCGCTCATAAAAAACGTAGAAAACATTTCATGTTTGTGTGCATTGCGTATTGGCATCTGTGCTTTGCGTGTGGCATGCGTTTTTACGTCCGTGCAAGCACTTTTTTTCTCTGCATTTATTTGTAACATGCATGAAACATGGACAGCACACGGATGTCATCTGTGGTTTTCACGGACCCATAGACTACAATGGGCGACTAGGTGCGCAAAAACGCAACGGACACTTGCTGCATGAAAACGTTCGTGTGCTGTCGGTTATTTCAACAGACAGCACACGGACGAGCAGGGGTGTAGCTAAAAGAAATAGCGCAGACCCTAGTAGCTGGCAGGGATGGATTATATACGAAAGACAGATAATGTGCAGGAGCACAATTAATCCCAATTTCCCAGCTGCTATTAGATTGTTGAATTGATTAAAACGTAACTTTTAATATTTTGATTTGGAAATAAAGCGCAGCAGAGAGTGAAAAGGACGTACAACATTGAAGTAGGTTAAAATGCTTCCAAGTCCAAGTTAGAGAGCCTCTAGCAGTCTGCAGCTGCTGACTGTGCCTGCCACACTACTCATATGAGATCCCAACACACATTGGATCTCAAACGTTACGCTAATCGACTTGGAAGCATTTTAACCTACTTCAATGTTGTACGTCCTTTTCACTCTCTGCTGCGCTTTATTTCCAAATCAAAATATTAAAAGTTACGTTTTAATCAATTCAACAATCTAATAGCAGCTGGGAAATTGGGATTAATTGGGTTGTAGCTAAAGGCTCATGTGCTCATGTGCCCTAGTTCAAAAGTTCCTCATGGGCCCCCCAACTTCTCTTCATGGCCGAAGAGACAGCTATCTACAGCACTATGACCCCTATAGCTATGGATGGGATTAGATACAGCAGGTTAGAAGACTGTATCACATATGATAGGCTTAGTTACAGGGCCCAGCGGACAATGTCACACATGGAAAACAGCAGCACAGCCACAAAAAAATTCTTCAGTGGGAAAGGACAACTCCCCAAACATGGGTGGTGCACGCAGCAAAGAATCCCAGGTCCAAGGGAGACAATCAATATGCAATCGAAGAAAGGAACTGCAGCACTCAAGATAATCCAAAGAAGTGTATTTGATTTATTCACCAAGCATAAAAACACTTGCAACGTTTCAACCCATAAATGGGTCTTTATCAAGCATATGATAGGCTTAGTTACAGGGCCCAGCAGACAGTGTCACACATGATAGGCTTAGCTACAGGGCCCAGTGGACGGTATCACACATGCTAGGCTTACATATGGGGCCCAGCGGACAGTATGACACATGGCAGGCTAAGATACAGGGCCCATTTCTGATATGGTCTGCTGGGCCCTGCATCTTTGCCTAGCACATGATAGGATTAGATACAGGGTGTAATGACGGGGTAGGGAGACAGACAGGTGAGCCCTAATCTACCCGCCACTCAGTCCCTGCCTACTTGCACGGCCCATCCCAGGCGACGGCGTACAACTGGGCGACGGTCCCTACGCTCAATATGTGTACGACAGACAAACAGACAAGGGTACACAGAAGCTAAGGGAATTGGGGCAGTTGCCCACGGCAACACCGTGAGCAACAGGAGTAGTGAACAAGCCGAGTCAAACCAGGAGTGTACGAGGTATCAAACGCAGAGCAGGAGCGTAGTCAGTAAAGCCAGGGTCAAAAATGAAGCAGAGGAGCAGGAGCAGCAGAGCCAGGAAACAGGAAAGAATCACAGGCAAAGACAAGCAGGAAATGAAGGTATAAATAGACTAAGGGCGGGAGCTAGAACCGTCTGGCCAGGCTGTGATAGGCTCTCCCACTCCTGAGCCTACCAGCCAGAGTGGTAGCAGATCGAGTCACTCTATCAGACCTAGGAGCAGGTGCAGATTGATTAACCACGGGCATCAACACAGAAGCTGTGTCTGGCAGATCCTTTAAACAGGGCCTATGTGTGATACTGTCTGCTGGGCCCTTTATCTAAGCCTAGCATATGATAGGCTTAGATACAGGGCCCAGCAGACAGTATCACACATGGTGTGATACTGTCTGCGATGTGTGATACTGTCTGCTGGGCCCTGTATCTAAGATTACCTTGTGGTAGACTTAGATACAGGGTCCAACAGACAGTATCACACATAGGCCTTGTATCTAAGCCTACCACATGGTTAGATACAGGACCCCAGCATACAGTAATCTGGGCCCTGTAGCTAAGCCTATCACATGGTAGGATTAGACACAGGGCCCCAGCAGACAGTAATCTGGGCCCTGTATCTAAGACTACCACATGGTAGGCTTAGATACAGGGACCCAGCAGTCAGAAATCATATAATCTTTCAATCCCACCCCCCAGCGCTTTCAGGAACTTGCACGGGCTCTCCTAGCTCCCAGAAAGTGATTGATGGGGCAGAGTCAGTGATGTTTTGGTAATATTTTAGTTTTTCAGGTAGAACTGCTTTAAGTCCAAGTAACTGTATGGCAAGGCCAGGACGAGGGGTAGGTGGCGTAGGCACCTTCCTAGTTCGGTATTTCGAAGAGGGGACGCAATTTTGCATTAAAAAAAACCCTGCCTCTAAATTTCTTTGTACAACCTATGGAATGCTGTGTCCAAACAGCTGATGGACTGAAGGTACCAAGGTCTGATGAGTGCTACCATTTAGTCCAATGACATGAATGATTGTCCATTCATATCACATGCTAAACGTCAGAAACCCTTGTGAACCAAGAGAGCTTGTCCCGCTCCTGCCCTCTGGTGGTAACAATCTTCTGACATCTATCAATTAGGGTCCATGTGCTGTAACCCCCACAGAACCCACTAGAAGTATGGGGCCCCTTGAGTTATGCCAAGTTTGTTTTAGCAATAAGCACAGAGAACTCCAGATCTAGATGTTAATATTGACGTTGCATTATAAGCAATCCCCAGATATGTTATCTAATGGAAATAGATCAAGGTAACAGTGGAAAAATTAACTTCCCTGCTACCTCCCTGTAGATCAGGGGTCTCAAACACGGCCGGGTAAGTGGGCCACATAAAGACAAAATGTGAAGTTGACGGGCCGAATTAATTTCAAATTTGATACATTACAAAATTATTGTTAATCAATTAGTTATTTGAACTACTATAATAATACTAGCTTACTATAACAATAATACTACATTACTATAACAATAGTACTACATTACAATAATAATACTACATTACTATAACAATACTACACTACTATAACAATATATTACTATAATAATACTACATTACTAAAACAATACATTACTATAACAATACTACATTACAATAATAATAATACTATATTACTATAATAATACATTACTATAATAATACTACATTACTATAACCATACTTTACTATAACAATACTACATTACAATAATAATAATACTATATTACTATAATAATACATTACTATAATAATACTACACTACTATAACAATACTACATTACTACAATAACAATGCTACATTACTATAATAATACTACATTACTATAATTATACTACATTACTATAACAATACTACATTGCTGTAACTATACTACATTACTATAACAATACTACATTACTATTACTATAATACTACATTACTATAACTATACTACATACCTATAATAATAATACTACATTACTATAATACTACATTACTATAACAATACTACATTACTATAATACTACACTACTATAACAATACTACATTACTACAATAACAATGCTACATTACTATAATAATACTACATTACTATAATTATACTACATTACTATAACAATACTACATTGCTGTAACTATACTACATTACTATAACAATACTACATTACTATTACTATAATACTACATTACTATAACTATACTACATACCTATAATAATAATACTACATTACTATAATACTACATTACTATAACAATACTACATTACTATAATAATACTACACTACTATAACAATACATTACTATAATAGTAGTGCTAGGTTTAAACTTAAAGAGGCTCTGTCACCAGATTCTCAAATCCCTATCTCCTATTGCATGTGATCGGCGCTGCAATGTAGAGAACAGTAACGTTTTGTTTTTTTTAAAACGTTCATTTTTAGCCAAGTTATGAGCTATTTTATATATATATGCAAATGAGCTTTGAAATGGACAACTGGGCGTGTTTTTTTTCGTATGTCCAACTGGGCGTGTATTGTGTTTTTAACTGTGCGTGTTTACTTGTTTTACTAACTGGGCGTTGTGAATAGAAGTGTATGATGCTGACCAATCAGTGACCAATCAGCATCATGCACTCCTCTCCATTCATTTTAACAGCACATAGTGTTCTTACTAGAACGATGTGCAGCCACATACACAAGGGTCCTGATAATGAATACACATGACCTCCAGCCTGGACGTCATGTGTATTCAGAATCCTGACACTTCTGAATCTTTTCTGCGAGATTACGAGGTAAACGAGATTTTGTTTCCCTTGCTGGAAATCTCAAAGAAAAGATTCAGAAGTGTCAGGATTCTGAATACACATGACGTCCAGGCTGGAGGTCATGTGTATTCATTATCAGGACACTTGTGTATGTGGCTGCACATCGTTCTAGTAAGAACGTGATGCTGCTGTGTAAATTACACGCCCAGTTAAAAACACAATACACGCCCAGTTGGACATACGAAAAAAAACACGGCCAGTTGTCCATTTCAAAGCTCATTTGCATATATATAAAATAGCTCATAACTTGGCCAAAAATGAACGTTTAAAAAAAAAAATAACGTTACTGTTATCTACATTGCAGCGCCGATCACATGCAATAGGAGATAGGAATTTGGGAATCTGGAGACAGAGCCTCTTTAACAGAAATTTATGAGATTTCTCCACGTGCTTATTTCAACAATCCAGTTTTTCAGTTTAAGTGTCGCTAAATGCAGTCCGACGCCTCAGTTGGCAGCATTTGGCAGACACACAAATGTCAAGATTGGGCAGATAGTGCCACAGAGCCCTATATAGATAATGCCACAGTGCCCTTTGTAGATACTGCCCCAGTGCCCTCAGTAGATAATGCCACAGTTCCCTCTGTAGATAATGCCACAGTGCCCTCTGTAGATAACGCCACACACCCCTAGATAATACCACAGTTTCCTCTGTAGATACTGCCACACACTCACATATAGATAATGCCACAGTGCCCTCTGTAGATAATTCCACAGTGGCCTCTGTAGATAATTCCACAGTGCACACTGTAGATGCTGCCACAGTGCCCTCTGTAGATGCTGCCACAGTCCCCTTTGTAGATGCTGCCACAGTGCCCTCTGCAGATGCTGCCACAGTGCCCTCTGTAGATAATGTCACACACCCCTTGTAGATAGTGCCACACACACCCCCAGTAGATAGCTCCATTGGGGCTCACTCTAGGAGTGGAATCCCCCAGCCAGAGAGTTGCCGACGCTTTGGCCAGGGATTCCTCTGTTGACATCACTCTCCATACACAGTCACGTCATGGGATCCTCCTGGACCGGAATGTGATGTCAGGGGCAACCCCAGAGCCGGTGTCCCAGAGCGAAGCACAAGTATAGGCTCTGCCCCGGAACTCTGGGGAAGCCACTGACATCAGTGTCCATATATGGACAGTGATGTCAGGGGCTTGCCTAGAGCTGGAGTCCCGGAGCAGAGTCGCTTCTAGCAATCTGCCTGCGATTCCAGCTCTGTTCCTGACATCACTGTTAATATATGGACCGAGATGTCAGGGGCAACCCCAGAGCTGGAGTCCCGGGCAGAGCGCTAGTAGTGCTCCTACTGGGACTCCAGCTGTGCTCCTGACATCACTCTCCAGCTCTGGGGAAGTCCAAGACATCACTGACCATATGTCCACAGAGTCCTGGAGCAGAGCCTATACTAGCGGCTCTGTGTCCCATGGGCCACAGATGACAGCCTCATGGGCCGCGTGCTTGAGACCCCTGCTGTAGATGTTATAGAATTAAGTCACTATTTACAGCACCATATTCTGTGAATGGTGTTCTTACAGTTCTCCTCAAAATCAAAGCTTCACATTAAATGTTTTCCAGTTTTCAAGAAATAAAGTTGATTCAAAAAAAGCACATCAGGTGCTTTTGTTTTATAATAAACACTTAACCCCTTCCCTCTTTGACCACTTTGACCTTCCTGACAGAGCCTCATTTTTCAAATCTGACATGTTTCACTTTATGTGGTAATAACTTCGGAATGCTTTTACCTATCCAAGCGATTCTGAGAATGTTTTCTCGTGACACATTAGACTTTATGTTACTAGCAAAATTTGTTCGATACGTTCAGTATTTAATTGTAAAAAACAACAAAATTTAGCAAAGAATTGAAAAAATTAGCATTTTTCTAAATTTAAATGTATCTGCTTGTAAGGCTTTATTCAGACGAGCGGGAAAAACGTCCGTGCAATGCGCGTGATTTGCACGCTCGTTGCACGGACCTATATGTGTCTATGGGGCCGTGCAGACATGTCCGTGATTTTTCATCAGCGTGAGTCCGCTGAAAAAAAGTCACGACACGTCCGTCCTTTCGGCATTTGCACGCATCACGCACCCATTGAAGTCATTCGTGATTTGCGCAAGAGCTCTCAAAAGGATGAATGTAAACAGAAAAGCATGACGTGCTTTTCTGTTTACAAACATCCAAACGGAGTGTCTTTGAGATGAGCGAACCCGGACAACCGAACCGAACTCGTTTTGGCCGAACCCGGCAAAAAAATTTCCGGTACGCGACGTCAGGAGATAGTCACTGTCCAAGGTGCTGAAAGAGTTAAACTGTTTCAGCACCCTGGACAGTGACTTCCGATCCCAATATACATGAACGTGTAAAAAAAAAGAAGTTCTGACTTACCGATAACTCCCGGCTTCTTCCTCCAGTCTGACCTCCCGGGATGACAATTCAGTCCAAGTGACAGCTCCAGCCAATCACAGGCCAAGCACAGGCTGCAGCGGTCACATGGACTGCGGCGTCATCCAGGGAGGTGGGGCCAGATGTCAAGAGAGGCGCGTCACCAAGGACGCGTCACCAAGGCAACGGCCGGGAGGGAAGTTCTCGGTAAGTACAAACTTTTTCTTTTTTTTTAACAGGTTTCTCGATATTGTGATCGGCATTCACTGTCGAGGGTGCTGAAAGAGTTAACTGCCGATCAGTTAACTCTTTCAGCACCCTGGACAGTGACTGACGTCGACTAGACTCATCTCTATGATGGCGGCTGCGCGAAAATCACGCAGCCGCGCATCATACACGGATGACACACGGAGCTGTCAAGTGGTTTTTGTGCGCGCAAAAACGCCACGTTCGTGTGAATCCAGCCTAAGACAGTTATACCACACACAATTGTTGCTAATTAACATCCCCCATATGTCTACTTTGGATTGGCATTATTTTTTGAACATCCTTTTATTTTTCTAGGACGTTACAAGGCTTTACATTTTTGCAGCAATTTCTCACATTTTCAAGAAAATTTCAAAAGGCTATTTTTACAGGGGCCAGTTCAGTTGTGAAGTGGCTTTGAGGGCCTTATATATTAGAAACCCAAAATAAGTCACCCCATTTTAAAAACTTCACCCCTCAAAGTATTCAAAACAACCATTTAGAAAGTTTCTTGACCCTTTAGACGTTTCACAGGAATTAAAGCAAAGTAGAGGTGAAATTTACAAATTTCATATTTTTTTGCAGAAATTAATTTGTAATCCATTTTTTTTGTAACAGAAAATTTTACCAGAGAAATGCAACTCAATATTTATTGCCCAGGTTCTGCAGTTTTAGGAAATATCACATGTGGCCCTAGCATGCTTATAGACTGAAGCACCGGCCTCAGAAGCAAAGGAGCACTTAGTGGATTTTGGGGCCTTATTTTTATTAGAATATATTTTAGGCACCATGTCAGGTTTGAAGGGCTCTTGCGGTGCCAAAACAGTGGAAATCCCCTAAAAGTGATCCCATTTGGGAAACTACACACCTCAAGGAAATTATCTAGGGGTATAGTGAGCACGGCAGGGCTCAGAAGGGAAAGAGCACCATTTGGCTTTTGAAGCTCAAATTTAGCAGGAATGGTTTGCGAAGGCCATGTCACATTTGCAAAGCCCCTGAAGGGACAAAAGAGTGGAAACCCCCCACAAGTGACCCCATTTTGGAAACTACATCCATTGTGGAAATTATCTAGGGGTATAGTGAGCATTTTGACCTCACAGGTTTTTTGCAGAAATTATTGGAATTAGGCCGTGAAAATGAAAATCTAAATTTTTTTCAAAGAAAATGTAGGTTTAGCTAATTTTTTCTAATTTCCACAAAGACTAAAGGAGAAAAAGCACTGCAAAATTTGTAAAGCAATGTCTCCCGAGTAAAACAATACCCCACATGTGGCCATAAACGGATGTTTGGATACACGGCAGGGCTCAGAAGGGAAAGAGCGCTATTTGGCTTTTGAAGCTGAAATTTAGCAGGAATGGTTTGCGGAGGCCAGGTCACAATTGCAAAGCCCCTGAGGGGACAAAACAGTAGAATCTCCCCACAAGTGATCCCATTTTGGAAACTACACCCATTGAGGAAATTATCTAGGGGTATAGTGAGCGTTTTGACCCCACAGGTTTTTTGCAGAATTTATTGGAAGTTGGCCCTGAAGATGAAAATCTAACATTTTTTCAAAGAAAATTTAGGTTTAGCTAATTTTTCCTCATTTCAACAAGGACTGAAGAAGAAAAAGCACCGCAAAGTTTGTAACGCAATTTCTCCCGAGTAAAACAATACCCCACATTAGGTCATAAACCGCTGTTTGGAAACACTGCAGGGCTTAGAAGGGAAAAAGCGCTATTTGGCTTTTGGAGATCACATTTAGCAGGAATGGTTTGCGGAGGCCATGTCAAATTTGCAAATCACCTGAGGGGACAAAACAATGAAAACGCCCAAAAAGTTACTCAGTTTAGGAAACTACACCCCTTGAGGAATTCATCTAGGGGTGTAGTGAGCATTTTGACCCCACAGGTGTTTCATAGATTTTATTAGAATTGGGCAGTGAAAATAAAAACAATCCTTTTTCTTCAATAAGACGCAGCTGTATCTCAACATTTTTCATTTTCTCAACAAATAAAGGACAAAAAGAACCCCAACATTTGTAAAGCAATTTCTCCAGAGTACGGCAATACCCGATATGTGGTCATAAACTGCTGTTTGGGCACACGGCAGGGCTCAGAAGCGAAGGAGCGCCATTTGGCTTTTGGAGCACAGATTTTGGAGTACAGATTTCTGGGCGCCTGTGGGACCAAAACAGTGGAAACCCCCCAGAAGTGACCCCATTTTGGAAACTACACCCCTCAATGCATTCACCTAGAAGTGTAGTGAGCATGTTAACCCCGCAGGTGTTTTCCACAAATTAGTGTGCATTCGATGTTGCAGAGTGAAAATGGGATTTTTTCCATAAATATGCCAATATGTGGTGCCCAGCTTGTGCCACCATAACTAGACAACTCTCTAATTATTATGCTGTGTTTCCCGGTTGTAGAAACACCCTACATGTGACCCTAATCTTTTGCCTTGACATTTGTCAGAGCTCAGGAGTGAAAGAGTACCATGTAAAATTGAGGCCTAATTTGGCGATTTACTAAGTATTGGTTCACAATTGCAGGGCTCAGATGTGAAATAATAAAAAGAAACCCCTGAGAAGTGACCCAATTTTGGAAACTACACCACTCAAGGCATTTATTACCCCACAGGTCTTTTCCATAAATGAATGCGCTGCGGATGGTGCAAATTAAAAATCAATATGTTTCCCTATATATGCCATTTCAGTGGCAAATATGTCATGCCCAGCTTCTGCACTGGAGACACACAACCCAAAAATTGTTAAAAGGGTTCTCCCGGGTATAACTATGCCATATATGTGGAAGTAAACTGCTGTTTGGGTACGCTGTAGGGTTCAGAGGGGAGGGAGCGCCATTTGGCTTTTGGAGGGCAGATTTTGCTTGGTAGTAGTTTTGTTTGAGTATTGCTGGTGTTTCCGTTTATAATGTAGGGGTAAAGTGAGCTGGGCAGAGTACATAGGGGGCATAGTCAAGTGATATAATAATGGGGTAAAAAAACAATAAAATAATCCATAGATGTGTGTTACGCTGTGAAGCAATCCTTTCTGCACAGGCCGGTGTCGCACTGATATATGGCGTCCTTTCTTATCCGTCATTTGGTCCACACTCCGCACCTTTGCAGTATAGGGAATTTTGCTGGGAAGTGTTGTCCTGGTATAATACGGGCACCTCGGACCTAGACGAACGGAGGATGCTCCAACAGGGGGTCCTCCTCCCCTGCTACCATTACTAGGCTAAGCTGACATCACTTCCGCCCCCATCCATGCCTCTGTAATTCCGAGCAGCACTTCCGGGTATCGGGAGAGCGCGGGCGGTCGGTCCGGAAATCCACCTCGGACCTAGACGAACGGGGGATGCTCCAACAGGGGTCCTCCTCCCCTGCTACCGTTACCAGGCTAAGGTAAGGTGCCCCGTCGCCGTGTACCAAGAAGATGTCCGCCATCTTGGTACACCTTCGTGACTGAGGGACAGAGACGCAGCCCTGTATACAGCCCGGAACAAATCTTTTTCTCAGTGGGATAGGGAACCGTCTCCTAGAGAGAGAGAGAACAAATACGCTGGGGCCCGGTTACCAGTACATATTTATAGGGGAAGTCCTTAATTGCTTAATGCTTATTGCTAATTAACCTGCCTCTGCTTAATTGTACCTAGGGAACTAAAACCCATATTTGTTGTGCTGCCAAGGATGATCAGGAAATAACTACTATAATACTGCCCTCTATTTACAAGAAAATAACTACTACAATAATGCCCCTATATACAACAATATAACTACTATAATATCTCCTCCTATGTACAAGAATATAACTACTTCCCTGATCGTCCGTCGGCAGCACACAAGTGACATATTATCTCCCTGGGTGTAATTAGAAGATAACAGATTAACAAGCAATAACCAATTAACTAGTAATGCAAGGACCTCCTATATAAGACCCAGAGAAACCCCACCTACTTGTATTTTTATTTCTCTTCAAGTTTAGAAGATTACAGGTAGGCCTCCTTTGGAGTTCTTATTTAGTTCTTTTTTCCTTCCTTCTTTATCTATCATGCCGGGCTGTATACCAGAAGAGTTTCAAGTCCCTCGTCCCGAAGAGCTATTATGCCCCCTTGTTTTTTTTATTTCTTTGATTTAATGTAAAGTCTATGGCTGTGCTGCATTTGCTGCACCTGTGTGTGTCTTACTGGCATATTGGACACACAAATAACCAGTGTCCTGCTTAGGCAGCCGTATATGGTTTTCCCTTCTCTATGCACTTCCTGGGAATCGTGCAAAGAAGGTGCCGGAGTTTGACCATCTGACTCCGGGCAAAGACGGCGCGTTCACGATCTCGCTTCTTGTAAGATTACGCCATCTAAGGTAATCCCTTGCTTGTTTTCTGTATTGCGCATGCAGGACTTAGTCGCAGACTGGGCTTGGTCGCATGCATACATGGGATTTCGGAGGACATTTAAACTTTGGCGCTGTTTGAGTACGCCGTTACCTAAGCAGCAGAATCCTCGGTTCCTGCAATGTGGGTAGCGTCCCTATGGGGATCTGTGGAAAAAGTATTATGTATTTACTGTGGGTACAATACATTATAAACAGCGGTTGTTGCTCTTTTTTTTACCAAAACTCTTCGTTTCTACTTTCTGAGTTTGGTTCTCTGGGCTCTATTTCCACTTCTATGTTGCATGTTCATAGCAGGTGTTGCCTCATTTTCCTAATGGCTCTCTCTCTCTGTTTTCTGCTAGATGTCCTCCTCCAGACATGTCAGTGGAAAAAGAGAAAATCTAGACATAGAATATGTGAAAAATGCAGCCAGCCCCAGTCTGAAGACGCAGCCTTAAATATATGTTCTATATGCTGTGACACAGAGGAACAGGATCCTCAGAGGGCTGAAGCACAATCCTTCTTGTCTTGGTTTAAAGAGAAACTTTCCTCCACATTTGAAAGGGTTAAATCTCATAAAAAGAGGAAGCATGACCCAGCCAGAGCAACTTCCCCATCATCCTCTAGTGTATCCCCATCATCTGAAAGGGAATATATTTCTATTGATGAAGAAAGAGAATTTGCTCCCCTCTCATTAAACGGTAAAAGACACTATGGAGTCTAAAAAAAAGACGCAAAGGATAAGTCTAAACAAGACCAGCTCTTTTACTTTCCTATCACTAAAGATAAAGGTCTTCCTGGCCACTCTGTCCTCACTGAATGTTTACAGAGAGAATGGGCCAAGTCGGGAAAAAGATTTGAGCAAAGTGCAAGGTTTAGATCCACTTATAAAATGGATTCTCATTATGTGGATCAGTGGGACTCTGTACCAAAATAGATTTACCAGTTGCCAAGCGCTCTAAAAAATCCATATTCCCATCAGAAGATTCTACTCTGCTTCCAGACCCTATGGACAGGAAGGCTGATGGGTTATTAAAAAAAATCCTATTTAGCTGCAGCTGCTTCATGTAAAATGGTTTTTCTCTGCGGTTCCGTGGCTAGAGCCGTACGTGTGTGGTTAAGTCAGTTAACCTTAACCCAAGATTTAGAGGATGGGGTGCCTAGAGATTACATTTTGGAGTCACTACCTCTCATTACAAATGCATCTGAATTTTTTTGTGATGCTCCACTTGATATTATTAAAAACTCATCTAAAGCAATGTCTGCCGCTAATTCAGCCAGAAGGGCCCTATGGCTAAAACTCTGGAACGGGGATATTCCTGCCAAGACAAATTTTTGTAAGTTACCTTTTCAGTCAAGTAATCTGTTTGGTCCACAGTTGTAGGATATTTTAAAAGCTCTTGCGGGTGGCAAAGGTCACTCCTTTCCTCAAACGAAAAGACCTAATCCCAGTCTTAGGTCCTTTAGTTTTCAAAGAAAGAGGTCCCCAAAATTCAGAAAGAATTCCAGAATAAGCAGTGTCATTTCATGCCTCGCCAAGACAACCCGGGTAACTTCAAAAAGCAGAACCCAAAACCCAATGATTTATGACACCAGAGCTGTAAAAGTGCAGGTGGGAGGAAAACGACATCTTTTATCGTCCATTTGGTCAGAGACCTCCTCAGACGAGTGGGTATCCTCCACAATTCAAAGGGGGTACTCACTAGAATTCAAACACTTCCCACCGGACAAGTTTTTCCATCAATCAAGAAACTCCAGTATTGATGAATCTGGTTCAAGAATTTATAAACAAAGGAGCCTGGGAATTGGTCCCATCCAAACAAAAAGGGAAAGGACTATATTCCAGAATTTTTCTTGTCCCAAAACCAGAAAAAAAACAGCACCTAATTATAGATACACATTACATATCTAAACAAATTCTTGACAAAAAAGAAATTCAAGATGAAAACTATTCGATCTGTCCTTGCCATTCTTCAAAAAGACAGTTTTATGGCATCCATAGATCTAACAGATGCACATCTACATGTTCCCATCTTACAAAGCCACCGGAAATATCTCAGGATAGCCATCCGGGACAAGTCACAAACTCTTCACTACCAATTCAAGTGTCTCCCGTTCGGCATCACCTCAGCACCTCGGGTGTTCATCAAAATTGTGGTAGTTCTCACTGCAGCTCTTCGTCTCCAAAGGGTAACAGTGATTCCATACTGGCTGATTGTCTCCCCCTCCAAAGAAGATCTAATTCTCCATCTTCAAGTGACTCTAAGAGCTCTGAAAGATCATGGGTTCCTGATAAATCAGGAGAAATCTCAACTCCCTCCAGTCCAGGAGATAAAGTTTTTAGGGTTCCAGATTAACTCCCAATTTATGTCCCTAAGATTATCTGTAGAAAGGAGAAGGAGAATTGTGACAGAAGTGACTCACTTAATCTCAGACCGCTGCGTGTCTATCCGGTCATCCATGAGGGTACTAGGGCTGTTAACAACATCCATAGACGCAGTTCCCTGGGCCAGATCCCACATAAGATGTTTACAATCAAACATACTGGCCCTATGGAACAAAAACCTGACACGTCTAGACAAACTCATCTCTCTCTGCACTCACACCATGAGAGATCTACAATGGTTGCTAAATCCCCTCATACTTTCCTCAGGCAGAACTCTGACTCATCATCCTCAGGTGACTCTCACAACGGATGCATCCTCTTTGGGCTGAGGTGCTCCTGTAGAAAATCATTGGATCCAACAATTATGGTCACCTCAGGAGAAGTCTCTTTCATCCAACCTAAGAGAATTGAAAGCGGTCAAGCTAGCACTTAAAGAGGCTCTGTCACCAGATTTTCAAACCCCTATCTCCTATTGCAGCTGATCGGCGCTGCAATGTAGATAACAGTAACGTTTTTATTTTTCAAAAACGAGCATTTTTGGCCAAGTTATGAGCATTTTTATATTTATGCAAATGAGCCTTCCTTATGGACAACTGGGCATTTTAATCTTATTTATAACGTTACTGTTATCTACATTGCAGCGCCGATCAGCTGCAATAGGAGATAGGGGTTTGAAAATCTGGTGACAGAGCCTCTTTAATCATTTTACTCTGTCCTTCACAATCGCAATGTCCTGGTCCAGACAGACAACCTTACATCAGTCTACTATATAAACAAAAAGGGCGGCACGAGGAGTCATCAACTTTCCAAAGAGTGCAAAGCTATAATGATATGGTCCGAATCCAATCTTCTGAATATTTCGGCAGTTCATATCCGGGGTTCTGTGCACCACCAAGCAGTCTAGCTAAGTTGGAACACTCTACATCCAGGAGAATGGAGCCTGAATCCAGAGATATTCAGACAGATCACCATGAGGATGGGAGCACCAGATCTAGACGTGATGGCATCATGGGACAGCACGAAAACCAAAACATTTTGTTCTCTGTTACCAATAGGTCACCCTGTAGCCATAGACGGACTGTCAATTAGTTGGTCCAACAAGTTGATCTATGTCTTCCCGCCCCTTCCTCTAATTCAGAAAGTCCTCAGGAAAATCTTAGACGAGAAAGCAGAAGCCATCGCAGTGATATCATTCTGGCCACGCCGGGCTTGGTTTTCTCTCGCATTATATCTTTCGAGAGGCAGATTCTGAAACTGCCAGCCCATCAAGACCTCCTCATCCAAAAAGGTTTCTTTCACCAACAGGTCTGCAACTTACATCTGATGGCTTGGAGACTGTTTTAGGGACTCCCGCTCAATCAGGCATTTCAGAAGCGGTCATTAAAACACTACTTGCGGCTAGAAAACCAGCCACCATTTCTGTGTACAATAGAGTCTTGAATATCTATAAAAACTGGTGTGTCTCAAACTCAGTCCCTTCTTCAATTTCTCCAAGAAGGTTTCAACAAAGGCCTTAAATACAACACGCTGAAGGTGCACTTCGCAGCCATAAATGCTCAATTAGAATCAAAATTTTCTAATCAGGCTCTGATCCGTAGATTCTTCAAAGCTATAAGAAATCTAAAACCTGAGGTTCATAATCCTGTTCCTTCGTGGGATTTGTCCTTGGTCCTCCAAGCTTTAACAGGTCCTCCGTTTGAACCTATTCTTCAAGCTAGCCTGAAACACATATCCTTCAAAACTCTATTCTTGGTGGCAATCACTTCGGCAAAGAGAGTAGGAGAACTGCAGGCCCTGTCATGCAAAGAGCCATATCTTCGCATATTACATGACTCTGGATGTAGAAAGAGCAGTGCTCTCATACCTTCAGACGACACAACCATTCATAATCCTTATTCTTAAAATTTCATGGCAAAGCCAAAAGCCAAAAACCCAGTAAAGCTACCCTGGCTAGATAGATAAAAGACACCATCAGTCTATGTTATTCTCTGTCCGGGCAGCCTGCTCCAATCCATGTAAGAGCTCACTCCACTCGTTCTACTGCAACCTCATGGGCAGAATTTGGTTGTATACCCTTAGAACAGATCTGCAAATCAGCAACTTGGGCATCACCTTCATCCGTCACTATAGGTTGGACGTTTCTGCTTCCGAGAGTTCAGCCCTTGGCGAAATGGTGTTAAATAAAGCGACTGGATCTCCCACCCTATAAACATTGCTTTACAAATCTAATTTGTGTGCTGCCGACGGACGATCAGGAAAGCTGAAATTTGCTTACCGAAATTGTCATTTCCTGGAGTCCGGAGGCAACACAGCTTCCCACCCTTATTAATTATTTTAACTGCTACATACCATACAAGTAGGTGGGGTTTCTCTGGGCCTTATATAGGAGTTCCTTGCATTACTAGTTAATTGGTTATTGCTTGTTTTTTTTCTTTATCAAAGATTTTTATTTTGAAAATAAAACAATACAAAAACATTTCACGGTTTGTGCAAAAAAGTAGAAATTTGTACGCAGTACAATACATTCTAGTGAAGCATCATAACATAACAACAGTATTTGTATACATATATATACAAGTATAAGAACAACAATAGGAGGTAGCCTCCTACCTATTGAAATTGAATGAAAAAAGAGATATAACGACAATAACAGTATCATGTTCGCATTAAATCAGTGCAATAGTCAGGGAGACCGCCCCCCCCCCCCAGTAAAGTGAGAAGTGACACATATAAGAGCACTTTTGAGTATATGGACATACCACACATAACATCAGACCACAAGGGGAAATTACATACAGACAAAAGACAAAAGCGCCTCATGTAGGTGCTATGATTAATTTAGAACCTGCCATCCAACCAGAGTGGTAGATCAGTACCATCCCGGAATCCAGACCACACTATCCAATTCTGGACGAAAATCCCGGATTTGCCCCTATCCACGGACAGCAACTCCTCCATCCTCATGATCCCATTCACCTCTGTTACCCATTCCGCCAGGGACGGTACAGTACGTGATTTCCAGTGACGAGGAATCACCGTTCTCGCTGCAGTCAAGAAATGTCGAAAGATCCCCCTTTTGAGGTGTGGGAGTGATCCCGGGACCATAGAAAGCAAGCCTATGGAAGCCGAGGTTGGGACCTCAGTATGGAAAAGCTTGTTGCCTAGATCAAAAATCTTCCCCCAAAAGGGACGTAGCATGGGACAATCCCACCAAATATGCAACATCGTTCCAGGAGCCCCCCCACACCTCCAACAATCAGCAGACACATCAGGGTATATCCTGTGCAACAAAGTCGGACAGCGGTACCACCTGGTAAGTATTTTGTAATTCTTTTCTTGTGCAAAACAAGACATCGGTAATTTATGAGCTAACAGGAAGGCGGTACCCCACTCTTGCTCAGAGTGTCTAACCCCCATTTCCTCGTCCCATGCGGCAGTGAAGGATAATTGAGAAAAAGCAAATTTCGGCAGAAGGATCCCATGTAGGTGAGACAACACATGAGAAGGGGCTGTGGGCAAGGACAAGTAGAGTTCCAGAGGAGTCTTATCCTGTAGAAAGACCATACAATAACCCATGGAAGAGATATAGGACCGTAACTGCAAATAGGACCACCAGGTTGACCTCCTTCCCGGGCAGGCAGCCGATACATCTGTCATTGGCAACATGGCACCGTCTGGAGTAAGGGTCTCAGATATACATCCACCATTTTCTCTCTCCCAACGGAGGAATGTATCAACACCCTCCGCCGGAGGGAAAGAAGGGTTATCAAATAGAGGAGTCAAGGGACCCGGGCGATGAACAAGGCCCGTAGTGCCCAAGATCCGTTCCCATACCATGAGAAACTGACGTGTGAGGAAAGGAAGAGGGAGAGTTTGTCTCTGAAGGACTGACAGCCACGGTAGAGAGGATAATGCAAGAGGAGACATAGCTTTTTCCATGCGCACCCATTGCTTACCTGACTCCGAACTGAACCAATCCACTACTCTCATAATTATCGCCGCTTGATGGTATCGTTTAAAGTCTGGGAGACCCGCGCCCCCGTCTACTTTTGGTCGGCTAAGGACAGCATACCGGATACGAGGCTTAGAGGAGCCCCACACAAACTTAGTAATGGCCCTATGTAAAACCTGGAAAAAACTGGATGGTACTGCAATAGGGACGGTCTGGAAGAGATATAAAAATTTGGGCAAGACATCCATTTTGACCGCATTGATACGTCTAAACCACGACATGCGGTTCCCGCCGTATTCCGCCAAGTCCTTCATGGTGCGCTGTAGGATGGGCGTATAATTCAGAGCATACAAGTCTGACTGTTGTGTAGGGACATGTATCCCTAGATATTTTAAAGATTTAGGTTGCCACCTGAACGGAAAAACCTGAGCAAGATGGGCAGCTAAAGGTTGATCCAAAGAGATATTCAAGGCCTCCGATTTAGAGTAATTGACTTTAAAATTACTTAGATGGCCAAAGCACTCAAACTCCTCCGTCAGGGATGGCAAAGAAATCATGGGAGTTGTGATAAATACGAGGAGGTCATCCGCATATAACGCCAATTTATGATGCCGTGAGCCAACGCATATACCGTTAATGTTAGGGTTGTTCCGCAGCGCCACGGCCAGGTGTTCCATGACCAGAACATACAAAAGAGGCGAGAGTGGGCACCCCTGTCTCGTGCCATTAGCAATAGACAGAGGATCAGATAATAGTCCGTTAACACGAACTCGAGCAGAAGGCCTTTGGTACAAGGCCATTATCCTATCCACCGTGGTGGTGCCAAGGCCCACCTGCATTAGGACACTGCGGAGGAACACCCAGTGCACTCTATCAAAAGCCTTTTCGGCATCTATCGAGAGTAAACACATCGGTATCTTACGGGACTGACAGTACGATGTCAAAAGGAGGGTTTTGTTGGTGTTATCCCGCGCTTCACGGCCACATACAAACCCCACCTGATCATCCAAAATCAAGCCTGGTAGTAACGGCGATAACCGAGAGGCAAGCAGCTTCACGAAAAAGCTTCACATCTACATTAATTAACGATATGGGCCTGAAGTTTGCGCACACCGTTGGGTCCTTGCCCGGTTTTGGTAGAAGAGTTATATGAGCCTCGAGGGATTGAGGCGCAAAGGGACACGAGGAGGACACCGAGTTAAAATCTTTCGTCAGAAAAGGAGCCAGTTGATCTTTAAATGCCTTATAAAATTTGTTATTAAACCCACCTGGCCCCGGGCTTTTGCCCAAGGGCGATTCTCCAATAGCACGCTCCACTTCGGTTACCAAAAAATCCTCCTCAAGCTCCAAAGCCACCCCCTCCTCCAAGGTCGGCAGCGCAGTATCATGAACATAACGGTCTATTTTATCCCGTAACGATTCTGCCTGCATATCATGAAATTGGCCTTTAATATTGTATAGCGCCGAATAATAGCGTTTAAAGCAGTCAGTAATACCGACCGGGTCATGAACCTCAACACCCGAGGGAGATGAAACTTTAGGGATATATGACGCTTGTGTACGGGGATGCAGTATTCGTGCCAGAGACCTACCGCATTTATCTGCATATTCATATGCGTGCTTGCGCATCCGATCCCTGAACCTAGCATGCGACTGATCTATCAGAGAACGCAAGGATTCTCTCGCTGTAGTAAGCTCTGCAAAAATCTGTGAGGATGGAACCCGTTTATGACATGATTCTAAATCCCGTATCTGAATCAGGAGCCGTGCAATCGCAAACCCCTTTTCACGCTTCAACCGCGCCCCATGTTGTATGAGTACCCCTCGAATGACACACTTCAGTGCCTCCCACTGGAGTGGCAAGGGAGTAGCTTCATGTTCATGAACCTCAAAGAAACCGGTGAGTGAATTTTTAATGGCCGCCACGCATACTGCATCCCGCAATAAATTGTCATTAAGTTTCCAGGATTGGAAATTAGGCCTTGAATTAGGAAATGTAAGGGTCAGAAACACAGGTGCATGGTCCGACCAAATCATAGGGCCCAAGTCAGAGGTAGGGTGCCAGGTAAGCAAGTGGTGGCTAATCAAAAAACCGTCTATCCTACTATACATATTATGCAATGGGGAGAAATAAGTGTATTCTCTTACCTGAGGATGAAGGATCCTCCACACGTCAATCAACTGCATGGAATGCATCACATTTTTCAGGGCCCCCAAATGTGACTTAGGAACAACAGACCTGCCCGAGGAAGTGTCAAGTCTGGAATCAAAGGTCAGATTAAAATCACCTCCAACAATTAGAACGCCCTCAGTGAACTCCTCCAATTTCCTTAAGTACAATCGGCCTACTCGTGCCTGGTCCTTATTGGGGAGGTATAGATTAGCCAAAGTAAAGATCTTATTACTTATGGATAGTTTGAGAAAAACATATCTACCATCCGGGTCAACCAAAACATCCAGAATTTTCTGCGAGATTGACTTATGAATACCTATACTGGCACCCTTGGACTTGGATTCCGGGTTGGTACTGTGGAACCAGGCCGGAAAATATCTGTTCGTGAACTGTGGCGTATGGCCCGTCTGAAAGTGAGTTTCTTGCAGGAACAAAATATGTACCCACTCTTTATGCATGTTATATAAAATTTGTGAGCGTTTTTCTAGGACATTAAGCCCCCTAGTATTAAAGGTGCAAGTCTTCAATTGTGCCATTGCCCCCACTCACTGAAGGAGCTCGTAGAGCAATGTGCTAAGTAGAGGCGCGACGAACAACAGGACAAATAAGGAGGGGGAAGACAACAACAAAGACAAACAGAAAGGTGAAATAATCACCTACTCCTTGAGCTACTCAAGGAGAAACAATCAAGAATACACCGGATATAACCAGTGAGTCCCTAAGAGGCCTAGCCAGTGCCCCACACTCCCCAACCCATTGCAAATATCACACATATTAGAACCAACACTTGAACGGAAAGAACATCAAGGCAATTAGCTCAATATCATGAGAGAGTGAAATAATAACCGACATTTGGTCAGGATCAAAACAGAGATGCCTACATAACATTACATTCCCGGAAATTTACACAGGTACCGCATGGATGCACAGGCTTGTAATTAGTAACAACGTATATAATCACATAGCATACATGGTGCAGTAGTACTGGCAGCTGAAGAACATTAATTAATCCCGGTTAACTGATCAATCTGAGCACCTGCAGTCCCTATCTAGGGTGAAAGAACAAGCATATCTGGGTATTATAAAACACACATCAGACCTTCGCCTCACAAGATATAAGCAGTAACATTATGGCTTAACCGGCCTAGGCCGACTGATGGCTGACCAAGAAACCTCTATACAAAATCACAGCGGATCTGCATGTCGCCCCCCAGGACGACCCATAGGAGAAGCGGGAGAACGACCACGTCGGCGTGGCCTTGAGCGCTGTGGTGGAAGAGGGACATACGGCCAATCAGGCAGGGAAACTCTCGGCACCTGGAGGGCAGCACAGAAGTCCGGGACATCCCCTGGGTCCTGAACACTCAGCAATGTCCCATCTCTGCGGACCTGTAGCTGGAAGGGGTGACCCCAGGAATAGGAGATCTCATGCTCTCTCAGCACATCCAGCAAGGGACGAAGCACTCGGCGTTTATCCAGGGTCATCTTGGACAGGTCGGATAACAACTGGATCTTGACCCCTTGTAATAAGACTTCTCCTTTATCTCGGGCCTTCCTCATGATCTGCTCCTTCAGAGAGAAAAAATGGACACAGCATAGCACATCTCTGGGCCTATCAGGATCCGGGTTACGAGGGCCAAGAGTCCTGTGTGCCCTATCCAGCTCCAATGGATCATCAGCAGGACGCTCCAGCAGGGAGTTAAACAAAGACTGTAAGACAGGTATGAGTTGCCCCGAAGATATATCCTCAGGAATGCCCCGGAGCCGAATATTGTTACGGCGATTCCGATTCTCATGATCTTCAGCCAGGTTAAATAAAGCATGAATCTGCTGGGAGTGATGATCCAGCCGTTCTGCATGAGAAACTTGCTGCTGTGTAACAGATGAAGCATCGCCTTCTATGCGCTGAACTTGATCGGACAATTGAGAGACATTAGTCGTAAGAGCCTGTATCTCTGATTTATGTCATCTCAAGACGATTCACATAACGCTCCATGTCCTGTTTAGTGGGCAATGTGGCGAGGTGCTGTCTCAAGCCCTGTAAATCATCGCCCACGCTAGCAGAGCCATTAATGTGAGGGGAGAAATGAGGATCCAGATCCCGAGGAGACGCAGGCATTGATGCAGACCCCAGCATGCCAGAGGATGAGTGATGAGAGACCCGGGCGCCATGACTGACCCCACGTGGCGAGCAGGACGGAGCGGGAAGCGCCATGACAGTTCCAGAAGGGCCCATCTCCACCCCCGCCAGCAGGGAAGGGAACGAACCCTGGGAGCCAAAGACCGGAGAGGGGGTACTGTCGGTACCTGATGCTGTAGCCGCAGTAGCAACTCCTGAAGAAGACTCCTCTGCAAGCGGGAATCCTGGTACAGTTCGTCTCCCCTCCAACGGCGCCATCTTGGGAGACGGCCCGGCAGCAGCGTCGGTGAGAAATCGCTGAATGGAACCGGCTGAAGACATCTGCCTCGTACAGTATGGAGTCCCCTTGGTTGCCTTAGATTTCCTGACCATTTAGGAAGGTTCAAGTGTGTCTTATAGTATGCTTATGAGCGGGTTATGGAAGTGCAGGAACGGAGCTCTCAAGCAGGACGTCTGGTCAGCGCCATGTCCAAGCCACGCCCCCCTGGTTATTGCTTGTTAACCTGTTCTCTTCTAACTACACCCAGGGAGATAATTTCAACTATAATACTGCTATGTACAAGAATATAACTACTATAATACTGCCCCTATGTACAAGAATATAAGTACTATAATACTGCCCCTATATACAAGAATATAACTACTATAATACTGCCTCCTATTTACAAGAATATAACTACTATGATACTGCTCATATGTACAAGAATATAACTACTATAATACTGCCCCCTATATACAAGAATATAACTACTATAATACTGCCCCCTATATACAAGAATATAACTACTATGATACTGCTCCTATGTACAAGAATATAACTATACTATAATACTTCTCCCTATGTACAAGAATATAATTTCTATAATACTGCCTCCTAGGGATATAAAAAATATTGGCTAAAGTACACAGTGATTTTTTTTGTTGCTAAACATTACTATTATTACTACTTTTAGCTTATAAATCCTATTCCTTTAAAGGAACAGTGTCATCACAAATTATTTTTTTATATGTTAAAGATGTTAGTGCTTTATTAAAAACGTTTATATTCATTTGTGTGTTTGTGTTTTACTTTTTCTTATTTTTACACTTTTTCTTCCCTATGGGGGCTGCCATTTTTTGTTCCATTTCTGTGTGTGTCGATTAACGACACATACAGACATGGAATACGGCAGCCACAGTCCCATAGGGACTGCGAACGGCTCCCGTCCCATTGACTGCAGTGTACGGCGTCTGTGTGGGAACTGCGCATGCGCCGCTCCCACACAGTCCTATTCGAAATTGGCGCCGTCCGGCGCCATTTTCCTGTGGACCGGAAGTCGCGGCCGGACAGTAATATTACTACTTCCGGTCGCGGCTTCCGGATTTGTGCACTTGCACCAGCGACAGCAAACGGAGCGGACGGGCCGGAGGGAGCCGCGGCGGCAGGAGCAGGTAAGAGATTTCAATGTATGTTCGTGTTTGTGTGTGTTTACTACTGTATGTAAACCTACTACACTGTGGGTTAGCTCAAAAAATGGCGACACACAGTGTAGGAGGTTACATCGTTCAAACCCCTCGTTTATCCCGGCACTAGCCAGGATAAAGGAGGGGGGGATGCTGAGAGCTCACTAGAGCGAGGGCTTTTAACCCAATGTTGCAATGCTGCAATTTTGGGAACAGCTCCATCTAGTGACCAAAAATGGGTAGTATTATAAATTAGAAATAATTTATAATATTTCCTGGACTCGTGCAAAAAAATAAAAAAAATTTGAACAATGTTTAATCACCCACACACTAAATGTTTAATTTTTTAAAAAAAAACATGTTTTTCTGGCAACACATTCCCTTTAAGATAAAATATAGGTAAAAGGAAATGTTGCAATCTACTGCGATGTTATCAGTTTCGAATATTGAGCTACTCCTGATGATCACACTGGATAATCCTGTGTGCTGCGAGAGGCTGCACTGTGAATTGTTGGTTTAGGGCCGCACTGTTTATATTCACACCTACATATGCTGCAACTCACACCTATTTCCATTTCCCTAAACTAATAAGGTCACATACCTGTGTAGGGAGAAACCAATCTTTTCATTTAGAGAAGTATATGCATTATACAGTTTCTGTGAATTACACAATGATAAGATTGAGTAACCCACATGCAGTTCTAGAATAGAATACCAATATACTCAATTAACATGCAAAACACGGTTCAGTTTAACTATTGTAAACTCACTAATTGGGGTTAATGGATGGTTCCTCAGTCACCTCTTTCACCACTTCTGGAGCACAAAAATGGAAACAGAGCCTTTAAAGGCAATGTGTTGCCAGAAAAACATGTTTGTTTTTTTTTAATTAAACATTTAGTGTGTGGGTGATTAAACATTGTTCAAATTTTTTTTATTTTTTTTTCACGAGTCAGGAAATATTATAAATTAATTCTAATTTATAGTATTTCCCATTTCTGGTCACTAGATGGAGCTATT
Organism: Rhinoderma darwinii; assembly: GCF_050947455.1. Classification (NCBI taxonomy): domain Eukaryota; kingdom Metazoa; phylum Chordata; class Amphibia; order Anura; family Rhinodermatidae; genus Rhinoderma; species Rhinoderma darwinii. The sequence continues at coordinate 396,718,510 of NC_134689.1, read as the reverse complement.
CCCAAAATTGCAGCATTGCAAAATTGGGTAAAAAGCTAGTGCCGGGATAAACGAGGGGTTTGAACGGTGTAACCTCCTACACTGTGTGTCGCCATTTTTGGAGCTAACACACAGTGTAGTAGGTTTACATACAGTAGTAAACAAACACGAACATACATTGAAATCTCTTACCTGCTCCTGCCGCCGCGGCTCCCTCCGGCCCGTCCGCTCCGTCTGCTGCCGCTGGTCCAAGTGCACAAGTCCGGAAGCCGCGACCGGAAGTAGTAATATTACTGTCCGGCCGCGACTTCCGGTCCACAGGAAAATGGGGCCGGACGGCGCCAATTTCAAATTGGACTGTGTGGGAGCGGCGCATGCGCAGTTCCCACACAGACGCCGTACACACAAGTGAATGGGACGGGAGCCGTTTGCAGTCCCTATGGGACTGTGGCTGAGGTATTCCATGTCTGTATGTGTCGTTAATCGACACATACAGAAATGGAACAAAAAATGGCAGCCCCCATAGGGAAGAAAAAGTGTAAAAATAAGAAAAAGTAAAACACAAACACACAAATAAATATAAACGTTTTTAATAAAGCACTAACATCTTTAACATATAAAAAAATAATTTGTGATGACACTGTTCCTTTAAACTAAACTCAAGAGGTGAAGATTACTGCTGCTGCTCTTGCAGCTATTAGATCATGCTATTATAGTCATTTATTATTTAAAAGAGATGTTCACTTTCAACCATTTCTGCAAACACAGCCAAAAGGGGAACTACCTGGACTCTCAGATATGTCCAGATGCTAGAAAGTTCATATCACTCTTTTCCTACCTAGAATATAGATCAACAGGATGAGAGTGATATCTAAGGGTGTGTTCACACGCAGAGTCAAAAATATCTCAAAAAACTCAAAAGCTCCTGATTTTCAGAAGTTTTTTGTGCCACTCGCGATTCTCTCGCCGTTTTTTACGGACATTTTTGGAGCTTTTTTCAATAGAGTCTATGGAAAACTGCTCCAAAAACGTCCCAAGAAGTGTCCTGCACTTCTTTTTCGCGGCTGTTTTTTTACACGTAAAGAAACGCAGCGAAAATCTCAGTCGGAACAGAACGCCGTTTTCCCATTGAAATCAATGGGCAGATGTTTGGAGGCATTCTGCTTCCGATTTTTAGGCCGTGTGAACATACCCTTAGTGTTTGTTCACATGGTCAGGATTTACACTAGGCAAATCTGCCGTTTTTAAAGATAATCCGCAGTTAAAACCCAGATTTGTAGACCAATTTTCCCACATCTCAGGACTGAAAGTCAATCATGACAAGTCTGAGGTCCACATTCCATGGCCAAGCTTATACAACTGAAGTTTGAGCTGAGATGGAGGGAAGACAAAATCTCCTATCTGGGAGTTCACCTCACTCCTTGCTGTTCCACCCTTTTTCGAACAAACTTCCTCCCTCTCAAACAAAAATTTAAAACAGACCTATTGCATTGGGCTTCTATGCTTCCTTCCTGGTTCGGCAGGATAGCAGCTATTAAGATGACGGTTCTTCCCAGAATCTTCTATTTCTTCCGCACTTTACCAATAGATATCCCTGCCTCTTAAAAGACCTCCAAAGGCTTATATTGTCCTTCGTTTGGGGTCCTAAACGTTGTAGAGTCCCACAAAGTACTCTATATGCTCCTAAAGCCTCTGGGAGTTTGGGTTTACCGAACTTCACTAAATATTATTATGCTGCTCGTCTGACACCCTTAGGGGAGATACAGACGGACGTTGCGTTTTTGCGCGCGCAAACAACGCTGCGTTTTGCGCGCGCAAAAACCATTTGACAGCTGCGTGTGTCATCCGTGTCTGATGCGCGGCTGCGTGATTTTCGCGCAGCCGCCATCATAGAGATGAGGCTAGTCGACGCCCGTCACTGTCCAAGGTGCTGAAAGAGCTAACTCTTTCAGCACCCTCGACAGTGAATGCCGAACACAACATCGCAAAACCTGTTGAAAAAAAAGAAAAAGTTCGTACTTACCGAGAACTTCCCGGCCGTTGCCTTGGTGACGCGCCCTTAGGGGGGATTCACACGAGCGTGGATTCGGTCCGTGCGGGCCGCGTGGTTTTCATGCGGCACGCATGGACCAATACAAGTCTATGGGGCAGTACAGACAGTCCGTGCTTTTTGCGCAGCGTTTGTCTGCTGCGCAAAAAGCGCGACAGGTTCAATAACTCTGCGTATTTCGCGCATCACGCACCCATTGAAGTCAATGGGTGCGTGAAAACCATGCAGGTTGCACGGAAGCACTTCCGTGCGAACAGACTGAAACAGCGCACCAGCTGTCAAAAGGATGAATGTAAACAGAAAAGCACCACGTGCTTTTCTGTTTCCGAACATCCAAACGGAGTGTCTTTGCGATGAGCGAAGCCGGACAAGCGAACCGAACTTCACCGGGTTCGGCCGAACTCGTTTTGGCCGAACCCGGTAAAAAAATTATCGGTACGCGACTTCAGGAGATAGTCACTGTCCATGGTGCTGAAAGAGTTAAACTGTTTCAGCACCATGGACAGTGACTACCGATCCCAATATACATGAACCTGTAGAAAAAAAAACGAAGTTCTGACTTACCGAGAACTCCCTGCTTCTTCCTCCAGTCTGACCTCCCGGGATGACAATTCAGTCCAAGTGACAGCTCCAGCCAATCACAGGCCAAGCACAGGCTGCAGCGGTCACATGGACTGGCGCGTCATCCAGGGAGGTGGGGCCCGATGTCGAGAGGCGCGTCACCAAGGACGCGTCACCAAGGCAACGGCCGGGAAGTTCTCGGTAAGTACGAACTTTTTCTTTTTTTTCAACAGGTTTTTCGATATTGTGTTCAGCATTCACTGTCGAGGGTGCTGAAAGAGTTAGCTCTTTCAGCACCTTGGACAGTGACGGGCGTCGACTAGCCTCATCTCTATGATGGCGGCTGCGCGAAAATAACGCAGCGCGCATCAGACACGGATGACACACGCAGCTGTCAAATGGTTTTTGCGCGCGCAAGACGCAGCGTTGTTTGTGCGCGCAAAAACGCAACGTCCGTCTGTATCTCCTCTTAGTCTCACTCCATAGTAGCTGTAATCAAACACCTAGGATTTCTATTGAACAGGCAGCTACCCCTGATGTTCCTGTAGATCAGTTGTTATGGTTGAAGCCCAAACACAGACCACCTGTATTGTGTCCACTCCTCTCTTCATCCTTGGCGCTGTGGGATAGGCTAGGTCACAGGTTTCGGCTCTGTTCTGTACACATGCCTGCAGCAAGATTGTTTGCTAATCCTATTTTTGCTCCTGGAATGCAACCGTCAGCGTTTCAATGGTGGCTGGACAAGGGTCTGTATTAAATTGGACACTTTTTGATAGACTAGGCGTAAAACCCTGTCATTTTTATCAGTCTATCCACCACATGCCGGACCCTGAGATTTTTCGCTTTCACCAGATTCACCATTTTATGTCCTCATTAAGGACCTCATTAAGACCTGCATCGTTTCTGCAAAGTACATCTGTATTTGGAAATTTATGCTTGAATAATTCTAGTGGTCATCACCTCTTGTCTCATATTTACTCATATTTGGTTTCTCCGTCGGATATGTCTATGTGGGAGAGGAACTTACACACATCCTTCACTGTAAGGGAATGGCAGGATATGGCAGAACGTACTGCGAAAATTTCTATTAACGCTTCGCTGGTAGAAGCCAATTATAAAGTATTTTTACGATGGTACTTAGTTCCCTCTAGACTGGCCAAGATGTTCCCTTCTTCTTCATCATTGTGTTTCAGACACTGTGGATGTGTGGGAGATCATTTACATATATGGTGGGGTTGCTCGAAGGTACGCTCGTTTTGGCGGAGAATCTTTAACATGTTATATTCCATAACTCAGATTAATTTGACACCTGTCCCCGTCACAGGCGTTACTTAATGAGACTGTCCCTGGATTATCTAAAGCCTCTCATAAATTTGTATCTTTTTCTGGCGGCCAAAATTGCTTTAGCTACATCTTGGAAAAGTCATGTGATTCCTCTTCATTTGGAGACTAAGTTGAATTGGATTATGGTAAATGACCCAATACACTGTAGGGTCTCAGGTAAGGAAGAGCTCTTCCTTCAAGTTTGGCAGCCATGGCTCAGATACCTAGGGACGATCTCTTAGGCTGGATTCACACGAGCATGTTCGGTCCGTAAAGGACGTAACGTATTTCGGCCGCAAGTCCCGGTCCGAAACACTGCAGGGAGCCGGGCTCCTAGCGTCAGTTATGTACGACGCTAGGAGTCCCTGCCTCTCCGTGGAACTACTGTCCCGTACTGAAAACATGATTACAGTACGAGAGAGTTGTCCCGCAGCAACAAGCTTGTCATCAGACATGCCCCTAACAGCTTAGTTGAGCTCCTATAATGCAGGGGGAGCTGTACTGTACTGTACAGTGCCTGGCGCAAAAAATGATACTTCCCTGAGTGTACTATACTTTAGAGCGCTCTGGAGACACTGACAGCAGGGAATGCTGTTAGATTTCAGCTATGAAGCCTGCAGAATTGTGATTGCAGTATTGTAGTATATGCCTCCAAATCATCGGGCTTGTAACACCTTATCATTCAAAGCAGAGTTTATTACTGGGCTATTTAGTTCATTTGAGTTCACCTAGAGAAATGGCACATACCCCTTAGGATACACATTCCACAGGTTGAGAATTTAGGCCCTTGAGGAAACCATTGCCCCATATCCAAAATCAGTGGTCTCTCAGTGGAACCTGTGGCTCTCCAGGTGTTTAATAAGACTTGAACCCCCTGCATGCCTTGACAGTCCATGGAAGTCAGGGAATGTTGGGAGCTGTAATTTCGACATTAGTGGAGGAGAGCAGTACAGGAACATTTTTATGAGGACAGTGAGGCTGTAATGAGGCACAGTGGTTGTATTAGGAGCTCTGTGGCTGTAATGTCTGTCCTAATTATGGTTGCTAGAAGGGCACAGTGAGTAATGGGGCACTGAGGCTGTCGTTATGGTAGTATGGTCAGGATATTTGAAGGCAGGCTTGTTTAACTTAAAATTTGCCTCGGGTACTTTCTACCAGATGTTTCTTAAAAGATGGCAAATATATTCTTCACTTCTTGACATAGATATTACTGGTCATACTGAACAGTTTGGGCCTCGTGCAGATGGATAAACTCTTGTAGGTGGACTTTTGAAATTTATAAAGTATACAAGTAATAAAAAAAAAAATCTATACAAGACTTAGTTATTGTATCAGTATTATGATTCAGCATGGGAGGTGGACAAGTTGTGCACATGGTGCACCCCATACATTTATTATACACAAGATTTGCAGAGAAGTTTACAAACAGTGTTTCCTTAGAGTCTGCTTTGTCCTTTGTTTAAGTTCATGGGCACAGGGAAGTATGCGGCTTAGAGAACAAACGTGGTGGTTACCAGGAACTGAAGGGAAACACGTCTATCGAAGGATCACACCACTCTGTAGCTCATCCCCTTTCCTACACCAGAAAGAGATAGGAAGGAAATATTTATATTATGCATGGAATCTTGGAGATCTATATATACAGAGAGTAAATCATTAACCCCATACACAACTACACCACTGAGCAAGCAGGATGCTCACTATACAATTATATCCCAGGTAATCTACCTATCTAAACTGGATGCGGTGTAATTAGACAGGTACTGGCCTAGAGTTCAAATTACAGGACAAAGAATGATTTCAGGTGAAACACACTTAAAGAGGCTCTGTCACAAGATTTTGCAACCCCAATCTGCTATTGCAGCAGATAGGCGCTGCAATGTAGATTACAGTAACGTTTTTATTTTTAAAAAACGAGCATTTTTGGCCAAGTTATGACCATTTTTGTATTTATGCAAATGAGGCTTGCAAAAGTACAACTGGGCGTGTTGAAAAGTAAAAGTCCAACTGGGCGTGTTTACAGTAAAAGTACAACTGGGCGTGTATTGTGTGTGTACATCGGGGCGTTTTTACTTCTTTTACTAGCTGGGCGTTAGGAATGGGAGTGTATGATGCTGACAAATCAGCATCATCCACTTCTGTTCGTTAACACCCAGTTTCTGGCAGTGCAGACACACAGCGTGTTCTCGAGAGATCACGCTGTGACGTCACTCACTTCCTGCCCCAGGTCCTGCATCGTGTCGGCCACATCGGCACCAGAGGCTACAGTTGATTCTGCAGCAGCATCAGCGTTTGCAGGTAAGTAGCTACATCGACTTACCTGCAAACGCCGATGCTGCTGCAGAATCAACTGTAGCCTCTGGTGCTGATGTGTCCTCGCTCGTCCGACACGATGCAGGACCTGGGGCAGGAAGTGAGTGACGTCACAGCGTGATCTCTCGAGAACACGCTGTGTCTGCACTGCCAGAAGCTGGGCGTTCTGAAGAGAAGTGGATGATACTTCTATACACAACGCCCAGCTAGTAAAAGAAGTAAAAACGCCCAGATGTAACACACATAATACACGCCCAGTTGGACTTTTACTTTAAACACGCCCAGTTGGACTTTAGCAAGCCTCATTTGCATAAATACAAAAATGGTCATAACAAAAATGCTCGTTTTTTAAAAATAAAAACTTTACTCTTATCTACATTGCAGCGCCGATCTGCTGCAATAGCAGATAGGGGTTGCAAAATCTGGTGACAGAGCGTCTTTAATATAACTAAAGAGAGTCCATTACTATTCATCCCTGCAATATTCAAACAATAAGTACCCAAAAAAATCACAATCTACCACTGTGCCACGGCCAATATAGTCCTATTTTTAAAGGACCCTTAAACCAGCACCTCGTTGGTCACAGCTGTCATGTTACACTGCCCCAAGAAGTTGGCATGGGTAGAGTAGGTGTTCCTAATGTGTTCCCTTAGAACCTCTTCTGTGGGAACCAAATCTCAATCCTACGTCACTGTTGCTTGCAGTTGCACTTCTACCAATTAAAGTGAATGGTTTAAAAAGGTGACATAACCATGACAAAACTGCAGATTGGCCCAAAAATTGTGGTGTTTTAACTGCTACATGTGAATGGGATTTATGGAAGTACCATTTAATTTAATAGCAACACTGGTATGCAGGGACGTATATAGACTTAAAAAGGCCCTATAGTCACGTCAAAAGTGGGCCCCCTACACCATGAGTTTTGAATTGGGAGAGAGGAATCTCACAAAAGATCAGGGCATGTTAAAATCCAATCTTGCCAGGGGGAGAGTCGGGACACCCGCATGCACATTAAAAAGTCACCCTGTTCTGCTAAAATTGGCGGTTTCTGCATACTGTCCTTTAATTTAGGCCTCATTTACAGGAGCGTGTGCGTTTTGCGCACGCAAAAAATGCAGCGTTTTGCGTGCGCAAAAGGCACATAACAGCTCCGTGTGTCATCAGCATATGATGCGCGGCTGCGTGATTTTCGCACAGCCGCCATCATTATGACACTCCGTTTGGATGTTTGTAAACAGAAAAGCACGTGGTGCTTTTCTGTTTACATTCAGAGTTTGACAACTGTTCCGCGAATCACGCAATTCGCACGGAAGTGCTTCCGTACAGCATGCGTGGTTTTCACACACCCATTGACTTCAATGGGTGCGTGATGCGCGAACAGCGCACAAAGATAGGTCATGTCGTGAGTTTTTTTCAGCGGATTCACGCTGAGCAAAACTCACGAACTGTCTGCATGCCCCCATAGACTTATATAGGTCCGTACGACACGCGTGTAAAGCACGCGCCTCACACGGACGTATATCACGCTCGTGTAAACGAGACCTTAGAGTGATTAAATGAAAAAGAAGCATGAGTCACACCGCTGACTTTCAAGGTTTTCTTTGTAATCAAAGGACAGATGTAGCAACACATATTGTTCAAAGGACAGTAGATTCCAGCAACTGTTTCTCTCTTATGTACAGTGAGTGCTCGCATGAGGATGTGCAATCCCTTCTTATTCAGAGGTTGCACACAGATCACAGTACATGGTGGAAACATATCTTCAGCAGGATGTGGGCTTGTTGCTAAATTAATTCTGCAGTATCTGTCACAAAGCTGTGTCATTGAGCTACAGTACAATGTGACGTTATATGTATTCAGTTATGGACATCAACCACCATTGACGCCACGTAAAATTCCCCTTTATTTAAGGTTTACTCACCAACAGCCCCATTTGCCGTAAGACTGTGGACCCTTTAAAAGAGTTGGTACTTATGCATATTTTGGGCAGTTTTGGGGGGCATTGCTATTGGACCGTGCTGGGCTTAACATTTCCCACGATTTTTGTTTCAAATGTTGGGAGGTATAGGTTTACCTCAGGAGTAATTTTTAAATAGGTGAAACCCATTTGATAAATTGGGAGCCAAAGCCAAATTTATCCAGTTGCGAGTAGATATGGCCATTCCTCAGAATCCAAGGACCATCGTCCTGTCCTGTCCCATCACCCCACCCCTACCCTAGCCTCTCCAACCTGAGAAATAATTTGTACTCTCCGGATATGATCTGTGGTGCTCTTGCCTGGCATGAAACCAGACTGATCTGAGTGGATTATGTGAAGAATGGCGGAGTTAAAGCGATTAGCCAAGAGTCTTGTCAATATTTTTATAATCCACGTCTTATAATGAAATGGGTCTGTAAGAACCACATTCCAAAGTGTTTTTTATCAAGTTTTAAGAGCACCGCTATAGTAGCCTCATAAAGAGATTCTGGGAAAGTTGCCGACTCTTGGGCTGCCATGAACATAATGAGGAGAGGTGGGCCTAATGCCTCATGCACACGACCGTGCCCATGATTACAGCACGGACGGCCGCGGAGTATCATCCGCGGGCCACCCTCAAATCACGGACCGTGCACATTGATTTCAACGAGCCTGGACAGCAATCGCGGCCCGGAATAAGACATGTCCTATCTTTTTGTGGTCCAGGCTCCCGGCCAGTGCATGGACCATGCAAACCATGGTCGTGTGCCTGGGCCCATAGCAATGAATGGGTCCGCAATTCACCCGCAGATTTTCGGGTGAATTGAGGACGCAAAAACACGTTTGTGTGCATGAGGCCTAACTTCTCACAGTATCTAGAGCAGGGGTCTCAAGCATGCGGCCCCTGGGGCTGTTATCTGCTGCCCGCGGGACACAGAGCCGCTAGTATCGGCTCTGCTCCGAGACTCTGGAATTCCCTGACATCGCTGTCCACATATGAACAGCGATGTCTGGGGCTTCCCCAGAGCCGAAGTCCCGGGCAGAGCGCTAGTACAGGCTCTGCTCCGGGACTCTGTGGAATTCCCTGACATCGCTGCCCATATATGGACAGTGTGTCAGGGTCTTCCCCAGAGCGGAGCAGAGCGCTGGTGTTGGCTCTGCTCCGGGACTCTGTGGAATTCCCTGACATCGCTGCCCATATATGAACAGTGTGTCAGGGTCTTCCCCAGAGCGGAGTCCCGGGCAGAGCGCTATTATCGGCTCTGCTCCGGGACTCTGGGGAAGCCTCTGACGTCGCTGTCCATACATCGACAATGATGTCAGGGGCTTCTCCAGAGCAGGAGTCCCAGTGATGTCAGGAGCACAGCTGGAGTCCCAGGAAGAGCCTACTAGCGCTCTGCCTGGGACTCCAGCTCTGGAGTTGCCCCTGACATCTCTGTCCATATATGGACAGTGATGTCAGGAGCAGAGTTGGAATCCCAGGCAGAGTGCCAGAAGCGGCTCTACTCCGGGACTCCAGCTCTGGGCAAGCCCCTGACATTACTGTGGCAGCATCTGCAGAGGGCACTGTGGCAGCATCTACAGAGGGCACTGTGGCAGAATGTACAGAGGGCACTGTGGCAGCCTCTACAGAGGGCACTGTGGCATTATCTACAAGTGGGTGTGTGGCAGTATCTGAAGAGGACACTGGCATTATCTAGGGGTGTGTTGCATTATCTACAGAGGGCACTGTGGCCTTATCTACAGAGGGCACTGTGGCCTTATCTACAGAGTGCACTGTGGCCTTATCTACAGAGGGCACTGCGGCAGCATCCACAGAGGGCACTGCGGCAGCATCCACAGAGGGCACTGCGGCAGCATCCACACAGGGCACTGCGGCACTATCTAAAAAGGGGCTGCCCAATCTTGACATGTGTGCTAACTGAGCCGCCGGACTGCATTTAGCGACACTTAAACTGGAAAGCTGGATTGTTGAAATAAGCACGTGGAGAAATATCTCAAATTTTAAACCTAGCGGTATTATTATAGTAATGTAGTATTATTATTATAGTAATGTAGTATTGTTATAGTAATGTAGTATGGTTATAGCAATGTAGTATGGTTATAGCAATGTAGTATTATTATAGTAATGTAGTGTTATAGTAGTTCAAATAACTAATTGACTAACAATCAATCAACTTCCCATTTTTTCTATATGCGGCCCACTTACCCGGCCGAGTTTGAGACCCCTGATCTAGAGTATAACCCCAGAGGAAGGCCATCAGGACCAGGTGATTTCCCCCTAGCCTTGCCTCACATGGCTTGGTCAATTAAGGCAATGTCGGAGTCTAAGGGCTTGTCCACATGTAACGGAATTTCTGCAGCATTTGTGTTAAAACTAGCATTTCCTGCATTTTTTTTACTGCAGAAAATGGTGCGGATTATGCTGTGCTTTTCTCAATGTTGGGAGATGATGACATTTTCTATGAAAAACGCAGCAATTGAGTCCACTTTCCACAGCAGATGAATTTCTGATTTGACATTTTACGCAGCGTGTGGATGAGATTTGTTAAACTTCACCCACTTTGCTGCTACTATATGCTGCGTATTTTCCGTCCGCAATTCTGGACGGAAAATACGCAGCAATTCCGTTACGTGTGGACAAGCCCTTAGAGTTGTTTATCCGTCTCAGATAGCTGGGGAAAGGAAATCTCATTCAGGTAGGTCTCTAGGTCAGCCTGAGCATTAGTATATTGGGTGGAATATAATTGACCATAAAACTCTCGGAACCTATCTAGGATTAAGGTATTCTTCATCAGAATGTCACCTCACTCAGATGTGATCTTACGAATAACAGGAGAGGAATTATTCTGGTGAACGAAACTGAGTGCCTAGCTGAAAGTAAGATTGTTTGGGAAAGAATAGTTTTCTTTGGGCCTTCGCATGCAAAAGCCTCAAATACCGATGACCCGATTGTAGCCAGGCCTGTCTGTTAGGGTCTGTTACAAGCTCCCTGTCCGTACATTCACGGGCCAACCTCTTATGTCCAGCAGACTCCCTTTTAATGAAGAACATAGTAGAACAGACGCATTCACGTGAATATGCCTTGAGGGTTCCCAGATCAAGATAGAGCTAGCTGTAGTAGAGTTTAGTTCCGAGAAGTTCTGCAGCTGGTCAGGTATTCTATCTTGCTCCCCAATGAGTTGGACACAAAAAGGGGTGTACCTTCCAACTCGACCTACAATTAGCGCCAGGGATCTGCAGCTCCAAACGCAATGGGGAGTGTTCTAACAACCTTCTTACGGTATAACCGATTTCTGCAATTGCTAACGACACAGATGCATTCCCAAAAGCCTAGTCTATAAGAGGGAGGGCTCCCCTAACTGATGAATAACATGAATACTCCCTATAAGATGCATGCCGGCATGTCCACAAATCCACCCGTCCCACCTCCTCCAAAACATTTTCAAGACTGTGGCCTCTGGGGGAGTACTCCCAATATGCGGGGCCATCTGCAGTCTATACAACAAAGTATTTAACCCCTTATTGCAATCCCCCATACACACAACCCTTGCAGCAGGATACTGAACTTAGAAGAGAGCAGCCTAATGGAGTATAGACATACCGGTCACAGGGGAATGTATACACTCAATAGAACATAAGTCACACAGTTGATATATGCATGGACAATAACACATAACGACTATCGGGTTCAGAGGAAACCTGAGTCACCTCCCACCTCAAGCTTTTAAGGACTAGTAATTATACTCCACTAAAATAAGAAGTGTGGGTGGAATTTAGAAATTTAACGGTATCATGAGTTAAAGAGGCTCTGTCTCCACATTATAAGTGTCCTATCTACTACATAAGGAGATCGGCGCTGTAATGTAGGTGACAGCAGTGCTTTTTATTTAAAAAAAAAAACAAACAAAAAAACTATCTATTTTCACCACGTTATTAGCGATTTTAGCTTTATGCTAGTTTCTTAATGGACAACTGGGCGTGTTTTACTATATGACCAAGTGGGCGTTGTACAGAAGAGTATGACGCTGACCAATCAGGGTCATACACTTCTCGCCATTCATTTCCTCAGCACATATGGATCCTTTTAGATCACTATGTGCTGTTTTATACGAACACATTAACGATACTGAAGTGTTTAGACAGTGAATAGACATTCCACGGGATGTCTATTCACAATCCCGGCACTTCGTTAACGTTTCTGTGGTAGTTACAGCAGAGCAAGCGTAATCTCGTTGTAACCGGTCATTTACAGCGTAATCTCGCGAGATTACGCTTGCTCTGCTGTAACTACCACAGAAACGTTAGCGAAGTGCAGGGATTGTGAATAGACATCCCGTGGAATGTCTATTCACTGTCTAAACACTTCAGTATCGTTAATGTGTTCGTAAAACACAGCACATAGCGATCTAAAAGGATCCCTATGTGCTGTGGAAATGAATGGAGAGAAGTGTATGATGCTGATTGGTCAGCGTCATACATTCCTTTGTACAACGCCCACTTGGTCAATAGTAAAACACACCCAGTTGTCCATTAAGAAACTAATTAGCATAAAGCTAAAATCGCTAATAACGTGGTGAAAATAGATCATTTTTTTAACCAGTTAGTGACTGCCAATACGCCTTTTAACGGCGGCCACTAACGGGCTTTATTCTGATGCATAAGCCTTTTTACGGCACTGCATCAGGATAAAGTAAACAGAGCAGGGAGCCGTCAAATCTCCCTGCTCTCAGCTGCCAGAGGTAGCTGAGGACTGGGGGCGTCCCTGCTCTGCCGTGTGAGATCGATATAAGTATCGATCTCACACGTTTAACCCCTCCGATGCGGTGCACAATAGCGTGCACCGCATCAGAGTGGTTTTGGAGAGAGGGAGGGAGCTCCCTCTCATCCAACTGACACCCGGCGATAAGATCGCCGAGTGTCTGTGTCTCCAATGGCAGACGGGGGCCTAATAAAAGCCCCCAGGTCTGCCTGGAGCGAATGCCTGCTAGATCATGCCGGAGGCATGACCTAGCAGATGCCTGTCCGTTTTAAACGGACAGGCAGTAATACATTGCAATACAAAAGTATTGCAGTGTACTATAATAGTGATCGGAGAATCGCATATTAAAGTCCCCTAGTGGGACTAGTAAAAAAAAAAAAAATGAAAAACCCACCTTTTCCCCTTACAAAATGCTTTACTATTAGAAAACCAAAATAAAGTAAAAAAGTTACACATATTTGGTATCGCCGCGTCCGTAACAACCCCGACTATAAATCTATTACATTATTTAACCCGCACGGTGAACGCCGTAAAAAATGTAATAAAAAACTATGGAAAAATTGCTGTTTTCTGTAAATCCTGACAAAAAAAAATGTGATAAAAAGTGATCAAAAAGTCGCATCTCCTCCAAAATGGTACCAATAAAAACTACAAGTCTTCCCGCAAAAAAAAAAGCCCTCATACAACCGCATCGGCGAAAAAATAAAAACATTACGGCTCTTCAAATATGGAGACACAAAAACAAATCATTTTGTAAAAGTAGTAAAACATACAAAAGCTATACAAATTTGGTATCGTTGCAATCGTAACAACCCGCTGAATAAAGTTAGTGTTATTTATATCACACGGTAAACGGCGTTAATTTAAGACGCGAAAAAGAGTGGCGAAATTTCAGGTTTTTTTCTATTGCCCCCCAAAAAAAAGTTAATAAAAATGGTGCTATTAAAAAATACAACTTGTCCCGCAAAAAACAAGACCTTATACAGCTATGTCGACGCAAAAATAAAAAAGTTATAGCTCTTGGAATGAGACGATGGAAAAACGTAAAAAATGGCTTGGTCATTAAGGTTTAAAATAGGCTGGTCATTAAGGGGTTAAAATAAAAAGCACTGCTGTCATCTACATTATAGCGCCCATCTCCTTATGTAGGAGATAGGACACTTATAATGTGGAGACAGAGCCTCTTTAAGTTGGTCTCTTGCACACATGTGGTGTTAATTGCCTAATATGTGAGAACATTTTCTTCCTCGGCTGACCCATGCCCCTATTATTCCAGCTAATAAGTTTTAAGACAGCCATTCATATAAGGAAATGCCTTGGTATATGTGGTCCTGTCTAAGCCAAAGAGTCAAAGGCTCAATCGCCAGAGCAAACCGCAATGGTGATAGGGAACACCCTTGTCGGGTGCCCCTTCCCAAATCAAAGAAAGTAGAACATTGACGAGTAGATTGGCCCTAGGTTTTATAAATAGTGGAAACCCATTTGATAAATTGGGGGCCCAAGCCAAATCTATCCAGCATTGTGAGTAGATATGGCCATTCCACAGAATCTAAGGCCTGGCCGCATCCAGCGAATCCAAGGCCCATCGTTCATAGCCTCTCTGACCTGAGAAATAACTCATACTCTCCGGATATTATCTGTGGTGCTCTTGCCCAGCCTGAAGCCAGATTGATCCATCAGTGGATTATGCTAAGAATGGTGGAGTTAAAGCGATTAGCCAAGATTTTTCAATATTTTTTATAATCCACATTTAATGATGAAATGGATCTGTTAAAACCTGATAAAAAAAACCCTTTGGAATGTGGTTCTAAGAGCACCACGATCGTAGCCTCATAAAGAGATTCTGGGAAAGTTGCCAACTCTCGGGCTGCTATGAACATAATTAGGAGAGGTTGGCCCAACTGCTCAGTGTATCTAGAAGACACCTCCAAAAAAAGGCCATCAGGACCTGGTGATGGCTTAGACTCCGACATTACCTTAAAAGAGATGGACTAAAGCAGGGTTCCCACAGTTCGGATACGCTGCGTAAAAACTGTGCGTATCAGACCTGGAACCCACAGCACCTTCTGTTTTTCAAACTGAATTTCCGCTGCCAAATCCAGCGCTGGAAAAAAAACAAAAAAAAAAAATAAAAGTCCATGCTTACCCCCTCCCTCTTCTCTGCACGTAGTCTGGCCGCAGCGGTCACATGCAATGAAACGTCATTCCAGGCGGCCAGAGTGCAGGGAGAGCGTTCTGGGTAAGTATGGTTTTTATTTTCCCCCCGAACTTGTGATCTTTGCGGCGCAATCGCTGCTATTTGCCGCAAAAGTCACACTTGGCTTTCTGTGCGGGTTTTGCATCCCCCTTGAATTCAATGGGGGAAACCCGCAACAGAAAAAAACAACAAAAACACAGCAGAAATGGATTTGCTGCGGATTTCACTTCCGCACCGCAGGTCAGTTTAACGTTTATGGTGCATTTTTTTTTCGTAGTGTGGGCATGAGATTTTCTTAAACTCAATCACTTTGCTGCTACTGTAAATGTTGCGGAAAATTGACACTACGTGGGAGCCCAGCCGAAGAGTTATCTATCCGTCTCCGATAGCTTAGGAAAGAAATACCATCTAGGTAGATCTCTACCATTTAATATATTAGGTGGAATACAATTGACCAAAGAACTGGGAATCCATCTAGGATTAAAGGGGTTTTCCCATGAAGGACATTTATGACATATCCACAGGATACGTCAAATGTCAGATAGATGCGGGTCGCACCTCTGGGACCCGCATCTGTCTCTAGAACAGGGCCCCCTAAACCCCGTTCTAGCTTTTTGTGCTAATGCTGACTCCCAGCCACTTACGGATTACATGGTCGGGAGTTACGGAAACAGCGTAAACTGATGCTAGAACGGATCCCATAGCTTTCTATGGGATCTGATCTGGCACAGGGGACATCAGTTGTGACGCCGGACCTCTCTGTAGCGTTTTTGGTTCCGGATCCCAGGTAGGTCCGGCACCATATCCTATCTATTTTAATTGTGGCTGGATGAACGCCAGGTGCTGCCACATCCACCTTCCGGCAGCACCTGGCGGTAAGGTAAGGTAAATGTGAGCTAGGAGCGGAATCCCCGGTCATAGCATTGCCAGGGATTCCGCTCCAGACGGAGTCCCGGATGACTACACTCCCACCCGTCCCGGATTCAGCGGGACATTCCCGGATTCCGGGCGGGGGTATGTCCCATTGTCAACTGTATTTGCATCCCCAGGACGCAAAGACACAGTTGAACTTAATTCTGAAGCAGGGAATGATCAGGTCCCTGCTTCAGAATAAGTTTAAAGCGGAGGAGCAGAGGGAGCTCCTTCGCTCGCCGATAATTCCCCAGGCACAGCGCTACTTTAAGCGCTGTGCTCGGCGAAGCCCTTGACATCACTGTCCATATATGGACAGTGGCATCAGGGGGTCCTCCAAGAGGGAGTCCCCGACCACAGCGTCCACAATGCTCTGGCCGGGGATTCCTCTGCTAGAGGGACCTTCAGTGGCACTATCTACAGGGGAAGTGGGGGTAGCACTATATATATATATAAAGGCATAGGCATCTGTGTTGCACTTCTTCTGTATCAGTTTATGCAAGACGTGTATCCTTCAAGATTTATGACATAAGACAATCGCCGGAGGCAAACGAGAAATATATCTGCACATTATGTAAACCGCTTCAACACTGGGACATTTCAGACGTTCTTCAGTCACACGTCCGCATGATATACTGTAGGCTCAGGCTACATAGCAACATCAGACTCACAGCAACACACAACAGCTAAAGTCAGGACCGTCAGGTCAGGTTTGTACCAATAGGAATGTACCAATACAGCTGAGGGATGTGCCATTATGTAATTGTGAGGAATATCGCTTAAAACTATAGAATAAAACTGGCAAAATGCTTGTGCAAATCAGCTGAAAGCCACTTTATGAAAATGTCAAGTGTCAGAAGAAATAATAAATATGGTGTCCAGGGTGATCGCCATTCTGATCAAAGCAATTACCCAGAAAAAAAAAGGGAAAAATAAGAGGTTTGCTTGGAGTGTGACACAAAAGGAGTTGCACAACTAGAATAATACTAAATGGGGCATCATGTGATTCAGATTGCATGACCAGTCCATGGTCATCTACATGTGAGCGCTATAAAATAATGACCACGCTTGTTCTCAATTCTATCGGCCTGTGAAAAGTTAGTAGTGAGGTACGGACTAGTAGCAACAGAAATAAACTGTGATCCATCAACAAAGGGAATTACACTCAAAGTGTTAGTCAGAATCTAGAATCTGCCGCTTTCTTGTTTTGGGAACTGGTGGGAATTTCTGCTCACAAATTAATACTTGCCAACAGTCCTGATTTTCAAGGGACTGTCCTATGAGCCATGCATAAAAGGGACAGGGTTTGTTAATTTCTATGAAAACTGGGTATTTTTGGGTCCTTACATGTCCCGCTATTTGAAATACAAATGTTGGTAAGTATGGAAATATGAGATTAATTTGAGATGTTGCCTTTTAATATAATCTATCAGAGCGCAGTCATGGAAAGTCGCTCACCGTTCCAAGTTGTAGCAGGATTGAGATTCTGGTAATCATGTAGCGATCATCATTGTGTGGTCCCCTAGACCGTCAACGCCGCCTCCTAGTACAGTTTTGTTTGGATCGTGTTATCAATACCACGATAATAGGATTGAGGCTTGTTGGCTTCCGCAGTACATTATTATCACCACATGTGAGCTTTCAGGCCTGAGTCTCTTATGTTATTGAAACCATTGGGGCCCTATTAATAAAGTGGGGATAAATGGTGCCAGTGACAAGCAGCATATTTAATCTCGTTCTGCAACACGTATGACACATCTGTACAGAGATACTTTAATAAGGGAGGCAAAGGTTGTGGCACATACAGGCCATAAGGTGTAAGAAAGAAATGTCTAGTATGCATGAGTTATATCAAATAGGTCAGTCAGCGTGTGCCAAAAAGCTGTGCACAGGGAACCGACAGCAGTTCAGGATGGTACTGACAGGTCGGCTCCTTTCAGCTTGGACAGAATTCTTGTTCACAAGGTGCCCATAATAATTCCTTGTTGTTAGGGTGCCTAATGGATTCCCTAACATTAAGGGTGAAGCCAGACGTGGCAGCTTTCGTATCGCAAGTCGGAGCGATATTACAGTACAATACAAGTTGATGGGGTTTTCAACAGCCCATCCATGTGTAGCGGGAAAAAATCTGCACCAAAAGCAGAGCATGCTGCAGGTTTTAAAACGCTCAGCGAATTTCACCCTTTCTAATGCACAGGGTGAAACCAGCAGATTTTGGGCAGAAACTGTCTGGCTGTAACCTATAGGGTCTGTCTGGTGAGAAAGGGGTTCTTTACCTTTAAATATTGTTTTGATAGCCCTAGGTCAAAGCAGCCCAAAACTAAAAACAGCCGTCAAACTCCACTGAGTGAATGGGGCTAAACTACAACAATATAATGCCACCTGGCCTCCCTTTATCCTCATGGTTGGTGAGGATCCCCATAGTCCTGGGGAAACGCCATCAATATTTCAGAACCTCTTTAGACCAATTACACAATTATAGTGTAAGTCACGCCAGCACTGGACTCTGGAGCAGCGGTCTCTGGAGGGACGAATCACATCTCATTATCTGGCAGTCAGAATCTGGGTGGAATACATAGCGCTTACTGTAACATGGTGGTGGAGGAGGAGGGGGGGGGGGGGTAATGGCCTGGGGCTGTTTTTCAAGTGTTAGGGTTTGTTCACCCGGCTTAGCAAAATATGTGTGAAAATACGGAGCTGTTTTCAGGCAAAAACAGCTCATTATTTTCAGACGTTTTTTGTAGCAACTCGCGTTTTTCGCAGCATATTTTACGGATGTTTTTGGAGCGGTTTTTCAATGGAGTCAATGAAAAACGCCTCCAAAAACATCCCAAGAAGTGACATGCACTTCTTTTGACGAGCTGTCATTTTACGTGTTGTATTTTGACAGCGACGCGTAAAATTAAGGCTCGTGGGAACAGATCATCATAAAACCCCTTGCAAGCAATGGGTAGATGTTTGTAGGCGTAATCGAGACGTTTTTTTTTCCAAGCGCAATTCGAGGCGTAAACCGCCCGAATTACGCCTGAAAACAGTGTGTGTGTGTGTGAACATACCCTTAAGCCTCATTTCCAGTGAAGGGTAATGCTGCAGCATACAAAGACATTTTTTACAATTTTAGCTTCCAACTTTGTGGTATCAGTTTAGGGTTCGGCCCTTTCCTATTCCAGCACAACTGTTCCCCTGTGCACATAGCGAGCTCCAAAAAGGCATCATGTGAGGCGTTTGGTGTGAAAGAACTTGACTGGCCCACACAGAGCCCTGACCTCAACACCATCCAACATCTTTGGGATGAATTGGAACGCAGACTGCGAGCCAGACCTTCTTGTCAAACATACAAATTCCCACAGAGTATTGAGATCACAGCACATGAGACCATGATGGGAAATAATCAGCTCTGACCAATTTCCTTCAAGAAGCTTTTTCAGTAAAGTTCCAGCGCCCCCTAGCTTCAGATATTGTAGGCTCGTGCTGGTTATAAAAGGGTGTGGGTAAGTTATGAGTATGAAGTAATAAACTATATCAAAGGAAAGACAAAAAGGGTAGTGGACCAGCTGTCCCCTTCATCTGAATGGAGCTTGCAGAAATCCACGCACCTGCCACAGAAACATCACCATTCAAATGTAAGGAACGGTGGCAGAAATTTCTGTAACAAATCTACTGCGTTTGAATATACCCGTGGTATTGACATGATCTTATCTATATAGGAGAATAAAGAGTTCTGCACTGTCAAGTATTATTTTTGCATAGGGGTAGTAGGAGTAGCAGTTCACACAAGTTTTCCCAGAGGAAAGGATTCTCCTGCAGAATTGGTTAAGCAAGAAATAAAATAAATCCACGTAAACGTGCTCACAGCTCTAGCTCTATGCACGACTAGTCTTCACTCCCCTCATATAAAGTTAGTTAACATTTCCAGAATCAATACAGACCGATCCATCTGTCCTCTCTTTACGAAGACTTTATCATTTTATTACAAATTTTGTCCCACGACAATAAAAAAAGAAAAATGTATACAGACAAATACAAGTCAAACTGGGCGAGGTATTTCATCTGGTTTTAATTTATAACTGTTTGAAATCCAGTGACACTGACACACATACATACAGCTACCACTGCCGGGCCCCTCCCTGTGCAGTGCGAGGAGGGGACGGGACGGGGGCACGGCTTTTATTTTGACCTGTTTTTTTTTTTTGTAAAATACAGTACTAATGAGTGGATTGCTAACGGCATGCATCCACGGCTGACACTACAGTGACTCCCATACTGTAACTCAAACAGTACTGCCATAATAGAAAAAAAATATATTTATATATAATCAAAAGTCATATTCCATTTAACCTATCCTGAGAGGCCTAGTGGTTCGGCCAGATAGTTAATGCTTTTTAGAAGATGCTACAGGCGGTACTTCCCTAGAACTCCTCAGTTATATAAATATGGAAGAATTTTATTTTTGTACAGTTCACTACATTTCAGGCTACCCGTTAGCGTCCTACAGAAAGAGAAGAGGGCGAAGGGGGTTGTGGCAGATTAGGCGTTCTGGTGGCACGCAGTGGAATGAAACGGTGCGTTATGTCGGAATGTTCTGTAAGTATCAGTCTTCCTCAGTGCCGCTTCCTGAGCGGTCCTGCAAAGAGCAAAAGAAAGCGTTCAATTATTGTGAAAAACAAAAAAAAGAAACAAGCTTATAGCGGTCAAGCATTAGATGGATATTGAGCTTCTCTCCTATGATTGGAAGTGGTTGTCATCTCCCCCCAGCACAGATAACGTATCCACCCTTGAACAACATTTTGATCTTATCGACCGACACCTGCTACTTCCTTGATTTGCATTACCTTACGGCTTACCCTTTTTGTGTGGTTTCGGGTATGCACAAAAAACAATGGAATCTATGCCAAAACACACGTCCCATTGATTTAAATGGAAAATCCACACCATAAATAGTGACATAATATCCACAACAGATGAAAATACAAATCCGTGGCAGAAATCCGAAGGGTCAGTCTCTGATTTTTGCCGTGGATTCTCTGAAAAACCTGTTGTGTGCACATACCCTTATTTAAATGTTATACGCTATGATACATGTTATATATCCCATTAAACAACTTAAATACAGAATCTGTATAAAGTTGAGTCTCACTGTACATGCATTACTTATTTCTACTGATCCTGAGTTACAGCCTATATTATACTCCAGAGCAGCATTCACAATTCTGAAGGTTATAGAAAACAGTCAGCAAGCTTGTCAAGTCTGATCTATAAAAAACTGATCTATAACTAACACTAATAGATTTGTGGGAGCCATGTATTTAAATGATCAAATCCGAAGTTTAGCATAGTTGAGAAAATTCCAGAAATAATACATACGGCTCCCACACAGATCTGTAATATTATAACGGCGTAGAAGGTTCAACAGTTTAGATGAACTTCAGGAGCTTGTGTTCAGAGTAGGCTCAGTGCAGAAATTGAGCCAGCAAGAAATACTGCCGGATTTCAGCTTTGAAGCCTACAGAATGGTGAGTTCAGCTCTGGGCTACAATACAGGCTGTAAATTAGAAGAACTACAAAATAAGTAATGTCATTTTTTTACAATAGTTACTCAGCTTTGTGTGTAGATCATAAATCTGTGAAAGAAAATGCTTTTTGGTTTTTTTTCAAATCATCATGAGCAAGACGGTACTGGTCCATAAAACAAGGCCTGGAGGGTTTGGCAAACTTCATCCACTTCACCTATGAATGTTTGGGTAGAACTAGGTCGCCTTCCTCAAATACATCTGCATAAAAATACGTCCACACCTGAAAAGATTGTGTTATATTTCTGTATAGCTATATTCCCTGTGCAGGTACCATGACAAATCAGGTATTTCCCCTTACGCCATGTGTAGAAGCTGACAGAGGAGGGAGAAACCCACTGAAAAAATCTTAAATTCTGTATTATGGCACCTTCAAAAAATTACAATGAACCCAACCAGAATGCCTGGGGAAGACATCACAAGGGCCTACTGCAGCCATTTAGCATATGTCTCCCATACTAGGAGTTGTTGCACAATATGTCCACGGTCATATCTGTGATCCCCACCCTCTGGCTGGCAACCCAACTCCTCCTATGGAGTTAAAAGTAGGATCCACCCATAGTAAGGTACGAGAGGACTCCCACAGAGCAGCCCTACTTCTGGTGCAGCCTTGGTGGTTCAGATAAGCAACAGTCGGAGTTGTCGGTCTGGCCGGGCAACCTTAAGAAGAAAAGTCCAATGGGAGAGAGCTAGGGAGATTGTGCTCAATTCCAGAAGGTTGATCTGCAAGGATATCTCCTCCAGCGACTAAGTGCCCGGGAACTGCATCCCAACAGGATAGACTGGCATTCCTTAAGATGACAAGCCACTGGAGGGACACAAAGGACCGTTCCATCGTGATGGCCAGCGAGGTCTCTCAACAGCGCAACTCCTCATGAAACCGAGACAGCAGAAGAATCCAAGCGTCCAGTGAATCCTGGAAATTTGTCCCAGCGTGAGAGGATCTCCCCCCTGGAGGGACTTGGAGTGGAATTGCACGTATAGAACTGCTTCAAAAAAGGTAGAGACAATCCTGCCCAGCACCCGCATGCAAAAGTGGATGGAAGATGGGGGTGTTTCAGTGAAGGAAGTCCACTTCGACTTGTACGGTCTTGATCTTGTCCGCCAAGCGGTAGACATTTTCTGTTCTGGTGTTGAATATCACTCCCATAAACTCCATGCTCTAAAATCAAGTGCAAGGAGCATTGCTCCTCGAAGATCCACCCAAATCTTTCCAATGTTTCCAGAGCGTTCTTCGGACTGAAAGATTGTACTTTCTGGGAATAGGCCATCACAAAGAGGTTTTCTAGGTACGGGATGACAGCAACCACCTTGGTGCAGAGAAGCCCATGAGTCGCCAGAACCTTAGTGAATACCTGTGGAGTCCTGGCGAGCCCAGACGAGGGGGGGGGGGGGGGGACGGGACACAAACGATAAAACGTTAAGAACCTATTGCAAAACTAAGGAAGCACTTGTGGGTTCTTGCCATAGGGATATGAAGATTTGCATCGTGAATGTCAATGGAAGAGAGTAACTCCTAGTTGCAGTGATGCAACCACCGATCTGACGGATTTTATGCGAAACCTCAGAGAGGGAACAAAGCGGTTCAACTTCTTCAAATCCAGAATTGGTCAGACGGATTCGTCCTTTTTTGGGTACTGAAAAGATTTGTAGAACCCCTGAAAACTTTCAGACTGAGGAACGACAAACGTGTAGAAGGGAACAAACAGCCTGGGAAAAGCAGAAGCGCAATCTGGTGCGCAAGGCAGAGCCGACAGAAAACCGACCTGGGGGAAGGGTCGAGAACTCTGTCTCGCATCTGGTCAACACAACGTTCAAGAACCAGGCATCGTCCACATGAGCCAGCCATGTCTCCTGAAAGGAAAAAGAAAAAGCTGTCCTCCCACTCACGACAAGGGAGGAGAAGGCTGAAGAGTTCTTCACAGAGGAGGGCTTCTTGGCACGGTTGCCAAACCGGCCTAGGCTTGAAAGATGGCATCCGGGGTCTATAGAATGGATATTCTTGTCTGGTCTCTGCAAAGAGAACGACCTCTGGGAGGAATTGTTAGCTAAGGACCGAACCGGAGAACTAAGAGAAGGCTGCAGTCTGTTCTGAGATTGAAGAGAAACTCTTAGGCCCTGTTCACACAGTTTTTTGCCGCGGTTCTTGCTGCGGAAATCGTGGCAAAAAACAGCCGAAATGGACTCAATGGGAGGTGGAGGCATTTTTTTTTTACCACGAGCACAAAAAACACTCGCGATAAAAAGTAGTGACATGCCCTATCTCGAGGCGTTTTCCGCCTCAAAAACCCATTGAAATCAATGGGAGACGTTTTTTTGACGGATTTTTGTTGTCACGATTTTTTAAGCGTTTTTAAAAAAAAAAAAAGAAAAAAGACGCGCCAAAAAAAGGGTGTGGTGAAAAGAAACTTCAAAAAACCGGAGCGGATTTTTCCAGGCAGAATTTTCTGCCTGCAAAAAACTGTGTGAACATACCCTTAGGTTATGTTTACACGCAGTGTTTTCACGCATATTTCGGGGCGTTTACACCTCGAAAAACGCCTGAAAAAACAAGCTGAACGCCCACAAACATCTGCCCATTGAAATTGATGGGAAAAACAGCATTTAATTAATACGGGGCATCTTTTTACACCGCTGTTTTAAAAAACGGAGCGTAAAAAGACGCTCCGTAAAAAGAAGTGCATGTCACTTCTTGAGGCGTTTTTAGGAGCGGATTTTCCATTGAACACCATGAAAAACGTCTCAAAAGACGCCTGAAAAGCCTCAAAAGAAGCTCCAAATTAAAAGAAGCTTAATTTTCAGCTTCAAAAACGCCTGAAAATTTTCCCTTCAAAACAGCTCCATATTTTCAGACATTTTGTTAAGCGTGTGAACATACCCTTACAGCCAGTAGCCTCAGAAGGCCAAACAGGTTTTTTGTTTTTTTTTAAAAAGCGCCAAATAGACCGCCGAACGGCAATTACATTAGCCAAGGCACGGGCATTGAAGCGGGGTCACTCAAATAAAAACTTTGAAGCATGGATCACCCAAGAAGCTAGTACAGACCTATATTGCTGCGTCGCTCCTTCAGGACACTGCGGTGCAGCCGCTTCCCCAAATCGAGAAGGCCTTACTCACCGAAACGGATGCAAAAGATGGGTGCAAAGCAGAACCTGTGGCCAAAAATGCAGACTTTGTTTGAGAATCCAACTTCTTGTCAAGAGGGTCACAGAGGGACGCCGTATCGGACAGTGGGATGGTGGTGCTTATAGACAGTAATGAGATAGGCAGATCCACAGAAGTAGAAAAAGACCATTAGTCCTCCTTGAAAAGGAAAGTATTAGGGTGTTTTGAAACCGCCTGTCAGGATTTCTCCATTCTTTGGATAAAATTTCCTCAAACTCGCTATGGTTTGGGAAGCTTAGCTCTTGGCACCGTAAGTGTGCCTCTTCCTGAGAAGGGGTGACTGAGTCATCCTTTACATGAAAGGCGTCCTTGACAGAACTGATCAATGCCTGTATGGCAACTGTCAATTGCAAGTTATGTTCGGTCTCTGAATCGGAGAATACACTAGGAGACCGTGATCAATGGAGAAGCGGCTTCTAATCAGGATCTAATAGGGGACCTTTGGAGGGAACCTGAGGAGTAGGACTGGTCCATGACACTACCGCGCCTTTTATGGGATCTACCGTGAGAGGTAGACCGTGTATTACCCAAGGGAAGGGATTTAAGTTCAACCGCTATGTAAAAAGGGAGAGAGTCTGGAAATGTCCTTTGCTCAGGCATTAGTGAACATCACCCATTCAGGGAGTAGGACAGATATTGGAGGGGGTAGCCTCCTGCAAGGGCCTGGATTGCAGACACTGGGCAGAATGTTGTAGGCCGGCCACATGTAGGCTTCATCACCTCCATCACAGGAATAATAAGTAGCCAGGCCCAACTATGCCGGCTGAAGACATGTCACAAGGGAGAAGGTAACAGAAAAACAACAAGCAGTGTCAAAGGGAGGAAAAAAAAAAAAAGCAAAAAAAAAAAGGGACTGGCCTCTGGGGAAGCTGCACCTAACAAAAAATGATAATTCACCCCCAAGGCGGGCCTACCAGACCCCCAGAGCGGTGTACCACTTGCAGAGGAACTGGAGAGACTGAAAAAAATGCTGGAAAGATAGCTCACTGATGAAGCAGTCAAAGGAAGTGGAAGGACCACCCCTATAGAATTCTGTGCTTTTGGAAACAGACGCCCTGCTCCTAAGACTGCCTCCCCCAAAAAGACTCCTATCCAGGCATCCAATGAAGTGGCTTCGGCCAGCCGATGGAGCCAATGGGATAACGTGAACACCAGGGGCCATGGTGAGAAGGGCCGTCGTCTGTGTATTGCAGCTGAAGGGACTAGAGTGGAGGACCTGGCCTGCAGCGCTGACTGAACAGGCGGCGTTGATGGTGCAGTATAGCGCCTGTTCCCTCACCCACAAGTAGGACTGGACAATGAATCAGAAAAAAAAAAAAGGAAACCAAAATCTTGCAATATTTCAGGTTTCAGGACGCAGACACAGTTGAATCTAATAGTGGAGCAGAGGGGGCCCGTTAGTGAATGGTAGAGCAGGGAGCTGTGTAACGTCAGCCGTACACGGCTCAGCGCAGACAGGCACGATGATGTTATTGCCTCACACCGCTCTGTGCCGAGCCACACAGACCGGGGGAGAAGAAGGATCACCTCCACTCGTCGTGGGAACAGGGTATGTTATTTTTTAGTAGGGACTATTGGGGCATTATACTGTGTGGAGGGGCAGTGTCAAGGGGTATATTATATACAGCAGGTTCGGGGGATATTAATTCAATGGCGTAGCCTGCAAATAGGTGTTGTGGAATGCAAATAGGTGTTGTGGAATGCAAAAAGGGGTGTGGCCTAAATAACCCTTCATTAATCGTAAATAGAGGTTACATGCTCGATTAATCGTGATTTTTATTTAGGTCATATTCAGGTATATCCCCTAGATAGAGACTTCACTACCCAAATAAAGCATACCCCACTTGGATAGGATGTCAGTCCCATAGAGGTATACCCTTTGCGAGACTCTGTCTCCAGTGGAGGTAGGCATGGGGTTTATACTCACCCTCTATAGTCTTCAGGTGTTCGCAGGGTCATTTTCTCATTAACCCTGCACTATAGTGGAGTTACTGGCACTCCAACTACAGATGCAGACAAGTTAGGTGACCAGCGATGAGGGAAAGTCAGAGCAGAAAACTGCCTGGTGTCCCAGCACCTGGAGGGGGATGACCAGACTGACAAACCCACCTGCAGCCAAGGTTAGAAAGAAAATAAAAATAGCGGCAGATCTGGTTATCAGGTCATGTCCTCCTCCTAGGGACACTAGACTAAAACGGATTTAGCCAGTGTTTGCGGAAAGGGTATGGCCTGCCTGGAGAGAGAAGACTTTTCCTACTTGGCGCCAGCCTCCTAGTGGCAACAGCCTAAACCCATGGTGATGTGTCCCCCAGTTATATTAACGAGAAAACCTTCGAGCCAGGACCCATACAATAATAAAAAAAAATGTAGCAGGAAAGGCATCTACCATTACTGTACTAAAACTTTAGAAAACACTACACCAACATACACTCACCTCTTCTTGGTCCTCTTCACTGTCATCATCGCTGACTACTGGCTTGGCCCTGCAACCTCGGCTGGTGCGCCTGCGCCCCTTCATACGTTCCTGCATCTTCTCCTTACGCCCCAATTTAATTTTCACCTTGACTGAGCGAGCTGTGTGACACGAGATGGGGAACACAAGTTACTGTACAAAATCACATAAGCATAATGGCCTGACTGGTGAAAGATGGTGGCATCTAATGTGAATAGAGGTCTGCTATATCATATATATGGACAGTATTGCATTGTGGTACAAGAAACACTAATGCAGCAGCTCACAAAACCTGCAATACCCTCATCTGCAGAGCCCGACCTCAACCCCCAGTGTCACTGAAAGTGGAACTCACTACATGAAGATCCCACTAACCAGTCGACAAAAGGGCCATTGCAGATGATTATTCGGCTATCCTAGTGGCAAAAGGAAGATCACACCGGGACTAAACTGATGTTCCTAGTAAACTGGCCACACGCACGTTTTCCATTCCTCACAACAAACTAGGATCCTGTGTGATGCTGCCCTGACCAAGTGTATTTTATACATTTACCACTAGAAGGCAGCACTCCAACTACAGCTGTATTCAATTTCAGTAGCCCAGTGAATAAAGCACTCACACTCAGACTCTGACCCTTCCTCCTCTGCTTCTTCGTCGTCTTCACTTTCATCTCCCTCACTCTCCTCCTCTTTCTCAATCTTCTGCCTAACACTGGTGAAGACTGACTGCAACACAATGGAGTCTTCATATATCTGCATGACAGAAAGAATATACAATGTGGTTCTTAATCCAATAGCAAACAAGACTTCATAGCATCTGAAGACATTGAAAAAAAAAAAGGAACAGTTTTATTGCTTCCCACTAGCACCTCCTACACAGGCCGTACCCATCGTGCAAACACTGAGCTAATCAGTTTGTACAGAAGCATTAGCAACGAGAACAGGTAAACCGTAAACTTAGAACAAAAAACCTCTTGATGGGTTGGAACCGCATACAAGAAAAACCATCAGATGCCCAAAAACCAGAGGGGGAAAAAAATAAATAAATAATATAGATGAACTGGGTGAAGTTCTGGGAAACTCTAGAGAAAAGAAAAAAAAATAAAAATAATAAAAATACAAAAACCTCTGTTCTCGCTCGTGTCATTGGCTACAGAGACCGTGGGTCCTAAAGCAACCCCTGGACGAGGGAACAAGAACATTGCACTAACAGTCGATTAATCCTCTGCTGCCTGCAACTGGGAAAAGCTTCCAGGGATGCAAAAGTGTGTAAATTAAATGGAACAAAGTAAGGTGTGGAGAAAGACAGGCAATGGCCGTACACACCTGTCGAGCAGAGGCCCGATGGCTTGCCAGCAAAGAGGCAACCACAGGGATGCAGGAATGAGCTCTTAGCTGGGAAGGAAGAGCTCTGCCTTTAGTGCTATAGCATTGGAAGCCGTGTGGCAAGATGACAAGGAGAGTGGTCACATCGAGATGTAGTAGAGCGCATTCCCCAGAATGGGAAAGTTGCCTAAAAGAAGGTGACCGCGTCACTCAAAAACTAGGTTGAGAGCCCGAGGCGTTGTAGGCCGCACATAAGGTGAGCCGAGGGGCGACCCATTCGAGAGCAGTCCACACGCCAGGGAGGAAACTAAGGCCAAGCCTCAGATCCAAACCTCTGTTGGGGAAAATACAAAAACCAACAACAACATGATCAATGAATAGGAGGATGGAAACGTTCCTCAAACAAGACTTCCAGGTCCTGTAAGGAACAGGAGATCGGGAAGTCATCATGCCGTCAGTAACGACTCGTTCCAAGAACCTTTTAGATCTCAAGGCTATGGCTTGACAAAGCGTGGTGTCAAACGTAGTGACTCGAAGGGCTTAGAGGAGACTGAATCAGTCCTCTTAGAGAAGGCTACAAAAACATTTGTCGAGGTAAGACCTGTGCCACCCAGAACATCCTAGGGAGAAGAGGCAGGAGATGGAAGATGTATATCCACTATACCATCCGAAGGATGAAGAGACTACTTGCCTGTGTCCAGCAGTCCTCTGCTGAAGAAGTCCACGGTCCAGTAGACCACTACTGAAATTAGGGCCACGGATAGGAAAGTGGCCGATTTTAAAAGCACTGCTGAACCGTAGGTCGATATGATGGTTCAAGTAGGGGACTGCGTTGTCAGACGAAAAGCTAGTGGACACCTCCCTAGGAGGGGAGTCCAACGAAGAAAAGGAGTAAAAAAAAAAATCTGCCATTGGGGATTGTTGAGTAGAACCCCTGAGCAGGTGCATAACATACAGCCAGGGAAGGACAGGATGATCCAGCAAAGGGTGATCAATCCCAGTAAACAAGAATCTCCTGAAGAAGTAGGTGAACGTGACAGTTTGTAGGAGGAAGGCTTCCATGAAGAAGGAACCCCCCTGTAGACAAAGTAATAAGTCTGAGTGTCTAGGGTGATTTAAAAAAGATCACTGTTTTAAAAGGAATGGGCCTGTACCAGGATATCGTCCAAGCAAGGCACGACAGAGAACCTCCTGGCGAGCACCCCCCGGAGGGAACGAAAAGCGGACGATGGGCCGTAGAAAGCCTGAGGAGCACTGGTGGGCTTGACGTATTAGGATGCAGAGATCAGATATTGATCAGTCTTTACTGACTCCACATGAAAAATCTGATCCTGCCAAACCGACCAATGCTGTAAATGAAGGAAGGAGCGGCTAGGTCATCTTACATGGGGACCAGAGAAGGACTAGAGCAAGAACACCGAGAACTTTCCTACTGATAAACAGGGATCGATATGCCCTAGGAGGGGAAGGAAGCTAACAGCGCGATGTCCAGGAGAAACAAACCTAAATAGCTCTCTCTATAGCCAGAAGGGTCTATGTTGTAGAGCCACGCGACTGAGAAATATGAAACCCAGTGAAGGAGCCTGCCCACAACCAGAGAAGACCCGAGTGAGCTGAACTTCATGTAGGAGGCTCCTAAGAGCACTACAGTTTATTCTGGAACAAGAGAGAGTCCTTGACACAGGAGCTCCAGAAAAAAAAAAAAATCTTGTCCAACCTAGGACAAAGGAGACAGGAATCAGAATAGAACACCGGTGAGGGAACCTGGAATCTGAAATAGCTGCCCAAGGTTGAACCACAGAGTGCTGCGAGATCGACCCTATAGGTGCAGTGGATGCACCAAGAGGAGCCTCGCTGTATGGAATACACCAGAAGTCTCCCTGTATCCAGGGGAGCCTCGCCGCATTTTTTATTTCTGTAGAAGGGAAATCTGACCATGCCAAGCCACCTTGACAAGAAGCCCTGGCGAGTCCAAAGAGGTAGCGTCTGTCACGTGGATAGTGATAGTATCGGTAAGTCGATAGATCGGCGGGTCTACCATAGGCGAAGAAGGTCCGTTGGCCAGGTGGTCTTCATGTTCAGGAGTTCGGTTTAAGATAAAATGCCCATCAGAGAGCTTGGTCACAGGTTTCTCAAAGTGTCCATGAAAAAACTTGAAGATATTCCAGAAAAAAAGAAAACACATCAGGACCAAGGAGGATCTGAAGAGTCTTCTGTACTGCAGTGACAAGACTGTCCCATGAGACAGCTCTTCTGGAGAACTGCATAGCATCTAATTCCTATTTAGGGGTGGTGTACGTTTCCTTGAAATAGGGCATTGCAAGGGAGAGTCAGAGTGAATCTCCTCTACAGGAAGGTTGACTATTGAAAACCCAGGGGAGAACCAGACCTGGCCCATTCTACAGGGACTATCACAAAAGAGAACTTTGGATTTAATGTCTAGAGGAAATAAAAACAGCGTCAAAAGAAACAGAGCAAGATCCAACGTCTCAAGTAGCAGTCGAGCACCTAGTCTAGAAGAAAAAAAAGGGAGGGTAAGCTGCAAGAGCCCATTTTCTCCGCCATGGAAGGGGGTAATGTGATCTTCTGATGTCTGCAAGAACTGTGTAGTCGTTACATCAGTTACCGAGTCTAGCGATAGTCCACAAGCAAAGTTATTGTGCCAACAACGCAGCTATGTTAGATACAGTGTAAAGCGTTAGCCCAATTACACAGTCTATGTAAGGGGGTAAGTGGGTAATGTGGCTGTCTGGTACTAAAAGTAATTGCGTAGGCCTGTCGGGTACAAGGTCTTTCAATAGCCGAAATACAGACGAATGTGTCTGCCTGGAGCACACAAAAACCACAGCAGTGTCAGATAGAGCGAGTAGCATTAGCACAATTAGTCTGAGTAGGGGGTAATGTGGCTGTCTCATGCTAGCAGTAGCCATTTCACAAAGTGTCTAGCAATAGTACAATTACTCCACGTCAGGGGGTAACGTGGCTGCTTGATGCCCATAATACTTGCACGGCAACGTCAGGTACGCCATCAGAGACTAATACATAGCACAATTACTCCTAAGGGAGGGGGTTAAATGTGACGGCTTGTTGCTTACAATACTTGTGTGACACTTGAGTACACGGTCTAGCAACAGAGGGTAATGTGTAACACAATTACTCCGCCTATGGAAGGGGGTAAGGTGGCTTCTGGGTGCTCGCTATAAGTGCATAGCAATGTCCGTTACACAGTCCACCAAGGGAGGTTATCTGCATAACAGAATTACTCCAAGGGGGTACTTGTCTGCCTGATGCCTGTAATTACCATGTAGCACTGTCCGTTGCACTGCCTAGCAGAAGAGGGAAGTCTGCAATAATGCTAAGAAGCGGATAATGTGGCACCCTATGATCGCAATAACTGCCTTGTCAGTTACACTACAATTGAGGTGTCTTTGTTCCGCAGCAAAGGAGGGTTGCAACACCAGTGGAAGGCAGGGAGATGGCGTTGGCTGGAAAAAAGCAAGCCTATTTTAAGGGCCTCCCACCCCCACCTCAAGCCCCAAATGAAAAAGGAGGAGTAGGAGGGCAGGGTAAGCCTGCACTGTGCAAGAATAGGAAGGGAAAGAAACTGCCGAATGCGTCAGAAGAGTGGATAGTAGGCCGCAATGAAGCCTGGGCCTAAGTTAGGCCCCATGCACACAACAGTATTTTATCAGTAATTACGGACAGTAATTACTGACCCATTCATTTCTATTGGCCACGGACACCTTCCCGTATTTTTACTGATGGGTGCCCGTGCTGAAAAAATTAAAGAACCGGTCCTATTCTCGTCAGTAATTACAGCAAGGACTCTCCCATAGAAGCCTATCGGAGCTTCCGTAAATACGGACGGCTACTGATGTGCATCCGGAAACCGTCCGTATTTAAGGTAGCATTGCTAGGCAACATGTTGACATTATTTGCAACCTTCCTCTTTTTGTACGGATGGAATACGGATGCAATACTGACCGTATTTACGGACACCCTTCCGTATATACAGATGCCTACTGATCCGTATTTACGGATGGTATTTCGGGATAGATGAAAATACTGTTGTGTGCATGGGGCCTTAGCCGCATGGTGTTCCTGCCTTGTAGGCCAGATGTTACCGACTCCAGCATCAGAAGCTATGAGCACGCAAGAAGTGGAAAGATAAACAGCATGGCATAGATAGGACGAAATGGAGTCGGGGCCTTCAATTAGTGCCACGGTCATGTGGCACGGACGAAGAGAAACAAAGACGTGCAACGCGACCACGGAGAGCGATCTCGGCCTAGGGAGAAGTGGAAGAAACAGCTGAAAGGAAAACCGGGTTCTTGGTGAAAAAAGAACACGGCGGGAGGCCCATGCCAGAGGGCGAGGGTCAGGTAGTACAGTAGGGGACCCGATGTAATTGTGGAGCGATGGGAGAGGATAACATACAGAGTTCCTCTTCAGCGCCAATGTGTAAACCGGCAGTGTCACCCCTTCAGTGTGTTTGGTAAGAAGGAGCACTGGTGGTGAGCAGGCTCAAGTATGGGTGACCCTTGGGCTAATGGGCAACAGAGGAGCCCTGGTGCGCTTATCTCATTGGTATTTTTAGGCAGCGAGACAACGGTGCAGTGGGATTGACACGATGCCTTGCCCGTGGTGGGGAGAACAGGGAAACCATGTGCACCCCGTTTCCCAATCTAGACTAAATAACAAAAAAATGCTGCATAAACAGAAAGGTCTCAGACAGACATTAAGCTAAAACAGATTAGTTTAGTGTCTGCAGGTGGGGTATAGTCTGTGTAGGAAAAGCTAATACTTTTATTGCCTAGTGTCGCCTCCTAGTGGCAGCAGCCTATACACACGGTCTGTCTCCCAATGACACATATGAGAAAAGGTCGGGAATTCCTGCCATAGACATTAGATTGCTATGCACATTAGCCAAGAGCAGTCTAAGGTTTATCTGGCAGCTCAAACAAGTCTGGGAAAGACTGAGCAACTCACCAGGGACCCCTCCAGGTTGAAGGTCTGTGCGTTCTGACAGAGCAGCATAACATCCTTCTCCAGATCATTCAGACTGCGGTACTTGTGATTCCTGATCCTCTCCTAAAAAATGAAACCGCTCCCAGATAAGTTCTTCTGAACACAGAAAAAGAAAGAATAATGCCCCATCCAGCACATGGCATGATCCGCTACTAACCTTGATCTTTCTGAAGTCCACCGGCTTACGGATCAGTTCATAATACTCAGGGAGTTCTTTACGGGATGGAAGCTGGATGAAAACTTCACTCAGCTGACGTCCATTGCCGCTAAGATGGGAGAAGAATAAAGAAGTGGGCCACTAGTTACAAACATGTTACATTACACACATCACACAGATGTCACATCACACCAGTTCACATTACACTCCCCCCGTTCTGACCCACATTCACTGTAATGTACCCGGAAGCTCTGTTTTCTTCACTCTTCCTATCAAAATGTACACCTTTTTCCAAATTGTTCTTTCTCACATCAACTTACTTGTAACCACCTGCTTTGTCATTTTAACTTATGCCTTAAAACCTTCTCTCCGCCATGCGCTACGTCACTGCATTCCAGAGGGGGGGGGGGGGTCTTACACTTCTCACAATTTTTCTCTGGTTAACAATATAATTGCTGGCAAAAATTCTCTCATGTGTTTCAGATCAACAGTTCAAGATCACGTACGCACCTGCAACCTTTCATCACACAAAAAGTTTCAACATACCTTTTTGGATCCATCTTTCATACCACTGCTGGATAAAGTTGCAGCTAAATTTTGAGGCTTACGCAATACATGTCTGAATGGTGTAAAAATAAGCTCCTTACCAACCGCGGTTTTTTGTAATTCACAGATGCAAAGCCAGACCTCTCCATCAGACCAGCAAACGCCCGGGTTTTTTTTTCATATTTTATACTGAAATTTAGACGAGTCCAACAGACACACACGCTCATGCAAACAACTTCTAATACTACTACTCTGGGTCTCTTTTCAACCTCAAAAATCAAACAACTAAACTAAAATTGTACTGGGTCTCTTTTCAACCCCAAAATCTTCGGTCACTGATAGACCGGCAAACGTAACTAACTTCTAACAGGAGTTTCCTCTTTGAGCAGCACTTTCCAACACACACAAAATAGATTAGAAGTATAACAATTATCCCTGCACAAAGAAATCCCCCTGTAACATGGTCAATCCCGCTACCCATTCCTCATTCACATAAACTGAGATGGAAGTCAGGCACTTACTTTCTAAGGGAGTACAGGGTTCTGGAACTGCGGCTTCATACCTTACTCCCTAAGGTGGAGCCTTAGTCATCCGAAAATAGGGGGGGGGGGGGGCCAGACGGGGAGATGCAGAGCAAAAATATAAGAATCAAATCTTCTTACATTATGCTGCAGCTCTTGGTCTACACGTTCCCGTCCGGTCTCCTCTGTCTGGTTCGGGTGGTGTCTGGGTCCTAGTGCCGCAGTCCCTGTTCGGGCGCCATAAACTGCGAGTGCAATTTAGCATCCCACTACACCTTGAGTTCCATCCAGCTCCAAATTAGCTTTTAAAAATGAATTTATGAATACGAGCAGCTCGTAGTAGTAAAAACACACAGACACGTTACTATATGAAAATGCTTCTACTTTATTCCTATCAGCACGGATATTTATAGTCAGACAATAACAAAATGACAATAACAAATGAGTCAGAAAGTTTAGTTATAGTTCCACAAGTCAATTGGCTCTTAGAGGGGCCGTTCCCTCATCTTCCCTATTATTGCTGCGTAGTGTTTTACACACGGCACTATAATTCTCCATTTTAATTATTATTATTGCTGCGTAGTGTTTTGCACACAGCACTATGCCTTAAAGTCCCAGAGCACCTACCTTCTAATATAACTAACTTGTACAAGCGTATAAGGATACGAGTATATAAAAGGTATACAGTAGGTATAAAACACTTTGGAAAAATACATTTCCTTTCACAGAACTAAGCCTCATATTTCAGAAAGGTCAATAAAAAAAAGGTAAGAGAAGGCAGTGTGTTTTAAGACCTTACCTGTCCTTATATTTGATGACCGCATCTACGATCTTCTTCATTTTCTTAGTGAGGTTTGGTGGGTTGGGGGAGAGTTTTTCTGCTGGAGGTCGCCCCCTCTTTTTCTTCCTGCCATCATCCTCCTTTTCTCTGTTTCGCGTGCTGGTAGTTGGGGTTCCAGGGTCCACATCTCGTTTCCGCTTACGCGTAGTCTTCTTCTGACGAACCTCTTCCTCAATTTCATCTAACGTACCTTCCTCAATAGCCTGCAGAAAACAAACTACTTAGTCGCAGGAAAACGTAGGTTGAATATCTGGAGTTTCCCAATTTAAAGGCGTTTTCCCCCGGAGTCAAACATTGATGGCTTAAAGCTTTGGATAAACTATTAATGTTTGATTGATGGGGCTCCAACCCCTGTAATCTGCAGAATGAGAAGGACTGCATGGTTCCTCTCTAATCTTAGTGTTTGACCGAGATAAAGACCCCATTTTTAAAGTGGCTTAATTTACGGTTTGCATTAAACTGCGCAATAGGGAAAGTGATCAGGACAATATTCAGCAGCACAACCATGCGACCAAAACAATCTTTGCGATGTAAAAATGCCCATTACGGACTGTAAACAAGGCTCCAGTAAGCACGATGGAGAATTACAGCAGCATAATCGCGATACTGAAAAATCATACAGCTTGCTTAGGCCTTAAACACTGTAAAATATCCCCACTTGCCACCAAAGACAAACCTTCAGCCACTGCTTCTCTGTGAGCGAATCACTGTAGTCCACTTCCTTTCTGCTACGGGACCCCCGTCCAAACATCTTCTCCTCCTCCTCTTCACAAGTCAGACGCTCAACTTCAGCATCGTCTTTAATAATCCAGGATGGAAGCTCATCCTCCTCCATTAATCGGGGTTTACGTTTAGGATTGCGGGCTTCTTCTCGCCGCCTGTCTAGATCCATTCTCTAAAAAAAACAAAAAAACGTGAATAAGACAAATGCTCTGAAAAAATGGCGGAGTTCCCAGAACTCTGGTATAACTGACTAATCAGCCATAATAGACGTGGCATTGAACTCAGCAGTACAATTCATTTAGCGATTTTATAATAGTTATATATCGCATCTCGTTACAAATTGTGAGCCTAATTAGTTTGATGGGTGACTTACCATAAACAAATCAAATTCTTCCTCATGTCTTGCAATCATCTGATTGACCGTTTCATCATCAGGTACCTCATCTTCCTCCTATCGACAAATATAGCTCCATGGTTAGTTAGGCTAAATAATCAGAAAATAGAGGGGGGGAGGGGCAATTCTTGTTAACTCTGAATAATTCAAAGGAAGTTAAAAATTCTTAAAAAAAAAGGAATAATATAAATTTACCCCAAAAGGGAAACCCATTCCCTCCTTGCCCCTAGTGGCGATTAGATCCCATATGCGACCGCAGGTCAGAGCCATGAATAAAAATGAACTTACAGATGAGAACACATCACACTTGGTGCTCCCCACCTCATCTTGCTCCTCATGCTCCAGGATGGCCTGAAGGAAGGCTTTCCTCTCGTGGCTGGAGGATTTCTGATCGA
Source organism: Rhinoderma darwinii (assembly GCF_050947455.1). NCBI lineage: Eukaryota > Metazoa > Chordata > Amphibia > Anura > Rhinodermatidae > Rhinoderma > Rhinoderma darwinii. The sequence continues at coordinate 396,681,338 of NC_134689.1, read as the reverse complement.
ACATTCCAGCCTGAATAACTTTCTGATCCACATTTAGCTTATATTTAGCTGCGGCTAGAATTTTCTCTTCCACGCTGTTAACAGAGCACAAGCGCAAAACACGCACTTCGTTCTGCTGTCCAATGCGATGAGCACGATCCTGGGCCTGCAAATCCTACACGAGTATGCAGAACAAGCTATTAATGTCACGCAGAAAACACTAAACGGTCACCTAATGAGGCAGCCATTTTTAGGAGCAAAATCGGTTGTTCGCCTTGTTTAAAGCGTTTAATGCTTAAATATTAGACAATTGCCTAGTATACTTAGAGTGGAACCAATTCAAATGACACCAGGAGGCCGTGTACCCTGGGCTTGCAACATAAAATGGTCAGCAGAAAACTTACAATGTGTGTCTGCTGACAGGCTACGGAGAAGCTGCTTTATAGCCACTCAATGAAAAGGAACAAGTGCAATAATAAAAAGTATCCAAGTAGACTTCTGTATATGCAACTCAAAATATGGAAATAGGTTTCTCAAAAGTAAACCTACTTACAGTTAAAAAGGTACTTTCTGGTGGAAAAACAATGATGGCTTATCATTAGGCTAGGTCGCCTACGCCGTAGTAATCAACACAGCTTCTCTCAACCATGTGGTTGTGCCTGGTACTGCAGCACAGCCCCATTTCCTTAAATGGGGCTGAGCAGCAGTAGCGGACTCCGCCACACACAAAAATATATAGCACTAGATTGCCTCATACCTGATGTGGATTCCAGTCACTATCAAATATGACAACAGTGTCAGCAGACTGCAGATTAAGACCCAAGCCCCCGGCACGGGTACTGAGCAGGAAGATGAAGTATTCTGATGATGGCTCATTGAACGTCTTCAGTAACATACCACGGTCTTCTGCTTTTGTGGTTCCTGGAGTGGGGGGGGGAGGGGGGAAATACATTTAATTAGTGCACTTCATATGAAACCGCGGTCTCCGAAGCAAAAAACGTGTGCACATGAGCAACAATGCAAGTGTATTCGAACTAGTAAAGCATTGCGCCTGCCAGACTAATCTAACAAAGAAACAAATATTTGAGCGGTTCCTGAATTTATCACCCCGATATCTGGATAAGGCAGACACTGACAAATAAGGCTACTGACTTACTGCTTTTTACCCAAATATTAGTTATCCAAGCCTCAATCTGTCACGGTTTGGTTTACCCACCATCTAATCTGAGGTATTTGAAGCCACGATAAGCAAAGTAGTCTTCCATGATTGTCATTAGTGTGGTCATCTGACAGAAAAGCAGAACTTTGTGGTTGGTGACTCGGAGCTTGGGAAGAATGCGGTCCAGAAGCTCGAACTTTCCAGAGGCTCGGTAGAGGTCCTGCCTATGGAGTAAAAGGAGAATGAAAGGGGTCAGCAAAGTCGAATGGCACAAATCTATGGGCTCGTAAAGCATATAATGCTACAAAATCATCTTATATAGTCATCTGGTAATACTCACCCCTGCACAATGCCTCCTGTGAAGCCCAAGTGTTCAGAAAAGGACTCCTGTTAAAAAAACAAAAACACTAGATAAGTGCCCTCTATAGGCCAGCTACAAACTACCGTATTTTTCGGATTATAAAACGCAGTTTTTTTAATGAATAAATCTTGCTAAAAAGTCCCTGCATCTTATAGTCGGCAGTCAAGGGATCTGGCAGCGCCGGGCCCCCTGACCGCTTCTTACTTAACCCCTTCCCATGATGTGCCGGAACAGGAGAGGATGATGATGGAGCGGAACGGGCTCACGTTCTGAGCCCGCTCCATACACTGCAGGTGTCAGAGCAGCGTGTCAGCTGTAAAACACAGCTAACAGCCAGTAACAGCAGTGGCGCAGGTCTGGTCGTTTAACTAGTTAAATGCCGCGGTCAATAGCGACCACAGCATTAACAAGGGTCTTCCCATGAAGGACATTTTCCACACGATAGGTCATAAATGTCGGATAGATGCGGGTCCCGCCTCTGGGACCCGCATCTATCTCTATACGAGGCCACTTACACCCCGTTCTATCTTACCCGGCTCCGCTGTCTCCCGGCCCCTTACTGGTTAGGTGGTCGGTAGTTACTGAAACAGCCAAGTGCTCACTGAGCTACGCTGTTTCCGTAATGTCCATAGAAGTGAATGGGAGTTACGGAAATAGCGTAGCACCGTGAGCTACACTATTTCCGGAACCCTGTAGCTACGAAAACAGAGTACATGGTCAAGTTACGGAAACCACGTAACTCGCTGAACTACGCTGTTTCTGTAACTCCCACAGAACCGAACAGTAGTTACGGAAACCGCGTAGCATGCTACACTGCTTCTGTAACTACCATTCGCAGCTCAGGGAGTTACGGAAACAGCGTAGTTCAGGGATTTACGGAAACTTACGCATGCAATGAGTAAGGACAAGACGTGTCGGAAACGCGTAGGCAAAACAAATGATTTAAGGCAACTTTTGATCCTTCCCCTTCCACCCACCTCTGTACTCTGCTACATCATTCACTACTTTGTCATTGTAAACCCCATCTACTATTAATAAAAGTGGAACGTCGGTTCCTTTGATCTATCACAAGTGCTGGATTTTGGCCCTACTTCTCCTGTATTTAGCGGCTGGCCATGCGGGATTCCGGGCGCGGTCTACTCACAGACACCACAAACTATTTCCTATTCTCAGTTTTAGCTGTATCAAGCCTTTATGTCAGAAGATCATGGAGCAATGAAGATTGTGGAGGTTCCAGAATTTGTTAAATTAATGATGAATTCACTTTCAAATAAGGGGCTGTCATCTAAATTATATAAATCCTATATGAGGCAGAGGTTGGTAAGCAATCCAGGTAGTTCTGAGAAGAGATTCTAGGTACTAGGGACGGTGGAGAATGGCCTCTGGTATTAAGGGGTCTCAAAAAAGTGTCAACCAGCCCAGCCCATAGGATATCACATTTTTTTTATTGTTCACAATTTACATTTCTCCCCGGCCAAGATAGCCAAATTCTATGGGCATCAGGAAGCCAGGTGCCCTAAATGTCATAGTCTAGAAGCTGATAAGCTGCATCGACCATGGATGTGCCCAAAAATAAATATGTTCTGGGAGGAGATCTGTAATGATATTTTTGTGATTTTTCAAGAAGGAATATCTCTAGACCCTTGGATTTGTTTATTGGGAGCTCTGGAGGTGGAAGAGGGGTCTGCGGGGAGAACTATGGCAGTGGGAAAGTTACTTTATTATGCTAGGAAGTGTATTTTATTGAATTGGAAGAGTAAAAGCCCTCCATCGGTAGATAAATGCACCAATAGAATTATAATGTTGGGCCCCTTGGATTCAGTGTCGGTTTGAGGCACTAAAAGGGAAGTATTGGAGGTGATGTAGTGCGGAGGGGGAGGAGAAAGTGGTTTGGAGATATTATGTTATTATTTAAATTATTTTGTTTTTTTGTTTAGTTTGGGATGAGGGTTTATAATGTTTGTCATAACTGCTATGATCTTTTGTGAAGAAACTAAGCAGCTGTACATTGTTGGTACATATTTTTGTGCTGAGTTAACCCCTTCCCGACATTTCACATATCCATACGCCAAAGTCGGGTAGGGGGAAGTATGGAACGGGCTCACGGAGTGAACCCGCTCCATACGATGCCGGTGTTGGCTGTATGTTACAGCTGACACTTGAGAGTAACCAGCAGGATCGCGCTCGAGCAGGATCCTACTCATTTAACTCGTTAAATGCCGCGGTCAATAGCGACCGCAGCATTTAAATCGTTAGAAAGAGAGGGGCAACCCCCTCTAACAGCTCATTGAAATCGCGCGGGGGGGATGGTTGCTATGGCTGCCTAATGAAGGCCCCCAGGTCCGCCAACTTTGTGCTCCTATTAAGCCCTGCCTCTGGCAGGGCTTGATAGATGCCTGTCAGAATCAAGATATACTGCAATACGTTAGTATTGCAGTATATCGTGCAAGCGATCTAACAATCCCTGGTTGAAGTCCCCTAGGGGGACTAATAAAAAACCAAAAAAACGTAAAAATTTGTCAAGTAAAAGGTTTTTTTTATGTTAACATTTAGAAAAAAAAAAAAAAAAATGTAAAAAATAAGTTTCAAAGACAAACAAAACCCTTTTCCCCCTAGAGCATAGTAAAAATAAACAAACATAATTGGTATCGCCGCATCCGTTAAAGTCTGAACTATTAAAATATATCATTATTTAACCCGCACGGTGAAAGTCGTAAAAATATTAAATAAAAAGTGATCAAACCGTCGCATGTACCCCAAAATGGTATAATTAAAAACTACAGCTCACCCTGCAAAAAATAAGCCCTCATACCACTTAATCTACGGAAAAAAAAAAAAAAAGTTACGGCTCTCGGGATTTGGCGACAAAATAAACTTTATTTTTTACACTTCGGTTTTTACTTGTAAAAGTAGTAAAATATAGAAAAAACTATATATATTTGGTATCGCCGTAATCGTATTGTAACCGCAGAATAAAGTTAACATGTTGTTTTAATTGCACAGTAAATTCCGTAAAATCGACACTCAAAAAACAATAGAAGAATCGCTGATTTTCTACCCCACAATTATTTTGTTTCCCTTTTCCTAGTACATTATATGGCACAATAAATGGCGCTACGAAAAACTACAACTCTTCCCGCAAAAATCAAGCCCTCATAGTACTATATCGACGGAAAAATAAAGACGTTATGGCTTTTGGAAGGTGGGGAGGAAAAAACTAAAATGAAAATCTGAAAGAGGGCTGCGGCGGGAAGGGGTTAAAACTATCTAGTGATATGCTGTTTTTTTTATAGGAGTAAGGGAGGATTCACACGAACGTGTATTGGGTCCGTGCGGGCCGCGTGGTTTTCACGCGCCACGCACAGACCAATACAAGTCTATGGGGCAGTACAGACAGTCCGTGCTTTTTGCGCAGTGTTAGTCCGCTGCGCAAAAAGCGCAACATGTTCAATACTTCCGTGCGAACTGCTTGTTTCGCGCACCAGCTGTCAAAAGGATGAATGTAAACAGGAAAGCACCACGTGCTTTTCTGTTTCCAAACATCCAAACGGAGTGTCTTTGAGATTAGCAAACCGAACTTCACCGGGTTCGGCCGAACTCGGCAAAAAAATTTCCGGTACGCGACGTCAGGAGATAGTCACTGTCCAGGGTGCTGAAAGAGTTAAACTGTTTCAGCACCCTGGACAGTGACTTCCGATCCCAATATACATGAACGTGTAAAAAAAAAAAAAAAAAAAAAAAGAAGTTCTGACTTACCGATAACTCCCGGCTTCTTCCTCCAGTCTGACCTCCCGGGATGACAATTCAGTCCAAGTGACAGCTGCAGCCAAGCACAGGCTGCAGCGGTCACATGGACTGCCGCGTCATCCAGGGAGGTGGGGCCCGATGTCAAGAGAGGCGCGTCACCAAGGCAACGGCCGGGAGGGAAGTTCTTGGTAAGTACGAACTTTTTCTTTTTTTTTTTTTTAACAGGTTTCTCGATATTGTGTTCGGCATTCACTGTCGAGGGTGCTGAAAGAGTTACTGCCGATCAGTTAACTCTTTCAGCACCCTGGACAGTGACGGACGTCGACTAGACTCATCTCTATGATGGCCGCTGCGCGAAAATCACGCAGCCGCGCATCATACACGGATGACACACGCAGCTGTCAAGTGTTTTTTGCGCGCGCAAAAACGCAACGTTCGTCTGAATCAGCCCTAAGGGCTTATTCAGACGAACGTGATATATGTCCGTGCAACGCGCACGATTTTCACTCGCGTCGCACGGACCTATGTTAGTCAATGGGGCCGTTCAGACAGTCAGCTATTTCTACGCAGCGTGTGTCCGCTGCGTAAAACTCGTGTCATGTCCTATATTTGTGCGTTTATCGCGCATCACTCACCCATTGAAGCACTTCCGTGTGACGCACGTTATTCGCCCAACAGCAGTAAAAACTATGTTTGTTTGTAAACAGAAAAGCATGTGGTGCTCTTCTGTTTTCATTCAGTGTCATAATGATGGTGGCTGCGCGAAAATCACGCAGCCACGCATCATACGCTGCTGACACACGGAGCGGTTATGTACCTTTTGCGCTTGCAAAACGCTGTGTTTTTTGCGCACGCAAAACGCACACGCTCGTGTGAATCCGGCCTTATAGAGTATATTTACTCCGTAAGGTCGTGGTAAGAAAGTGGAACGATTATATATGGGCCATTTGTTTCTATGGTACTAGTGCATACAAATGAGCACAATGAATGTACATTGTTGGTTTCGGATCATGTTGCTAATATTTATTGTTGTATACAGCGTATATGCGATATGTACAATTAGTTTTTTTTTGTATTTGAAATTGGTCTTAAAAATAAAAGACTTAGGGGAAAAAAAAAAAAAAAAAAAAGTCCGAAACCATTACAATATAGCATTATTTGACTCGCACGATGAACAGCGTAAAAAAAAAAATAACTAAAACCCCAGAATCGTTGTTTTTTGTTCACCATAGCACTGAAAAGAATGAAATAAAAAAAAATGTAAAAAAATCTTATGTACCAAAAAACGGTGCTAATAAAAACCACAGCTCGTCCCGCAAGGCTGGGTTCACACGACCTATTTTCAGACGTAAACGAGGCGTATTATGCCTCGTTTTACGTCTGAAAATAGGGCTACAATATGTCAGCAAACATCTGCCCATTCATTTGAATGGGTTTGCCGACGTACTGTGCAGACGACCTGTAATTTACGTATCGTCGTTTGACAGCTGTAAATTGACTGCCTCGGCAAAGAAGTGCAGGACACATATTAATTATATGCAGGACACTTTGTAACGTAATTTGAGCCGTTCTTCATTGCATTCAATGAAGAGCAGCTCAAGATTACGAGCTTCAAAGACGCCTCGCATAATACGAGGAGGAGCATTTACGGCTGAAACGAGGCAGCTGTTTTCTCCTGAAAACAGTCTGTCTTTTCAGACGTAAAAGCCACTCATCGTGTGCACATACCCCAAAAAATAAGCCCTCACACCGCTCAAACGATGGAAAAATATAAACGTTATGGCTCTCAGAATGTGGTAAAACCAAACAAATTAATTTTTTTTAGCCAATTTCTTTGTAAAAGTAGTAAAATATCAAATTTTTCCCTATTTTCTGTTGTCTAAAACCTGGGTCCCCACCTTATAGAGGTCGCCTTGTCGTGGCATTTGGGCAAACACTTTTTGATCAAAATGTGCACTAAGAACCTCCCTATTATAAGTAGATTTAGCAGTAATGCAAATTTATTTATATTTAGTGGTTTAGGTTACATTGGTGTTGGCAGCGTGCTGCCGCCATTTTTATATATATATATATATATATATATATATAGATTCAAAAAGGTGCATAAGGCCTGTAGTCAAGGTAACATCAGTGGTAAATGGCCAGTGACTGAGAAATCAAAACAAAACTGGCTTATTTGCCCATTGCAACCAATCACAGCGCAGCTTTCATTTTGAAGAGCCAAATTTGAAATGAGCTTACATAGTGTGACATAAGATGGCGACATCAAAGAAAAAGCTTTTTGCGTGTTGACAGTGCAGTGAAACTTTCATAATAAATTCGCTAAATGTGCGCCGCATAGAAAAATGAATTTCGCGTTGGGTGGAGCAACTAGAAACAACTGTGTTTGTCATGGGACAAGCCTGTGCCGCCCAAAGACTTCGGAAGAGAGACATGTATAGGATTTGAGCGGTGTACGAGCGTAGCCTAGGAAAGTCGAGCAGGCTGACTAGTATGGAACTACTGGTGCCACAAACCACGGTATGGCATATTTTACGAAGACATCCGCGTTGTAAGCCATACATATTACATCTTCAGGAGCGGGAACCAGACGACAAACCAAAACGACGGGACTTTGCATTGACTTGCAGGGCCAATCGGAAGAGGACTAATTCGCTGACAGGCTGATGTTCAGCGATGAGGCGACCTTTCACCTCAGTGAAATCGCCACAACGTTAAAATTTGGGGCTCAGAAAAACGGTGTGCTCGATGAGGGACTCACCCAAAGTAAATGTGTTCTGTGCAATGAGCAGGCGCAAAATCTACAGTCGATTGACCAATGTTGCGCTGGCCTCCACGATCGCCAGATCTAACACACTGCGACTTCTTTCTGCGGGGCTTCATCAAGGACTCTGCCCCCCCCAGGACCAGGATCTGAATGACCTGAGACAACGCATCACTAAAACAGTGAAGTCCATATCCGAGGACATGGTCCCTACCGGAATAAACCTGTCCGCTCAAGTCCGTGATGTAAATATGTGATTTCCCATTCGGTGTAATAAACGTACCTTCACTAGCTAGACACCTAAAAAACAATCCCATTTTCTAGACCGTATGAACGTCGGACAACCCACCTCTATATGCTGGAACATGTACGGGTGGTTGCAGATCTTCCTAAGCTGCATGATGGTGTTCATGAGAGTCTTGGTTCCACCTTTACCCTGTGAGGAAAAGTGACATCGTATGGGCATCGCATGGCACACCTCTATGTACAAATCCATACACTGAGGAAGAAGACGTACCTTTTTATCCTTCTCTGACCCGTCTGTGAGGAGAACGCCCTTGGCCTGCATGTGCCTGTATAAAACCCTTTGTAACGCAGACATGTCACATTTAATCACATATTCCACCTAAAGAAAGAAGAAGACCGGTATCTGATGATCAAGGACACTGAAATACTAGCAAACCTTAAAGAGAACCCGTCACCTAAGCAAAGGCAATGTAAAAAAACCTCCTTATGAGCTCCCGGGCACTCTGTCCCATCTTAGTGATGGGATTAGTCAATGTATTAGCGGCACTAACTGGTTAGTTATGTACAACCTTTTTTTTTTTTTTTCGGGTTCCCTGATGAGAAGCGGATGACATGGCCCCACTGCTGTAACCTGAGGACGTGTCAGTACCGGGGTGCAGGTCACGCATACAGTTCCAGTGAGCAAGTAACTCCAGGACTGGTTACCTTCTCCGGCAGCTGAGCCTCCACCTCCTTCTTAAGTCTCCGCAGTAAGAAGGGACGCAGGACTTTGTGAAGACGGCGGATGATCAGGATGGTTTCTTCTTCATTTAAATCCACCTGGAAAAAGTGCGCACGTCATTCAATCATATTTACCAATACATTCCTTGCAGACTAGATCAAACAGAAACCTGTCAATTTTCCTGGAGAACAGCATTAGGCTACATTCACATCTGCATCGGGGTTCTGTCAGACCTTTCCGTCCGGGGAACCCACAAACGGAAACCCTAGCTTTCCATTTGCATTACCATTGATTTCGAATGACGGAAAGGTCTAAGGGAACCACGAACGGAACCCAGATGTGAACGAAGCCCAAGTCCCACTACATATCAAGACAATACAAAGTCAGCTTTCCATATCCCCCTCCGCATCCTATTTTTATCTATCAGTCTTGAGGCTCCAAAACCGACAGGTGGAGAATCTTGGCCAACCTGCAGAGAAGGATCACCTGTAAAAAATGCTCACTGTATGTAAATCAAAGAGTAAGCACTCAGTATATAGTCTGCGCTATATCTGCTGGGGGGCAGGGGGCGCACAACTGGCATAGCACACCAATAGGGAATATCTGGTGACCGTTCCGCTTGGTGGAGATTTTTCAGATCTAGAAGACAACTGGCTGTAAGTCAGGTCACCTGCTGTCCCCTCAGATCTCAGAGCGGTTACAGGGAAACCGGCCAAGATGATGCCATTGTCAGATTCTTGAGCAGCCAGGATTGAATACAACCTTTAAGGCAGCACCACGTGGATCATGGTCCACTCTGCTTTTCAAGAATAGACTTACAGAATTCAATGCAGAATATCAAAAATCACACAGGACTGAAAAGAATAGGAGCCGGATAACACTGCTCAATTGTTCTTTGATGATTCTGACCCTTGCAAGGAAGAGCATAAAAGGAATTTAAAGGAGTGGTACATTTTTGTGTTAATAAAGCAGTGTATGTCTTCAAGTTCTACAACTTTCTAATAAACTTGAGGGAATTTATCAACCTTTCTACACCAGTATTCTAGAATAGAAAAGTCGCAAAAGTAGTCACTTGTGATAAGGGGTGTGGCTTCCAAAAGGGGACGGGTCATCATGGGTTCCTCTAAAGGGGGGTGTTTGATTTGGACTGCCCTTTTGTAGTCCGCCATTACCAGTGGAATAAAGCATTGCAGGGCATCTATTGGTTTCATTTCAACTCTTATCAAACAGAGGTCGATCTGAAATGTAGGAGATCTGAGAATGCCGGATACGACCGTACAGGGCCATACGTACAGGGCCATACTAGACACACTGCACTGGCCAATGCCCCTTCCCAGCCTCATACCTTCTCTCCAGTCATTGCAAAAGGAGCATTAAACCACTGCTCAAAAGTACTGCAGCTCTTGAAGATGGTTGGGAGTAAGAAGTTCAGAAGAGCCCACAGCTCTGGCAGCTTGTTCTGCAGTGGAGTCCCGGTGAGCAGCAAGCGACGTGGGGCGACATAATGGGTGTTTAGGACTTGCGTCAGCTTGCAGTGATGGTTCTTCATGCGGTGACCTTCATCCACAATCATGTACTTCCAACGGATCTGTACACATGATATATAAAAAAAAAAAAAGTTAGGATTCAAATGACGTAGCAACAAAGCTATAACTATGGAGGTTTCGTAATATGAGGACGTTTACCTTGGCCAGGATGTGCTTGTCCTTAATAATGTATTCATATGTAGTGAGGAGAACGTTAAACTTTCCGCTACGCAGTATAGGAACAAAACCACGACGAGCAGCGGGGGATCCCTACAAGCGGAAAAACAGAAGTTACACAAAACATGTTGACTAGCAGTGGATGGCAAGCAAAATGGCCACCGTGGAGTATTACCTTGTATGACACCTTCACCACAGATGGTCCCCATTTGTCAAACTCATAAACCCAGTTAGAAAGTGTCCTTTTTAAGAGAATAAAAAAAAAGAAAAATATGGTAAAAGATCAGAGATCTTTACCCAGGGACACAGTATAATTTCACATCTTATGCCCATAGGCAGGATAACGTGAAAATATGGCATGACTTCCTGCCAACCTGAAAGCATTACAAGGACAATTTTACTGGCGTGGCAGGATAATTCACCATGTTAGGAGGTTAATTAGCCAATGGCTGCAAAATTACAATGACCAGGCCACCCATGTAGCGGCTTTATTCATTTTGGTGACCTCTTGATGTAGAGAGCAATGAATGACATTTATTGAAGCAACCCTACAATCAAAATATATGAAACACTGCAAAATTATAGCTAACCTACCTGGTGGCCTTCTCTTCCCGATCCCCGTTGTCAGGGTACCAAGATGGCTGCCGCTGTCTTGGACTTGCATATGGAGAACGTGGTCTGCAAGTCTGATCCACTCCTCCACTGCCCTAGGATCGACCAGCGCTGAGGACGTTAGCACTGTGTCCATCTCTCCTGACACTTCCGCCGCTGGGATCTGGACTGGAGTTGCGACTATGACAGCATCGGGAATGTCAGGAATCAGCTTCCGTTTGTTTTTTTTACAGGTTTCCATGTCTCGGACTACGTCGAATCGTCTTGGGAATATAGATATATTTTTTTTAGTAATGTAGATATCTGACTGAGATCTCTATGTTACCATCGCTAGGGCTTGTGTCAGATCGGAGGCCATTGGACACACAGGGGGCAGCCACAGGCCGGTCGTTTTAGGATGGGAAGGGACCAATAGCCATGGACCTTCCTATCCTGATGTGGCTGTTGCTTTCCTGGCCTGGTTTTGAAAATAGGGGGGGGGGGGGGGCCTTACCATATATATATATATATATATATATATATATATATATTTAATATTAATGAAAATTCTAAAAATAGGAATTCACACAATAGGGAATTACAAAAATAAAATTTAAAAAAAATAAATAAAACGTGCAGTCTCACCCTATTTTTATAACCAGCCAAAGAAAACCAACAACCGCGGTAGGATATTACCAGCCTGCGGCCTCCCCATAGACAGCCCGCCACATCAGATATGCCGCTTCAGACGATTCTCGTGTGTTGGGTTCCCGGGATAATAGTATGAAGGGGTGTAAGCCAAAGAACACCTCTGGCCGACACCAAGCCCTAGCGATAGTAACTGAGGGGGTGTCAGTCAGACATCTCTATTACTAGCGCTGCTAGACAGTGGGAAAAAAAATACTTTATTGAAATAAACACTCCCCCACTACATCCCTATTTCACCATTTTATTTGTAAAAAGTAAATCCCATGACGATCCGACATAGTCCAAGACACGGAAACCTGTAAAAAAACAAAACACAACTCCTGTCAAGATGTCAGCAGGCGAAGTGTCAGAAGAGATGGAGGCAGCGCTGACGTCATTAGCGCTGGTCCATCCCAGGGTAGTGGAGGGGGTTGGGCGCGTGTCAGACTTGCAGACAACGCTCTCCATATGCAAGTCCGAGACAGCGGTGGCCATCTTAGAGTCGCACAACAGGGACCAGAACGAAGATGCGGAGCCAGAAGTAAGCAAGAGGAGGCCACCAGGTTATCTAGAATTTTGCACTTTTTAGTTAATTTAAAAGTAAAAAAAAGAAAAAAAGAAAAAAGAAGGAAAACCTAACTGAAGGAAAACCTAACTGAAGGAAAACCTAACTGAAGGAAAACCTAACTGAAGGAAAACCTAACTGAAGGAAAACCTAACTGAAGGAAAACCTAACTGAAGGATGTCTTTAACTGCATATTCCAGGCAGGATCTACAATATCAGTGATAAACTGGAACCTCTATCAATCATTCTATTGGGGAACGCTCTACCCTCCCCATCAGGAGCGAGGTTTGTGCTTTCAGCGGTTTCCATATCTCCCCTAGTTATATTTAACAGATGCCTTCACGCTCGGCCACTCCTCCAACATGGCGGACCTGGTGAAAAGGGATGGAGATCACCCACACCGATCAGAGAGAGTGGAGCCTAGTCCTAGAATGGAGCAGAAATAGATTCTCTAAAAAAACGCGATGGGATGAAAAAAAAAAGTGACTATACCCACGGTCTGTGTCCCCCAATGAGAAAGTGAATTAGGTGTTTGCGTAGATGCCTGGAGAACATTGGAACTATGGAATTAGACCTACACCGAGTGGCTGTCAAAAGACGATGAATAAAGAAGGTAAAATCAAGCTACTCACGACAGCGGCACTATAATGAGGAAGGGTCCATTAATGCGCTTGTGTTCCATGAGGTAAGTAATCAGAGCGATGGTCTGAATCGTCTTCCCCAGACCCATTTCGTCAGCGAGGATTCCATTCAGATTATTATTGTACAAAGAGACGAGCCACTCCAGACCCTTGACCTGAGTAAGGAGGAGACCCAGGGTGAGATCAGGAGCAGGTTTGAGGCGGCGGTGTGTTGTCCGCATCTCGCCGATTTGCTTACCTGGTACTGTTTGAGCATTCCATTAACCAACAGGGTAGACTGCTTCTCCACCTTCTCAGTCACAGCGTGCGCCACAGCGTAGTAAGAGCGCAGGCCGGCTTCAGCCTGCGATATGCTGTACTCGTCATCAACGTCCTGTCTGGCGATCCTGGGTAAAGGGGAAAGTCAGTCACTAAACGACGCACAGAAAAGTGATGTCACGAGGAAACGTCACCCCCACAGAAAACGGTTGCTCAATATCCTAAGCGCATTCTACCTGAAGGAAATGACAAGGCAACATTGCTGCACTCTATAGGAAGGAAACTACGTCTGGAGTATATGGGGTCATGTGATATTTGGCAGCTTTGTGATCATCACCCGTCTACTGCAAATGCAGCGTTTAATTGAGAATAATTTCTTAAGATGGCGTTAGATCATTAATGAGCTTATAATGGGGAATAACGTTCTCTGTGCTCCACCACAACTCACTCGATGATCTCTCGAGCATAAATCTCTGATACATCATCAGTATCTGGGTTGGGAATCTTCTTCTCTTCCACTGCTGGTAAACTGGTGACCGGGGTCGCTGTCTGCTCCTCCTCCTCCTCCTGAAATTAAGAAGTCAAATTATTTATAGCCAATATGGAAAAGGTGGAGACTAAACAAAAAAAATATATATATATTTTACAGGTACACCGTAAGCAAGTCTCTCACCTCTTCTTCCTCTTCTGTTCCACTCTCCTCACTGTCGGATCTTGGGGCAACTTCATATCTATGAAGAATTAGAACTTTGACCATGAGTAATTGTATCACAGCACAATACCATGGACGACTGCTAGGAAGAACCTCAGACTATGGTTAGTGCAGGGGCCATGGATTACCTTACAACAAAAAAAAAGTGAGTGGCTCCCAAGTAAGAAAACTGTTCCTACCATACAGGCACCATAATAACTACTACATGCATCCACTAGGGGGACCCCATTGCACACAGATTTATACAATTCAACACAAGCTATAGTAGTCCATATGCACTTAGCTCAACCTTAGCAATGGCCACATGCAGTCAGGAAATTATGAAAGTAATCAGCACAGAGCTTTGGACCTAAAACCAGAATAAAAAGGACATGAAATTAAGGCCTAGTTCACAGCTTTTTAGTGTTGTTTTTGACGCAGAAACCACATCAAAAAACGTCCGAAATCACCTCCCATTGATTTCAATGGGAGGTGGAGGCATTTTTTCCCACGAGCGAGGAAAGGCCAAAAAACACGACAGAGTGAAGGCAGGTCTGCCTCAAAATTCCAGAAGGGGTTTAGAGACAGATTTTTCTGCCAGCAAAAAACTAAGTGTGAACATACCCCAAGGGCTAGTTCACACAGCGGATTTTGCAGGGAGAGTCCTCCATCCCATTGACATCAATGGGAGGTTCGGCCGGAATCCGCCTGAAGATAAAGAAGGATGTGGCTTATTCCCGCTAGCTGAAAAAAAGTCAGCTAGCGGGAAAAAGAAGCGTCTGACTCCCATTGAAATTAATGGGTGGCAGAATTTTGCCGCAAAATCTCCTCCGGGTGAACATACCCCAATAAAAAGAAGTAGTACTTTAGTGGCATCCACACAGAGTTTTGTTAGGAGGCCCTAGGACTTGTACGTATAGCCCGGGTTACGATTCCACGATCTTACAGACTGAATATACAGCCACCTGATTCCCAGCTTTCAATAATACTGAAAAATCGACTTAACGGATGAGCGATTTAGAAATATTGTCCTAATCTTTCCTTTACCGATCTACATAAAGAGTCAGCGTACCCAGGATTCATCTCCAGCCAGGTATCCAGCTGTCCTGCCTTTGGAGCATCTGTACCCGTCAAGATCTTCCCGCTCTCCACATGGATAACTTTGATTTGCAGGTCACTCATCTGACTCGTCTCATCCAAAGGCTGCAGAGGAAATGTAGTAATACCATGAATCTCCCATCAGTCAATAGGCAGGAGAAGTGTTATTATACACACATCTTCGCACACTTTTACATCAGTCTCATGCGTATCCGTATAGCAGCAATGGGCACCCCAGTACACCTGTATGGGCTGTTACTAAGGCTAGCTCCTTGTAAAGTTACGGGATTCTGGATTCAAAGGCTGACGGGCTTATGACCATGATATGGTTTAACCTCTTCCCACACGTTGATGTATTATTGCATTGTGGTGGGGGATGTAATGTTCGGAGCGGGCACACCCGCTGAGCCTGCAGCGGGTTACAGCTGTGTTTGATAGCTGGCACCCGGGACTAACAGCCAGGAACAGCGATCGCGCTGTTCCTGGCCGTTTGACCCCTTAGATGCTGCGATCAAGCACGATCGCAGCATCTAACACGTTACAAACAGGGGGGTGCCCTCCTCTGACAGCTCATCGCCCCCACAAAGCGATCGGGGGGGGGGCACTAGTGGTTGTCATAGCAGCCCAGGGGCCTGATAAAGGCCCCAAGGACTGCCTTTCTTCATCTCCTGCTAACCCGTGTCTCTGGCACGGCTTAACAGGAGCCTATAAAAATGACAATACACTGCAATACATTAGTATTACATTACTAGCGATCCCATGATTGCTGGTTCAAGTCCTCTAGGGGGACTGATGAAATGTGTTAAAAAAAAAAAAAAAAAGTTTAAATGAAGTTTTTAGTATTGTAAAAAGAAAGAAAAAAAATTGGTTCAAGTTAAAAAAAAAAAAAAGATTAAAAAAAAACAAACTTTTCCCATTTTTCCTGAGATAATGTAAAAAAAACAAAAAAAAACGATTGTTATTGCTGCGTCTGTAAAAGTCCAAACTATTACACTACAGCATTATTTTTTGCGCATGGCGAATGCTGTAAAAATAAAATATAAAACCGCTAGAATCGCTGTTTTTTGGTCACTTCACATCCCAAAGAAATTAATTAAAAAGTGATAAAAAAAAGCCTCATTAATCCCAAAACGGTACCAATAGAAAGAAGCTACAGCTCACCCCACAAAAAACAAGCCCTCATATGGCTATATGGACGAAAAAAATTAAAAAAAGTTACAGCTTTTGAAAGGTGGGGGAGAAAAAAAAAATGAAAAACGAAAATCCAAAAAGACGGCTGGGTCCTGATGGGGTTAAGGAATTGTTTGGGGGAGGGAGGTTCACGAGCTACTTTCTGGTACTAGGCCTAGAGTTGCAGAGGGTGCAGTAATGTGTTTAGGCTAAACCATTGAGCGTAATCTGCTGCTTTGGGGTACCAGCATTGAGGGGGTGCATAATATGTTTGGGCGACTAGTGGCAGGAGTGTAATGGGTTTTTTATAGGAGCAACTAACATTTCGAGGTGGGCTAATCCGTTGGAGGCTTTCGTCGGAGGAATGGGTCAGGAGTATTTCCCAACATATCCCACTGTACTTACGGCGTATGTGCCGAACGTAGAGTAAAAACTATGAACTTTTACCGTCCCATGTGCCCATTTCCCCTAAGGTTGGTTTATTTGGTATCTTAGATGGAGGAGATTTGACCACACTACATGCGCTGGACGGCGGAAGACGCGCCCTCGGTTGCTCAGTGGAGAGGTCTTGTAAATACCGTAATAACATATGACCGATTCGTGTATCAACATAGAGGGTGTCCGGATAAATTCTTTAAAATATGGGGTCCCTGGTTAGATCCTCCTGACTTTGGATGTAGAGGAATCTTAACTTTTGGTTCATGATGCAGGTCCCTAACCTGATTTGGTTATTGTTTTGCCTATTGCACACACTCCTCATACATTTGTGATATTTTAATGGCATAGACAACAGGTTTCATTGTTGTCTAAGAGTTGTTACTGAAAAAAAAATGATGTCAAAGTTTTGAATGTTGCGGATTACCCCTCCCCTTTCTGTATCCCCTGTGATGTAACTATTTATTTTCTTGATTAGACAAGATGTCTCACAGGACAAATGCATATAAAAGGTGTACTGGTTTGCCCTTCATCCTGTCTGCAACATTTTAAATAAAGCGAATTTAAAAAAAAAAAAAAGAAAAAAAAATCTATGAACAGAGCCGGATTAATTTTTTTTTTTGGGGGGGGATGTTTGTGTGCTGAACATCACATCCTGTAGAGGTCTCCTGTTCTTACCTCTCCATCTGGCCCAAGTGCAGCGGGTTGTCCTTCTGTGCTCTCCTGTACCTGGAACATACATTACATCGTTTAACGGATGATTCACGACACGTTTACGGCGCTCATATTTTACGGACTCACCTTTTTCTTTTTCCTCCTCTTCTTCTCCTTTAGTACCTGTGCCGCCTTGTGCTGCCTCACCAGCTCTGTCAGGTTGGCAACATACTCGTCGGTCTGCTGCAAGAGGTAAGCCAAGCGCTTGTCCTTCTTCTGGTCAATCAGCTTCCTGTAGCCCTCTTCATCTTCTGCCTGGAAGGAGGCGGGTGACACAAGTAGAAGAAATATTAGTATATTAGTGAGGATCTGGTCTTTATTAACCAACTGCTAACTTCAGCTTTTTGCTGAGAAAGCAATGTATACAACTCCTGTGACGTAGGCAAGAAAATGGAAGGGGCGAGGCATGGGGTAGAAGATCACAGCGGGTAATATCTACCCCAAACCTATGGAAAGCTGCAAACACCATGGAAAATTTCTGCCTTCATAGGAACGGCGGCTGCATCAGTACCTACCATGAGCCGGCGCATTCTCTCCTTCTCAATCCTCTCATTCTCCTTCTTCTGTTCTCGCTCCGTGTTGGCGTGATATGTGGCCACCGCCTTGGTCTGTTTCTGGATCTTCCCTGTGACAGAGCGGTGGAACTCCTTGAAGTCCTTGGCGTGCTGGAGAATGCTATTCAAATATTCCTGAAGAAATGAACAAGCCATGATAAGTCTTGTGCCGTCACGTGATGAGCCAATCTCCATTCAATACAGGAACTCCTCCTCACCTGGTGTTTCTGCCGTCTTTTGCGTTCCTGCTCGATCTTCTGCTGTTTCTCTAGTTTCTCGGTGATCCGGGCCTCGCGTAGAGATTGCCGTTTACTACGCTTGTAAGCCTTAGCGTTCAAAGCTGTTTCCAGGGCAGTGTCCCTCCTCATACAGACCACAACCTCTTGTCGGAGCTGGATAGAACAGCAAATCATGGATAATTTGGGATAGCTCTAGTAAAGACCAACACTACGAACGACTCCATAGGCCTCAGCTCAAGCACCCACCTGTCTCTGGAAGTTTAAGAGTCTCAGAGCTTTTAATTCTATTGTAGCTTTGGTCCTAAGGTCACCAGCTAAGGATCCTGGGAGATTTTCCAGTTCCTGGATCCGGTGTGCAATCCGGGCCTGAAGTCTAAAGAAAAAAAGTGAGATTTCTATACATTCGCCTCAGTCCTCTTCATATATGTTTCTTAAATGTGGAGTTCCCCTTTAAATAGGGATTTCTTGGCCGTAAAAGACGTACCGATATTCACGTTCTTGCAGCACTTCTACTGGATCCAAGCCCCTGGGTTTTTGGATAGGAGTAATACGGTTGGCTTTGGAGTGATAGTGGACCATAGGTGGGGGCTGGGCTGGCTGACCAGGTGATTGTGTCTGGGGTGGCATGACTGGAGAAGCTGCAGGCGGCACTGCAGGAGGTGCGGGTGAGGGGCGGCCAGTTGGCTGAGGAGGAATCAACTTCTGAGGTGCAGTGGCTGGAGCTGCGGCATTGGCCATAGGACCTGAAGGAAGACAAACGTCCCTGACAAAATTGTATACACAGAATGACAAAAGCGTGCTGGTCTGGATCACGCGTGTTTCCCCGAGGTAACGCACCAGTATTTGCCTGCAGTACCAACACGTTTTCTCTCTTTCCAGCGCAGCATTAGGCCTCCTGCACACTGCCATAGCTGCGTCTACTGTCCGTGATTACGGCACGGACGGGCCGCGGAGTGCTATCCGCAATCACGGACCATGCACACACACACACAAGATGTGCATTCATTTCAACGAGCCCGGACCGCAATTGCGGACCATATAATGACACATCCTATTTTATTTTTGCGGTCCGGACTCCGGACAATGCATGGACTGTGGAAACCACTGCCGTGTGCATTGGCCCATAGGTTAGCATGTGTTTTATATTATCCGTATTTGCGGATAGTATATGGCCGCAAAACTACGGACTGCATGACGCCTTACAGACAAGAATCTAACAAACATAAAGAGAACATAGGCACGTCTTTATCTTTGTGACACAACGTGCCGATACTTATGCATGTAACCGATATAGAGTCTAGTCATAGCAATTAATCTACATTTCTATTTGTTTCATACGAATCTTCAATTGTAATGGTTTATCTAGAGGCTAGATCATCACGAACATTACCTTCAGGCCAAGGTTTAGGGGGTGCACCTGGAGGATGTCCTAGCATTACGGGAGGAGCGCCTGAAGGTCCTGGAGGTGGCATGGCTGGTCCAGCTATTCCTACATTAGAAAGGAAACAATGTAATATAGGGATTAGTACAGGGTGTGTAGTGCTTATTTTAAACCTACTCTACTCATCAAAAAACCGGTATTGCAGGCAGGGTTGTGTAGTAAAGCAGGCGAATGAAGGCAGCAAATAGCACAAAGCAAAAACAGATGTGGAGTAGGTTAGAAAAATCCACTTTATGCCACTACATGCCATTAATCGCCCCCTTTTTAAGTGTTTAGTAGTCTAAATTGATGCTTCAGCTCAGCACTTTAAGGGTACGAACAGACAGCGTAAACACTGGATGTTGCGGGAAAACCCGAAGCGTATTACAGTAGCAGCACTGTGGGTGAGATTCCAGCACATCTCGTCCCCACACTGCGGAAAAATGCCGCCCTTAAAACCTGCCCATTAATCGACCTGCGGTGCGGTTACTTCAACCGCAGCATGTCAATTAATGCTGCGGACACGCTGCTCTTCTGTTGCGGGTTTATCCATTGAATTCAATTGTATGCTTAAACCCGTAACAAAGTGGTGTGTGTTGCGATATTTGCGGCGGAGTCACAGCGATGCGCCGCAAAAATAGCAAGTGAGAAAAAAAAACAATAAAAAGTTATACTTGCCCAGAGTTCCCTGCTTCTTCTCCAATCCGGCCTCCCTGGATGACGTTGCAGGCCATGTGACCGCTGCAGCCAATCAGAGGCTGCAGCGTCACATGGGACTGCAACGTCATCCAGAGAGGCCGGAGCGGACGTCAGAGGAGGGAGGGGGGTAAGTATGTGCGATCATTTATGCAGCGGAATGTACACCCGAAATAACGCACCAGTGATTTCAGACAGCATTCCCTGCGGTGTTCAGGGCAGATACGCAGCGCAGTTTAACGCAGTGTATCCGCCCTGAATACGCTGTGTGTTCCTGCCCGAATAGTGGTGTGGGTTCTGAAGGGGGGGGGGGGGGGAAGGGGATAAAAAACACAATCTTTGACAATCCTTTTGCCATGTTGAAAATTGGGCCATTATTCCGTTGCTTTCTCACCATGAGGTCTGTTGTAACTGGGTGGTGCTGGCCCAGAGGCAGGGACAGGTCCGGAAGCTGCAGGTGGAGGTAGGGTTGGCATCTGTGGCTGCATGCCTGGCAAAGGCCTCTTGCCTTGCACAGCCATTTGTAGTTGATCGGGTATTGCTTGCCCTCTGGACAGCATTTTATAAGCCATGATCTGCGCCCTTAACTGATGCAGCTGATTCTGATTAAATGGCGTTGGGCTGCGGCTGGTCTGCTGTGGCTGTTGCTGCGGCGGCGGCTGTTGCAGGGGGTCCGCATTCTCCATGTTTACCACTCCTGAACCAGACACCATTGGAGGTCCAGAGGGTGGGCCATTAGAGGGAACTGGGCTTGGTACATGTTCAGAGCTACCCAAGGGTGAGGGGTAACCTGTGAGGAGAGGAATAGAGACAATCATATACCATTCTCATAAGAAAGACAAAGTTGTGAAAAGTTATAGAAGCCGTAACCGAACAATCTGACCATAGTGTTTATCATTAACATGGAGCTGAACAAAGCCATACGAGACGGGTAGGACTGCCTGGGTATACAGTGTCTGCTCACATAAACGTAAGGTGCAGGCCAATACATGACACCTGACATGCTGGATTTCATCTGTAAAATACATACCTTGCGAGTGCTGGTCCATTGGACTTGGTGGTGGCCCCATTCCAGAATGGCCACCAGGCCGCATAGTCATTCCCTTCATCTGGCTATAACGTGGGTCTTCCGGCATAGGTTTCTCAAGCATTGACTCGATGGGCTGTAACAGAAAACAGAAAAGTTTAACACCAGGAGTAAATTGTTAGCAGATCACGTATGATCCGCCAGTAAGTTCTTGTGCCAACGAGATTGGGTCTAGTCTGAGGAAGACAGGGAAACCTTCTCACAGACCATGTAAAGTCTAACTATTAGTATTTCTCATCCTAAGTGGACAACCCGTCAGATTTTACAGACAAGCCCACTGTGCCTCTTCGCTGCTGATCGGCTTTCCTCTCAGAAACGTGCGGGCCCAATAGAAAGTCTATGAGCCCGTACACCGCTCGCTTGGCTTTTCAGAGTAAAAAGCCGATCAGAAACTAAAGTGGTGCAGAGCTCAACTGAGCACTTCTGCAGCTTCGTTTTAGCGATCAGTGCTAGGACCCCCAACGATCAAAACTACTGACATGTCACTAGTTTTTCAAAAATGTATTTACACTTTAAAAACAAACACCTTAAACCTATTTATGGTTTAAACACAGAGTAGGGAATGTTGTTTTATGATGTTTTATTGAAGAATGATGCCAAAAATATACTGACCTTATGCATCTGGTGCATGTTTTCAGGAGGATATCCACTGGGACCTTGAGGGGCAATTGGTGGCCCAGGGCTCGGTCCCATCATGCTGTGTGCTGATCCAGGAGATGGCCCAGGGCTAGGGCCCAACATAGCACCAGGAGAAGGGCCTGGCCCAGGTGACTGGACAGGCCTAGGAGTGCCACCCATTGGCGGATCTGGGGTGGACATTGCTTCGGTGAAGGAGGTTCACTCAATGCTTATCTGCGAGAGAGAGAGAAGTAGGCATTAGATCTCGGCTCGGAAGGTGAACATTGTTTTAATGTATTATTTCTTGTTAAAGGGATTGAACAGGATAAGAGATATTTGGCTGCTTTCTTCCAAAAACAGCACCACACCTGTCCATGGGTTGTGTCTGGTATTGCAGACCAGTTCCATTTAAGTGAATAGGGCTGAGCTACAAAACCTGGTAACAGATGTGGCTCTGTTTCCGGAAGAAAGCAGCCATGTTTCTCTAGTCCTGTGCAATCCACCCAACCCCTTGGTGAAAAGTGATGTAACTGGATATGATCTCACAGCCAAAAAGAGGGGAGTATGGAGCGTGCTCACAGGCTGCGCCCACTCTATACTCCGCGGACGTCAGCTCTATGTTACAGCCCACGATCCTCGGCAACGGCCTGGACCAGATAGAACACTGATCCTGCTTGCTTAACCACTTAGACGCTGTAGTCAATAGCAACCGCGGCATCTAAGCCGTTGGAAGAGACGCCCGCTCTTTCTGTCGTCGTCGTCCCCCCCACAGGCCCTCCCTGTCCCCCAGGGCTTAAGAGGCGGTAAATATTACAATACCTATCGTTTTTTTCTAGTACCTTCTTACTAAATGGAGAAAACAAAAATTTTCCCATTTCTCCCCAAAGTAATGTAAAAATTAAAAAGAATTGGTAATGCCACGCCAATAAGTCAAAACTATTATAATATGCCATTTACAAAAAAAACAAAAAACAGAATTACTTTTTTTTTTTGCCCCAACGCAAAAAAAAACAAGCCCTCACCTCGCTCCATCAACAGAATAAAAAATTTTCTTTTTAACAAGTACTTTTTTCGTTGTAAAAGTCCATTATATATAAATTTGATATCGCTGTAACCGTATTGACCCACAGAATAACGTTTACATGTACTTTTTACCACAAGATTAATGCCGTAAAAGCGAAACACAAAAGACAATGGAGGAATCCCTGTTTTTCCTATTCCACCCCAAAAAGAATTGTAACCAGTTTCGCAGTACATTATACGGTACAATAAATGGTGCAAAAACTACAGCTCGTCCTGCAAAAAACAAGTCATCATACATGGAAGGTGGGGAGGAAAAAACGAAAATGAAAATTCAGAAAAATTGCTGCATCCATTGACAAAAATAGCCAACACATGCAACAATTCGGAGTCATTTCTAATTGGGATTCGCCCAGCCCTGATAATGAGAAGTCTATAAACATGGAATAATGGTCCTGTCCGTAGAACATGCAGGGAACAAGCCCTGTATCCAGGCTACATACCAACCCCTGCTGTACAATGCCCGGCCAGTCGTACGGCAGAAGTGAAGCCGCATTCCCCCCTCCAATAAGCAATGCATAGGTTGTACCGCATTTACCACGGAGTGTGACTGCAGCAACCAATCAGAAGTCTGCTCTTATTTTTCAGAGGCCCTTTTGTAAACTGCAGAAGTAATCAGATTGGTTATTACATGCTCTATTGTTTTGATAAATCTCCCCCATTCTGCGACCAACGGGTAAAATATAGTCAACTGCGCTATTGTTTCCGTAAAAAAAACAAAAACTTTACAGAACGGAAACCATTTTGCAACGGAAGCGTTACCATTGAAATCAATGGTAATGCAAACGGAAGCTATGGTTTCCATTGATGGGTTCCTCTGACCGAAAGGTCTAGTGGAACCCATCATCTGAACCCTAACGCTGATGGACAGGCCCTTACTGCAGACGGGCCCTTACAGCAGACGGGCCCTTACAGCAGACGGGCCCTTACAGCAGACGGGCCCTTACTGCAGACGGGCCCTTACTGCAGACGGGCCCTTACTGCAGACGGGCCCTTACTGCAGACGGGCCCTTACTGCAGACGGGCCCTTACTGCAGACGGGCCCTTACTGCAGACGGGCCCTTACTGCAGACGGGCCCTTACTGCAGACGGGCCCTTACTGTTTTTTTTTAGGGCCTGGCAAGCTCTTACACAACAGAAAACAGCACATTCGCTCAACTTCAGCAGCCATAACTTGTAAATGAAATTCACGTGTACCCAGATACCACACACAGCCTATTATGACAGCACGTTACCTCATCTCTATACAGCACTGAGGTGTCGTGACTATACCCTGCTGAGAGGACCATGCCTACAGAGACTGGATGATTTAGTATGAAAGACAAGCTCTACGGCAGCCGCCAGGATGCCCTTAAAATCTGCACCGTCAGTATTCCTAGAGGAGCAGACAAGGAATAATTCAGATATAATTGACCTTTTTCCAAAGTACATAGACTACAGCTTCAAACCAAGCATATAAGTCTATGAAAGAAAATAGAAGGGCACTAGCGACATCACCCCTCTGATCGCCTGCTGTGGTAGCTTAACCCAGAAAAAGAAAAATAGATTATGCATACTAGTCATTACAGTCTTTTTTCATTAGCAAGTCTGACATGGATTTAGCAGAACGATATACAATATAGAGGTGGCTGACCTTCCAAAACGGAGCAGGATAAAGGGATCACATATTGTAAGTGACCTATAGAGGGCACCGCCTAACACCACCAACTTACTGTCCATACTGGGTCCCATTCCCAAAAATCAACATTTAGGCCCAAAAAAATTACTTAGCCCTGTAGTAAGAACTTTACGCTTTAAACTAGCGATCCGTCCTAGCAGACAATGCATTGTAGTTCCTGAAGGGTAGTGGTTATTGTCATAGTTTCCATGTTCAGTCTCAGGCTGGCCATGAACGCTAAAAACTTCAAACCATCGATCCTTTGCTCTCTTAAACAGGTTCTGCTCATTTTAAGGGGAGGTCTACAGCTCCTATGCAGAACTATGTTTCTCCTTGGTTACAAACAAACAAACCCTGTGTAGTCTGATCATACTGTCTTAAGACCCTTTTACATGGGCCCATGATCGTTCCCCATCATTGCCCTGTGTAAACAGGGAAAAGATCAGCCAATGAACAAGCAAACACACGATCCGTAATAAATATCGTTGTCAGCAGCACATCTCCCTACGTAAATAGAGAGACGCACTGCCGACATGATGTAAAGAATCGCTCGCCCCCATGCATAACCAATCATAGCTCTTGTGAACGGAGCAAACTATCAACGAACTGTCTCGTTGATCGGCTCTCGTTTTCACGGCCCATATTGGCAGGTGTAAATGGACACTTATCCCCTAGGGACAGATTAAAGGCAGTAGAACTGCAGGATCAGACTACACAGTTTATTTGTAGTCTGTAACCAAGGAGACACAGATCTGCAAAGGTTTTATGCAAGTTATAGAGCTGTTTTTTTAGTCACAGAATATTTCTGCAACAAAATCTGCCACGTGTGACTGCACTCTTAGACGCCAGCCGCAGATCTCTAGGAGCAATAAGTCATTTAGCTGCGGCATTAAATGAGAATACAACCTAACACTTAAAGTAGACATGTCCGACGGTTACTTTGCTGCTTGTCTGTGTGTTGGGACACAGCCCCACCAGTCGCTTGAACAAACGCCATTCCCCTTCAGTAGCGGCGTTCATGAGGCATTACCGCCATCTAGAAAAGCCATAGAGACTGTTTAGCGCACAAAATCTCTGCATCCACAACGCAGAGGTGACAAATTAATCGAGAATAAGGAAAATGATCAAGCAGCTCTTAGCTGGGGGCATAAAATGAAAATATAATTTAAAACGGAGCTGTCAGGTTACATGTAGACGCCCACGCCACGGCCCGTCACTGACTAAATACAGAAGAACATTTCATAGATGCTTGCTGTTATCCGTCCTCCGACAGGAACGCTAGAATGGATGGCACGGAGGGAGGGCGCTTCCTGGCAGCTCGTCTTAAATGCCACTGGGAGATTTAATTAAAGCAAAGAATCTGATTAATGCCGTGCTTCGGTTGTAGCGGGAAATTACTTGCACTTTGATGTCTTGCGTGTGTTAATTACAAGGCCAGGCCTGCTACTTCCAGGTACGGCACAATATAAATTAAATTAGGATGGAGGAGTGAGATAAAAACACAATCTGCACTTCTCAAGGAGAGCGCAGGAGGCGTTCCGAGAGCAAGAGGCTTGAGCACAAGGTAGAAAAAAAAAAAAAAAGTATAAAAAAGGAGCTTCAAAAGCAAGATGCATTAATTATTGATGGATTTTTTTTTTTATCCGTGCCCGGGCAGACACAGTGGAGAGAGGCAGCTCTGCAAACAGAGAGCCGAGACGTTTCTTCATGCACACGAACGTAAAAACGCCCGTAATTACGGCACGTTTTTACGGGCCCATGGACTTCTATTGGCCACGGGTACCTCCCCGTTTGCTTACGGGAAGGTGCCCGTGCCGCTGAAAAATATAGAACATATCCTATTTCAGGCCGTAATTACGGCACGTGCAGGCCCATAGAAGTCTATGGGGCTCCCATAATTACGGGTGACAACGTGTGTGCACCTGTAATTACGGGAGCGTTGCTAGGCGAGGTCAGTAAATAGTCACTGTCCAGGGTGCTGAAAGAGTTAAACGATCGGCAGTAACTGTTTCAGCACCCTGGACAGTGACTTCCGATCACAATATAGATAAAGCTGTAAAAAACACGTTCATACTTACCCAGAACTCCCTGCTTCTTCCTCCAGTCCGGCCTCCTGGGATGACGTTTCAGCCCATGTGACCGCTGCAGCCAATCAAAGGGCTGCAGCGGTCACATGGACTGCCGCGTCACCCAGGGAGGTCCGACTGGATGTCAAGAGAGGGACGCGTCACCAAGACAACGGCTGGGTAAGTATGAATTTCTTTTACTTTTTCTGCGGAAAGGGCTGTCCCTTCTCTCTATCCTGCACTGATAGAGAGAAGGGGCTGCCGATTAGTGCAGTGTAATTTTGCAGCAAAAACGTGCCCGTAAATACGGGTGACACCGGACCCATATTTACGGGAGGAGAAAAATACGTTCATGTGCATGAGGCCTAACATCCCCATCACTCAGAGTACTAGACGCTCCCTGGCCCCAGGCTCCCACCTCAGGACCTAGACCGAATATAACTACCATTCCAATTATCGCCTCAAGCCGCAGCACCAGTAACAATACAGGATTACATAGAACCTAAATGACATCTATGAACCAGCTCTATGCCTCATGTACCACATGTTAACATGGGAAGACGGACGGCAGGCTGAAATATTCAGACCATAAACATGCTGACCGAATGACAACACCAAGACGAGAAGTCGGCCAATTGCACGCAAAATCACTGGACCTTTGCAAAATTTCTTTGCTATTTACATGGGCTTCCTGCAGGCAAATGTCTCAATGACTGTGAGATCTCTGACCAGACGTGTGCAGTGTTATGGAGGGTGGAGGGCAGAATGCAAGAAAACAATTGACCCCCTGGCACTTACGGATAAACCAGTTAAGATTCCTCTATCTGCAATAAGACCTATATGAGCAGTATCATAAAAAAGGACCATAATTCAGAGGCTGTAATACTAGGATCTCTCACTGAAAAATAGACACGAGTACTGGAGCAACCACCGAGAAGAGAGACTGCAACCCCAAGTAAACCTCAATACGAGCCGTCCACGAGAGTAATGGCTACAGCAGCCCTGTCCATGAAAATGGCCACATAACAGCAGGGTGGAAAAAGAAGAATGAAGACCGTTTTCCAAGAGGACAATGAAGCTATTGTCTCAAATTCAAATGTGTTCAGTCCCCTCCATTATTCATCATTTTTTCCCTTTGATGCCATCTGTGCCTGCGTAAATCGGGGCAGGCAATACCAAAGATCTACATTGCTGGTATGTATGTATAGTGGAATCACACTTTACAAGACTCACCAACTTGACTTTAAATGGAGATGACAAATCTTCATGTTCTACTAATGTCTTGCATGGATGAAGCGCGCCTGGAAATATCGGCAGTGACCAGTGAAGACAACATAACAATGTTGCTGGGATGCCAGGAGGTCCCACCAGAAGTCTATTTTTGGGTGAAGAGGATTGGCCATGCTGAAATCCTTCTTATGTGGTCTTCAGGGCATGATGGGCTCTGAAGTGGTCACCTCGTCCCTCCGTGGCAACATGTAATGTCTATAGCCGTCTTACCGCCTGCCTACTACCACAGCAACAAACACCACAAAGCCATGAGGAACGCAACAAGTTTCCTTTAAGGACATTGGATTTTGGGAGACCTTCTAGATTGGTTGAATCAGGGGTGGAAAAGTACACCCTTCTTAAGATAGTGGTCAGCCAAACCCTCATTTGGCTGACCGCTGTTCCTTACAATGCAACTATAAAAATGCATGCTCAACTAAACGTGTGCTTTATCAGTGGGGGGGGTGGGGGGGACACACCTGGCAGCGGCTTATCTTCCACGGAAACAAAGAATTGGCAATTTTGAAATCGAAGGTGCCTGAACCTTCATCCCACCCAGACATCTGCGGTCAGTCTACTCAGAAATCTCCATAAACATTAGAGAATTGGGTGATGCCACCCAGATCAGCGGGTTTGGCCAGAATTTATTTAATACTTATGGGGACCTTAAGCGTCAATTTGATTTGTAGTCAGGCCATAAAAACTTTCATAGACATCAACCCAATATATTAGGTGCCAACTGCAAAGGCCCAGGCACGTTGGCATCCTGGTTTTGGATAGAGCTCAGAGTTACTATTCTCCAGTTCTATTTCTCTCAATGCATAATCACTACAGAAAAACACTTTAGACAGAACTATTGCCCCCACATTGCTCTCTCAGGCACTACAGACCGTCTGGAAACTCATCCTTTCCTAATCGGGTCATTCTTCACCATTCAGGGCTGGGTTCTAATAGAAAAATTTCAGCCAACTACCCCACTTGCCATAAGATCACCTTCAACATTACACTTAAACGGAGACTACACACAATGTTACAGGCCGATAACTCCTGGTTGCCTTGGTGGGCATTTATGAGAAGCAATGTAAAAGCCCTGGGTCCCCAAAAAAAGTTTGGACGAATCACCATAAACAAAGGCATGAGGTCAATCAAACCAGTTATAGTTGGGGCGTCACCTTGAAATAAAGTCAACCTAACCCGTCTCATCCACAATAGTCTTCTGGGCACATGTGCGGAGAAACCACAACCAAATCACTGAATGGTCACGTAAGGTTTTAGGTGTGTAATTGGATTTATTCATTGGGCCTAGGGTTAATTCAGAGAGTAAGCAGAGGTCAGTATGGGCACAAGGAAGAATGCTTCATTCAGATAAGACACACAGACTAAAGGTCCAGATTGCCACCAGCCCGCCTACAGAAGTCAACCTAATACACACCGCTGGGATCCATCTACCACCATCTACCAACTATGATTTCCAGCATGCATGTGTATGGAGGGGTCTGGGGGCATAGCTGGTCAATTAAGGAGAAGGGTCATCATGTAAATTCACTTTAATGTTACCTATACACATTTCATTATGGTTGGTTGATCATGCTAATTTCAGATCTGCAGACAACCTAATGTGTATGGGAGCTTCCCGACTGTCCCTCCCATAGCAGAGGTCAGGGTAACCAGATCAGGCACGCTGGATTTCAACAAGCCCGATCCTTTTCTTCTGCCAGGAGAGATGCCCCGGACAAGTGGTTCACGCCGCAGCTTCTCCCCATTGCAATAAACACACACTGGGCAGGACTGATCGTTCATGGAGAGGTGCTATATATGTATGGCTAAAGCTTTGCAGATGCAGTGTCTGATAAGATATTGGGAGTGATGACCAATTTCTCATTTTTGGTAATGCCACAATCTAAAAAAAAAAAAAACTAAAAAAAAAACACAAAACAAAAAACAGAAATGGATGTTTTTTAAAGCATGATCAGAATCATTATTCACCAAGGAGAACGCCGTTCCACTCACTGCATACGAAGGGGGTGATTAAAGGGGAACGTCCACATATTAGAAGACTCGTTTATCTTTTGGTGGAAAGATGTTTTGCCACTGGACTGGACTTGGGGATATATATGGTTTTATTTTGAGGCCTATCACGGTCAAATGCAAATCATTGGAAGACCTCAAAATAAAACCATATATGCCCAAGTCCAGTCCAGTGGCAAAACATCTTTCCACCAAAAGATAAACGAGTTAACTGGTCAGTAGACTTGTCACAGCAGTCACTAAAGTAGTCTTTGCCCACTGATTCAACCACATTTTTGCCATCAGGACAAGGGTTAGTCAAGAAGCAAAGATAGAGATCCTGGCATCTGTCCAGTCCTGGTCTATGGCACACAAAAACAATGCACACACATAACTGACCTCCTAAAAAGGGCAACATCCGGAGGTGTGACCACATTACCAAAATATCCTGCGCCTGGTGTCCGGCTGCAGAAAGAAGAACAATTCTGCAATATGGAGGCGGCTTGTGGGACCTCCTGTATAAACTATGAACAAACTCCTAAAGAGCAATCTCAGTATCACAACTTGAAGAGAACACATAAGGCCCTGTTCACACAGAGTTTTTTAGCAGGCGGAAAAATCTGCCTCAAAAGTCCTTCAGGAATTTTGACCTGCCTGCACGCTGTTTGCCACGTCTTTTGGCTGCGGCCATGGAGCGCCGCGGCCAAAAAAAACACTGTGAAAAACGCTTTTTCTGCCTCCCATTGATGTCAATGGGAGGTCAGAGACGGAAACGGCCGAAGATAGGGTATGTCGCTTTTTATTCCCCGTGAGCAGTCTTTACCACTGGCGTGGAAAAAAAACACCTCCGCCTCACTTCGGGCGGTTTTTGCCACGGTTTCCCACGCGGTTACTGTGTCAAAAACAGCGCCAAAATACTCCATGTGAACAGGGCCTTATAGTGAAGGATTTTTTTTTCCAGGATGGACAGACTCCATGTACCCATCCATATAGATCTGTATATAAAGAAGACAAGATCAGCGCTCAGAAGACAAAAGCGAACATTAACCCGCAAGCCAGTATTTTACATACGTTCTACAACTACACAGAAGCACATCTGTCTATAGGACATGGCATGAGGGAAAAAGAGCAAGACCAAACGATAGCGCCACACATCCATGCACATCACAGGTATCATACAGAGAATTACCACAATGACCCATTAACCACTACATGTCCATGAATGCCCACAGCCAGTCATTGCCCGACAATCTGTCCACTGCTCACTTAGCGACATTCTACAGGATCCAGATACCCTACTACATGCCCACCGAAAACAATGCCCATCAATACACCGAAGCGTAATACAACACAATGCCCATCAATACACCACCGCTAGATACAATGCCCATCGATACTCCACAGCGAGTAACACCACAATGCCCATCAATACTCCACACAGTAGCATAATGCCCATGAATACACCACTGCAAGGTACAACAGAATGCCCATCAATACACCGAAGCGCAATACAACACAATGCCCAACATTACGCCACCGCGAAATACAATTCAATGCCCATCAATACTCCACACAGTAGCATAATACCCATGAATACACCACCGCAAGGTACAACAGAATGCCCATCAATACCCCGAAGCGTAATACAACACAATGTCCATCAATACGCCATCGCGAGATACGACACAATGCCCATCAATACACCACCGCAAGATACAACACAATGCCCATCAATACACCATTGCGAGATACGACACAATGCCCATCAATACACCATTGCGAGATACGACACAATGCCCATCAATACACTGAAGCATAATACAACACAATGTCAATCAATACGCCATCGCGAGATACGACACAATGCCTATCAATACACTGAAGTATAATACAACACAATGCCCATCAATGCACCACCGTGAGAAACACAATGCCCATAAATAGACCATCGCGAGATACGACACAATGCCCATCAATACACCACCGCGAGATACGACACAATGCCCATCAATACACCACCGCGAGATACGACAATGCCCATCAATACACCGAAGCATAATACAACACAATGCCCATCAATACACCACCGCGAGATACAACTCCAATGCCCATCAATACACCACCGCGAGATACGACAATGCCCATCAATACACCGAAGCATAATACAACACAATGCCCATCAATACACCAGCGCGAGATACAACTCCAATGCCCATCAATACACCACCGCGAGATACGACACAATGCCCATCAATACACCGAAGCGTAATACAACACAATGACCATTAATACACCACCGCGAGATACAATGCCCACCGATACTCCACAGCGAGTAACACCACAATGCCCATCAATACTCCACACAGTAGCATAATGCTCATGAATACACCACCGCAAGGTACAACAGAATGCCCATCAATACCCCGAAGCGTAATACAACACAATGTCCATCAATACGCCATCGCGAGATACGACACAATGCCCATCAATACACCACCGTGAGATACGACACAATGCCCATCAATACACTGAAGCATAATACAACACAATGCCCATCAATACCCCGAAGCGTAATACAACACAATGTCCATCAATACGCCATCGCGAGATATGACACAATGCCCATCAATACACCACCGTGAGATACGACACAATGCCCATCAATACACTGAAGCATAATACAACACAATGCCCATCAATACCCCGAAGCGTAATACAACACAATGTCAATCAATACGCCATCGCGAGATACAACTCAATGCCCATCAATACACCACCGCAAGATACAACACAATGCCCATCAATACACCATTGCGAGATACGACACAATGCCCATCAATACACCATTGCGAGATACGACACAATGCCCATCAATACACTGAAGCATAATACAACACAATGCCCATCAATACCCCGAAGCGTAATACAACACAATGTCAATCAATACGCCATCGCGAGATACGACACAATGCCCATCAATACACCGAAGCATAATACAACACAATGCCCATCAATGCACCACCGTGAGAAACACAATGCCCATAAATAGACCATCGCGAGATACGACACAATGCCCATCAATACACCACCGCGAGATACGACACAATGCCCATCAATACACCACCGCGAGATACGACAATGCCCATCAATACACCGAAGCATAATACAACACAATGCCCATCAATACACCACCGCGAGATACAACACAATGCCCATCAATACACCAGCGCGAGATACAACTCCAATGCCCATCAATACACCACCGCGAGATACGACACAATGCCCATCAATACACCGAAGCGTAATACAACACAATGACCATTAATACACCACCGCGAGATACAATGCCCACCGATA
Organism: Rhinoderma darwinii; assembly: GCF_050947455.1. Taxonomy (NCBI): domain Eukaryota; kingdom Metazoa; phylum Chordata; class Amphibia; order Anura; family Rhinodermatidae; genus Rhinoderma; species Rhinoderma darwinii. Next base: position 396,647,758 of record NC_134689.1, on the reverse strand, counting down.
CTCCACAGCGAGTAACACCACAATGCCCATCAATACTCCACACAGTAGCATAATGCTCATGAATACACCACCGCAAGGTACAACAGAATGCCCATCAATACCCCGAAGCGTAATACAACACAATGTCCATCAATACACCACCGCGAGATACAACACAATGCCCATCAATACACCACCACGAGATGCAACACAATGCCCATCAATACACCATTGCGAGATACGACACAATGCCCATCAATACACCGAAGAATAATACAACACGATGCCCATCAATAGACCACCGCGAGATACAACACAATGCCCATCAATACACCGAAACGTCATACAACACAATGCCCATCAATACGCCACCGCAAAATACAACTCAATGCCCATCAATACCCCGAAGCGTAATACAACACAATGTCCAGCAATATGCCACCGCGAGATACAACACAATGCCCATCAATACACCACCGCGAGATACAACACAATGCCCATCAATACACCATTGCGAGATACGACACAATGCCCATCAATACACCACCGCGAGATACGACAATGCCCATCAATACACCACAGTAAGTAGCGACACAATCCCCATAAATACACCATACAAACTTACCAGTCAGTGCGAACAACTTGACAAACATATCACCGATTCAGGGATGGATAAATTACCGTAGACTTTAGATGCCAGCTAAACTCCTTGAGCCAGACCATCATAACTTCCCATTGGTCACACCCATCATCATATCTGGGTTTGGCCACCTGGGAGCTGTCCAGTCCTGCATTAGCTTAAACCATCTTGTGCCTACTACATTAAAAACCCTACCAACCCGGTCTCACGACCATATGTCCAGCTATAACAGCCAATTCTGACCGCCCTGTACCCAGATGCCATCCTTACACTTATTATAGAGCAGGTCATGAGCCGAGCTGCGGCCACAACAAGCGGCACAGTCACAAGCCTGTGCCCAGCAAATGCTAATCACCCCAGACCCTACAGCACGTTACAGAATCCAACCATTGTACACCAAGCCGCACAGACTTGTCTCATTCATGTCCTCGTTACATCCTAGAGCAAAGAATCACACTGCCCTAGTACCACCGCACTGACTCGTGCGCCCAGGAGTATGCCACCTCTATACCCCTAGTGTCCAGATCCTAGTCCAGAGCTCCCTAAAAAGACAACGTGCCCGTCACCATACTCCTCCTATAACCTACCGATACCAGTCTTGTGCCTACCCCAGACCACACTTTTTTAACCATTGCCAACCAACGGGATCTCAGTCTGTGCCCACAAAAAGCACATTTTTAGCCATGACCTGATGCCCATCCCAGACTTACACATTACTAGATTACTCTAAACAGGACGGGCTCTTCCTGCCCCGAGACCCGAGGATAGCAGATAAACTTATGCCATGCGAACTCGAGTCACATGATTTTTTGCATCTCGGCGTATCCGCAACATGGTGGTCTACAAAAGCTTCATCGATGCGGTTTCGTTGGGGTCGCAGCAGTCTTCGTGGCAAACCTAATTGAGTAACCATTGGCGCTTAGCGTGGCAAAGCCCCCGACTCAATGTGACCGTGAGAAAAGATTTGCCTGGTCAGGGAAGGGCTACAAGGCTACTCACGATGCCCACGCAACTTGAATCCCCCTACCAAACTTAACCGCAACCAAAAATCTGACGTCAACGACAACATTCGGCGGTTTGGGCAAAATCAACGTAAGTCTATGGGACGTACAACTCCCCATCTAACCCCAGACTGACGGAAAAATACAAAAAAAGTCAGAGAACGGGCACTAATGACTGAGACAGGGGGGGGGGGGGTATATAGGGTAATAAGTGGAATTATGTGATTCAAGATGCTGTGAGGCATCACCTGGCACAAGTCCCCATACAGCCCCAGCCTCAGGGTTGCCCCATTACCAGGCTGTGTAAACGTCCCGGGAGCTCCCCAGCCCCGCACACACCACCAGCGCTCGTACCCCTCAATCCTCTCCCCCAGCACCCCAATACCTGGAGCTCCTCGCTGCTATCAGGCCCCTTTGTCCCTGCTGCGCCTCCCACTACCCGCCCACTTCATTCAATGACTGCCCAGTCCGCGCCACTCCTCCTCCTCCCCCTCTGTGTCCGGGCACAGGACGGGCTCCCTCTGGCGGCAGAGCTCTCCCCGCCACCGTCCGCTCCTCACCTCTCCTTCTCCACACCTCCGGCCGCCACCGCTCTCCGGGGCTCAGCCAACCGCAGCCCCTTTCCCGCCGGCAACACTGCTCAACTAAGCCGCTCTCCCCTCCCCCTCTGCATTAAATACCCTGAACACTGCATGGACGTCGTGACGTCATTACGTCGCTCCTACTTTGTCCTATGGAAAAAGAGTGAGTTTCGAGTTCCATTGATTGCCATGGGGACAGCTGTGGGAGAAGGAGCGGCCATCTTTAAAAAGGGCAGATGCCACATAACTAAATCTGCTAATGATTCTTGGCTTTTATGTGGATCTTTATTGAGGAATTAATTATGTTTATTGTTCATTAAAAATTAAGCTTGGTATATTTGGAATGGTAGCTATTTGTCGCTTGGAGTCACGTGATACGACTTTCCAGTCTTTACATTGATGTCTATATAGGCCCCCTTCGCATATATCCGGCCCTCCTACCATGATTCCCTCCAGCATAGTACAAAAATGAATGCAGACCCAATTTGTCCTAAACGTCACCTTTATCCCATTGCCGCCAATTGTAAAAGCAGCTGGCACGACCGCGACCACCTATTGTCTTTGTCCTCACTCTATCCCATCTTTACATATACGATCTAATTTTGTCAATGACTTAAAGGGAACCTGTCGCCAGCATTTCACCTATTAAACCAGCAATATCTGGTGGTAGTCCGTGAAAAATCATTTTTATGTAACCTATAATTATCTGTATTATATGTAGCTCTGTACCTTTAGTATTCCGTTTTTTAGTGTTCCCGCTCCTTATGCTAATGAGCATAAAAGAGTCATATCTTCATTCCTCAATCTTTCCGAGTTAACCCCGCCTCCTTACTTTTGATCACCTCCCCCCAGGACACGTGAAATCCTGCGCTTGCGCATCGATGTCCTGTTCCGGAGCGTGCGCACAGCGGGAAACCATAGCGCCGCATGCGCAGTAACTAGATCTGAGGCCCGGACGAAGCAGGGAAGGGCGTCAGACCATACATGACGGGCGCATGCGCGATATCTCAAATGAGATTTCAACATTCATGGCGGGCCAGTATTCGGTGGTGGGCGGGCATAAGAGGAATGAACAAGACTGACGGACATAGAAAATGTTTTATATGGAATGACCATTTCACCACATCTGACGCCAACACAGCAAGTGTCCAAATACGGGGAAATGCTGTTACCAGGGACCATTGTAAAATATTCTTATCTACATTGTGACAAAATGAAGTTAATTTTTCCCATTTCTTTCATTATTTGTACTTTTTCACGTTTATTGCTCTCCCTATGAGTGCCATATGAATAAAGGTTATAATTATTTATCATTTTCAGTATGTGTTTGTCACTACTGTGTCTCTTGAGGACTTTTTACTGCTTCTCATCACATCCTTTGTTTATAGAAGAATTGACCAGCTGGCCTAACTAAGATGGCGCCGACAGCCTCACACGCCGGTCACGTGATGCTGAGAGACGGGCTGGCGACCGGCGAGTGCGAAAAGGGGCGTGGTTTTCTCCATTCATTCGCCGGCCACCAATCATTTGCTGAATGCGGCGACTGAATCTCGGCGAGGCTTGAACCGCAGTGGGAGAGAATGACGCGTGCGCAGTAAGTGCTCCACTGCGGCGGATAGGGATCATGTGACTGATCTCATAAAGCTTTGGGGGTAGTTTTGAGGATTTGACATAGTGGAGTGTGCTGTGATGTCCCGGCTGCAACTGTGACCCAGTTTCCATGATTTACACCCCACTGCTGAGCCCAATTCCTGCCATATGAATGGAATGCAAGAAAGTTATGTCTTAAGATGCCAAGGGCTGGGCTTTCTTCATATTCATCATACCCATTGGCCGACAACAGTGCTACTTTATAAAAATCCAGTGATGTCATCAGCAGCCATAAAGAAATAAAACATTACAATAAAAATAATCGCCAATAATTTCTTTATCTCAAATCTCGGTCCTGACGCAGGAATTTGCAAAATCAAAGCATCTGTGAAATTGAGTAGATGGTTAAAAGAGCTTTGTTCCCCCTGGTTGCTTTGTGGGGAAGGGGAAATTACTACCCTCCTGAGCACCACAACATGGCGTCCGCACCAGTTGTCATATTATTCATGTTATCAAGACCCTGACCTAAAATAGCATGGAGACCCCCTTTTGCTAGAATGAATGGGCACGGTGCCCCTTCAGCTCTTCTTTCTGGAGTAATGTTGTAAGGCCACTATAGTCCTCCAGTCAGGTGATCGTGGGGTCTCAGCATCTGCGGCCCCTCCAATGTGTTTTATATTGTGGTTTGGCTCGTTCATTATTGGGTCCTGTTATTCGAGCACTGGCAAGTTGTTTTTTTGGTTTTTTTTTAGACACTATGACACCGGTATTTGGCCATTGTATAGCCTTGGTATTGGCCACTGTATGGCACTAGTACGTGATCACAGGTGGTATTACTTATGCCCTATGCGGCACGGTTATTAGGCAAAATGTTTCTGAGCCATTTTCCATTTCGCTTCTTACAAAAAAAAAAAAAAGTGGAGTTTGGTCCATCCCATGTTTTTGCCTTGTGGCTCTACAGACCGTGACTCGGCTCTTTCCAGTGTGACTATTTAATTGAGCAATGAGTGTATATACTGTATGTATACTGCCCCTGCACCACTGATTTATAATGTGATGAATGTCACGACACTTGGGGTACAGGATAATGACACACTGACACTTGGGATACAGAAAAGTGACACACGGACACTTGAGGTACAGTACAACGGCACACTAACACTTAGTGTGTACTTATTCTGTACGCTAGCACAGGATAATGACACTTGGGATACAGAAAATGACATGCTGACACTTGGGGTACAGGATAATAATATATTGACACTTGGGGTACAGGATAATGACACAGTGATATTTGGGGTACAGAACAATGACACACTGCCATTTGGGGTACAGGATAATAACGCTGACACTTGGGGTACAGAACAATGACACACCGAGACTTGGGGTACCCAATATTAATACAGTGCGATCTGGGGTACAGGATAATGACACACTGACACAAGAAACACTTAGCGCTTGCTTTCTCAGGCCTGTATCACAAGAAAATGTCGTCTCCACATCAATCCCTCCCTCATTCTTGTTCAGATTTATTCACCCCAAATTGGAATAAATCTATACCAACACCATTTTATTGTCATGCACTAAATATTAGAATCGTGATATATGAGATCTTATAATATCTAGAGGTGGGGGGGGGGGGACTGTTAACGATTTTGAGAGGACATACAATCGTTTTCGTTTCCCTCACATTATGCAGTTAGTGTCCTGTTAAGGTGGACAGCCCCATAGAGATTAACCCCTTACATTTTCTGTCTAATAACTTTAATTTTCCGATAAGCACCAGAAAAGTGTCAGAGCCCGATTGGCTTGTAACGGCAACACCATTTTCTTGCCGTCGTTTATATTTAGGCACAACAATGTCCTTGGATCTACAGCAGAGGTTGCATTGAACATAGCAGACAGGACATACAGTGAGAGTCATACTAGAAGACTAAACCGTATGGTAGGTGGCAATGGGTGGAGGGTCACTCGCAGAATACAGTGTATACAGACACCACACAGAAGAGGCTATCGTTCTGGTACACGTGAGCTGCATAATTGTCAGCATGAGGGTCCCAAAGGCAGCGGCTGACCACTTTGATGTCTTCCTGACCTCTTTCGCCCATTGTTGCCACACAGAGCATCTTGTATCGTGCAGGCAAGACCTTCTTCACCTGGCTTTTAATCTCATCGCTGATCTCCTTCACTAGTGATGGAACTTTTTTGGGGTCATAAATGGTGTCTCCCAGCCGTAATTGGAGGTAGCCTTCTAGAATGTGCCTGATGGCGGAGACCTGGACCTTCTGAGGTGGCCGAGAGGCAAAGGATGGAGGCTGGGGTTAGAGAAGGTAAAAATAAATGAAAAGATTTAAGAGGGAAAATGTGTGTACCTAAAAAAAAATACAGATTTTCTTCAAATAAATCAGAGACTTTTAGTGCTATTTTGTAGGGTACTATTAGTTAAAAAAAACAGCCCCCTAGCAGAAACAGGATAACCGACTATTGTCTTCAATTGACCTGTCCATCTCTGTTGTATTAACATCCAGCATGGTGATTCCTCATCTGTTTCTCGCAGTAACGTAGCATATGGTACAGTACAAGGAGAGCGGAGCGGCTGTAATTTGGCAGCTGCTTCACACTCTATAAACGAGCATGTAATTGAGAGCTCCTTTTCAATCCAATATCCATATTCCCTGGGTTAAGGGACATATGCCCAGATGCAGCATGTTGAATCCTCATCTATTTGTCTCAGTTGCATCACATTTGGTGCAGTAGAAGGAGAGAGGAGCGTCTGTCATATGACAGCTGCTTCATACTCTGTAAATGAGCTATTTTACAATCAAATATCCATATTCCCTGGGTTTAGGGCACAGGACTAGGCGCCTAGATGCAGCATGGTGATTCCTCATCTGTTTGTCTCAGTAACATCACATATGGTATAGTACAAGGAGTGCGGAGCGGCTGTAATTTGGCAGCTTCTTCACACTCTATAAACGAGCATATAACTTTAGTGTAAATGAGCGCTATTTTACAATCAAATATTCATATTCCCTGGGTTAAGGACCAGGTGCCCAGATGCAGCATGTTGAATCCTCATCTATTTATCTCAGTAGCATCACATATGGTACAGTAAAAGGAGAGAAAAGCGGCTGTCATATGATAGTTGCTCCATACTCTGTAAACAAGCATATACATTAGCGTAAATGAGAGCTGTTTTACAATCAAATATCCAATATATTCCATGGGTACAGGACTAGGTGCCCGGATGCAGCATGCTGAATCCTCGTCTTTTTGTATCAATAGCATCACATACGGTACAGTAAAAGGAGGGCGGAGCGGCTGTCAATTGACAGCCGCTTCATACTCTAAACGGGCATATAACTTAGTGTAAATGAGAGATCCTTAATCAAATATTCCATATTCCCTGGGTTCAGAACACAGGCCTATCTGCAAAAAAAGCAGTTTAGGTTGTCACCAATAAGCTCCAGTGTGAAAGGCATGAATTATCTGGTTGCGAGATCTGATATTTCATAAATGGGCCCGCCGCCCGTTAAATAAAATGTTAATGTTTTCTCTTCTTTCTAAATGCTAAAAATCTCAACCCGGTTACATGCTGTTGTTGCTATGACTACAGAATTTGATAAATTTCTGCTTCTCAATGCTAAACTCAAAACGCCGGCAAATCTTGTCGTCATGGCAACGACAGCATGGGTCGGGAGATGTGCGGTGTATTCAGCGGTCATCGAAGCATTCATAACACATGTATATATGAGAAAGTAACGTGTAAGTATGAAAATGTCCTATCTGGAAGGAGGGGATAGAGGGCGTTAAAATTGGTTTGAAGTATCCTTTCACAATATGTAAATGATATAGTGGACACAATAAATATGAAAGCATACGGTAGATAGTGTACGGGATAAGAGGGGTTGTAGTCCAGTGGCTGCTTCAGGTAACAAGATGGCTGTTTACCAAGCGTACCCATGAATGAAATATACCGGTATAATAATTCTTATATAGATGTGATAAAAAAAACATAAAAAATATATAAAAGAAACAATACTGGGCCTTGAGTATCAGAACTGGGGTCGAGGGCCAGGTCTGCCGCGGCTATAAGGAATGCATAGGTTGTAGTCACATCTGGAAACTGAGGGGGCAAAATAATTACTGCGTCCCCCGATAAGACAACACTTCGGCCCCTTGTTAACAGCACACAGCGGACAAAATGGCGTCACTCACCTGAGGTTCTACTATTTCAATCTTCTTCACCAGTGCTACTTTATGGGCTCTCCTCTCCTAACCAAGACACAAGAGTATGAGTATATCATAGTTTAAAACAAGGGCATATTTAAGATAGCTAAGCAGGGTCAAACTATTATATATATATATATATATATATATATATATATATATAGCCTCAAACAATGACAACCATTCCCCCCATTTACATAGCCAGAGTGTCCCCATAAGCAGTGTCAGAGCGCCCTAAAGTCAGGCAGAAAGCATCCCTATTAATAGTGCCAAACAGAGAGTGCCCATAGAGACATATGCAGCTTAAAAAGGCATTGCGAGTGTCTCCATAAAAAGTTCCACCCAGAAAGTACTCCCATTGACAGTGCCATCCAGGGAGTGCTCCCATAAGGGTATGTTCACCCATAGTGTTTTCAGACGTTTTTCGGGCTGTAAACGTCCCGAAAAAAGGCTGAAAAATCAGAAGCAGAACGCCTACAAACATCTGCCCATTGATTTCAATGGGAAATACAGCTTTCTGTTCAGACTGGGCATTATTTTACGCCTCGTTTCCCGAAAATGGCGCGTAAAAAGACACCGGCAAAAAATAAATACATGTCACGTCACTTCTTGGGACGTTTTTGGAGCTGTTTTTCATTGACTATTGAAAAACAGCTCCAAAAACGCTGGGAAAAAACATGAGTTGCTCAAAAAACGTCTGAAAATCAGGAGCTGTTTTCCCTTGAAAACAGCTCCGTATTTTCAGACGTTTTTGGGTTTGCGTGTGAACATACCCTTACAGTGCCATCCAGAGAGTGCTCCCATAACAGTGCCATCCAGAGAGTGCTCCCATAACAGTGCCATCCAGAGAGTGCTCCCATAACAGTGCCATCCAGAGAGTGCTCCCATAACAGTGCCATCCAGAGAGTGCTCCCATAACAGTGCCATCCAGAGAGTGCTCCCATAACAGTGCCATCCAGAGAGTGCTCCCATAACAGTGCCATCCAAGGAGAGCTCCCATAACAGTGGCAACCAGAGAGTGCTCCCATAACAGTGCCATCCAGAGAGTGCTCCCATAACAGTGCCATCCAGAGAGTGCTCCCATAACAGTGCCATCCAGAGAGTGCTCCCATAACAGTGCCATCCAAGGAGAGCTCCCATAACAGTGGCAACCAGAGAGTGCTCCCATTGAAATTGCCATTCAGAGAGTGCCAAGATTAATAGTGCCAGCCAGAGTTTTCCTATAAACATTAACAGCCAGAAAGATCCCCATAAAAAGTGCCAGTGTCCCGTAAACAGTGTCAGCCAGTGAGTGCCCCAATAATCTCTCAGCCACAGAGTGCCCCCATAACAGAGTTAGACAATATGCTTCAATCAAGAAAGGATAAACACATTCTTTTTCTCCTCGCTCCAGAATCTTTGCTGCCAGGAAGTGACGTGCCAGCCAGAGAATATTCCTATAAAGATTGGCAGCCAGAAACATCCCCCATAAAAACTGCCAGTGTCCCATAAACAGTGACAGCCAGATAGCGTTCCCATAAATAGAGACGCAGAGTGCCACCATATACAGTGCCAGAAACCAGTGCTCCTATAAACTGTCAGTCAGAGTGCCCCACAACCGTGCCAACCAATATGTTTCAATAAAAAAATAAAACACATACTCGCTGCCAGGAAGTGACATGTGGGCAGCCAAGAAGCAGTCACTGACGTGTTGACATTGTTTATTTACCACAGCCACAAAGCAGTGAATATGGACATGATTCGACAGATTGCTGTAAATGAACGTAGCCTCCCCAGCATGTCCACCACCTAACTGCCATCATGTCACATGTATCTACAGCAACTATATTTTACTTACTAGCTTTTCTAGGCATTACTATACACTTCAGCCACAACATTACAACCACCTGCCTAATATTGTGTGGGTTGCCCAGGTGCCACCAAAACAGCTCTGACCTATCGGGGCATGGACTCCACAAGACCTCTGATGGTTCCTGTGGTTTCTGGCACCAGGACGTTGGCATCAGATACTTTGTCCTGTAAATTGTGAGGTGCGGCCTCCATGGGTCAGACTTGTTTTTCCAGCACATTCCACAGATAATCGATCGGATTGAGATCTGGGAAATTTGGCCACAAGTCAACACCTTGATCTCTTTGTCATGTTCCTCAGACCATTCCTGATCAATGTTTGCAGCGTGGCGGTGGCATTATCCTGCAGAAAGAGGGCACGGCAATTAGGAAATACTGCTACCATGAAGGGGGTACTTGTCTGCTGCAATGTTTAGGTAGGTGGTAGGTGTCACATCCACATGAATGTCAGGTTTCCCAGCAGAACATTCCCCAGAACATCACACTGCCTCCGCCGGCTTGTCTTCTTCCCATAATGCATCCTGGTGCCATCTCTTCCCCAGGTGACTGACACACCCGCACCCGGCCGCCCACATGAAGTAAAAGAAAACGTGATTCATCAGACCAGGCACCTTCTTCCATTGCTCCATAGTCCAGTTCTGATGCTCACGTGTCCATTGTAGACACTTTCGGCGGTGGACAGAGGTCAGCATGGGAACTCTGACCGGTCTGCGGCTAAAATGCTCCAAACACAACAAGATGCGATGCTCTGCATATTCTGACATTGTTCTATTATAGTCAGCAGTAACGTTTTCTGCAATTTCTGCTGCAGTAGATCTTCTGTGGGTTCAGACCAGGTGGGCTAGCCTTCTCTCCCCACGCGCATTAATGAACCTAGAGCGCCAATAACCCTGTCGGCGGTTCCCCGGTTGTCCTTCCTTGGGCCATTTTTGGTAGGTACTAACCACTGTATACACCGGGAACACCCCACAAGACCGGCCGTTTTGGAGATGCTCTGACCCAGTCGTCTAAACATCACAATTTGGCCCTTGTCACAGTCGCTCAGATTCTTAAACTTGTCCATTTTTTCTGCTTCCAACTCATCAACTTCAAGAGCTGATTGATCACTTGCTGCCGAATATATTCTACCCCTTGTCAGACGCCATTGTAATCAGATGATCCTTATTCACTTTACTAGTCAGTGTAATATTATGGCTGAACTGTGTAAGATATAATTATTTTTGTTTTGTTTTTCTTGTATAACCTGCAGGTGTCGCTGTTTCCACCGTCTCATTATAGAGAAACTCACTTTTTGGTCAGCAGTTGGAAAAATGCTGACCCCTTCTGATGGTATTGTAGTACTACACAACATGTAAATATACAAAAGGCAGACATATACTGTGGTAAAACATCAGGTCTATAGTTCAGCACTTAGTTGTTACATTCTGAAACCTAGTAATATACTTTGTTTTAATTCTTCACCATTGAACGGATGCATTATTGTTTCCATCCAGAGGCTGAAAACCTGATCAGGTCGTGAACAACGGACGCCGGTCACTAGCCTCTATATGGTCACAGAACTCCTAGATGACTTCTCATATTCTTCATGATATATAGTGGGGGATAGATAATTCCTCATAATACACAGCGCAGCTGCTGAAGTACACCTTTAAGAGTAGGGCAGAACCCCATTTATTGATTAACATTAAAAAAGTGAGAAAATTCAGTAGCTCAGGTGTGTATTATTGTGTATCCCCACATACAGTGCCAGCCACAATGTGTCATCAAGTGTCAGCTATAATCCCCACACCTAGTGTCAGCCAACCCCCCCCCCCCCCATCTGCAGTCAGTATTTCCCCCAAGTGCCTGCCTCAGTATCTGCGCTAGCCACAAACTTCCCTTCTTGTTGGCAGCCAACATGTCCCTCCAGTGTCAGCCTGAATGTCATTCCTATTTCCAGCCAAAATTGGCAGCCATAACCCCCCCCCCTTATTTCCATCCACAATGCTCCCAAGTGCCAGCCACAGCACAAGCCAACCCCCTTTGCCAGCCATATCACTGTCCATTGTTATCCAGAATTCCCCCAACTGTGATTTACAGCCCCCCATTGCCAGCCAGAATGCCCCTTAGTGTCAACTAAAATGCACGCGAATTGCAAGCTACAAACCCCGTTCTTGCCAAGCAAAAAGTCCCCCAAGTATATGCCACAGCCCCTATAACTCGTTCCATCAGCCCTGCGTAAAACCTGAAAAACTGCGTTGCGCATGGCTATGTGCGGTGGCAGAGGTAGACGTTATAACTAGGCCTCTACTTCCGGGAGCCCCCTATATTATACATGGGTAGTGTGGGGGCACCAGGATTTTAATTTTCATACTAATCAGTGATATATTCATGATAGATATATATATATCTCACCCTACAAATGAATATTGTTTTCAATTTTTGTTACGTCAATTGCAGATTAAATTAATAGTTAACTTTATCATATGGGTTGTTTGCAGCAACACCATATATGTGTATTTTTATTTTTACACTTTTGCAAAATAAAACAAGTTGTTTTGTTGTTTTTTTTTTACTTTGAACACTTTTTTGTTTAATAAACTTTATTTAATACATTTTTTAGTCCCATTGGCTGACATTACAATGCGATCACTTGATCGCTTATATAATGCTTTGGTGTACTCAGTCGCACACCCGTACACGGACAAGAAATCTATTAGGCTGTGCCTTCATCCTTTATAACGCCCCCAGCTGCCATAGCAAACAATCAGTGCCCGCGATTGCGTCACAGGGTGTCAATGGGTGACAGAAGCAGCCCCCTCCCTCTGACCAACTACTTAGATGCTGCGGTCACTATTGACCATGACATTTAAGGGTTAAACAACTAGGATAAGAGGTTATTCTGATCCCGGCTGCTACAGCAGGAAACCAGCTGTCAATGACCGCGGGGCTCCTGAGGTGATCGGACATAAGCAGCTCTGTGCTGGTGTGATCACCATTATGTAAATGTACATCATTTTGCGAGAAGGGGTTAATTATCTCTGGTTAGGTGGCAGCCTCGGTCTATGTGACTTTTATAGTGCACTACAATATTAAAACACTCTCCTATACGGATGAAGCGTATGGAGCTGCTCATCCTGATCTTCCTGGTTAAGACAATTCCAAAACTACCGAACTACTGGATAGATGATGTATCTCTATATGACTATATACATACACACACATTATATACAATATATATATATATATATATATATATATATATATCTTACTCAGAGAGTGCAAAAAGCTTTTTACTATAGAGATTGTAATGGCGTCCATTAAAAACCTTACTTTTCTTAAAAAATCAGTGTAGGAGTTTCCCTGCAGTGCCTCCACAGGTGAAGTAAAGCATTACACACACTTTTTGAAGCCTCTATGCTCTGGCTAAAAGATGAGGGTCCCACTGTAACCCCTTTCTATTTTGGTCACAGGTTTGCATATGATATTATAGGATACTGTAGCCCCCTTTGTGACCCTATTACAAATTGTACATACATATAGGACTTACCTTCAGGTTCTTGGTCATCCTTTGGGCAGCGAGCAGACCAGATAGACTCCAGGAGGTTTGGTTATTGATGGACACATTACCCAGAAGCGGCTTACTCCTTATAGGCTAGACATAGGAGACGCAGAGCATTATTTTATCAGCCTTATAATAAGGTTATAATGCTATAATAAACAAGATAATATTACAGCAATCTCTGCACCACAACATGCACGTAATAAGGTTATAATGCTACAATAACCAGGATAATATTACCAATCTGTAAGACTCGTACCCATTGCAGTCACAGCAATCTCTGCACCACAACATGCACGTAATAAGGTTATAATGCTACACTATTAAGTTAATTCATTCTATCTCCAATAACCTGCCGGATTCAACACAATCCTCATCTCATCTACTGAAAGATTTGATTAAAAAAATAATAAATCGCTCTTTTCTACTATTGTTTTACATCACAAATGTATGCAATAAGGTTATAATACTATAGCATCGCATTAAATGATAATAAATTATAATGTAGATCCAGAACACTGCGGCGTTCAACGCATTTCTCTTTATTGCTGCATCACAACATGCCCGTAATAAGGTTATAATGCTACAATATTGCATTATATTATAATATAGCTCATTATTTTGCTACAGCAGGCAGGAGAATATTACAGCTCACTAAGATTCTTTACCGTTTTCTGTATTGATTTGTCGGTGGCGTCCATGTTCATCCGGACACTGGCCACAGAAGCTCTTTTACCAGTGGCCTTCGATGTCATGGTGGTTGGCGGAGATCCCCTCTTCAGACAGCGCTAAAGCTAGGGCTGTGTTGGAGACACGGGCTCCTGGTAAATACCTTTCTCAACGGCTCCAGCGATAGAGCGGTGTGTGTGCCTGGACGAGGAGAATTTGTCATGTGTCATTTGTACTGTGACAACTAAGCCTTTATGTCAATAAATAGAGCGGAGATATGTGGCACCCGTAAAGGTGTGTTCCATTCAAGGGGAAATCCCAGGACTACAAAGAGTAACCTTGGCTGTGTTAATGGAAGCACGAAAAACACAGGAAAACGCCAAGATCCCATTTGAAGTGAGAATATAGGGATTATAAAGTGCAACTACCACATAGTACCCCCCCCCCCCCCAGTAAATATAAGTAATTCTATTCACCAGTTTGGTAGTTACATCTGTTTTTGGGAATGCTGGGTGATAACCAATATGGCCGACATTCCTAGAGTTCGACATTTTTCATAGTAATGAACCGTACATTATGGGAGAATAGCTAAAATTTAGTCCTATCCTCTGAGGTGAGAATTTAGTGAAGAAAGACCCATTTGTGGTTAAAGGGCTTGTCTCATCACAGATAACCCCGGCGATCAGTAGCCTCCGCAGGGGATATGTAGTATTACATGGTGGCCATTTAGATGAAGGGATCCACTCTGGCTCATAGACGTTTGCATATGGACAGAGGGGTTGTGATGAGACAACTTCTAACTACACTAATAACAGAGTTATTCTGTTCACGCCTTTTGCTGAGCACATTGAGTAAATATCCACAGTGCAGGGAGAGAATAGAAGTGAATCTCTTGTTAATGACGTCTCCAAGAGCTAATTGGGAAAAGGTGTTTCAATTAAGGAAATGAAATTACAGGTGTGGGTTTCACAGGTGCGTTGCCATTTAAAATAAAGGCACACAACGCCTGATTACTGACAAATCTGTTCTTTAAAAAGATGGGTAGTGTGAATCAAGCCTCGATGCAAACAACTTCCAGAAGATCTTAGGAATGTTGATACTATCCCTAGGAGTGGAGGTCTTGTTAAGATCACTCCAGGAGCATAAAGGGCAACCCTGAAAGAGGTGAGAAAAGACCCAAGGGTAACAGCAAAAGACCTACTGAGGACTTTACAAACTGCAGAAACCTTTGTTCATGTTTGGAGGAAAAAGAATACTGCACTCCAACACCAACTCCTCATCCAAACTGTGAAGCGTGATGGAGGGGGCATCATGTCTTGGGGCTGCTTTGCTGCCTTAGGGCCTGGACAGCTTGCGATCATTGAGGGAACAATGAATTTAACCCCTTCCCGCTTTGGCCACTTTTGACCTTCCTGACAGAGCTTCATTTTTCAAATCTGACCTGTTTCACTTTATGTGGTAATAAATTTGGAATGCTTTTACCTATCCAAGCGATTCTGAGATTGTTTTCTCGTGACACATTGGACTATGTTACTAGCAAAATTTGCTCGATACATTCAGTATTTAATTGTGAAAAACACCAAAGTTTAGGGAATAATTGCAAAAATGTGCATTTTTCTAAATGTAAATGTATCTGCTTGTAAGACAGGCAGTTATACCACAAAATTGTTGCTAATTAACATCCCCCACATGTCTATTTTATGTTTTCATAGTTTTTTGAACATCCCTTTAATTTTTCTAGGACGTCACAAGGCTTAGAACTTTAGCAGCAATTTCTCACATTTTCAAGAAAATGTCAAAAGGCTATTTTTACAGGGGCCAGTTCAGATGTGAAGTGGCTTTGAGGGCCTTATATATTAGAAACCCCCAATAAGTCACCCCATTTTAAAAACTTCACCCCTCAAAGTATTCAAAACAGCATTAAGAAAGTTTCTTAACCCTTTAGACGCTTCACAGGAATTAAAGAAACGTGGAGGTGAAATTTATAAATTTCATTTTTAATCAATTTTTTTTTGTAACACAGAAGGTTTTACCAGAGAAACGCAACTCAATATTTATTGCCCAGGTTCTGCAGATTTAGGAAATATCACAGATGTGGCCCTAGTGCACTAATAGACTGAAGCACTGGCCTCAGAAGCAAAAGAGCACCTAGTGGATTTTGGGGCCGCCTTTTTATTAAAATATATTTTAGGCAACATGTCAGGTTTGAAGGGCTCTTTCGGTGCCAAAACAGTGGAAATCCCCCAAAAGTGACCCCATTTGGGAAACTACACCCCTCAAGGAAATTATCTAGTGGTATAGTGAGCATTTTCACCGCACAGGATTTTTTTCAGAAATATTGGAATTCGGCTGTAAAAATTAAAATCGAAATTTTTTCAAAGAAAATGTAGGTTTAGCTAATTTTTTTTCATTTCCACAAGGTATAAAGGAGAAAAAAACACTGCAACATTTGTAAAGCAATTTCTCCTGAGTAAAACAATACCCCACATGTGGTAATAACCGGCTGTTTGGACACACGGCAGGGCTCAGAAAGGAAAGAGCGCCATTTGGCTTTTGGAGCTCAAATTTAGCAGGAATGGTTTGCGGAGGCCAAGTCACATTTGCAAAGCCCCTGAGGAGACAAAACAGTGGAAACACCCCCACAAGTGACCCCATTTTGTAAACTACACCCAGGTTTTTTTCAGAAAATATTGGAATTAGGCCGTAAAAATTTAAATCTAAATTTTTTCAAAGAAAATGTAGGTTTAGCTAATTTTTTTCATTTCCGCAATGACTAAAGGAGAAAAAGCACCACAACATTTGTAAAGCAATTTCTCCCGAGTACGGCAATACCCCATATGTGGTAATAAACTACTGTTTGTGCACACAGTAGGGCTCAGAATGGAAGGAGCACCATTTGTCTTTTGGAGTACAGATTTTGCTGGTCGCTATGTCGCATTTGCAAAGCCCCTGTGGGAAGAAAGCAGTGGAAACCCCCCAGAAGGGACTCCATTTTGGAGACTACACCCCTCAAGGTATTTACGTAGGGGTGTAGTGAGCATGTTAACCTTGCAAGTGTTTTGCAGAAATTAGTGTGCTCTCGATGTTGCAGAGTGAAAATGGGATTTTTAGCATAGATATGCCAATATGTGGTGCCCAGCTTCTGCCACCATAACAAGACCGCTAATTATTATGCTGTTTCCCGGTTTTAGAAACATCCTACGTGTGGCCCTAATCTTTTGCCTGGACATTTGACAGGGCTCAGGAGTGAAGGAGTACCATGCGAAATTGAGGCCTAATTTGGCAATTTACAAAGTATTGAATCACAATTGCAGAGGCTCTGATGTGAAATAATAAAAGAAACCCCTGAGAAGTGCCTATTTGGGAAACTGTACCCCTCAAGGCATTTATTAAGGGGTGCAGTGAGCATCTTCACAACCACAGGTCTTTTCCATAAATGATTGCGCTGCGGATGGTGCAAAGTAAAAATTAACATTTTTCCCTAGATATGCCATTTCAGTAGTAAATATGTAGTGCCCAGCTTGTGCAACTGGAGACACACACACCCCAAAAAATTGTTAAAAAGGTTCTCCCGGCTATGGCTATGCCATATATGTGGAAGAAAACTGCTGTTTGGGCACACTGTAGGGTTCAGAGAGGACGGAGCATCATTTGGCTTTTGGAGCGTGGATTTCCTTGGTAGTAGATTTGTTTGAGTATTGCTGGCGTTTCAGTTTATAATGTGGGGCATATGTGAGTGGGGCAGAGTACATCAGGGGCATAGTCAGGTGGTATAATAATTGGGTTAAAAAAAAACAATCAAATAATCCATAGATGTGTGTTACGCTGTGAAGCAATCCTTTCTGCACAGGCCGGTGTCGGACTGATAAATGTCTTTCTTATGCCCCTTTTGGTCCACACTCCGCGCCTTTGCAGTTTGGAGAATTGCTAGGAAGTGTTGTCCTGGTATAATACGGGCACCCTCGCTTCTAGCAGATATGTTTGGGTCCCCCTTCCTGGTTCCCTAATTTTAAGGCCTTGATAAATCGCCTCTTGAAACAGAAGAAATGTTCCCCTCTGATCTGCACAACTGCATATTTTTCTTTCCTGACTTATTAGAGCCTTAACTAATTTTATTTTTTCATAGACGTAGTGGTATGAGGGCTGTTTTTTTGCGTGACGAGCTGTAGTTATTATCGGTTCCATTTTGGGGTACATGCAACTTTTTGATCACTTTTTATCCTATTTTTTGGGAGACAAGGGAACAAAAAAACTGCAATTCTGGCATAGTTTTTTAGGGTTTTTTTTATACAGCGTTCACCATGCGTTATAAATTACATGTTATCTTTATTCTGCAGGTCAGTCCGATTCCGGCGATACCAAATTTATAGCACTTTTTTAGGTTTTACAACTTTTTGCACAATAAAATAACTTTTGTAAAAAGAATGTATTTTTTGTGTCGCCAAGTTGTGAGAACCATAACTTTTTAATTTTTTCGTCGATAGAGCTGTATGAGGACTTGATTTTTGCGAGATGAGCTATAGATGTTATAGGTACCATTTTTGGATACATGCGACTTTTTGATCACTTTTTAAATTCTGGTTTTTTGTTTTTTTTTTTACACCGTTCACCACGTGGAATAAATAACATAATATTTTTATAGTTCACGCGGTTACGGATGCGGCGATACCAAATATGTACGGTTTATTTTTTTCAATAATAAAAGGACTTGATAAGGGAACAGGGCGATTGTGTTGTATTTTATTACTTGAAACTTTTATTATAGGTTTTAAAACTTGAAGGTCCAACTGTCAGATTTATTTTTTTTCTAATACATTGCACTACCTATGTAGTGCAATGTATCAGATCTGTCAGTCATTCAAGCACCAGCTTTCCATGACGTATCCATACGGCAAATGTCGGGAAGGGGTTAAAGATGAATCAAAACATTTTACAGGAGA
Source organism: Rhinoderma darwinii (assembly GCF_050947455.1). Classification (NCBI taxonomy): domain Eukaryota; kingdom Metazoa; phylum Chordata; class Amphibia; order Anura; family Rhinodermatidae; genus Rhinoderma; species Rhinoderma darwinii. The sequence continues at coordinate 396,628,739 of NC_134689.1, read as the reverse complement.
ATCGAAGGGCAGCAGTCCATGACCTCGAGCTGAAGAGATGGGTGATGCAACAAGACAATGACCCAAAGCACACAAGGCTTCGTTCACTTCTGCGCTAGGACTCCGTTGCGTCTGAGCTTTCCGTCGGGACAGAGCCCTGACGGACACAAACGGAAACCATAGCTTTCGGTTTCCATCACCATTGATATCAACGGTGACTGATCCGTTGCCATTGTTTTCCGTTTGTCTCCGTTGTGCAAGAGTTTAGTCGTTTTGACTGAATCAATAGCGCAGTCCACTACGCTATTGGTTCCGTCAAGAACAACGGAACCCTGTCACAACGATGACAGACGGAAACCATTAGCAAGGTTTCCGTCACCATTGATATCAATGGCGATGGAAATGGAACCTTAGGTATCAGTTTGCCTTTCCGTTTAGGGGTTAACCCGACGGAAACCTCCAACAGAACCCCTCAACGGAAGGGCAACGGTGATGTGAACAGGCCCTTAATGTCTACGATCAGCTGAAAAACTATCTATTCTGTCATTTGTCAACTGATCACATCTTTAACACAGCCTATAAAATAATCATTGTCGGCAGCTCATCTCCCCGGGTAAACGTGCTGCTGAGAATATGCAAACTGTCGTCCCTATACAGTTTGCATTGATCCATGAAACAGGGCCATATAAACTAGCGACGAACTACTTGTTCTATTAGGCTGGATTCACACGACCATGTTACGTCCGTAATGTACGGAACGTATTTCGGCCGGAAGACCCGGACTGAACACACTGGAGGGAGCCGGGCTCCTAGCATCATAGTTATGTACGATGCCAGGAGTCCCTGCCTCGCTGCGGGACAACTGTCCCGTACTGAAAACATGATTACAGTACGGGACAGTTGTCCTGCAGCGAGGCAGGGACTCCTAGCGTCGTACATAACTATGATGCTAGGAGCCCGGCTTCCTGCAGTGTGTTCAGTCCAGGTTTTCCGGCCGAAATACGTTCCGTACATTACGGACGTAACATGGTCGTGTGAACCCAGCCTCAGCCATTGTTATGGGCAGAAATCTGCCTGTGTATGCCAGCCTTACCACTACAACCAGACACCATTTTATTAATAATTATTACAGGAATCCAGGTCAGTCCAAAGGGGTTCACTTACTTTTTCTTGCAACTGTATCTCAATTCAGCTATCTCATCTGTATTTATCTATGTATATAGCTCATCTCATATCTATCTATCCATCGCATGCATATCTATCTATCGCATGCATATCTATCTATCTATCCATTCATCGCATGCACATCTATCTATCCATCGCATATCTAGCCATCGCATATCTAGCCATCGCATATCTATCCATCGCATATCTATCCATCGCATATCTATCTATCGCATGCCTATCTATCTATCTATCTATCGCATGCCTATCTATCTATCCATCGCATGCATATCTATCCATCTATCTATCCATCGCATGCATATCTATCCATCGCATGCATATCTATCCATCGCATGCATATCTATCCATCGCATGCATATCTATCCATCGCATGCATATCTATCCATCGCATGCATATCTATCTATCCATCGCATGCATATCTATCTATCTATCCATCGCCTATCTATCCATCGCCTATCTATCCATCGCCTATCTATCCATCGCATATCTATGTATGTATGTATGTATGTATCTATCTATCTATCTATTCATCTCATACAGGTGGGAGCGGCCGGACTCTTGGGATGGTTCCCTTCTAGTGATGACTGATTTTGGCCAACCCCCCCCCCCCCCCTCAGCCCATCTGTATGGTCTTTCTGTCTCTCCGCAACCCATGCCATTGGCGGTAAGTAATTGGTAAAACTTCTGAACAGTTCGTAGCTGAACACATGATGAATTGTGAACTGAGCAAACAGTCCTGTCCAGACATGATCAGCCGGAGATCAGAGGAGAGATAGCACTAAACTGCTGAACAACAAGCTATTCACACACCGGGATCTACTGTGCCTGCTCATAATCCCGGCCTATGTGCAACCCTGCCTTTTTCTTATATTTAACCATTCACTGTCAAGGAGAATGGATAAGGAAGCCAGTGCCATTGTACTTCAATATATTCTATGGACAACCTGTATATAACAGAGGAAGCGTGGGTCAGCCAGGTAAGTTATATTGAGCCCCTACCCCATAGACTGCATATACCTTTATCAAGCCTTCTCTAAGCCGAGCGGGACCTGTTCATCCTGTCTCACAATAAGGGTATGTTCACACGGCTTATTTTCAGGCTGTAAACGCCCTTAAAAACAGCTGAAAAAAACGGAAGCTGAACGCCACCAAACATCTGCTCATTGACTTCAATGGGAAAAACTGCATTTCGGTGTTTTTTTACGCGGCCGTTTGAAAAACTGGCGTGTAAAAAAACCATCTCCGTAAATAGAAGTGCACATCACTTCTTGAGCCGTTTTACATTATCTCAATAGAAAAACAGCTCCAAAAACATCCGTAAAAAACGCTTGATGCTTTCACCCCTTCAGGACACAGCCTGTTTTGGCCTTGTGGACACAGATGATTTTTTCAAATCTGACATGTGTCACTTTATGTGGTAATAACTCCGGAATGCTTTTGCCTATCCAAGCGATTCTGAGATTGTTTTCTCGTGACATATTGTACTTTATGTTAGTGAAAAAATTTGGTTGATAAATTCAATATTTATTTGTGAAAAACTTCAAATTTTAGCAAAAATTTGCAAAAATTAGCATTTTTCTAAATTTAAATGTATTTGCTTGTGAAACAGATAGTAATACCACACAAAATAGTTACTAGTTACCATCCCCCATATGTCTACTTTATGTTTGCATCATTTTTTTCACGTACTTTTATTTTTCTAGGACGTTACGAGGCTTAGAACTTTAGCAGCAATTTCTCATATTTTCAATAAAATTTCAAAAGGCTATTTTTTCAGGGACCAGTTCAGTTCTGAAGTGGCTTTGAGGGCCTTATATATTAGAAAGTCCCCATAAATCACCCCATTTTGAAAACTGTACCCCTCAAGGCATTCAAAACCACATTCAGAAAGTATTTTAACCCTTTAGGCGTTTCACAGGAATTAAGGCAAAGTAGAGGTGAAATTTACAAATTTCATTTTTTTTGCCAAAATTCATTTCTAATAAAAAAAAATCTGTAACACAGAAGGTTTTACCTGAGAAACGCAACTCAATATTTATTGCCCAGATTCTGCAGATTTTAGAAATATCCAACATGTGGCCCTAGTGTCCTAATGGACTGAAACACAGGCCGCAGAAGCAAATGAGCACCTAGTGGATTTTGGGGCCTCCTTTTTTTAGGAATATATTTTAGGCACCATGTCAGGTTTGAGGAGGTCTTGTGGTACCTAAACAGTCGAAACCCCCGCAAAGTGACCCCATTTTGGAAACTACACCCCTCAAGGCATTTTTCTAGGGGTATAGTTAGCATATTGACCCCACAGTTTTTTTGCAGAATTTAGTGGAATTAGTCTGTGAAGATGAAAGTCACCTATTTTTCTGTGGAAACATAGAATTTTTTTCATTTTTACAAGGAATAAAGGAGAAAAAGCACCCCAAAATTTGTAAAGCAATTTCTCCCGATTACGGCAATACCCCATATGTGGTCGGTAACTGATGTTTGGACCCACAGCAGGGCTCAGAAGGGAGGGAGCGCCTTTTGGATTTTGGAGCGCAGATTTTGCTGGATTGGTTTTCAGTGCCATGTCGGGTTTGCAACGCCCCGGAGGGACCAAAACAGTGGCAACCCCCCAAAAGTGACCCCATTTTGGAATCTACACCCCTCAAGGAATTTTTCTAGGGGTATAGTGAGCATTTTGGCCCCTCAGGATCTTTTTTTAGAGCTAATGTGACACAAAAACAGCAATTTTGGCGCTTTAAATTCTTTATTTATTACAGCGTTCACCGTGCGCAATAAATTACGTTTTAATTTATTCTGCCGGTCGGTACGATTACGCCGATACCATATGTGTATAGTTTTTTTTAAGTTTTGCAGCGTTTGCACAATAAAATTAAGTTTCTATAAAATAATTGTTAAACCATATTCTGAGCCGTGACTTTTTAATTTTTTCGTCAAAAAGCTGTGGGAGGTCTTGTTTTTTGCGGGATGGGTTGTAGTTTTTATTGGTACCATTTTGGGGTAAATGCGACTTTTTGATCACTTTTTATTCTATATCTTGGGAGGGGTGGTGACCAAAAAATAGCGATGCTGACAGTTTTCCGTTTATTTTGTTTGCGGCGTTCACCGTGCGGAAAAATTAACATTATAGTTTCATAGATTGGGTCGTTACGAACGCGGCGATACCAAATATGTGCACTTTTTTTTAACGTTTTCATTTTTTCCCTATAATAAATGACTTATTATAGGAAAACAAAACCTTTTATTTTTACACTTTTATAAAACATTTTTATTAACTTTTTTTTACTTTTTACACTTTCTTTTTTTACCTACAGCTCTGATCGCTGCTAGAATACATTACACTACCTAGGTAGTGTAATGTATTCCAACTGTCAGTGTGACGTCACAGTTACTCTGACAGTTGGTCTACGAGGATCAGCAGAGGCTGATCCTCATAGGCTGACATACATGGCAGACTTGGGGGCCGTTGTCTGGCCCCCGGGTGCCATCACAAGCATCAGAAGCCCCCACGATTGCATGGGGGCTGCTGATGCGCTACAAACCCGCTACATGCGGAGATCGCAATCGAGCCCCGCATGTAACGGGTTAATTGCCGAAATCAGCGACGATGAGCTGCTGATTGGCAACACTGGAGAGTGTCAGCTGTCGGGGACACAGTGACTTCCTGTCACTCTGACAGGAAGCCTATCAGGACCAGCCGAACATTGGTCCTGATGGGCTTCCGTCCATGGCAGACCCGGAAGCCATTGTTTGGCTTCCGTTTGCCATACTAACTATCGGCAGATCCCGCGATTTCGGACGGGGGTCTGCCGATATGCTAGAAACCCCTAAAATTTAAGGGGTTAATGCGCCGAAATCAGCGGCAAAGGACCGCTGGCTGGCAAGAGGGGAGTGTCAGCTGTCGGCGACAGCTGACCTCCCGGTTCCCGGTGCACACTGTCGCCGACAGTGTGCACCGGGAAAAACTCAGTAACTGTACGTCCTCGTGCGGGAAGTAACCTCCCGTGAGGACGGACAGTTACGTCCTGGTGCGGATAGGGGTTAAAAATGGCTGAAAATCAGGGGATGTTTCCCCTTGAAAACAAGCCGTTTTTAGTCTAGCGTGTGAACATACCCTTAGAATGCTATATCAACAGTGGGGGAGGGAGAGAGCAGGTGATGTAACTCTCTAATCAAACTGCAACTATATGAACCATTGAGGAAGCGTGGAAAGCTGGGAACCAAACCCGATGAGCGGCAGGTGAGGGTCCCACCTTTCAGAATGGGGGTCTCCTATTCCACAAGCCAGCGAGGCCACTGCATAGGCTAAATGTGGAGGTGGGCGCTGTTTCCATTGAGGTCTATGAAAGGTTGTAACAACCGGAGAGCCAAAGCTTGGAGACCACTACTGCAGAGACTGAAGCTGGCCATACACATTAGATGCAGGTCATCCAAGCCTGACGATTTCAAGGGGTCGGACATGTTGAATTTCAACTTGCCTGATCCTTTTGTTCGTTATTAGATGCGCGGCTTTCTCACCAAGAACACATGCACGCTCGGCCGGTTGAGCACGTGTATGGGAGAGTTAGGAATAGCGGTCGGCCAAACGAGCGTCTAAAATGTATGGCCAGCCTAAGGCTATACGGCGACTTTAGCCACGACATAGATTGCGCGTGCAAAGAGCGCTGCGTACACCGCAGTAACGTAAGTGAATGTAACCGCGTTGCGACCTGCAAGTTGCCACAACCTTTGCAAGAAATCCCAACTTTTTGGAGATCTTGCAACCGTCAAGTCGGGGTAACTTGCAGGCTGCAATGAAGTTACATTCACTCACATTAATGCAATGTACGGAGCAATCTCTGGACGCGTGGCCAAAGTCGCCGTGTAGCCCTAGCCTTATGTGAAAAGCCCCCAGGGGAACAGCAGTGTCTGACATACTCACAGCACCAACAATCAATCCACGGTCACTTAGATCCCAGTTCTTCGCCGTCCTGGGGCGATTTTGGTGTCTTGACCGTTGTCTGCAGATTTTCTACATTGACTTCAGATTGCCGACAGCTTGTCCCAATAATAACAGCCTATCACAGGGCTGCCCGGCTGTGAACCCCCAATCAGTATGTCAGAGGGAACGCTGTAATAGGAAGAAGTTGCCCATTCCCAATAACCCCCTCTAAAAAGCAAAGACCTGGCCAAGTGGCCACTGAGTAGATCTAGAGCCGCACTCACCGGGCGTCCCCTGGGTCTCGGGCCTGTGCTATGAATGTTCAGTCTTTTATTCTTAATTGGTGCAAGTAATTGCTCCTCCATCCTCCTGTAATGACATACTTGTTGCTATGACAACTTATTATACACATTGTTCACCTCATTACAGGATTTTCTTGCTCAATTGCGGATCAGTAACGTTCGGTATTACCCACATCTCACTCCACTCAGTCTAATACGAAAAGATCTTCAGAAATGTACGCAACCCCCATAAGACTTTTGTATTAACATTTCCTTTAGAGGCGAGTCCATGCTATTGTTCTATGTTATCAGCTATTTCAGCCTGGGGAAGAGGATGACTACATTGTTCTGTCAGATTACTAGAACCGGACAGGAAGTTTGTTGTGCGTTGGGGGAAATATCTCCCCAAGAAACACAAGTATGATGTGAAATTCACGTGGAGGGGGTGTTACTTGGTTTATATGTTGTCCGATACAGTATAATGGGGAGTATAGGGAACACCCCTCCCCCATATCTATATGAAGCCGTGGTTTACATAGAATATCAATGGCTGCTTGTAAGTCGTGTAGATGAGGTGGGTTGTATTAGAAGGACACACATTTGCACGAGCACATGCAAGGTCACTGCTATTTGTATGGGCACTATTACAGGCTGGAATGTTGCCAGAACTCTATTGTGTGGGCACTGCTAATTGACTGGAACGGTTTGGCCCTGTTCACACAAAGTTCTTTGGCGCTGATTTTGACGCAAAAACCGCACCAGAATCAACGCCAAAAAACGACCAAAATCGGCCTTCCAAAAAAAGCGGTTCCGCCCTGACCTCCCATTGAAATCAATGAGAGGCAGAAAAAAACCTGCGGTGCTCGTTTCCAAGCGTTCGTCACTGTGTTTTTTGCCCACAGTCCTTGCATTAGCATCAATGGCCGCGAGCGAACATACGGCTGTGGCAAAAAAGCACAGGCAGGTCAAAGTCTGCCTGAAAATTCCTGAACGGGAAAAAAGTTGTATAGGTATATTCCTAGGAAGCTATACCTAAAAAGAAACCATGGTGCGGCACTGTTCCCTACTCCTGAAAATCCTTTGAGTGGTACCCAGTAACGAATATACAAAAGTAACATTAAGGTTGTACTAGGGATGTCACGATAACAGAATTTGGACTTCGATACCGATACTTCGTGTAATATTGCGATTTCGATACCAAAACAATACTTTGCCAACAGTAATAATAAATTAAAAGTTCTTCCATTTTGTGATGTGAGGCGCGTGGTGTAAGGCTGGGTTCACACACACTATTTACGGATGTAATTCGGGCGTTTTAGCCCCGAATTACGTCCGAAAATGCGTCTCAAAAGCGTCGGCAAACATCTGCCCATTCATTAGAACGGGTCTTACGATATTCTGTGCCGACGGTCATTTTTTTTACGCGCCGCTGTCAAAAGGCGGCGCATAAAAAAGACGCCCGCGTCAAAGTGCCTGTCATATCTTCAGGACGTAAATGGAGCCGTTTTCCATGGAAAAACTGCTCACATTACGTCCGTAATGGACGCAGCGAAAGACGCCTGCACATGCCATTACGTCTGAAATTACGGAGCTGTTTTCTCCTGAAAACAGCACCGTAATTTCAGCCGTAACGGACGCTGCCGTGTGAACATACCCTAATGATGAATTTAACCTCCATTTGCCTCACATTATAGTAATTAACCCCATCATGTTTCTCAGGCATAATGGGTTAATGTGCGAGGTACATGATGGGGTTTATTACTATTAATGTGAGGAACATGGAGGTTAAATACATCGCACCTCGCGCCTCACAATAATAAGTGAAAATAAGTTTTTTTGTTTTTTTATTACAGCGTACACATCATAAATGACGCAAAAAAATAGTTGTGCAGGTTATTACGGCCGCGCCAATACTGAATATGTGGATGTTTTATGTATTGAGACTTATTTTAATGTTTATTGTAAAAAAAGGTGTATGTGTATTTTTTTTTTTTAATTTAATATTACTCTATATTTTTACTTTATTCTTAAAACTTTAATATACTGGCATATATCAGATATATGCCAGTACATTAGCCTGTGTATGGATATTACACAGGCAGTTGTTAGGAAATACCCAAAAGTATGCTTTAACAGGAAATATGGTAAGACAGCCCTGGGGTCCTTCAATAGACCCTGGGCTTTCTGCCCATATATGGTATGGCCCTCAATCGCGTCACAGGAATTCCCTGTGACGCGATCCAGTGGCATCCCCTTATAATTTTCCCCTGAATGCTGCAGTCAGCTGTGATCGCAGCATTTAGGAGAATAGCGGCGGAGATGAGAGGTTTCTCTGATCTCCGCCGTTATGAGGTGATGCGGCCGGCGCTGCACTAATGAGCGGCGGTTCAGGCACTGAAGACAGAACATGGGTGTTTTGCAGTGCGCCCATGTTCGGTCTTCAGCGCCGCCGCTCATTAGTGCAGCGCTGGCCGCATCGCATCATCCTGACGGCACGCGCTTGTCAGGACTCCGGAGCGGGGCAATGGCTGTATTACACATGTATTACACAGCCGCAGCCCCGCTCTCATCATATATAAATCTGCCCCTAGTGGTGACAACTGGCAACGAAGATATTTATAAAGCCTGTGTGTGGGAGAGAACAGGGGAGCAACGCTCTGTAGCAAAAAAAACAGAGTCCGTAATTTAGGCTCTTTTCACATCAGATTCTGCATTACGTTTAGCATGTATGTTGTGAAGGCTTCCACCGTTTACCCTAAACGTATCCATAAGGCTCCATTAGGCTGACAATTTGGGCTGGTTTATGTCACTATATATATTTTTTTGGAGGATGCAAAACTGTAGGCTTTTTTATTTTAAAGGATGGAAAAGCAAAGAAGAGCGCACGTACGTGTGCGTGTGTGTGTATATATATATATATATATATATTACACACACACCCCATTCAAAAGTTTAGGGTCACTTAGAAATTTTCTTATTTTTGGAAGAAAAGCAGTTTTTTTCAATGAAGATAAAATTAAATTAATCAGAAATACACTCTATACATTGTTAATGTGCTAAATGACTATTCTAGCTGCAAACGTCTGGTTTATAATGCAATATCTACATAGGTGTATAGAGGCCCATTTCCAGCAACCATCACTCCAGTGTTCTAATGGTACATTGTGTTTGCTAACTGTGTTAGACGGCTAATGGATGATTAGAAAACACTTGAAAACCCTTGTGCAATTATGTTAGCACCGCTGTAAACAGTTTTGCTGTTTAGAGGAGCTATAAAACTGACCTTCCTTTGAGCTAGTAGAGAATATGGAGCATTACATTTGTGGGTTCGATTAAACTCTCAAAATGGCTAGAAAAAGAGAGCTTTCATGTGAAACTCGACAGTCTATTCTTGTTCTTAGAAATGAAGGCTATTCCAAGCGAGAAATTGCCAAGAAACTGAAGATTTCCTACAACGGTGTGTACTACTCCCTTCAGAGGACAGCACAAACAGGCTATAACCAGAGTAGAAAGAGAAGTGGGAGGCCCCGCTGCACAACTGAGCAACAAGACAAGTACATTAGAGTCTCTAGTTTGAGAAATAGACGCCTCACAGGTCCTCAACTGGCAGCTTCATTAAATAGTACCCGCAAAACACCAGTGTCAACGTCTACAGTGAAGAGGCGACTCTGGGATGCTGGCCTTCAGGGCAGAGTGGCAAAGAAAGCCATAACTGACACTGGCTAATAAAAGGAAAAGATTAATATGGGCAAAAGCACACAGACATTGGACAGAGGAAGATTGGAAAAAAGTGTTATGGACAGACGAATCGAAGTTTGAGGTGTTTGGATCACACAGAAGAAGATTTGTGAGACGCAGAACGACTGAAAAGATGCTGGAAGAGTGCCTGACGCCATCTGTCAAGCATGGTGGAGGTCATGTGATGGTCTGGGGTTGCTTTGGTGCTGGTAAAGTGGGAGATTTGTACAAGGTAAAAGGGATTTTGAATAAGGAAGGCTATCACTCCATTTTGCAACGCCATGCCATACCCTGTGGACAGCGCTTGATTGGAGCCAATTTCATCCTACAACAGGACAATGACCCAAAGCACACCTCCAAATTATGCAAGAACTATTTAGAGAAGAAGCCGGCAGCTGGTATTCTATCTGTAATGGAGTGGCCAGCGCAGTCACCAGATCTCAACCCCATAGAGCTGTTGTGGCAGCAGCTTGACCGTATGGTACGCAAGAAGTGCCCATCAAGCCAATCCAACTTGTGGGAGGGGCTTCTGGAAGCATGGGGGGAAATTTCTCCCGATTACCTCAGCAAATTAACCGCTAGAATGCCAAAGGTCTGCAATGCTGTAATTGCTGCAAATGGAGCATTCCAAGACCAAAGCAAAGTTTGAAGGAGAAAATTATTATTTCAAATAAAAATCATTATTTCTAACCTTGTCAATGTCTTGACTATATTTTCTAGTCATTTTGCAACTCATTTGATAAATATAAGTGTGAGTTTTCATGGAACACACAAAATTGTCTGGGTGACCCCAAACTTTTGAACGGGTGTGTGTGTGTGTGTGTGTGTGTGTGTGTGTGTGTGTGTGTGTGTGTGTGTGTGTGTTATATATATATATATATATATAATTTTTTTTACTGTGGAAGCCTACTGGTGATGAATGCCGCTGTAAAGCATCTGTCACAGTTGTACTTTTAACTTACACCAGAAAAGCCCCTGGACTACGGTATGTGTGTTAAAGAGGTTTTCCCTAAATCCAGGCAGTTGGGAGAAAGTTTAGAGGAGCGGGTGACAGAAACAGAAGGGAGACATGTAGAAGAGGGAACCGAGGAGACACTTCGACATTGGGTGGAGGCGCAGACGCTGTTAAAAAATCACCAACTAACAATGGCGGATAATAAACGACTATTCCTTAAACAGCAATATTATGAGGAAGGGGAAATGGCGGGGAGATTACTTGCTAGGATGGCAAAACCGCATGGGGGCAATAATTTCATTCATGGCATTAGGGGGGAGGGGGGAGGGTGGAGACAGACACGGGGCAAATCCTGCAAATATTCCAGCGGTTTTATACTGACCTATATACATCCAAAGTGCATTACAACACACAGCAATTGGACGAGTACCTGGGAAACATTAATTTGCCTACCTTGGGCCGGGAGGATCGTGAAAGTTTGGAGACCCCTATTTCACTAGAGGAGTTGGAACAGGCGATAAGAGATATGGCAAATGAGAAAGCTCCGGGTCCAGATGGGTTACCGGGGGAAATCTATAAGGAATATGGGACGGAACTAGCGCCAGAATATTTGAGTACTTTGCAGGATAGTTTTGTCAGAGGTAAACTACCAGACTCCCTATATGAGGCTACGATAGTGGTTCTCCCAAAAGAGGGGAAAGACAGTCAATTACCGGAGTCCTACAGACCAATATCCTTGTTGACATCGGATGTCAAGATCTTGGCAAAGATATTGGCACTGAGGCTGAACAGGGTGGTACAGCATGTTGTGCATGAAGACCAATCGGGGTTCATGCCCTCCAAATCGACAGCGGTCAACCTCAGGCGGCTGTTTTTAAATCTTCAGGCGGCACCGGATGAGCAAGGAGGAAGGGCGGTGCTAACGTTAGATGCTGCAAAAGCGTTTGACTGCGTAGAATGGGGGTATTTATGGCGGGTAATAGAAAAGATGGGATTCGGCACTAACTTCGTAAAGTGGGTACAGTTGCTATATGTGGCCCCTACAGCCCGCATACGGGTGAATGGTACAATGTCTGAGAAATTTTCACTGGCCCGGGGTACACGACAGGGGTGCCCATTGTCACCATTACTATTCGCCTTGGCGGTGGAGCCACTGGCGTGCCTCATAAGACAGGAGGAACGTATAAGAGGCTTGCAATATGGGGAAATGGAGGAAAAAATTTCATTATATGCAGACGACATTTTAATATATATGACGGACACGGAGAATACACTGCAGGTAGTAATGGATACGATCACAAGGTTTGGGGAGTTCTCGGGATTAAATATTAACTGGACCAAGTCTGCTTTGATGCCACTTGATACAGTGAATATTGTAGATACTGGAGGGGGGATCCGGATTCCGATAGTTTCTGAATTTACGTATCTAGGGGTTAAGGTGACAGCTAGGGTCCAAGACTATATGTCTTTGAATGTCTCACCACTGCTGCTTAAAGTGAAACAAAAGGTGGATGCCTGGAACAGGCTCCCGCTCTCTGCTCTGGGGAGGACTAATCTAATCAAGATGATCCTTATGCCTCAAGTTTTATACATTCTTCATAACTCCCCAGTATGGATACCTAAGCAATGGTTCAGACGATTGCACAATCTCTTTCGGGATCTGGTATGGAAAAAAGGGGTTCCAAGGATTAAATTGGAGAAATTGCAATTGCCCAAAGATGAAGGGGGGGTCGCGCTGCCAAATGCCTGGATATATTACCTGGCTGCCCAGAGCCAACAATTTAAGGGATGGGAGGACACAGAGACTTGGGGTGCCAGTGCACGTTTATTGTCATACATGGGGGGAGGACATAATCCACTAGAGAGTCTGGAAGCGCATACCTTTAAGAGATTGGCGAGTGCTAAACCAACGTTACTCCTGATACATAAAGTATGGTGGCAATGCAAACAGATCCTGGGAGTGGGAATGTGCACCAAATATACTCCCCTATGGCATAATCCGGTCCTGTGGGAATTATACCAATTAGAGGGCATGCAAAAATGGGAGTTGGCAGGGGTTAGACGAATACAACACTTATATGATGATAACGGGCTGAGATCATTTCAGCAGTTGAAGGACCTATTTCCACTAGAGCACAATATGTTTTATCAATATTTGCAGATCCGTCATGCCCTACAGGCGCAGGCGCAGGTAGTGGACCTGACGGTCTGTGCTCTTGGGGTCCTGGAGTATGTGGGAAGGGCTGACACGACCAAAGGCCTGATCTCAATGGCGTACAGGAGCTTGCTGTCCAAACACCTGGGAAATCCAATGATGCTGGTAAAAGCGAAATGGGAACGGGATGTTGGTCCATTGACAGAGGAGGAGTGGGAGGAGATATTAGCATCCACATGTCACTTATCGCTCAGTCTGGCGCAGAGGAGATCACAACTCTTCCTGATACATAGAGTGTATCGAACCCCGTGGGTATTAAAGCAGATGGGTATTAGAGCGGATGCTAAATGTCCTAGGTGCACGGAAGAGAAAGCAGATATACTGCATATGTTTTGGTCATGTGAGGCTCTGAGGACCCTATGGGGGGAAATATTGGATCTGATAAAACAGGTGTATGGTCGGGAATTGGCGGCAGACCCTAAAGTTATGTTGTTGGGAGTAGTGGGAGAATTGGAGAGTGACAGAATGGCAAACCTGGCAATTGCCAAGATATTATATCAAACAAGGAAATGTATTGCTAAACACTGGCTGGATGAGGAGCCACCAGGGATGAGGGAAATTGTAGGAATGGTGAACTATAATATCCTGATGGAGCATAAGATATTTTCTAAAAGGGGCACGGAAAAAAAATTTGAGAAACAATGGAGCAGATGGATGGCCTGCCCTGAGGTGCTGTCACCTGAACTAAACAGAATAAGGGCGAGAGTTGTCTGAGGAACTGGAGAAGGTAGAGTCTGGAGCAAAAAGGGGTGGTGGGGAACCTTGATAAGAGAAATGTGCTCTGACCAGGATTGGTGCTAGAAACGGGCAGAGATATAGTGGGGGGCCGTGCGGGGAGGGGGGACAGGGGGGAAGTTGGGGATTTCCTGATATGCTGTCATTATTGTATACGATGCTGGAAAATTGTAATGTGAATGTTACTATGTTATTTCTTTTATGTGTTCGTATCAATAAAATTGGTTTGATTTAAAAAAAAGAGGTTTTCCCATGAGGGACATTTGTGACATATCCACAGGATATGTCAGAAATGTCAGATAGATGCGGGTCCCACCTATCTCTAGAACGGGGTCCCCTAAACCCGGTTCTATCTTTCTTTCTTTGCTTCCGCTGCCTCCCGGCCACTTACGGATTACATGGTCGGGAGTTACAGAAACAGAGTCATTCGCTGAGTAACTACTATTCAGTTCTATGGAGTTTGTGGAAACAGCATAGCACGGCGAGCTACGCGGTTTCCTCCTTCATGGTCAGAAATCAGCCGGAACACAAAGAGGTAGAACGGGGTTTAGGGGCCAGAGGTGGGACCCGCATCTAATTGACATTTATGACGTATCCTGTGGATACGTCATAAATGTCTCTCATGGGAAAACCCCTTTAGTACCTTATCTAGTATGTCAGGGAAACACTCCAGATGATTGAAGCTACTGGTTATGAATGCACCTGTGCTTATGCCAAAAGACCAGTATTGATATACATAGGGTTAATTTAAGCCTATGGATGCATTGGGTGTATACTCTGGAAACATTACTATTATTGGGGTTACGCACCAGTAAGCAAAAAAACAAAGTTGTAAATCTTTAGGTCTGTTCAGGGGTTTTAGTCTCCAAACGTAAACAAATAAAGTTCCTATTGCCTGGCAGCAAGCAGAGATCGTAAAGATAGCATTGAATTAAAACAAAGTATATAAGAAAGTGTCAAAACTTTTTATGAGATAATGATTTGCAGCGTTTTGGATTTCTAACGCCAATGTGAACCACGCCTGGTGTGGGAGTTCTTTCGCTTTTAAAGGTGACAAAACTGCAAAAACCGAAATCGATCGAAATGACGGATCGGTTACAGCACCATGACTCCAGTGTGATCGGAGCCTTACAGTGAAGTCCGTACACCCCCCCCCCCCCCACAGGACAGTAGATTATATAACGTTATTTCTCATGTGTATACTCTAGTCTATACATATAAATATAAAGCAGCTCCAAAGCGCCCACTATAGAGCAATTCTGTGTACTGGAGGAGCCTCTAACTCCAGCTGGTCTTCAGGCATAACAGGAGCCTCAGACTCCAGCTGGTCTTCAGGCACAACAGGAGCCTCCGACTCCAGCTGGTCTTCAGGCATAACAGGAGCCTCCGATTCCAGCAGGTCTTCAGACATAACAATCGGCTTGAATTTGGTCTCATAGAGTCTTTCATTGGCCTCCGAGTGCAGATCATTATGGGAAATGGTTTTCATGCTGAGGGGAAGCTTGCTGAATTCATCTTCATTTATATCAAAGTCTTTCATCTTCTTCTTAAGAAGCCACCAGTGTCCTAAGAAGCCAATGTCCATTACCCGGCTAGAAAAGTCCAGCATGCGCGGCTGCAGGTGTGGGCACTGGCTGTTGTACAGGTCACAGTCCGGGTCATATGGAGCCTCATACACAAGGGACATGACCAGGAGATTAATATGTCGCAGACGTCCCTGGTTACTCAGGCCGATGAGTTGCTGCACGTGCCGGTCAGTATTCCCACTACGTGTCCAAGGGGAGAGTAAGAGTAGAGCGGCTGAAGCTTCCAGGACTGAACACTGGAAGGAGTCCTCAGAAGGGGCTTTAGACGAGCACAACCCCACACCCCCCAGCAGGGACAGATACAGGGTAGCTTTACCAGGGCGCTCCTTGGCTCCCACTACAATATCCTTGCAGGCTTCCTTATAATCACGCAAGAGGCTTTTTGTCCAGACAACTGTGAGGAGAAGAAAGAGGTAAAATAATGAATGGAAGACCGTATAAAAATATATGTAGTGATCTAGTAGTTGTATTCTTGTACATAGGGGGCAGTATTATAGTAGTTATATTCTTGTATATAGGGGCAGTATTATAGTAGTTATATTCTTGTACATAGGGGGCAGTATTATAGTAGTTATATTCTTGTACATGGGGCAGTATTATAGTAGTTATATTCTTATACATAGGGGGCAGTATTATAGTAGTTATATTCTTGTATATAGCGGGCAGTATTATAGTAGTTATATTCTTGTATATAGGGAGCAGTATTATAGTAGTTATATTCTTGTATATAGGGGCAGTATTATAGTAGTTATATTCTTGTATATAGGGGGCAGTATTATAGTAGTTATATTCTTGTATATAAGGGGGCAGTATTATAGTAGTTATATTCTTGTATATAGGAGGCAGTATTACAGTAGTTATATTCTTGTATATAGGAGGCAGTATTACAGTAGTTATATTCTTGTATATAGGGGGCAGAATTATAGTAGTTATATTCTTGTATATAGGGGGCAGAATTATAGTAGTTATATTCTTGTATATAGGGGGCAGTATTATAGTAGTTATATTCTTGTATATAGGGGCAGTATTATAGTAGTTATATTCTTGTATATAGGGGGCAGTATTATAGTAGTTATATTCTTGTACATAGGGGGCAGAATTATAGTAGTTATATTCTTGTACATAGGGGGCAGTATTATAGTAGTTATATTCTTGTATATAGGGGGCAGTATTATAGTAGTTATATTCTTGTATATAGGGGACAGTATTATAGTAGTTATATTCTTGTATAAAGGGGGCAGTATTATAGTAGTTATATTCTTGTACACAGGGGGCAGTATTATAGTAGTTATATTCTTATATATAGGGGGCAGTATTATAGTAGTTATATTCTTGTATATAGGGGACAGTATTATAGTAGTTATATTCTTGTATATAGGGGGCAGTATTATAGTAGTTATATTCTTGTACACAGGGGGCAGTATTATAGTAGATTTATTCTTGTATATAGGGGGCAGTATTATAGTAGTTATATTCTTGTCCATAGGAGGCAGTATTATAGTAGTTATATTCTTGTATATAGGGGGCAGTATTATAGTAGTTATATTCTTATTTATAGGGGGCAGTATTATAGTAGTTATATTCTTGTACATAGGAGGCAGTATTATAGTAGTTATATTCTTGTATATAGGGGGCAGTATTATAGTAGTTATATTCTTATATATAGGGGGCAGTATTATAGTAGTTATATTCTTGTATATAGGGGCAGTATTATAGTAGTTATATTCTTGTATATAGGGGGCAGTATTATAGTAGTTATATTCTTGTATATAGGGGGCAGTATTATAGTAGTTATATTCTTGTATATAGGGACAGTATTATAGTAGTTGTATTCTTGTACATAGGGGGCAGTATTATAGTAGTTATATTCTTGTATATAGGGGCAGTATTATAGTAGTTATATTCTTGTACATAGGGGGCAGTATTATAGTAGTTATATTCTTGTACATGGGGCAGTATTATAGTAGTTATATTCTTATACATAGGGGGCAGTATTATAGTAGTTATATTCTTATACATAGGGGGCAGTATTATAGTAGTTATATTCTTGTACATGGGGCAGTATTATAGTAGTTATATTCTTATACATAGGGGGCAGTATTATAGTAGTTATATTCTTGTATATAGCGGGCAGTATTATAGTAGTTATATTCTTGTATATAGGGAGCAGTATTATAGTAGTTATATTCTTGTATATAGGGGCAGTATTATAGTAGTTATATTCTTGTATATAGGGGGCAGTATTATAGTAGTTATATTCTTGTATATAAGGGGGCAGTATTATAGTAGTTATATTCTTGTATATAGGAGGCAGTATTACAGTAGTTATATTCTTGTATATAGGGGGCAGAATTATAGTAGTTATATTCTTGTATATAGGGGGCAGAATTATAGTAGTTATATTCTTGTATATAGGGGGCAGTATTATAGTAGTTATATTCTTGTATATAGGGGCAGTATTATAGTAGTTATATTCTTGTATATAGGGGCAGTATTATAGTAGTTATATTCTTGTACATAGGGGGCAGAATTATAGTAGTTATATTCTTGTACATAGGGGGCAGTATTATAGTAGTTATATTCTTGTATATAGGGGGCAGTATTATAGTAGTTATATTCTTGTATATAGGGGACAGTATTATAGTAGTTATATTCTTGTATAAAGGGGGCAGTATTATAGTAGTTATATTCTTGTACACAGGGGGCAGTATTATAGTAGTTATATTCTTATATATAGGGGGCAGTATTATAGTAGTTATATTCTTGTATATAGGGGACAGTATTATAGTAGTTATATTCTTGTATATAGGGGGCAGTATTATAGTAGTTATATTCTTGTACACAGGGGGCAGTATTATAGTAGATTTATTCTTGTATATAGGGGGCAGTATTATAGTAGTTATATTCTTGTCCATAGGAGGCAGTATTATAGTAGTTATATTCTTGTATATAGGGGGCAGTATTATAGTAGTTATATTCTTATTTATAGGGGGCAGTATTATAGTAGTTATATTCTTGTACATAGGAGGCAGTATTATAGTAGTTATATTCTTGTATATAGGGGGCAGTATTATAGTAGTTATATTCTTATATATAGGGGGCAGTATTATAGTAGTTATATTCTTGTATATAGGGGCAGTATTATAGTAGTTATATTCTTGTATATAGGGGGCAGTATTATAGTAGTTATATTCTTGTATATAGGGGGCAGTATTATAGTAGTTATATTCTTGTATATAGGGACAGTATTATAGTAGTTGTATTCTTGTACATAGGGGGCAGTATTATAGTAGTTATATTCTTGTATATAGGGGCAGTATTATAGTAGTTATATTCTTGTACATAGGGGGCAGTATTATAGTAGTTATATTCTTGTACATGGGGCAGTATTATAGTAGTTATATTCTTATACATAGGGGGCAGTATTATAGTAGTTATATTCTTATACATAGGGGGCAGTATTATAGTAGTTATATTCTTGTACATGGGGCAGTATTATAGTAGTTATATTCTTATACATAGGGGGCAGTATTATAGTAGTTATATTCTTGTATATAGCGGGCAGTATTATAGTAGTTATATTCTTGTATATAGGGAGCAGTATTATAGTAGTTATATTCTTGTATATAGGGGCAGTATTATAGTAGTTATATTCTTGTATATAGGGGCAGTATTATAGTAGTTATATTCTTGTATATAAGGGGGCAGTATTATAGTAGTTATATTCTTGTATATAGGAGGCAGTATTACAGTAGTTATATTCTTGTATATAGGGGGCAGAATTATAGTAGTTATATTCTTGTATATAGGGGGCAGAATTATAGTAGTTATATTCTTGTATATAGGGGGCAGTATTATAGTAGTTATATTCTTGTATATAGGGGCAGTATTATAGTAGTTATATTCTTGTATATAGGGGGCAGTATTATAGTAGTTATATTCTTGTACATAGGGGGCAGAATTATAGTAGTTATATTCTTGTACATAGGGGGCAGTATTATAGTAGTTATATTCTTGTATATAGGGGGCAGTATTATAGTAGTTATATTCTTGTATATAGGGGACAGTATTATAGTAGTTATATTCTTGTATAAAGGGGGCAGTATTATAGTAGTTATATTCTTGTACACAGGGGGCAGTATTATAGTAGTTATATTCTTATATATAGGGGGCAGTATTATAGTAGTTATATTCTTGTATATAGGGGACAGTATTATAGTAGTTATATTCTTGTATATAGGGGGCAGTATTATAGTAGTTATATTCTTGTACACAGGGGGCAGTATTATAGTAGATTTATTCTTGTATATAGGGGGCAGTATTATAGTAGTTATATTCTTGTCCATAGGAGGCAGTATTATAGTAGTTATATTCTTGTATATAGGGGGCAGTATTATAGTAGTTATATTCTTATTTATAGGGGGCAGTATTATAGTAGTTATATTCTTGTACATAGGAGGCAGTATTATAGTAGTTATATTCTTGTATATAGGGGGCAGTATTATAGTAGTTATATTCTTATATATAGGGGGCAGTATTATAGTAGTTATATTCTTGTATACAGGGGCAGTATTATAGTAGTTATATTCTTGTATATAGGGGGCAGTATTATAGTAGTTATATTCTTGTATATAGGGGGCAGTATTATAGTAGTTATATTCTTGTATATAGGGAGCAGTATTATAGTAGTTATATTCTTGTACATAGGGGGCAGTATTATAGTAGTTATATTCTTGTATATAGGGAGCAGTATTATAGTAGTTATATTCTTGTACATAGGGGCAGTATTATAGTAGTTATATTCTTGTACATAGGGGGCAGTATTATAGTAGTTATATTCTTGTACATAGGGGGCAGTATTATAGTAGTTATATTCTTGTACATAGGGGTCAGTATTATAGTAGTTATATTCTTGTACATAGGGGGCAGTATTATAGTAGTTATATTCTTGTACATGGGGTCAGTATTATAGTAGTTATATTCTTGTATATAGGGGGCAGTATTATAGTAGTTATATTCTTGTATATAGGGAGCAGTATTATAGTAGTTATATTCTTGTACATAGGGGGCAGTATTATAGTAGTTATATTCTTGTACATGGGGTCAGTATTATAGTAGTTATATTCTTGTATATAGGGGGCAGTATTATAGTAGTTATATTCTTTTATATAGGAGCAGTATTATAGTAGTTATATTCTTGTATATAGGAGCAGTATTATAGTAGTTATATTCTTGTATATAGGAGCAGTATTATAGTAGTTATATTCTTTTATATAGGAGCAGTATTATAGTAGTTATATTCTTGTATATAGGAGCAGTATTATAGTAGTTATATTCTTGTATATAGGAGCAGTATTATAGTAGTTATATTCTTGTATATAGGGGGCAGTATTATAGTAGTTATATTCTTGTATATAGGGAGCAGTATTATAGTAGTTATATTCTTGTACATAGGGGGCAGTATTATAGTAGTTATATTCTTGTATATAGGGAGCAGTATTATAGTAGTTATATTCTTGTACATAGGGGCAGTATTATAGTAGTTATATTCTTGTACATAGGGGGCAGTATTATAGTAGTTATATTCTTGTACATAGGGGGCAGTATTATAGTAGTTATATTCTTGTACATAGGGGTCAGTATTATAGTAGTTATATTCTTGTACATAGGGGGCAGTATTATAGTAGTTATATTCTTGTACATGGGGTCAGTATTATAGTAGTTATATTCTTGTATATAGGGGGCAGTATTATAGTAGTTATATTCTTGTACATAGGGAGCAGTATTATAGTAGTTATATTCTTGTACATAGGGGGCAGTATTATAGTAGTTATATTCTTTTATATAGGAGCAGTATTATAGTAGTTATATTCTTGTATATAGGGGCAGTATTATAGTAGTTATATTCTTGTATATAGGGAGCAGTATTATAGTAGTTATATTCTTGTACATAGGGGGCAGTATATAACATAGATAAACATTCTGATCCCTAGGAAATTGAAGCAATCACTATATAAGGGATATCACTTTACATAAACATAGAATAGGACTTTTAGTTCCTGCAGCCACTAATGTCTCTTCATGTTAAGAAAAACGGAATAACTGTGAACGGAGATAAGCGGTCAGGCTCCGCACATCCCCCCACGTGTTCCTTCCACGCTGTGACACATTATACCCTCCCCCACCATAGACTCTTATCTTACCCATCTTTTTGCTTTTCATTCGCTCCCAAAACCCAGGCTTCGCCTCTGCAACTACAGGGGCTGCACTCCCAGAGCACGACCTCCGCAATAAGCCCCCTACACACCGGCCGGCCATATCTGTCCTCCAACACAGAGGACACTTCCGGGTTCAGTGCCCTCAGTTACTGCTACCTTAAAACTCTTCCCCTGAGTAAAAATAGCATATTCTTTAGGTTCCGTTTTGATAACCCCTATCTGGGCTGACGACTGTCCCATTTGATAAAGGGGGTGGGATAACTTGCTAATAAACCATTATCTATACACTAATCTGCAGTTTTCCCGTTACTGAGCTGGAAACCAACAACTCTATGTGATTCTTTTAGTACCGGCTAGGTGTCAGACACTTGTGGCATCCGAGTGAAATCCACCCCTTGTGTCTGTGCTCAGTTGGTACAGTCCTGTGAGTGGTGACGCGGCCGCTGAGCGCTGGCAGTAGGGTAGTTGTCAGTTCTCTGGTGGTCACGGGATTTGGGGCATGTCGCTCCTATGAGATGGCGTCCGCCGACCAACTCCAGTTCCAAGGTAAATAACAGGACTGTATAATGTCGCAGGGCATTATGTGTACACCCGGTTATTACATGCCGCCCTCCTGTATACTGAGCTGTAATGATGACGTATTTGGGTGTAGTACACAGGTGCACCATGATATAATGTTTTCCTTCTAAAAAAAGAAACTAAAAAAGGTTGGGTCTTGTAAAAGTTGTAGTATGGCAACCTAACACTGGCTATTGCATAACTATGTGAACCCCCTTGCTTGTTTATGGGTGGCACAGTAAAAGTCGTCCCCTGCCGTGGACCGGAGACACTTTGGGACTGTGAGTAGAGTGGCCTCGTACAACAGCCAATCAGAATTCAGTTTTCATTCTTAGTGCGTCCAGGGTTTTTAGAAAATGAAACGTGGATTCTGATTGGTCGCTGGTCACCACAAGGCCTCGTCTTATGTGCCTATTATTTCCTAGACACAATATTCTGTGCTATTTTCTTATTATAGGAGCTCCATTTTTCTGAAACAAAGCTCCAAATCCCCTGCCAAGACAGTTGCATGATAAAATTCTGTCTGCCAGCAGTCCCCACTAGAGGGAGCTCTCTGCACACAATTTAATACCACTCCAAATAAACTCAATAATCTCCAACAAGCTCCCCCTAGTGGTGACTGCAAGTATACAAAATTGTACTGTCAGACATCTATTATGTGTATGCCAGGATTAGTTAGGCCTAGTTCACACCGAACATACAATTTATAAACTTTTTTTTTTTTTTTTTTCGGCTTAGTTCAGATTTTTTTTTTTTGCAGCAGTTTTTATTTATCTGTCCTTGTGAATCTCTCTGGTGAATGGGGCCTTGGAGACATTGAACCCACCCCCACCTCTCCTATCCTTTGTGTTATTATCAGACTTGCCTGAAAGGGGGGGTTATACTGTAACCAACGCCCTGATATTCTATAAGGATGAACCCGAAAATTCTGCCTGCAGCCACCACTAGGGGGAGCTCACTGCAGATGACTTGTACATAGAATCTCCCTAGTACTCCAGTGTGCAGTAAACACCTGAGCTCCCCCTAGTGGTGGCTCTAGACAATTGTATCACCTCTGACTTCACTGGGGATTTGGACTGTTCTAAAGATACATGAAATGAATGAGCGCAGAATATTGGACCTAATTGCTACATGAGATAATAATGGGGGCAGGGATTTATCTGGCCTTCCAATTATCAGCTCAATGAATTATGATCAGCCTCTCCCCAGCCCTAGCTTGCTGATAACAGGGAACAATAGACCACATTTATCTGCAGGGTGATCAGAGATCTGATCGGCTGCAGGACTTATGTGAAGTTTCTATCTGCAGAGTTTGATGAAGCGGCCGACCTTCTTGCTGCAAGTCCGAATGCCACGACGAAGAGTGTGAGTGAGGACGGAGGACCCCAGCATGCCACCCTACAGATGGGCGCGGACAGCGAGGGGGAGGAGGGGGAGACGGATCAGACTGAGGTATGAAGGCTCCTGTATACTGCCCTCGTGTCAGGACTGCACAGAATATACTCCATGTTAACCCCTGGTTATTCTCTCCGCAGCTCCTCGCACCTCAGAAGAAAGCCTCCGGCTTCTGGACCTTCCAGTACTACCAGGACCTCTTTGATGTAGACACTTCCCAGGTGAGTCCTCTACATCGCCTGCCCCTCCCCCCCTACATTTGTATATGGGAAACATACTTGTGATTGATATAAGGACAGGTGAGCATTGGCAATTAGATATTTGGTACTGGTCGGTGGAGGGGACTTTTTTTTTTAAATTTTGGGATAGGAACGGACATTCTCTGGATGAGTTTGGGTACCCAAACATAATACACCTGTGCCACGTGGGTGCCCTGAGGCAGGGTGGAAGGCCTGGGAGATGTGGGGGGGTAATATCATTATTAGAATATTAAAGGGATTATGTAACTAAAAGCTCCCCCTACAATGAGCTGACCTCTGCTGGTGCAATGTGGTCATTACAGTGACGATGTAACTTGCCCTGGTTACTAATGGGGGTCCTAAGTCCTATGGAAGGGGATAATACTGACTGGAGCACCCCTACAATAATAATTTATTTGGGATTATCAGTCTGATATTGGACTATTATTTATTGAGTCCCTTTATGCTGCATTCTAATAGTTAAATTATTAATACAGAAACCATGTCAGACCTAACCATGTCCAGTAGGGGGGGCTCTGCACATAGGAGTTAACTACCCCCGTATTGTTCTCCATCAGGTGCTGGACAGGATCAGAGCGTCCTTCGTTCCCATGCCAGGAAAGAACTTTGTCAGACATCACCTCCGAAACAATCCCGATCTGTACGGTACGTGTGCACAGGACGACAAGATGCTCCGGAAGAAACCAAGTCTCTCTGCGATCTAATAAGTTTATAAGATTTGTTAGAGATTTTGACTAGTGACACATTAGAAATTGCACTCAGATGGAGTTCCCCTTTAAGACTTAGAACATCAGCTTGGCCTATTCAGGTAATAAGTGTGGGATCCGTCTCATGTTACTCGGCCTTCATCTCTCTCTTTTAGGACCATTCTGGATTTGTGCCACATTGGTGATTACTGTCACAGTTGTGGGGAACTTGGCGACCTTTATCCAGATGCACGGCCATCCAGACTATAACTACAGTCCGCAGTTCCACAAAGGTCGGTGTCATTGAATGTAAAATGCGAGGCGATGCACCGCTGCTGTATCCTGGGTGACCTCGTCACTTCTCTCCTGCAGTTACAGTGGCTGGCATCGTCATATACAGCTACGCCTGGCTCGTGCCTTTAGCACTCTGGGGATTTCTTCAGTGGAGGAAAGGGGTGAGCTCAACGGTGGGCGCCTACAGTTTTATGGAGACGGTTTGCGTCTATGGATACTCCTTGTCCCCGTTCATTCCTTCCACAGTGAGTACTGAACGCTCTTTTGTCTAATATATATAAAATGTAAACTTATTCTGGAGCCTCTTCTCTGATCCTACCTCCCCTGCCAAAAGCCGAGTGACTGACACCGAAACACAAGTGTAGAGATTCGGATGTCGCCCACTAGTGGCTTTAACCAGAATTTCAAAGCAATGGCCCACGAATGAGTATGTTTCACAAAATCAACTCCTTCTTTAAAGAGGCTCTGGCACCAGATGATCAAATCCCTATTGCATGTGATCGGCGCTGCAATGTAGAGAACAGTAACGTTTTAGTTTTTTTTTGAAAAACGATCATTTTTGGCCAAGTTATGAGCTATTTTATATTTATGCAAATGAGCCTTTCTAATGGACAACTGGGCGTGTTTTCTCTTATTTCCAACTGTGCTGACAAACACTTCTATTCACAACGCCCAGCTAGTAAAACAAGTAGACACGCCCAGATGTTACAGACACAATACACGCCCAGATGTTACAGACACAATACACGCCCAGATGTTACAGACACAATACACGCCCAGATGTTACAGACACAATACACGCCCAGTTGGAAATAAGAGAAAACACGCCCAGTTGTCCATTAGAAAGGCTCATTTGCATAAATATAAAATTGCTCATAACTTTGCCAAAAATGATCGTTTAAAAAAAAAACAAAAAAAACGTTACTGTTATCTACATTGCAGCGCCGATCACATGCAATAGGAGATAGGGATTTGAGAATCTGGTGACAGAGCCTCTTTAACCCCTTCCCTCTTTGGCCACTTTTGACCTTCCTGACCGAGCCTCATTTTTCAAATCTGACATGTCACTTTATGTGGTAATAACTCCAGAATTCTTTTACCTATCCAAGCGATTCTGAGATTGTTTTCTCGTGACACATTGGACTTTATGTTACTGGCAAAATTTGCTCGATATGTTCAGTATTTAATTCTGAAAAACACCAAAATTTAGCGAAAAATTGCAAAAATTTTCATTTTTCTCAACTTAAATGTATCTGCTTGTAAGACAGGCAGTAATACCACACAAAATTATTGCTAATTAACATCCCCCATATGTCTACTTTAGATTGGCATCATTGTTTGAACATCCTTTTATTTTTCTATGACGTTACAAGGCTTAGAACTTTAGCAGCAATTTCTCACATTTTCAAGAAAATTTCAAAAGGCTATTTTTACAGGGGCCAGTTCAGTTGTGAAGCGGCTTTGAGGGCCTTATATATTAGAAACCGCCAAAAAGTCACCCCATTTTAAAAACTTCACCCCTCAAAGTATTCAAAACAGCATTCAGAAAATGTCTTAACCTTTTACACATTTCACAGGAATTAAAGCAAAGTAGAGGGGAAATTTACACATTTCATATTTTTTTGCAGAAATAAATTTGTAATACAATTTTTTTTATAACACAGAAGGTTTTACCAGAGAAATGCAACTCAATATTTGTTGCCCAGTTTCTGCAGTTTTAGGAAATATCCCACATGTGGCCCTAGCGTGCTACTGGACTGAAGCACCGGCCTCAGAAGCAAAGGAACACCTAGAGGATTTTGGGGCCTTATTTTTATTACAATATATTTAGTGTAGGGAGCATGTTAACCCTGCAGGTGTTTTGTAGAAATTAGTGTGCATTCGATGTTGCAGAGTGAAAATGGGATTTTTTTTTCCATAGATATGCCAATATGTGGTGCCCAGCTTGTGCCACCATAACAAGACAGCTCTCCAATTATTATGCGGTGTTTCCCGGTTTTAGAAACACCCTACATGGGGCACTAATCTTTTGCCTGGACATTCGACCAGGCTCAGGAGTGAAAGAGCACCATGTAAAATTGAGGCCTAATTTGGCGATTTACAAAGTATTGGTTCACAATTGCGGAGGCTCTGATGTGAAATAATAAAAAGAAACCCCTGATAAGTGACCCCCATTATGGAAACTGCACCCCTCAAGGCATTTATTAAGGGGTGTAGTGAGCATTTTCACCCCACAGGTCTTTTCCATAAATGAATGCGCTGCGGATGGTGCAAATTAAAAATGTATATTTTTCCCTAGATATGCCATTTCAGTGGCAAATATGTCGTGCCCAGCTTGTGCCACTGGAGACACACACCCCAAAAATTGTTAAAAGGGTTCTCCCAGGTATGACGATGCCATATATGTGGAAGGAAACTGCTGTTTGGGCACACTGTAGAGCTCAGATGGGAGAGAGCGCCATTTGGCTTTTGGAGAGCGGATTTTGCTTGGTAGTAGATTTGTTTGAGTATTGCTGGTGTTTCCGTTTATAATGTGGGGGTACATGTAAGCGGGGCAGAGTACATCAGGGGCATAGTCAGGTGGTATTATAATGGGGTAAAAAACCAATAAAATAATCCATAGATGTGTGTTACGCTGTGAAGCAATCCTTTCTGCACAGGCCGGTGTCGCACAGATATGTGGCGTCCTTTCTTATGCCCCTTTTGGTCCACACTCCGCAGCTTTGCAGTTTGGGGAATTTTGCCGGGAAAGTGTTGTCCTGGTATAATACGGGCACCGTCGCTTCCAGCAGATATGTTTGGGCCCTCCCCTTCCTGGTTCCCTAATTTTAGGTCCTTGATAAACCGCCTCTTGAAACAGAAGAAATGTTCCCCTCTGATCTGCACAACTGCATATTTTTTATTTCCTGACTTATTGGAGCCATAACTAATTTTATTTTTTCATAGACGTAGTTGTATGAAGGCTTTTTTTTGCGGGACGAGCTGTAGTTATTATTGGTACCATTTTCTGGCATAGTTTTATTTAGTTTTTTTATACAGCGTTCACCATGCGTTATAAATTACATGTTAACTTTATTCTGCGGGTCAGTACAATTCCGGCGATACCAAGTTTATAGAACTTTTTTATGTTTTGCAACTTTTTGCACAATAAAATTACTTGTAAAAATAATGTATTTTTTTTCTGTCGCCAAGTTGTGAGAACCATAACTTTTTAATTTTTTTTGTCGACGCAGCTGTATGAGGGCTTGTATTTTTTGCGAGACGAGCTATAGTTTTTATAGGTACCATTTTTGGAATACGTGCGACTTTTTGATAATTTTTTATTCCAATATTTATAGGTCAAAGTGACCAAAAAACAGAAACTCTGGTATAGTTTTTAAATTCTTTATTTTTTTTTATGCGCTTCACCCCGTGCAATAAATAATATAATATTTTGATACCTCAGGTCGTTACGGTCGTGGCGATACCAAATACATATGTTTTTTTTTTTCAATAATAAAAGGACTTGATAAAACGCAATCCCCCTTTTACGCTTATTTTATTACTTGCAGCTTTTATTGTTTTCAAACTTTTATTTTTTTTCACTGACACTTTTTTTGACACTTTTTTAACCCTTTTTTAACCCTTTTTTTTACACTTTTTCTCAAGTCCCACTAGGGGACTTGAAGGTCCAGCCGTCAGATTTATTTTTTTCTAATACATTGCACTACCTACATAGTGCAATGTATTCGATCTGTCAGTTATTCACTGACAGCAAGCCGATTAAGCTTCGCCTCCCGGCGGGGCCTGATCGGCTTCCGTAATGGCAGAGCAGGAGACCATTGTGTCTCCTGTTGCCATAGCAGCAGTCGCCAGTCCTGATTGCCTGTCAGGGCTGGCAATCTGCTAGTAACCACTACGATGCAGCAATCGCTTTCGATTGCTGCATCGAAGGGGTTAATGGCAGTGATGGGAGCTAGCTCCGGTTCCTGCCGTTACAGGTGGATGTCAGCTGTTACATACAGCTGACTTGCACCGCTGATGACGCCGGATCAGCTCCTGACCCGGCGCCATCTTGCCGGCGGCTACGGAAGCCGACCAGGCTCCGCCGCCGGGCGGATCTTGAGCGGTCTCCGTGCTAGGCAGACCGGGAAGCCAGTATTAGGCCTCCGGTTGCCATTGCAGCCACCGGAACCCCGGCAATTTAATTCCTGGGGTACCGATGAGCTGCCAACACCTTAAGTGCAGCGATCGCGTTTGAGCGCTGCACTTAAGGGGTTAATGGCGGGGATCGAAGCTCATTTCGGTCCCCGTCGTTACAGTCGGCTGTCAGCTGTAAGATAAAGCTGAGATCCGACGATGATGGCACCGGCTCAGCTTCTGAGCCGGTGCCAAACATTTGGCGTATGGGTATGGCAAAATGCGGGAAGTCAATGCTTTCCATGGCGTACCCATACGGCAAATGTCGGGAAGGGGTTAAATAGTGCGGGTCTAGGCATACGTATACCCTGCAAGTAAGATGTAGCATTACATGGCAGACATTCAAATGAACGGCGGTCCATGTAATGCATGGACACATCAAGGCTGCCAGGGAGGTAGCCACTCTTGAAGAGGCTCTGTCACCACATTATAAGTTCCCTATAGCCTATATAACGTGATCGCCGCTGTAATGTTTAGAACAGTGTTTTTTTATTTTGAAAAACGATCATTTTTGAGCAATTTCAGATTTATGCTAATTAGTTTCTTAATAGACACGTAGGCGTGTTTTTACTTTTAATACCAACTGGGCATTGTAAAGAGAAGTGTATGACAGTGACCAATCAGCGTCATAGACTTCTCTCCATTCATTTCTAGCAGTACTCGCAAAACACTGCGTGATCTCGCGAGATCATGCTGTGCTGTCACATACTCCCATATTAACTTTACCAAAGTGTCTTGGGAGTGAATAGACGTCACCTCCAGCCAGGACGCGATGTCTATTCACACTCCCGACACTTTGGTAAAGTTTCTTGGGGACTTACTCACACAGAATGGCTGATCTCGCGTGCTGTCATTCACAGAAACTTTACTGACGTGTCGGGAGTGTGAATAGACATCGCGTCCTGGCTGGAGGTGACGTCTATTCAATCCCAAGACACTTTGGTAAAGTTAATATGGGAGTATGTGACAGCACAGCATGATGTTTTGCGAGTACTGCTAGAAATGAATGGAGAGAAGTGTATGATGCGGATTGGTCACTGATTGGTCAGCGTCATACACTTCTCTTTACAACGCCCAGTTGGTAAAAAAGTAAAAACACGCCCAGTTGTCTATTAAGAAGCTAATTAGCATAAATCTAAAATTGCTCATAACTTGCTCAAAATGGATAGTTTTTCTTATAATGTAGTGTCCGAGCCTCTTTACAGAGTGGGTCTATGACGCCCATATGCCACAATGGAGAATAATCAAAGCAGTTGTCGTCCAGCCATAACATTACAACCACCTGCCTGATATTGTGTAGACCCTCGTGCTGCTAATGCGGCTCTGATCCATCGAGTTATGGACTCTACAAGACCTCTTAAGGTTCCTGTGGTATCTGGATCCAAGACGTTAGCAGATCCTTTCAGTCCTGTAAGTTGTGAGGTGCGGCTTCCACGGATTGGACTTGTTTTTCCAGCACATCCCACAGATGATCGGTCGGATTGAGATTTTGGTTTGGGATTCATGAGACCATTCCGCCTTCTTTCATTACTCCATTTTCCGGTTCTGATGTTCGCGTGTCTATTGTAGGTGCTTTCGGTGGTGGACAGGGGTCATCATGGGCACCCTGACTGATTTACTGCTACGCAGCCCCAAATGAAGCAAGCTGCGATGCTCTGCGTGTTCTGACACCTTTCTTTCATAGCCAGCAGTAACTTTTCAGTAATTTCTGCTACAGTAGCTCTTCTGTGGGATTGGACCAGACAGGCCAGCCTTCTCTCCCCAGAGTCACGTCCTAATAGGTTGCCTGTCCGGTATACCAAAGCATTATAGCAGCGATCAAAAGATTGCATAGTGAAGTCCCCTAATGGGACTAAAAAAACAAGTAAGTAATGTGAAATAAAAATGATTAATAAAAGTTACAGTAAAAAAAATAGATCAATTTTTTTCCCCATAAAAAATGGTTTTATTTAGTAAAAGTGTATAAAATAAATAGAAGTACACATACATGGTATCGCAGCGACCGTAATGACCCAAACAAAGTTAATATGTCATTTAAACCGCAAGGTGAACACTGTAAAAAAACAATGGCGAAATTGCTTTTTTTTTTTTTCCATTGCCCCGCAAAAAAGCCATAAAAGTTAATCAATAAGTCTCATGTACCCCAAAACAGTACCAAACAAAACTACGTCGTTCCGCAAAAAACAAGCCCTCTGATTACTGCATTGACGGAAAAATAAAAAAATTACGGCCCTTGGAAAACGACGATGCAAAAACAAATAATTTTAGTTTAAGTGTTTTTATTGGGCAAAAGTCGTAAAACATAAAAAAGCTAAACATATGTGGTATCGTCCGACCCATAGAGTAAAGATGTTATTTATGCCGCACAGTGAATGGCGTGAATTTAAAACGTATAGAACAATGGCGGAATGTCTGGTTTTTTTTCTATTCCCCCCCCAAAAAAAAAGTTAATAAAAGTTGTATGTACCCAAAAATGGTGCCATTAAAAAGCACAACTAATCCCGCAAAAAACAAGTCCTCATACAGCTATGTCGACAGAAAAATAAGTTATAGCTCTTTGAATGAGACTAGAAAAACGGGAAAAAAAACTAGCTTAGTCATTAGGGCCTAAAATAGACTGGTCACTAAGGGGTTAATGTTATGGCTGCTCGGTGTAGCTGTCGCTGTACTTGTACACAACTAGTGGGAAATAATTCCTTTCTAATGTTGTCAGTAGGACTGGTTCTCTCCTCCCCGGCGGACCCCCTCAGGCTGCTATATACCTTTAACCCCTTAGCGAGCCCTCACACCACTCTATCAACAGAAAACTAAGAGTTATGGGTCTCAGAATATGGTGTAACTAAGATAACTTTACAAATTTGCTATCGCCGTAATCCTATTGACCCACAAAATAAAGTTGTCAATTTTACCGCAAAGTAAACGGTGTAAAATTGAAATGCCAAAAACCTTGGCAGGTCTGTTTTATTATTATTTTTATTTTTACTTGTCCCACAAAAAGCAAATTGTCTTATGCCTATGTAAACAGAAAAAAAAAAAAAAGTTTTGGTTGTTGTAATGTGACCCTATGAAAATGAAGAAACGAAAATTGGCTCGGTCTTCAACGGGTTACGACGGTTTCTCATTTTCAAAATCAATGTATGAGCAGTTTTTTGCTTGTCATTAATTATTGGAATCATTATTTTTTTACACATGACTGTATTCAGGAGCCGTATCTGTATATCATGTTATGGGCCCAAACGACACCTATACTATATGGAATCTGAGAGAAAATCATACTATGGGGTCTCAGCGGCACCAGATGGGCAGAGCCGCTCCATGTGCTGTGGCAATTTGTACATAAATCTTAGGGCAAAATATAGGCCATATGATGTGGAATTAGTGAAGTAACACATGGCTACAAAATTTGTAGTCTGTTACCATGGAGACACCATTTTTTTTAAATTATAGATGCGAAGTACATATCTTAACTTCTACGTTATTATATTTCTGCTGTCAGGTGCTGTGTGTGATTCCATATGAGATATTCCGCTGGATCATCCTCCTGGTGGCCATGTGTCTCTCTGGCTTCGTCCTTCTCCTCGCCTTCTGGCCACACGTCCGAAGAGATAATAAAATGGTGGCTATTGGCATGCTTGCGAGCATGGTACTACTGCACGTGCTACTGGCTGTGGGGTGTAAGGTATGTAGACATTTAGCAACATCTGCAAGAAATACAGATACTAAAAATTACAACTCTGGGCAGCAGCCGTATATTTACTGCCAAGGACCGGGTCTGATCCATCCTTGGAGATCAGGAAAGGTCTTCTCCATCACCGCAGGATGCTCAGGGTCTTGGCCTAAATCTACATCTGTTCAGCACAATCTGAGATCTTGGGGGTGTAACGAGGAGACGTGAGTAAGTAACGGGTGCCTTTTTTCTTGTGCAGGAATATTTTTTCCAGAGAGTGGAAGGAGAGCACATGTCCAGACCTCTCATCGTTACAACACCAAAGGGCCACATAACCACAAAGGCGTAACCTGCCTGGATGTAGGGACTGCGTGCGCCTGGGCTGGCCTGTTGTAAGGCACCAGTCAGACTGTATCACCCGTGATGAGCCGATATGTTCTCTGCAGACGAGGATGTGTGCACGTCTCTGATCATCGGATCTCTAGTTTGTGGGTTGAGATTTACTGATGTAGAGGTAGTAATTGTTCCTATAATAAAGATGGCTTTTTTTCTCATGTAAGTTTTGGCCGCTAACCTTCACCTACACTGCTGTACAGAGAATCCAACGCCGGATATCAGTAAGGAGCGACCTGGAAGGAAAGAAGTTCTCACTGCCCAAATCAGCCCGTTCCCATTTCTGCCTGCACTGAGCTAGCGGGTAGGTGACTGGAGTGTTCTGGAGCTGGTGCCATCAGAATTGGGAAGATGTCATAGGGGCCCCCCCTCACCTGTGAAGCTTTCATGCAAAGTAAGAGCTTGGGCAGATGGCTGTATTGTATGTCAAAGGTGTTCTTCACTTTTGGACAATCCCTAAGGGTATGTTCACACGAGGTCATTACGTCCGTAACTGACGGACGTATTTCGGCCGCAAGTACCGGACCGAACACTGCAGGGAGCCGGGCTCCTAGCATCATACTTATGTACGACGCTAGGAATCCCTGCCTCGCTGCAGGATAACTGTCCCGTACTGTAATCATGTTTTCAGTACGGGACAGTTGTCCGGCAGCGAGGCAGGGACTCCTAGCATCGTACATAACTATGATGCTAGGAGCCCGGCTCCCTGCAGTGTTCGGTCCGGTACTTGCGGCCGAAATACGTCCGTCAGTTACGGACGTAATGACCTCGTGTGAACATACCCTAAGGGTATGTTCACACGAGGGCGTCCGTTACGGCTGAAATTACGGGGATGTTTCAGCCTGAAAACATCCCCGTAATTTCAGCCGTACCGGCATGTGCAGGCGCTTGAACGCCGCATCCATTACGGGCGTAATTAGCGCTGCTATTCATTGGAGTCAATGAATAACGGCTCCAATTACGGCCAAAGAAGTGACAGGTCACTTCTTAGACGCGGGCGTCTATTTACGCGCCGTCATTTGACAGTGGCGCGTAAATATACGCCTCGTGTGAACAGACAAACATCTGCCCATTGCTTTCAATGGGCAGATGTTTGTCAGCGCTATTGAGGCGCTATTTTCAGACGTAATTCGGGGCAAAAACGCCCGAATTACGTCCGTAAATAGGCCGTGTGAACATACCCTTAAAGGAGAGGACAATAAGCTGAACATGAAATGTCTTCTGCTGGCACCCACAGCGATCAGCTGTGATCTGTGGGGAAACCTGGCGGTAAGGGTTTTCTTACATGGGCCGCGTAAACTAGCACC
Organism: Rhinoderma darwinii; assembly: GCF_050947455.1. Taxonomy (NCBI): domain Eukaryota; kingdom Metazoa; phylum Chordata; class Amphibia; order Anura; family Rhinodermatidae; genus Rhinoderma; species Rhinoderma darwinii. The sequence continues at coordinate 396,594,189 of NC_134689.1, read as the reverse complement.
GATCAACAAGACAACTCGTTGATCGGCGCTCGTTTGCGTCTTTCACAAGGAGCAATGCATGGGGACGAGCGATTGATACTACGATCGCTCGTCCCCATACGTTTCTATCGTGTCGGCAGCGCGTCTCCCTATATACACAGAGATTTGCTGCATAAACGATATGATCAGCCGATGAATGAGCATTGGCTCGTTTATCGGCTGATTGTTGCCGTTTACACATTGTAATGATTAGGAATGAGCATTCATATGAATTCTCGTTGCCCCATAATTGGCCCGTTGCAACCCCTATCTCCTATTGCAGCAGATCGGCGCTGCAATGTAGATTACAGTAACGTTTTTTTTCTTTTAAAAACGAGCATTTTTGGCCAAGTTATGACCATTCTTATATTTATGTAAATGAGGCTTGCAAAAGTACAACTGGGCGTGTTTACAGTAAAAGTCCAAGTGGGCGTGTATTATGTGCGTACATCGGGGCGTGTTTACTACTTTTACTAGCTGGGCGTTGTGCATAGAAGTATCATCCACTTCTCTTCAGAACGCCCAGCTTCTGGCAATGCAGACACAGCCGTGTTCTCGAGAGATCACGCTGTGACGTCACTCACTTCCTGCCCCAGGTCCTGCATCGTGTCGGACAAGCGAGGACACATCGGCACCAGAGGCAGGTAAGTCGATGTAGCTACTTACCTGCAAACGCTGATGCTGCTGCAGAATCAACTGGTGCCGATGTGTCCTCGCTCGTCCGACATGATGCAGGACCTGGGGCAGGAAGTGACGTCACAGCGTGATCTCGCGAGAACACGCTGTGTCTGCACTGCCAGAAGCTGGGCGTTGTGAAGAGAAGTGGATGATACTTCTCGTCAGAACGCCCAGCTAGTAAAACAAGTAAAAACGCCCCGATGTACGCACATAATACACGCCCACTTGTACTTTAAACACGCCCACTTGTACTTTTGCAAGCCTCATTTACATAAATATAAAAATGGTCATAACTTGGCCAAAAATGCTCGTTTTTAAAAAAACAAAATGTTACTGTAATCTACATTGCAGCGCCGATCTGCTGCAATAGAAGATGGGGATTGCAAAATCTGGTGACAGAGCCTCTAAGTGTTCAGTTTTCCTGCAGCGCCGCCACAGGGGATATTAAGCATTACACGGTGCCCATTCACATCATTGTCTTGTCGGTGTAATACAGGACAGGTCCTCCAGAGTGAGATATGCTGGTCAAAAGATACATTTCCTGAACAATCTACAGAGGGCATTGGCATCTAGGGGGGTGGCACTGTCTACAGAGGGCACAGTGTCATTATTTACAGAGGGCAGTATGTGGCATCTGCAGAGGGCACAGTGGCATCTAGAGGGCACTGTGATTACAGGGAGGCTGTGTGGCATTATCTAGAGGGCACAGTGGCATCTATAGGGCACCATCTACAGAGGGCAGTATGTGGTAATATCTACAGCGGGCACTGGCATTATCTACAGAGAGCAGTGTGGAACTATCTACAGGGAGCTAGTGTCTATGCTGGTTTTTACGCTGCCAGTAGTGGTCAGCACATATTGCCTAGCTCTAGTAATCACCTGCCTGTATACAACCAGAGAGATACCGGCCACCATAAAAGTTGTCAGCCAAACTAGTGCAGAAATTTTTGTTTGTTTATTTGTACGCGGAAAGCCACTCCCACCAAAGAAGCCACTCCCACCAGATAAGCCACACGCAAAGGCCTCATGCACATGGCTGGTCCCGTAATCAAAGCCTGCGGTTACGGGCACGTCCGCCAATGGCTGCAGTTTGTATGGGAGCACGACCCGTAAAAAACAAAAAGTAGAACATGCTCCATAATTCCCGACACAGACGCCTATTCGTAGCGATACGGAAAGGTGTCCACGGCCAATAGAACCGGGCGGGTCCGTAATTGCGGACCGTGTTATGGTCTGCAATTACAGAGATTTTTTACAGTCGTGTGCACGGGGCCTAAGTGTCCCTAGAAAAAAAAATTCAAATGTTGGCAACTATGCAATTCTGGTTTTGGCTTAGAAAAAAAAGCATGCAAAATCTGTACTGTGTGAACGTGGCCTCATTCAGATGGCAGTAATGTAGGTCCATTTAAGTGTCCACATTACAGTCTCAACACTGGGACCTAAGTTATATTCACCGGTACTACAAAAATGTGCCCACATTTCTGCCATGTGAATGGCATAGGTTATTTTCTCTTCTGTTTTGGCACAACATCCAGTTCTCGTGCAGACAGCTGTGGCCTAATCACAGACAACCTCTTATATATAGGAACCGCTTGGCTTGCAGCTGACACTCTATCCCTTGGCCAGCCAAACATTTGCCCTGCAGGGGAAATCTAGTATTACATGTCAGTCATTCAGATGAACGTCCATCTACATAATACACGGGGCGGCTCGTGTCCGTTAGACTTTCAGTACTGGCTCAGGGGAGAGGAGGGAGGGTCTTGAGCCACGGACACCCCTCTACAATATTAATTTGTCTTATAGGGAATATGAACACAGGATTTCTTTCATGAGACAACCCCTGTAAGTGCCAAGAACAGGGTCAGACTGTTCACACAATAAAGTGCTGCACTACATGATACAAGCGCTGCTGGCTGATACTAGTTTAGGTTTTTTGCATTCTTATGGACAATATCGGTTCATACACACATAGACCTGTATTACAGACCTGAATGCATAGGGTGAGCGGTCACACGCTGCCTCCATATTGTATTCTCCACTAGCAGCAATGCTTAGGCGGAACCTGCAGATTCTGAATGGATCCACGGACATCTAAAGTGGCTCAACTAAACAATTCAACCGGGTGTGCAGCAACCTATCAGAGCTCAGCTTTCACCTTGTTGCTGCAGGGATCGGTTGCCATGGGCAACAAGGACAGTTTCTGCTAGACAGCTTTAAAAATGAGGCCCAATATTTACAGGAGCTGCCGAACATGTGTTGTTTAGGCGTTACATGCAGACATTGCAGCAGATTTCACAATTTGCATTGCAAAGTCCTCTCTGTCTCACAAACCTGTCTCCGACTACACAGCTACTGGCAGCAGAAGCCCCTCGCCCCCAAACCGCGATGAGACCAGGAACTCCCTCTATTGTTCAGAACCTGCAGAAAATCTTGCAGACTGATAAACACTCATTTCTGGGTTTACTGTCATTTTACTATTGAGGTCAATGAATAAACAGCATTTACAGCTCCCCCTAGTGGTGGCTGCAGGCAGCTGGAATTTTCTCTTAAAATGTACCTAATCCTTCGGCTGGGTTCCCACGTAGCGTAAACGCTGTGGAATTTCCGCTACAGAGTTCTGTACGGAAATTCTGCAGCATAGTAAATGAATTTAGAAAATCTCATCTCCATGCTGCGGAAAAAACCCTGCATTGTAAACGTTAATAAATTGACCTGCGGTACAGAATTTAATTCCGCAGCATGACAATTTATGCTGTTTTTGTTGATTTTCTGTTGCAGGTTTTCCCCATTGAATTCAAAGAGGATACAAAATCCGCAAAAGAAAGCTAAGTATTACGACTTTTGTGGCGTATTCACAGCGATTACGCCACAAAATCTCAACTCCGGAAAAAAAAGTCATACTTACCCAGAACGCACTTCTTCTTCCGGCCTCCTGGGATGACGTTTCATCCCATATGACCGCGACAGCCAATCACAGGCTGAGGCGTTACATGGCCTGCAACGTCATCGGAGGCCAGACGACGTGCAGAGAAGACTGAGGGGGGTAAGTATGATCGCTTTCTTCCGCAGCACAAATTCCATCTGAAAAACCGCACCACAATGTGGTGTAATTTTGAGGACGGAATGTGCTGCGGGTTCCAGGTTGGACACGCTGCGTGATTTTAACGCAGCGTATCCGACCCGTGGGAACCCGACCATCAGGTGATATTTTAGAATAAGCGGTGTGTACATGACGAATAACACTATCTGGGCCATTATAGGACTTGAATCCTGCATTTTCTAGAAGGCTCTCTTTCGAATTCTGTTTTCCCTGAGCTAGTGCGTGAAGCTTAACTGTCTCCTATACACAGCAAACATAGAGAAAAGAACATTCTGCTCCCCTATCTCTTTGCAGCGCACCCTCAGAAGCAACATGGAGATTATATATACAGCAGTAATGAGAGGTGTAGCTGTGAATCCAGCACTGGGGTGACATATAACACTTACTAGATGCTGCTGCAGTGTCTATGGGTCTCTTATCCCTCTGCCATAGATTTCTATGGGCAGCTGTAACCCATGTTTGTCAATCTCATTTAGTGGTAAATTCAGAGTGAGTTAACGGGGAGGGAGAAAAGAGCCTCATCAGTAGAGGAGGCAGGATATATTAAAAAGTTTCTTCTATTCCCTCGTACTTTTGGTTTATGCAAAGTTTGTTGAAAAGTCAGTGATCATTTAAAAAGAAACACTAAACAAATATACAAAATCAAAATTAATGCGAGCAATTCCTTAACGACATCCAACGTACTAGTACATTGTTGTCGTTAGGTACTTAACTCTCCAACGTACCTATACGTTGGATTGCATTAAGTGGCACCGTGTCTAAAGACACGGTGACCGAGTAAAGATGGCCGAAGACCCCGATAGCAGGCCATCTTTATTCGTGGCACCCCTCGCATCGGCGATCAACGCGATTGGTCAGTCAATTCAGACCGGCCAATTGCGGCTTTTACCTATCACTGTGCCGCAGTGATACGGTGGGGATTGGTGCGGTCTAGAACAGCACCAATCCCTACAATGTACTTGAGGCAGTGGCTCTGCATAGACCGACCAATCGCAGCCATTACGGGTGTTTCAAAAACCCTGCACCAGCTCTGTCTGCCTCATTCCGGTTAGGAACGGTGAGAAGAGCTGGTTTGACAGTCTGTAAACCGACTACTTAGGGTATGTTCACACGCAGTGTTTTCAGGCGTAATTCGGGCGTTTTACGCCTTGAATTACGCCTGAAAAAACTGCTCCATTACGCCTACAAACATCTGCCCATTGCTTGCAATGGGTTTTACGGTGTTCTGTTCCAACGAGGTGTCATTTTACGCGTCGCTGTCAAAATACGGTGCGTAGAAAGACGTCCGCGAAAAAGAAGTGCATGTCACTTCTTGGGATGTTTTTGGAGCAGTTTTTCATTGACTCCATTGAAAAACAGCTCCAATACCGTCCGTAAAATACGCCGTGAAAAATGCGAGTTGCTACAAAAACGTCTGAAAATCAGCTGTTTTCGCCTGAAAACAGTTCCGTATTTTCAGACGTATTTTGCTAAGCCTTGTGTGAATCCAGCCTAAGGGTATGTTCACGAGCACGTTCGGTCCGTAAAGGACGGAACGTATTTCGGCCGCAAGTTCCAGACCAAACACTGCAGGGAGCCGGGCTCCTACCATCATAGTTATGTACAATGCTAGGAGTCCCTGCCTCTCCGTGGAACTACTGTCCCGTACTGAAAACATGATTAGGCTGGGTTCACACGACCATGTTACGTCCGTAATGGACGGAACGTATTTCGGCTGGAAGTCCCGGACCGAACACACTGCAGGGAGCCGGGCTCCTAGTATCATAGTTATGTACGACGCTAGGAGTCCCTGCCTCTCCATGGAACTACTTTCCCGTACTGAAAACATGATTACAGTACGGGACAGTTGTCCGGCAGCGAGGCAGGGACTCCTAGCGTTGTACATAACTATGATGCTAGGAGCCCGGCTCCCTGCAGTGTGTTTGGTCTGGAACTTGCGGCCGAAATACGTTCCGTCCATTACGGACGTAATGTGCTCGTGTGAATCCAGCCTAACCCTTGGTGAGGCCTTCTGTGCTGTGATCATCCTCTTCCTCACTGTGCTCATCATCAACTCTGCTGCAGCCGATTATTTTTTACCATCTCTGTATGTGTGCCTTGCAACCTATGAGCGCTGATCAGCGACCACCATCACTGATCGGCATCTGTGCTCATTTTTTGGCGCAGGTTTATTTTTTGGCCTACTTTTACTGCACCATCTTTTTGTGTGCGCCCTGCGGCCACGGAGTCTATAATCAAGTAATTTGTTAACACAGGTTTTATTATTTTTATATTTGAAATTACATGGCATTTTAGGTAGTTTTAGCTATATAATTTTGCTAAAGTCAGTGTAAATTAACTGTAGTCAATTTCTTATACTTTTTTTTTCTAAAATATAGCGTCACATTTACGGTCAGTGGTTACTGTAGCTTTAGTCTAAATTTACTGCAGTATAATTTTTAAACTAGTTTTTTTAGCACCAATATATAGTGTTACAGATTTAGCGTCAGTGAGTGACGGACACTCAGTTGTTTTTACTGAAGTTCGTTCCCTAAATTTTACATAGTGTATATTTAGAGTTTTAGTCTTAATTTACTACAGTCGTTTTTCTACTACAGGTTTTTTTTTAAGCAGATTCAGCATCACTAAATCTTAGTTAGTGTCAGGAAATCCTTTTTATTTCTGTAATTTTTTTTATACTGAAGTTTGTTTGGTAAATTTTTTATGCTTCATTTTTTTTCTAATCTTTTATTTTCCTTCTTTTTTTATTCAGCAATTTTGAAATACACGTGTAAGGGTATGTTCACACGCACTAATTACGGACGTAATTCGGGCGTTTTTGCCCCGAATTACGTCCGAAAATAGCGCCTCAATAGCGTTGACAAACATCTGCCCATTGAAAGCAATGGGCTGACGTTTGTCTGTCCACCCTTCAAGTGGACCCCTGTAGATGCAGCGTGGATGGGCAATGTGCTGCATACGGTGCTAGTAAAGAAGCCATAGATCAGGCAACACTGGAGTACAGATGTTTTGTACAACACCCCAAATTACTGCATGGAAATGCCCCGGACAAGCTTTGAAGCCAGTGGTGTAACTACCGCTGTAGCGGCTGCTACGTGGCCCATTGCATCTGGGGCCTGTGCCGCCCACAGACACCCTCCCCATATGCCCGGTGGCACCGCTAGCAGCAGTTATTGCTGCTACAGCGGTAGCGACGCTATTAGGGGACCCGCACCGCCGAGCCTCTAACATTTATGGGCCAGGCGGCACGGGCCCTCATGCCCCGTGCTAGCAACAGCCACCCCCTTGCAGTAATTGTACCTGCGTCTATAGCACGCAGGTACAAATACATGCATTAGCGCTGAATGCCCGACAATTCAGCGCCTTTCAACAACGCTAGCGGTGCGATGACATCATTGCGCCGCTTCCATGGTCGAAAGGCGCTGATTGACGGGGCAAGTCATTTTGCCCTGTCAATCAGCGCCTTTCAACAACACGCCACTTGCTTCGTTCAGCTCCAGCAGACTCGCTCAGAACAAAGCAGATCTGCATTTCCAACAGACGGCACGGAAACGGGATCAGGGTGAGTATGTAAAGTTTTTTTTCTTTCTACTAAAACGGTGAGTGGCATTATTTATAGTGGGGGCTTTATATCAGGAGCACTATAAACAGGGGGAGCTATATGTAGTTAACTATCTACAGGGGTGGGCTATATGTGGGACTATACAGGGGTGGGCTATATGTAGGGCACTATCTACTAGGGATGCACGATGCATCGAAACTTCGATACTGTGCATCCCCAAACTGTTCGATACCGTTATTTCATGTATTTCGATACTTAGCTGTGCGGCCGCACAGCTTATCATTGTAACACATGAATGTATGAGAGCGGGGGTGCGGCTGTGTAATACAGTCATTGCCCCGCTCCTGACAACAAGTGCGCGGGGTCAGGATGATGCGATGCGGCCGGTGCTGCACTACTGAGCAGCGGCAATGAAGACAGAACATGGCGGGTGCGCTGCAAAACACCCCCATGTTCTGTCCTCCGTGCCTAAACCGCCGCTCATTAGTGCAGCGCCAGCCGCATCTCCTCATGCTGACCGCGCACGCACTTCCTGTCAGGAGCGGGGCAATGACTGTATTACACAACCGCAGCCCCGCTCCATAACGGCGGAGATCAGAGAAACCTAATCTCTGCCGTTATTCTCCTGAATGCTGCGATCACAGCGGACTGCAGCATTCAGGGGAAAATGAGAAGGGGGGATGCCCCTTGGACCGTGTCACAGGGAATTCCTGTGACTCGATTAAGGGACATACCATATATGGGCAGACAGACAAGGGTCCATTGAAGGACCCCAGGGCTGTCCTACCATATTTCCTGTTGTTAGGACATACCTAAAGTATGCCCTAACAACTGCCTGTTTACTATACGTAGACAGGCTAATGTACTGGCACATATCTGATATGTCAGTACATTAAAGTTTAAAAAATAAAGTAAAAACAAAGTATTGTTAAATAAAAAAATAAATACACATACACCTTTTTTTACAATAAACATAAAAATAAGTCTCAATACATAAAATATACACATATTCAGTATTGGCGCGGCCGTAATAACCTGCACAGCAATTTTTAGCATCCTTTATGATGTGTACGCTGTAAAAAAAATAAAAACTGCTTTCTATCACTTATTTGTGGCACGAGGTGCGATGATGAATTTAACCTTCATGTGCCTCACATTAATAGTAATTAACCCCATCATGTACCTTACATATTAACCCATTATGACTGAAAAACATGATGGGGTTAATTACTATTAATGTGAGGCACGTGGAGGTTAAATTCATCATCACACCACGCGCCTCACATCAGAAAACGGAAGAACTTTTTTTTTTTTTTTTTTTTATAACTGTTGGCAAAGTATCGAATTGGTATGGAAATCGCAATACTAAACAAAGTATTGGTATCGAAGTCCAAATTCTGGTATCGTGACATCCCTACTATCTACAGGGGTGGGCTATATGTGGAGCACTATCTATAGGGGGAGCAATTTGTAGGGCACTATCTATAGGGGTGGGCTATATGTGGGACACTAAATACAGAGTTGGGTTACCTGTGGGGCGCTATATGTAGGGCATTGTCTACAGGGGCTATATGTAGGACACTGTCCCTTATATGTGGGACACTATATACAGGGGGAGCTATATGCGAGGCACTATCTACAGAGGTGGGCTATAAGTGGGACACTATACAGGGGTGGGTTACCTGTGGGGCACCATCTACAGGGGGCTATATGTAGGGCACTGTCTACTGGGTTGAGCTATATGTGAGGCACTATCTACAGAGGGGGGCTATACGTGGAGCACTATTTATAGGGGAAGCTATATGTAGGGCAGCACGGTGACTCAGTGGTTAGCACTATTGCCTTGCAGCTCTGAAGTCCATATGTAGGCACTATCTACAGAGGGCTGTATGTGGGGCACTTTCTACAGGTGCTTCTATGTAGGGCACTATCTAGAGGATGGCACGGTGTGTTTGTCTGTGTGGGACAGTGTATGGTACCATTATAATCAGGGACACATTGTATGGCATTATTATAGTTAGAGGTGCAGTGTATGATGCTATTATATTTAGAGGTGTTGGGAATTTTATCTTCATTTATAGGTGCAGAAATGTTTTAAAAGTGAGAAGCTGAAGACATCGGAGCGGAAAACGGCAAAAATGGGTCGTGGCCAGGAGAAATCCATCATAGAGATCTGGACCGGAGGGAGAAGAAAAGAGAAAAGGAACTAGAATCTGAGACGTCACCGGTGAGTCACTTAATGTAAATGTTTATTCTGAATCTAGTCAGAACTGTAGTCACTGTATGATCTGCAGCGAGATGATCGGTGGTATGATTTTTTTTTTTTTTGTGTGAAACAGCATCTCCCAGCATATACTTACCATTGTTCGGGCCATACTGGGAATTGTAGATTTACGCCGTACAAACCCATACGGCAGGGATTGCACTAAATTGAGCTGTATTTGCTCTGGTGTTGTATATATGTACTGAGCTTGGTTCTGGGGCTGTATATACATACTGAGCTTTGTTCTGGTGTGTATATATCTATCAGCTTGGTTCGGTTGCTGTATATATGTATGAGTTTGGTTCTGGGGCTGTATTTGTGTACTGAGCTTAGTTCTGGTGTTGTATACATGTATGAGCTTGGTTCTGGGGATGTATATATGTACGGAGCTTTGTTCTTGTGCCGTATTTATGTACTGAGCTTGGTTCTGGGGCTGTATTTATATACTGATCATGGTTCGGGTGTTGTATGTATGTAGGGAGCTTGGTTCTAGTTCTGTATTCATGTACGGAGGATGATTCTGGTGCAGTATATATGTACTGAGCTTGGTTCTGGTGCAGTATATATGTCAGAGTTTGGTTCTAGTGCTGTATTTATGTACTGAGCTTTGTTGCAGTACTGTATATAGGTATTGGCTCTCGTGCCGTATATATGTATGAGCTTGGTTCTGGTGCTGTATTTATGTACGGAGCTTGGTCCTGGTGTTGCATATATGTACTGAGATTTGTTCTGGTGTTGCATATATGTAATGCGCTTGTTCTGGTGCTGTATATATTTCAGAGCTTGGTTCTGTAGCCATATATAGGTCAGCTTGGTTCTGGAGCTGTAATTATATAGGATATATTTATAATAACAAGATTGCAGGGCAGATGGAATGGTTTTCAATTCCTTGAATATTTAATGGGAACCTGTCTGATCGTTTTAACCCCTTGAACGGCCACCATGCGATAATACATGACCGGACAATATTCCCCTGTACGTTTTTCTCAGATGCAGCAAAATCTGTAAAATCCACTTTTAAAAACGGTGCACACTATATGCTAATTACTTATTAAAGGGTCATGGGGCGGTGCCGCTATCCTGAAGAGTCACATACTCCTGCCTCCAAACCCAACTTTCCATGTTTGATTGACATCCCAATGGCTGATACAACTTTCTATGATGCGCCATTGCCTTGTACTACTTGGGGGTCTGTGTGGCACTATATACAAGGGGGGGCTGTGTGGCACCATACACAAGGGGGAGCTGTGCCACTATATACAAGGGGCTGTGTGGCACTATTTACAGGGGGGCTGTGGTGCAATCTACAGGACACAGTGTGTGGCACTAAGGGCGTCTGTGTGGCACTATCTTCTAAGGGGGCTGTGTGGCACTATATATAGGGAGCTGTATGGCGATATATACAGGGGGGGCTGTATAGCACTAGCTACAAGGGGAGGTGGGGGCGCTATCTACAAGTGGGGTATGACACGGTCTACAGGGGGGGGGGATGTATCGCACAATCTACAGAGGGCACTATCTATAAGGGGGGCTGCGTGTGGCACATGGAGGGGGGCCCTAGTCAAGAGTCTGCTATGGGGCCCAGTCTTTCCTAGTTACGCCCGTTTGAAGCTATTCTTACATTTTTGCATTATAATAAGGTACAGTACCCACCCCAGGATATGACCGCCTATTCAAAATCAGGCCTGTCATCATTTCTGCACCAAATTTCAAGCGTATACCCCCCAAAAGAACATTTTAAGGTGAGGCTAAAATTCCGCCAATACCTGCCCAGTAAGAAGGCGAGATATGGGATAAAAATGTACAAGCCGTGAGAGAGTAGCTCAGTGCTCACCTACAGGTTTACAAAGGACTTCAGGATTGAACCTCCCATCCTGGGAGTTAGTGGGATAATAGTGTGGGATTTGATGCACCCACTGCTGGACCAGGATTACCACCTTTACGTGGATAACTTCTACACCAGCATCCCACGATTTAAGTGCCTCTCCACCGGAAATACTGCAGCATGCGGCACCGTGCGCAAAAATAAGAGAATCCTCCCCAAAACACTGCTCGGCCAATGTGTCATAAGGGGTATGTGCTGTTCGTCAGGCATAAGGACAACAGGGATGTCCTTAAACTTTACCACAATACATGGGAATGGCAGCACCCCTGTCCCTGTACGAGGTAGCACTACAATGACCCCCTAACCAAGATTGCATTGTGGGCTATAATACATGGGAGGGGTTTATCTCTCAGATCAAGTGCTACAGCAGTATAGCGCCATGAGAAAAACAAGGGTGTTGTACAAAAAGGTGGCCGTGTGCAGGCCGGATGGGGTTACTTAATTTAAGAGGTGATTATCAAGGCACTTGTGTTTAACCCCTTAATGACCAGCTCAATTTTTCTGCTTTTGCCTCTCTGCGTTTCAGCAGCCATAACTTTATTTTTTCACTGACGTGGCTGTATGAGGCCTTGTTTTATGCGAGAGAAATAGTAATTTTTTTTTTCCCCACAGTTTGGGGATAAAAAATTTTTTTTTTACGCCGTGAATATAGGAAAAAGCGATTCTCGGAAGTTTTTTTTGTTTCTTTTTTATCCCGTTCAAGTTTCACGCTAAATAACCCATTAGATTAATTCTTCAGGTTATTACGGTCGTGTAGATACCTAATATGCGTAGGTTTTTTGTTTTTATTTAGTGTAGGGGCAATAAAGTGTATTTAATGCAAAATAAAGACTCTTTTTGGGACTTTATTTATTTGTTTTGTTACTTTTTTTTTTTATTAATCCCATCAAGGGATAACTTTATTTGTAACTTTATTTTTTACTTGTAATGTATTAGCATACTTCTGTACGCTAATACATTACACTGTGTCACTATGACACAGGCTGCTGATCGGGCAGCACATAGTGTGCCCGAACAGCAGGCACACGGAACAGACAGCCCTAGGGTCCTTTGTAGGTCCCATGGACTGACTGCAGAGGGATTCCCCAGTGTTTGATCGCATCACTGGAATCCCAGTGATGCAAAGAGGGGAATTCCCTTTGATCATGCCGCGGTCACGGACCGCGGTAATCAAAGGGTTAAACAGCTGGGGTCCGAATGTTTGCCGACCCCAGCTGTGTTCAGGAGGCTGCTCTAAGATCAGGAGCTGTTAGTTACAGCTCCTGCTTAGAGGACGAGCGCTCTCACGAGCGCTCATCAGCAGTGACGCCAAAAGACGTCTCTGTAGATTAAGCACCCGCACCGCCTGACGTCAAAAGACAGTGGGCGGTCGGGAAGGTGTTAAAAACCATGCAGGGGCCCCCTATATTGTACCAGGGCAACACTTTCACGGCATCGTTCCCCAAACTGCAAAGGAAAGATCCGAAAAAAAGGTGCAGAGTGTGTAGCAAAAGGGAGATAAGGACACCACTTATCAGTGCGACACCTGCCCCAAAAAACCTGGCCTGTGCATAACGGATTGCTTCAAGGCGTACCACAAATCTATGGATTATTAATTTTATTATTTATGTACCCTTTTATTATACTCGGATTTGCTCTTCACAACTTACACATGCCCCCACATTATCAATTTAGACACCAGTAAATACAGCCTAATTAGAAAACATGGTGCCGCAAACCAATCCAGCAAAATCAGAATGTCAAATAGCACTTCTTCCCTTCCGAGCCCTACCGTGTGTACAAATAGCAGTTTATAACCACATATGGGGTATTGCAGTGCTCAGGGGAATTTGCTTTAAAATGTTGTGGTGCCTTTCCCCCTTTAGTCCTTGTTTAAATAAAACATTTATTGCTAAACCTAAATTTTGATTGGAAATTTTTTTTCGATTTTCATGGCCTACTTCCAATAATTTCTGCAAAAAACCTGTGGGGTCAAAATGCTAACTATACACTTAGACAAGTTCCTTGATGGGTGTAGTTTCCCAAGTGGGGGTCACTTTTAGGGTGTTTCCACTGTTTTGTCCCCTCAGGGGCTTTGCAAATGCGACATGACCTCCACAAACTATTCCGGCTAAATTTGAGCTCCAGTAGCCAAATGGTGCTCTTTCCCTTCTGAGCCCTGCCGTGTGTCCAAACAGCCGTTTATGACCACATATGGGGTATTGCCATAATGAAGAGTAATTTCTTTTCAAACGTTGGGGTGTGTTTTCTCCTTTATGCCTTGCAAAAATTGATAATTTCTATGTTTTATTGGAAATAATTAAAATTTTCATTTTCACGTTCTAATTCCACTAAATTTAGCAAAAAACCTGCGGGGTAAAAATCCTAACTATACCCATAGATAAATTCCGTGGGGGTGGTTTCCAAAATAGGGTCACTTTTGGGGGGGTTGCCACTGTTTTGGCACAGGACCTCTTCCAACCTGACATAGTGACTAATATATATAATAAAAAGGAGGCCCCAAAATCCTCTAGGTGCTCCTTTGTCTCTGAGGCCGGTGCTTCTGTCCATTACCGCACTAGGGCCACATGTGGGATATTCCTAAAAACTGAAGAATCTGGGCAAAAAAATATTGAGTAGCATTTCTCTTGTAAAAACCTTGTCTTCTAGAAAAAAAAATGGATTAAAACAGATTTTCTGCGGAAAAAAATAATTTGTAGATTTCACCTCCAATTTGCTGTAATTCCTGTGAAGCGCCTAAAGTGTTAAGAACCTTTCGGAATACTTTGAGGGGTGCAGCTTTTAAAATGGGATTTATGGGGACTTTCTAATTAATATATAAGGCCCTCAAAGCCACTTTAGAACTGAACTGGTTAAATAGCCTGAATTTTTTTTTTTAAATGTAAGAAATCACTGCTAAAACTCAAAGCCTTGCAGCGTCCTGGAAAAATAAAAGGATGTTCAAAAACCGATGCCAATCTAAATTAGACATAGGGGAAATGTTAATTAGTATTTTATATTGTATTACTATCTGTCTTACAAGCAGATACATTTAAATTTAAAAAAATGATAACTTTTGCAAATTTTCTCAAAATTTGTGTTTTTTCACAAATAAATACGAAATGTTTCGGCCAAATTTTACCACTAACTTAGAGTCCAATGTGTCACGAAAAAACAAAGTCAGAATCACTTGGATAGGTGAAAGAATTCCAAAGTTATTACCACATAAATGGACGTCAGTTTTGAAAAAAATTGCCTGGTCCATAAGGAAAAAATAGGCTGTGTACTCAAGGGGTTAAAATAGGATCAAAGGAAAATAAGATGGTCTCATTTTGCAATTAATATTCAGAACTATATAAAGAATTCTTCACTAGGAGATCAACCATTTTACCCCCTCCTCACTGCCCTCTCGGTCTGTAAAGCAACTGGCTGCAGCAGGAACCTCCCCCTTCTACACTACACACAGATTATTAACCCCTTTCAAAGCCCCCCCAACTATTCACTAGCCCTGTGTTCTCCAGAGGATTTCTACAATACTGTTGGTCAGTCAGCAGAATGTTTTATATGTTCCTGAAACAACTAGTGGGGGTAAATATATCCCGCTTAGTATAATCATTAATTTTTATCAGTATTCCTTTTACCATGTCTGCAGGGGATTTGGATCTCTAATTTAAAAAAAATTGCATGTTACTTTTTTCAGAATCCCTCTATAGGATTAGCACCATTGAATAGACTTAGTCTTCATGGGGATCCGCTGCCCAACAGACTGCCGGCCTCTGATTTCTGCTGCGGATCCTCTTGTACAGGGGTCCACAACCGACCAGACCCCAGTTGTCAGAACTAGTGGCAGCGCTGGGTTACTGCCACATTCAATTGTATCTTCGTCTTCAGGACGCAGATACAATTAAATACTATGGCAGAGCAGGAAGCCATCAACTCCCTGCTCTGCCATTCACTGGGCTACAGGTCACGTTAGGCCTGCTGCCTATAAGACGGCTCGATAACGTCACTGCATCGCACCAGCCTACGCAAGGGTCCCGTCTTGGAGTCTCATAGGCTGCAGGCCTAACATGGCTGAGGCCTGCTGTGCTGCTCCATTCGTTGCAGAAACGGGGCTAGGTTAGTACAAGTTTTTCCCATTTGTTTAAGGGGCACCATCTACAAGGGAGGGTGTGGCACTATCTCCAGGGGGCATTGACTGGCACTATCTAAAAGGGGAATTGTGTGGCATTGTCTTCAGGGGCACTGTGTAGCAACTATCTACAAAGAGCACTATGCATGGCTTCCTCTCAGGGGGATTGTGGCAGATCAGCCTCGGATTTCTACCAAATAGCCTAAAGCCAATGTGACCCATATAAATATAGGCTTACTGTTGGTGTTCACCTCGGACCCTCACCTAACGGCAGACCCAGGTAAATGGACATTCACTAAATAGTTAAGTAGAACTGCCCTAGTAAATATTTGTCAGATTTCACACGTGACCTTACTTCAAGGGTACTTCTACACGAGAAGATAAAATGATTGGCCCTTGTTTTTACCGACAATATAATGAAATCGATAACGTTAAACCGTCCTGCAATTATATGTAACCATAATCGTTAATTCGACCACTTCTGACATCGCTGACGCCGTGTAGATTTCTGTTTACACGAGGGGATGTTTTGTCAAACGATAATATTTTTTACGTCAACATAAAAGATCCCATCAAAGACAAACCAGCAATATTTTGCTGGTTGTGCAATCGGTCAGGTTTACATTTGCCAATGATTCTGAACTTTTAGTCGATATTACAATATTTTACGCAATAATCGGCCCGTGTAGAAAGCGCCTAAGAAAGAACGAAGGAAACTAAAAAGTAGTTCGAGAGACAGTCACTATTAGCTAGCTATTTACATCTAATTAAAACTTGGTAATTGTGTTTTGGTTTTTTTGCGTCCGTAATAGGAAGTGCAGCCATATTGGTTGTCTAATCATCTAAAGAAACTTACAATTGGACCGGTCTGCATATTTATTTTCAAAATGAGTGTGAGTGTGAGGAGTGAGTGTGAGTGTGAGGAGTGAGTGTGAGGAGTGAGTGTTACTTCGTAAATACTTTTTTCTTAAAAATTCTTCCTTTTTGAGATACATCTGCTTTGTCTCCTGTATACAGAAGAGCTGTATCTAGCGCTATTTTCTGAATCAGTCAGTCCCGCGGACCTGTCCCATTCAGTGTCAGTGGGTCCTGCATCTCTCTGACACGCAGGATCCACCTGTAAACGATCACATCTAAGTTATGAACTTAGATGTGATAGATAGCAGCTCAGTCCTGCGTGGACCCGCTGTCACTGAACCCCTGACAGATTCAGATCTTCACACACGATACAAAGCAGCTGTATCTCAAAAAGTAAAAATATTTTTTAATGAAAAGTATTTGAAAATTTGCAGCAAACTTATTTCAAAAATTAAATAATTTTTTTCCCAAAAGTGTACATAGCCTTTAACCCCTTAAGGACCAGGTCTATTTCGGCCTTAAGGACCAAGCACTCTTTCGGTTTTTTTCCTCCCCTCCTTCCAAGGTCATAACTTTTTTACTTCCATACCGATATAGCATTATAAGGGCTTGTTTTTTTGCAGGATGAGTTGTATTTTTCAAAGTGAACAATTTTTGGGTGTATATTTTATATTGCTTATCTTTTCTAAAAAAATTTTTAGGGAAGGAATTGAAAAAAACAACAAAACAGCTATTCCAGCATTGTTTTTCGCGTTTCAAATTTATGCCGTTGACTATGCGGTGCAAATAACATGTTAGCTTTATTCTATGGGTCGGTACAATTACGGCGATACCACATATGTGGAGGTTTTTTAATGTTTTACTACTTTTGCACAATTAAAATACTTTTAAACAAAAATTATTTGTTTTTGCATCGCTGCTTTCCAAGAGCCGTAACCTTTTATTTTGTACGTCGATGTCGCCTTATGAGGACTTGTTTTTTGCGGGACGAGATGTAATTTACATTGGTATAATTTTTGGGTACGTGGGACTTTTTTGTTGTGGGGAATGGGGGAAAAAATAAAATTTGCCTTTTTTGTACCGTGTTCACCCGGCAGTTTAATTAATGAGATAACTATTTCTCGGGTCGTTACGAACGCGGCGATACCATGTGTTTTTTTTTTTCACTTCTAGTAAATAAAAGCTTTTTATGGGGAAAAAGTGGATTTCAACTTTTACTGTAATCTTTATATATATAATTTTTTTTTAATAAACGTAACTGTTTTTTCTTATTAGTCCCACTAGGGGACTTCACCATGCGATCTTCTGATCGCTTATATAATGCATTGGTGTACAGTGTAAAACGGACAGGCAATTAGCCAGGGCAGGCCTGGGGGCCTTTGATAGGCCCCCGGCTGCCATGGCAACCAGTCGGCAATTGCATTCGCGAGCCGCCGATCGGTGACAGAGGTAGCTCGCTCCCTCCCTCTGTCAAACAACTTAAATGTCGGTCACTATTGACTGTTGTAGCGGGACCTGACTGACAGCCGGGCTCCTGCGGTCATAGCTGCTCTGACCGCACGATCTCCTTTGCGTACATGCACGACGGAATGCGCTAATGGCTGCATTCTGTGCTGTGCATGTAGGTGATTCCGCACTGGGGCTAGACCTAAACTTCTGTTTTGGAGTGATAAATTGCTGTCCATAGGGATGAATGGAGTAGCTTGAAAGCTCTTATAAGTCGCTCCTGTAAAAATCTCCCCCCCCCCCTAAAAAAAATATATATAAAAAAAATAAAAATTGTAGCAAATCTCATCAGGAGCGGATTTGAGGAGGAGATTGTCAAGCTACTCGATGCATTCCTATCACTCACTACAAAACCAGAGCCTAGGTCTAGCCACACGCTGCGTTTTCAGGAAAAATGTTAGCTGGAAGTCAATGGCTTAAAAAGGGACCTTGTGCACCCAAACTGTGGCAACAATTTTGGCACCAAAAACTGGCGTAAACTAAGCCAGCTAATATGTAGTATACGGAAAAGTGTCTAAGAAGTAGCACCAAATTTATCATACAGCGGGTAATCTGATAAACTTGGTGCGTTTTCTGACCGCCGGCTCTATGTTTACTGTTTAAAAACTTAGTGTTGGTAAATCTGCTCCCATTTTGTTTTCTTTGGGTGGCTTTTTTTTCTCATCTTTTGGCTTAGTGGCATTTTAACAACATTGCAGCGAGGCTGGCTTTGAAGTGTTTTCCAGCATTTAGCCCTTATTCACACAAGCGTGTTCGGACTGTGATATATGGGCCGCACGTCGGCCACATTTCCCGGACTAAACACAGTTCAGGGAGCCGGGCTCCTAGCATCATAGTTATGTATGACGCGGTGGGTCACTGCCTCCCCAGGGGACTACTGTCCCGTACTGTAACACATTTCAGTACGGGACCGTATTCCCACAGGGGGGCAGGGACATAGTGTCATACATCCCTATGCTGCGAGGAGCCCGGCTTCCTGAACTGTGTTTAGTCCGGGAAATGTGGCCGACGTGCGGCCCATATATCACAGTCCGAACACGCTTGTGTGAATAAGGCCTTAGTGGATATTTTCTCCCATAGACCTCCAGGTTTTTTTTGCCTCTTCATAAACCACAAGTGTTAATTATTTTTTCTGAAAAAAAGCAACACCTATTATGTGTTGCAAAGAGGAATCTTTGCAGCACCTGATCATTAAAATCACGATTTCCAATGTGAAAAACACCACCTAAAAAAAAATAATTCAGGTAGTAAAACACTATTGTGAGAAAAAAAAAAAAAAAAACACCACAAGTATAATTGTCCTAAAAAAATGTTCCCATAAAACTATCACACAAAAGTGTGTGTGAAGGAAGCCCAATCATTGTAGAGCAAAAAGTTCTGAAACTTCCTAAGATACGTTGCATTTTGCTGCTTGCCGTCAGTGAATGCAAACTTAGTCCTGCTTTCAGAAGTGCTGTTTGTTACAATGTATCAGTGTTGATTACAACTTCCAGCCTAATCTTTAGGGCCAGTTCACACAGTTTTTTGATGCGTAAACCACGTCGGAAAACACGCCAAAAAAATGGCCGAAAATGCCTCTCATTGATTTCAATGGAAGGCGGAGGCGTTTTTTCCCACGTGCGGAAAAACCGTCTTGCGGGGAAAAAGGGACATGCTCTATCTTCGGGCGTTTGCGCTTCTGACCTCCCATTGACATCAATGGTAGGCAGAAGCAGCGTATTTTGCCCGCGGCACTCAACGCCGCAGAAATCGGCGTGCAGGAAAACCAAAATCGGACTTTCCTCCTGCAAAAAGCTCTGTGTGAACCCGGCCTTATACTTGTTAGGCCATCAGAAAAAAATAAAATCAGAAACAAATAGGAGAAACCTTTCCCAAAAGTAAGACTTAACACACACAACCGTGGTCGGTCCATGTTATATGGACCGCATGTCCCGGACTGAACACAGTGCAGGGAGCCGGGCTGCCAGCATCATAGTTATGTACGATGCTCGGAGTCCCTGTCTCTCCGTGGAACTACTGTCCCGTACTGAAGGCATGATTACAGTACGGGACAGTTGTCCTGCAGCGAGGCAAGGACTCCTAGCATCGTACGTAACTATGATGCTGGCAGCCCGGCTCCCTGCACTATGTTCGGTCCGGGAAATACTGCCGACATAAGGTCCGTATATCCTTTTGGCTTCACCTACGTCATCTCGAATGAGACCTGCTACCTTATTGGCAAAAATATGCAGATGAGAGACTAAATACGTGAAAACGGGTTCATATGCAGTACAGAGTCTGTAAGAAAATGGGGCCATAGCAACCAATCAGCTTTCATTTCCAGCCCTTAAACCAGTAGTCTGCAAGACCCCCAGCTGTCATGAAACTACAACTCCCAGCACGAGCTGGGAGCCTTCAGCTAGTGAGGAATGCTAGGAATAGTAGTTGCACACCACTGGCCGAAACCTTTTTTGAGAGGCTGCTATTTTTTATTAGGAGCTGGAAACCCCCCTCCCCCCCCAAAAAAAAGCATTACTTGCCCCTGGCAATCCAGCTGAGGCTCGATGGCACTCCTGGTGGTTGTTTACATGCACGTAGGATGTGACCGCTGCAGCCAATCAGAGGGCTCAGCGGTCATATGTTGTATTTATGGCAATATGTCAAATACAATTCGTAACTACTGGGCCCTCTGATTGGCTGCAGCGGTCACATGACACGTGCATGTAAACGAACACGAGGTGTGCCACCCGAGCCATAGCGCTTGATTGCCGGGGGCAAGTATTGCTTTTTTGATTTAACTAATTTCTAGCCCCTAATAAAAAATAAAAAAAAATCCACACCCCTTTGAGATACTTTGGTCAAACATGGAAACCCTGTCTTCTTTAGACACTGGAAAAACCCCCAAAAAACGGCTATATCTTTCTGTGGCAGTTCAGAAGTCACTGCTCTATACAAATCTCCGCCATAATCATCGCGGGGGGAAAAAAAAAAGTTAAAAAACACAACACCTCAAAAAAAATCCCTCCCAATTTTATTGAACACTACAGGCAGAAATAAGACCAGCAGCTGTGTTAGCAATGGTTTCCTATGTGTCTTCAGACATTACCTCTGAAAAGCCATCCTAAAAACGACAGTCTGCCATCCCACAGCGGACATACAAAGACAAATGACAGGTTACAATGCGGCGTGTAGGGCGACAAAAAAACAAAACAAACGGGCAAAAGAAACCTGAAGATCCTAAGGCTAGAACTAAAACGGTGAACTTGGCTGAAACGGAGGTCCCGCGTCCAAAGATCGTAAGTAAACGTGGTCGCTTTGCGATCCGCAAGTTGCCGCAACACCACAATTGCAAATAGTCCAGCGGGTTTGGATTCCTTGCGACTGTGGTGTTGCGGTCATAGCAACTTGCGGGTGTCAGTGACATTGACCAGCGATGCAGGCAGCGCGACACAGCGATCTTTGACCGAGTGACCTGTGTTGCTGCCAAAGGCGCTGCCGCGTAACCCTAGCCTAACCGAAACATTAAGGGTGTGCTCACCTCACCGAAATACTAGAATAATTGCAGAAAAGGCTGAGCACGTCCAAAGAGGAGTAAAATAAAAAATACCACACACACACACACACACGATGCAGGGACGGACGCATTCAGGACATGCTTTATCCACTCTGCCGTATAAGTGGAGAAAACAGAGGTAGGAGAGAATGCAAAGTGAGAAGAGTCCAGCTTAACGGAATCGGAGAACACAGACCGTCAGTCCAGCAGGAGAGATTCACATTTAAACATCCTATAGCCCCCAGTCCAGCCCCCACTGGAACAATGGCTGCCGCCTCTCCGGGGCGCCGCTCACCGCCTGCTGCTTTGTCCCTCGTCAGGACCTGACCGGGGCTTCCAGCACTTGAAGTTCCAGCGGTCTCCGGTCTTTCCAGCCTCAGACAATAAGGAAACGGACTACAATAGGAGGATGGACCGCGATGACCTGAACCTGGTCTTGAAGGACAATGGTCGATCGTTGTAAATACTGACATGGTGGTCAGCTGAAGCGGCAAAACAAAACGTCTTCCTATCTAGAGAGAGAAAGTTCCGATTGCGTTCCCCCGGAGAGAAAGAACAAAAAGGCTTTTACACAATCTCCGTACTCCCCTCCCCCCACCCGCCCCCTTATAGTCAACCCTACCTTTCACAAACTACACCATTAACAGTACACTCTCCGGACTATATACGCATGCCAATACAAACTTAAAGCTCTATGCCGGTAGCCAGATCCATCCGGGGCCTAAACCCATTAGAGAACGAGGTGTCTCTCCCACAACTACATCTCCCAGTCACTGTCGCTATAAATATTAACATCACTTTCATCACCATAGAAGGCGGGGGGGGGGGATAACCATCTCGCTGACCAATTCATTAAGGTATCAAGCAAAACGGGACAGTGCTTCAGGCCGCAATGATGTCACTAGTTCCCAACCAATCAGCAAGCTGGGACTCCTCTGTCAGTTCATAAATGGCAGCTTCAGTGGCAGCTATGTGACTGGACCACTTTAAGGCTGTCCATAGACGGTACAGTTTAAGCAGCATCCATAAGCAAATGGGACTATATTCTGTAGAAGATCAAGACGAGGAGCTTCCACCTCTTCTCTTAGCTGCCTGGGACGATGGAACATGCACAGTTGTAGTGTCATAGGTGCCGGTGGGGACGTCGCTTTAGGTTGGGTTTAAAGCCCAACCCCGATGACAAGGTTACCGAAAATATTAGGGATTTAAGAAAAAAATTCAAAAATAAAAACACCGGCTGCAACTAAACGTGAAATGTTCCCCAGCGAGCGACAGCCCCGATATCCTTGGGCAGTAGCGACGCCGCAACTCCTGTAATGCAGTATTGTCTCTCGCCCCCATTGGTTGCCCGTCACTTTCCATTTACAGAATCAATACGAATTCACAGCAATGAGGTGGGGGGGGGGGGGGGGGGGAGCGTAAGAGTCCATTATGACACCTGCACGAGCAGAAAGAGCGACACATAATTCCCCTCTGCGCCATTCCCGATTCTTCACTTGCCCATCTTCTTATGACACTGCGTTAGATTTATTTTAATTAAAGTACTTTAAAAAGAAAAAAAAAAATAAACTTTACAAATCCATTGTCAGAAAGCATCTTGCTTTGAGTTATGATAGAAACTGGGGTTAGGCGATCACTGGGCGGGTTATAAACCAAGAATGTGGATGGGCATCAAAGCAGCCCAGAGTTGCGGATGTTGGGGGAAAGGATGAGGAGAGGCGGAGACGTCTCTGCATCATTTTGTATCCTGTTTGCTGTTGGTTTAGAGGCAGAGCGAGGACCGGGCGGGGGGAAAGGGGAGGTAGGACGGGGAAGGGTGAGCGATTTTTTAACTCCCATAATGCATTGTGTTGGTGTTGATCGACATGGGGGAAGCCATAGAGATGGCGGGGCCGCCCATGGTAAATTGGTTGTTGACTGGGTAGTGGGTGGAGGAGTTGGATCCGGCTTGTCCTGTGGCTGATCCTGTAGAGGGAAATAAAACAAAGAAAAAAAAAAAAAAAAAAAGAAAACGTTTTCACATGACCAAAACGACAGACGATATACGTGGCGAGTATGTCAGCTGTAGAGCCTCACCTTGAACAATCCCTGTGCTCATGATAGATCCCATTCTGGAGTGGGTGTGATTAACGATTCCTGTGTTAGCTGCAAGGAAACGGGGGAGGAGGTGGGGGGTGGAGACGGGAAGGTTATAGGACACAGCTGCCTAATGGTACATGATAACAGTGTAGAAGACTGCAATAAGGCAGGAGCCGCAGAGACGCCAGTCAGCAGACACCACGGCAGCGGAGCGCCTGTCTGCTCAATGGGTGCAATGTAAAACACGCAGCACGACCTGAAGGACCGGTCACTATACAGCCCTTGCCTTAATATCTGCAAAGTCCTCATGGGTTAAAGAGGCTCTGTCACCAGATTATAAGTGCCCTGTCTCCTACATAATGTGATCGGCGCTGGAATGTAGAGAACAGTGGGTTTTATTTTGAAAAACGATCATTTTTGAGCAAGTTATGAGCTAGTTTAGATTTATGCTGATGTTCTCAATGGACAACTGGGCGTGTTTTTACTTTTTACCAACTGGGTAAGAGGAGTGTATGACGCTGACCAATCAGCGACCAATCAGCGTCATACACTTCTCATTGTTCCAGTCCAGCATGATCCACAGCACAGTGTGATTGTTACAGTGTGATTGTGCAGTGAAAGAAGCTGGGCTGGAACAATGAGAAGTGTATGACGCTGATTGGTCGCTGATTGGTCAGCCTCATACACTCCTCTGTACAACACCCAGTTGGTAAAAAGTAAAAACACGTCCAGTTGTCTACTGAGAAACTCATTAGCATAAATCTAAACTAGCTCATAACTCAAAATAAAAACCGCAGTTCTCTACATTACAGCGCCGATCACATTATGTAGGAGACAGGGCACTTATTATCTGGTGACAAAGCCTCTTTAAATCCAGTTTACTGGGAAACCTAACACTAGAAACCAGAGACTACGGAGATCTCCAGTGGCGTCACATAAGTGACTGAATACCTGTCATATAAATCATGACCACTCAGAGGGTAGAAGTGCTTGTAAATAACCCGTCACCCCAAAATCTAATTCTACATGACTAAATATTGTAAACAGCGTTAAACATGAGCGGTACAGGACAGAAAAATAGAGAGTAGTAATGGCACCAGCCCAATGAACCCCAACAAGTGGAAGAATGTCAAAGGGGTTCTCATATTTTCTGTTACACTTTGGGACCCCTGTAAGAAGGGGTCCTGGCTAACAGTCAGGACCCGATGGCCCCCATGTTATTTGGAGACTAGGGCCTTTCCATCGGTGTAGCCCCCAACTCCGACTTCTGTTATTACAGGTTTTCCCACTGATAAGACTTATAGGATGGGGGTTACTTCCTCCCAATAATAAGAGGGTCTCGGTCCCAGTTTTCATTAGAGACTCTCCACTGAAATGAATGGGAAATCTAGAAACACGTGCAGCCATGTCAGCAGAAAACGTATCAATGAAAACTGGAGAACCTTTTCAATCAGGACAATACAAGGTCTAAAGATCATCTCACACATGACAAACTATAGGGAATAAGTCACCCTTACGGTAATATGTATAGGCTATAAGCAGCCGCAGGGTTCCTTATATAAAAGCTTTATAACAGGACCATCTGGTGGCTCCTTATACCCTCATACATATCAGGTATCTTATTCCACGCACATTTCTAAACACAGAACAAGCGTCACACCTTCCCGTTATGCATTGAGTTACACAGTTAGTCCGGTCACAATGGCAGGCGTATAAGCGTCAGTGTTTTTACAATGAGGGTCACGTGGATCCTAGCAATGTGGTTAATGAGTCCGTCTTAGGTGGCAGAACCCCCAGAGTACAACAGTGCGGCAAACTGGCAAGATGCAGCGTGGTCACCAGAGAGACCTGGAGACAACACAACCGGCCCTATGACAAACGCAGGGGACGGACGGATGGAAAAGTGTCGAGGCGTTTGGACCCTGTTGATGTTATCAAGGTAATGGCAAAGTAAATAAAGGGACAACCTCAAAGGGGTATTCCAGGCTACTGCATTTTTCACCTATCAACTGGAGACATGCTAGTTCAGCCCTGTAGACTTTAAATGGAGCGACACCGCGCAGGCCGGGTCGCAGCTCCATTCAAACGCCTCCTAGCCGCGGTCTTGTGGCTGGGAGTAATAGGGGGCCAGGGTCCCACATTCTGGCAATAGGTGCAGATCCCAGCAGTCGGACCCCCACTGATCACTGATCTAGCAATTATCACCTATCCAGTGGGTCAGGGAAAAATGCTGTCGACTGGAATACCCCTTTAATGCAGGTTAGCACTGGGTGGCAGATTTTAACTAAGGTGTACCATGAAGTCTCCAACGCTCCTTATATACCTGGATACAACTTCTACTAACCAGATACAAAATTAGGCACGGTCAATGACTATCCGCAGTAAAGGGGAAACTAAGGACAACTTTGGGTGGTTGAATCTGAAGGTGAGGGAGGGGGTCGGGGGGCAGACTCTAGAGGCTTCAGGAATCTAAAGACTTTTATCCAAGTATGGAAGGTAGAGATGTTTAGAACAACGGTGACGTCCTCGATGCTCTAAAAAGTTAATTTGCACATGAAGAATAAAGTGATCACTGCAACGGAGCCACTCAGCTAAAAAACGAAAACTGCGTTATATCAGGTGAGGTTTCACTGTATTACTGTGATGCTGCTTTGATGGGCCAATTTCTGGAGACAGATTCACCTTAACTAAATGTGAACGTCCAACTATGAGCACCATTTAATCGTTTATATAAAGAGTTAATCTACATAAACAGCTGAGTTAATTTATAAATACATTACTTATCTTGTACTGATCCGGAGTTACATCCTGTATTATACTCCAGAGCTGCACTCACTATTCTGCTGCTGGAGTCACTGTGTACATACATTACATTACTTATCTTGTACTGATCCGGAGTTACAGCCTGTATTATACTCCAGAGCTGCACTCACTATTCTGCTGGTGGAGTCACTGTGTACATACATTACATTACTTATCCTGTACTGATCCGGAGTTACATCCTGTATTATACTCCAGAGCTGCACTCACTATTCTGCTGGTGGAGTCACTGTGTACATACATTACATTACTTATCCTGTACTGATCCTGAGTTATATCCTGTATTATACTCCAGAGCTGCACTCACTATTCTGCTGGTGGAGTCACTGTGTACATACATTACATTACTTATCCTGTACTGATCCGGAGTTACATCCTGTATTATACTGCAGAGCTGCACTCACTATTCTGCTGGTGGAGTCACTGTGTACATACATTACATAACTTATCCTGTACTGATCCCGAGTTATATCCTGTATTACACTCCAGAGCTGCACTAACACTTCTGCTGGTGGAGTCACTGTGTACATACATCACATTACTTATCCTGTACTGATCCGGAGTTACATCCTGTATTATACTCCAGAGCTGCACTAACACTTCTGCTGTTGGAGTCACTGTGTACATACATGACATTACGTCAGATGTAGGAAAAACTGACTTCACTATAGTAGCTAAGCTTGCTGACTGATAAGTCTTGCTAACGATAAGCTTGCTGACAGATTCCAATAGCAACCAGAAGAATAGGGAGTGCAGCTCTGGAGTATAATACGGGAGGTAACTCAGGATCAGTACATGATAAATAATGTCATGTATCTATGAAGAATTGACAGCTGTTTATATATTGAATTGATCTTAAACCATGGAATGTTGTTCAAAAGTAAACCTATGCTTTAAAGAGGTTCTCCACCTTAAAGGGAACCAGTCAGCAAATTCTCAACCCTCAAAACTGCTGACACTGCTATATAAAGGTGTGGAGTGCAGCGTTACGATATCAGTGTCGTCAATAAAGCGAGAAATCTACGTTTGATGTCCCCAGTATTGCAAACTACACTCTGCTCTGAGTGATGGCTTTAGCAGTCCTCTAATTGGACGTTAGAGCAGGCACTAAACATGAAGGGGCCGCCTCCATGGCACTTGTGTTTGAAGATCAACAGTTTTCTAGGTTATACAGGTATAGTTACGCTGCCCTCCCTACCCTGTATATAGCGCTGTCAGCAGTTTTGAAGGGCTCAAAACTGCTGACAGGTTCCCTTTAATTGATGTTTCTCCAAAATCTGATTAATAATGCAGCAGGGGGATTACAGTAGCCTGGTTGAAGTCCTGCCAATATTCCTTGACCCTTCTCTGACTTTGTGCTAAAGATCTGGATAATCACTTTGCTACAAGATAACGGACAACTAGACATAAAAGCCTGCAGTTGTTAGGCAGTGCATCCCATAGCAATCAAGTTAAAGGGAAGGTGTCACGAAAAATTTTTTTTTATATGTTATTGCTTTTAGTGTGTCATTAAAATACATTTTATTTATTTGTGTTTTTGTGTTATACATTTTTCTCTCTTTTACTTCTCTATGGGGGCTGCCATTTTTTTTCATCTCTGTATGTGTCGATTAAAGACACATACAGAGATGGAATACGGCACATACATCCCCATAGAGAATGCGAACGGGAGCCGTTCCATTCACTATAGCGTACACCGTCTGTGTGGGAACGGCGCATGCGCCGCTCCCACACAGACCAAAAGGAAGGTCTTCGGCAGGGTGACATACGGCACCATTTTCATGTGGACCGGAAGCCGCAGCCGGACAGTAAGACGACTACATCCGGTCGCGGCTTCCGGCCATATGTTCAGACGCAAGGACTAGGAACGGAGGCAGCGGCGACGGCAGGAGCAGGTAAGTTATGTTTGTGTATGTAATGTGAGTGTATGTTCGTGTTATACTGTGTATTTACCACTGTATCTAAATCACCCTACACTGTGCATTCGCTCAAAAAACGGCAGCACACAGTGTAGGAGGTTTGAGCATTCAACCCCCTCCTTTCTCCTGGCACTAGCCAGGATAAAGGAGGGGAGATTGTGTGAGGACACTAGAGCGAGTGTGTCTTCTCCAATTTTGCAGCATAAAGCAATGAGGTTGCTTTACCACATGCCAATGCTGCAATTTTGTGAATTGCTCCCTCTAGTGACCAGCACTGGGAAATGTTATAAATTAGAATCTAATTTATAATATTTCCTGACTTGTGAAAAAATTAAAACTGTGTAATCATTTATATACTGTCTAACTAAAAAAAATAAAATATTTTTCTATCTAGCGACACATTCCCTTTAACTCAAAGCTTGACTGGCACAAGAAGCAATCAGGCGGCAGTCACGCCATTCCCTATTTTACTACCAGCCTGATTTTTCCAGAATTTTTTTTTATGTACAGAACTTCTTTAAACAGCAAAGTGCTAATTTTCTGTCCTTTCCGGGAATTGCCTCAAAGTGTCCTCCCCCCATAGACTTTAGTTTTCTGTAGCCTCATTGGCCGAATGGATTTAGCAGAATTCACGTCAGTACATTTGGATTCCTCTTCCAGTAATAACATTATATTAGGGAACGCGTTAAGAATTTGGTGTTTTTTTTCCATTATGTCGATGGCTTATGGACGTAATGACCGATTAATGGGTTAGTCGTCCCATGAAGTGAGCCGGTGACCAGATAATGGGATGGATGGTAGGATGCATGTGTTAATGGGCAACCTTCAGTGATTCATTGAACCATTAAAAAGCAAGGGGTTAAGCTATTTTAGGGTTAACATAAGGGGAGGCGCTTGTTAATTTAGGATGATGTGAAAACCCTAAACTTCAGCCCATGACCGACATGCAGCAGAGCAACATTTCTGAAAGCACTAAGTGAATGACATTCAGAAGAGAGGATGTAAGCTGCTGCAATGGGGGGGAGGGGTAGTAACGAGACAATGGAGATTTTGGTATTACTGGAAGTTCCGTGTGTCAGGTCTTGGGGCTCCGGGCGCAGAGATGCAGGAGAACACGGGACTGCTGGCTGCTCACCTAGAGGGATGAGGTTACTGTGACTGATGCCTGAGCTTCCAGCTATAACACTGCTGAGATCATACGCCGTGGGCATACCTGAGAGTAAGGAAACAGAGGGCAGTTAGTGAACTCATGAGACAACCATCAGCATAGCAAAAACTGGACTATACATTTATGCCGTCAGTCTGGTCGTTAAAAGTCGGATATGAGGAAATTTGATCCATGAGACCCCCTTACTGAGAATGAGGGGCTTCAAAACCCAGCTGGAGAATTTGGCTGTCAGCGAGAGCGAGCGTCAGCGAGAGCCAGCATCAGCGAGCATGCGCGTCAACGAGTGTGTGCGTAAGTGACGGTTCTAATAGAAAAGACAAACCGCTAGAAAAACCGGTAGTGTGACAAGCCGTATGAAGCTGGTTTGTGTCTCTTCTCGCGCTATACTTTCATTATATTTTTGCATATAAGCGACACACACGGGAGAAGACAAAACATGAACAGTGGAGGCGAGCGGTAAGCCGCCACCATCACTCACCTCCCATGCCCATTCCTGTGTTCATGGTATATGGCCCTGCTGTATTCCACATGTTTTCAGAAGGAGAGCTGTAGTGCGAGCCGGGCGGAGGGGACGGCGTGCTGCCAGTGTACCTGCAAATACAGGGATACTCAGCTACCCAGAAGAAAAGTGAAACGCACAACCTAAAGAGAACATAAGCACCAACCTAAAGAAGGGATTCTTCAGATCCAGCAGATTACTTGATTTGGATCCAGTCTGATCCACCTGAGCAACAATACTGATATCATAACTCTGCCTATAGGGAAGGAAGAGGAGGAGAGACTGTCAAGACACAAGTGTGAGCAGCACATGACAGGAGGGGGTGTGAGGGGGGGGGGGCTCCTACCTCTTATTAGCAATGAGCTGAACTGTTCCAGACAGTGTGTCTCCAGCTTTGGTGAAGAGCGGGGACTGCAGAAGGCAACGGACTTGGTACCAGTGGGTGAGGGGCTCAGTGGGGGCTGTGGATAGCCAGACAGTCATACTGGGGGGTAGAAGAAAACAAGAAGTCATAAGATCTGTGATGGTCATAACAGAAGAGTGACATATGGGTAATGACAGGTGACATAGGAGGGGGTCTCTGGGTGAATAAATAGGTCTTCATTCTTAGACCTCCTGCACATGGCATGGAGGCTTAAACCACCACATGGAGTCCAGTCATTTCTATTTATGCAGAGAACACATTTTCCCAGAGACTAGAGTTCCCCTTTAAGTGTAAAACTGCTTCAAAGTGGCAGTAAAGCCGGTTACAAACAAAAGCAGTCTTTAGCAACTTTATCAAGAGACACTACCTCTTTAAGACACTTGTTCATACAAGAAACCTATCAGAAGGTACTTACATGGATCCAATAAAAGCAACATCAAACCAGAAGGCCAAGCCGTGTACCAGGCCAGAATGGAGCATGTGGAAGGAGAAGGGGATCTCTATCCTGGTAGTAGAAAACCAAAGTTACCACCAATATTATCATCATCATCATCAACAGGAATATGCACTACGCAAGTTTCCTACCTGTGCAAATCGTTCTCTTTGGCATCCAGAAAATTCACTGTATATTTCACAGATTTGGCCATCAGGATTCTGATATCAAACGTGTCCTGTAGAGAGAGAGCAGAAGGCGCGGGGTTAAAGAGCGGGATTAGAGAACCAGGCAATACCATGCACCGCACTGCTCTACTTACCACAACCGGCTGCTTAAAATACTCATCCACAGCAGCACCACGCAGAGCCGAGAGGTCCACACCATGGAAAGATGGCTGATACCTGCAGAGAAGGGTTTATAAAAAGCAGTGCTGGGACGGGACATTGAGGCTAGAGCGGGCATTACCGTACGGAGGATGTAAAAAACACTCACCAAAAATTGGCTTTTGTAAACTGTTCCATGTAGAGCTGCTCATCTGTAAATGGCGCCAGGTGAACATCTCCGATCGTGGGGAACATGTTACCTGGATACAAGGGGCCGAAGGACAAAATCAGAGGCAGTCTGGAGCACGGGAACACGTCACTACTCATCTTTACTAGTGAGAGGACATCTCTGACACGTTCAGATTAGGGATGTCACGATACCAGAATTTGGACTTCGATACTTTGTTTAGTATTGCGATTTCGATACCAATTAGATACTTTGGCAACAGTAATAAAAAAAAAAAGTTCTTCCATTTCTGATGTGAGGCGCGAGGTGTGATGATGAATTTAACCTCCATTTGCCTCACATTAATAGTAATTAACCCCATCATGTTTCTTAGTCATAACGGGTTAATGTGTGAGGTACGTGATGGGGTTTATTACTATTAATGTGAGGCACATGGAGGTTAAATTCATCATCCCACCTCGTACCTCACATTAATAAGTGATAGAAAGCAGATTTTATTTTATTTTTTTTACAGCGTACACATCATAAAGGATGCAAAAAAATTGTTGTGCAGGTTATTACGGCCGTGCCAATACTTTATTTTTTAAACTTTAATGTACAGGCATATATCTATATACAGATCGTAAACAGTCATATATCTATATTACAGTACATTAGTCTGTGTACGGACAGTACACAGGCAGTTGTTAGGACATACCTAAGTATGCCCTAACAGGAAATATGGTAGGACAGCCCTGGGGTCCTTCAATGGACCATATATGGTATGTCCTTCAATCGCGTCACAGGAATACCCTGTGACGCGTTCCAAGGGGCATCCCCCTTCTCATTTTCCCCTGAATGCTGCAGTCCGCTGTGAACGCAGCATTCAGGGGGAATAGCGGCGGAGATGACCGGATTCTATGATCTCCACCGTTAGAGCGGGGCTGCGGCTGTGTAATACAGCCATTGCCCCGCTCCTGACAGGAAGTGCACGCAGTCAGTATGAGGTGATGCGGCCGGCACTGCACTAATGAGCGGCGGCACTTAATACAGAACATGGGGGTGTTTTGTAGTGCGGCCGCCATGTTCTGTTTTCAGTGCCGCCGCTCATTAGTGCAGCGCTGGCCGCATCGCATCATCCTGACCCCGCGCACATGTCAGGACTCAGGAGCGGGACAATGACTATCACACATCCGCAGCTCTGCTCTCATACATTCATGTATTACAATACTGAGCTGTGCGGCCGCACAGCTCAGTATCGAAATACATGAAATAAACGGTATCGAACCGTTTGGGGATGCAGAGAATCGAAACAGCATCGAAGCTGCAATGCATCGTGCATCCCTAGTTCAGATGCATATTCCTGTCAATACAGGGCAGTATTATAGTAGTTATATTCTTGTATACAGGGGCAGTATTATAGTAGTTATATTCTTGTATATAGGGGCAGTATTATAGTAGTTATATTCTTGTACATAGTGGGCAGTTTTATAGTAGTTATATTCTTGTATATAGGGGGCAGTATTATAGTAGTTATATTCTTGTATATAAGGGGCAGTATTATAGTAGTTATATTCTTGTATATAGGGGCAGTATTATAGTAGTTATATTCTTGTATATAGGGGGCAGTATTATAGTAGTTATATTCTTGTATATAGGGTGCAGTATTATAGTAGTTATATTCTTGTATATAGAAGCAGTATTATAGTAGGTATATTCTTGTATATAAGGGCAGTATTATAGTAGTTATATTCTTGTATATAGGGGGCAGTATTATAGTAGTTATATTCTTGTACATAGAGGGCAGTATTATAGAAGTTATATTCTTGTATATAGGGGCAGTATTATAGTAGTTATATTCTTGTATATAGAGGGCAGTATTATAGTAGTTATATTCTTGTATATAGGGGCAGTATTATAGTAGTTATATTCTTGTACATAGGGGGCAGTATTATAGTAGTTATATTCTTGTATATAGGAGGCAGTATTATAGTAGTTATATTCTTGTATATAGAGGGCAGTATTATAGTAGTTATATTCTTGTATATAGGAGGCAGTATTATAGTAGTTATATTCTTGTATATAGAGGGCAGTATTATAGTAGTTATATTCTTGTATATAGAGGGCAGTATTATAGTAGTTATATTCTTGTATATAGAGGGCAGTATTATAGTAGTTATATTCTTGTATATAGGGGCAGTATTATAGTAGTTATATTCTTGTACATAGGGGGCAGTATTATAGTAGTTATATTCTTGTATACAGGGGCAGTATTATAGTAGTTATATTCTTGTATATAGGGGCAGTATTATAGTAGTTATATTCTTGTATATAGGGGCAGTATTATAGTAGTTATATTCTTGTACACAGGGGGGCAGTATTATAGTAGTTATATTCTTGTATATAGGGGCAGTATTATAGTAGTTATATTCTTGTACACAGGGGGGCAGTATTATAGTAGTTATATTCTTGTATATAGAGGGCAGTATTATAGTAGTAATATTCTTGTATATAGGGAGCAGTATTATAGTAGTTATATTCTTGTATATAGAGGGCAGTATTATAGTAGTTATATTCTTGTATATAGGGAGCAGTATTATAGTAGTTATATTCTTGTACATAGGACCCCAGTATTATAGTAGTTATATTCTTGTACATAGGGAGCAGTATTATAGTAGTTATATTCTTGTATATAGGGGCAGTATTATAGTGTTATATTCTTGTATATAGGGGGCAGTATTATAGTAGTTATATTCTTGTACATAGGGGGCAGTACTATAGTAGTTATATTCTTGTACATAGGAGCAGTATAATAGTAGTTATATTCTTGTACATAGGGGGCAGTATTATAGTAGTTATATTCTTGTACATAGGAGCAGTATTATAGTAGTTATATTCTTGTACATAGGTGGCAGTATTATAGTAGTTATATTCTGGTACATAGGGAGCAGTATTATAGTAGTTATATTCTTGTACATATGGAGCAGTATTATAGTAGTTATATTCTTGTACATAGGGAGCAGTATTATAGTAGTTATATTCTTGTACATAGGGGGCAGTATTATAGTAGTTTTATTCTTGTACATAGGGGTAGTATTATAGTTATATTCTTGTATATAGGGGGCAGTATTATAGTAGTTATATTCTTGTATATAGGGGTAGTATTATAGTAGTTATATTCTTGTATATAGGGGGCAGTATTATAGTAGTTATATTCTTGTATATAAGGGGCAGTATTATAGTAGTTATATTCTTGTATATAGGAGGCAGTATTATAGTAGTTATATTCTTGTATATAGGGGCAGTATTATAGTAGTTATATTCTTGTACATAGTGGGCAGTTTTATAGTAGTTATATTCTTGTATATAGGGGGCAGTATTATAGTAGTTATATTCTTGTATATAAGGGGCAGTATTATAGTAGTTATATTCTTGTATAGAGGGGGCAGTATTATAGTAGTTATATTCTTGTACATAGAGGGCAGTATTATAGAAGTTATATTCTTGTATATAGGGGCAGTATTATAGTAGTTATATTCTTGTATATAGGGGCAGTATTATAGTAGTTATATTCTTGTATATAGGGGGCAGTATTATAGTAGTTATATTCTTGTATATAGGAGGCAGTATTATAGTAGTTATATTCTTGTATATAGAGGGCAGTATTATAGTAGTTAAAAACTAGTATATAGGGGGCAGTATTATAGTAGTTATATTCTTGTATATAGGGGCAGTATTATAGTAGTTATATTCTTGTATATAGAGGGCAGTATTATAGTAGTTATATTCTTGTATATAGGAGGCAGTATTATAGTAGTTATATTCTTGTATATAGAGGGCAGTATTATAGTAGTTATATTCTTGTATATAGGGGGCAGTATTATAGTAGTTATATTCTTGTATATAGGGGCAGTATTATAGTAGTTATATTCTTGTATATAGAGGGCAGTATTATAGTAGTTATATTCTTGTATATAGGGGGCAGTATTATAGTAGTTATATTCTTGTATATAGGGGGCAGTATTATAGTAGTTATATTCTTGTATATAGGGGCAGTATTATAGTAGTTATATTCTTGTACATAGGGGGCAGTATTATAGTAGTTATATTCTTGTATATAGGAGGCAGTATTATAGTAGTTATATTCTTGTATATAGAGGGCAGTATTATAGTAGTTATATTCTTGTATATAGAGGGCAGTATTATAGTAGTTATATTCTTGTATATAGGGGCAGTATTATAGTAGTTATATTCTTGTACATAGGGGGCAGTATTATAGTAGTTATATTCTTGTATACAGGGGCAGTATTATAGTAGTTATATTCTTGTATATAGGGGCAGTATTATAGTAGTTATATTCTTGTACACAGGGGGGCAGTATTATAGTAGTTATATTCTTGTATATAGGGGCAGTATTATAGTAGTTATATTCTTGTACACAGGGGGGCAGTATTATAGTAGTTATATTCTTGTATATAGAGGGCAGTATTATAGTAGTAATATTCTTGTATATAGGGAGCAGTATTATAGTAGTTATATTCTTGTATATAGAGGGCAGTATTATAGTAGTTATATTCTTGTATATAGGGAGCAGTATTATAGTAGTTATATTCTTGTACATAGGACCCCAGTATTATAGTAGTTATATTCTTGTACATAGGGAGCAGTATTATAGTAGTTATATTCTTGTATATAGGGGCAGTATTATAGTGTTATATTCTTGTATATAGGGGGCAGTATTATAGTAGTTATATTCTTGTACATAGGGGGCAGTACTATAGTAGTTATATTCTTGTACATAGGAGCAGTATAATAGTAGTTATATTCTTGTACATAGGGGGCAGTATTATAGTAGTTATATTCTTGTACATAGGAGCAGTATTATAGTAGTTATATTCTTGTACATAGGTGGCAGTATTATAGTAGTTATATTCTGGTACATAGGGAGCAGTATTATAGTAGTTATATTCTTGTACATATGGAGCAGTATTATAGTAGTTATATTCTTGTACATAGGGAGCAGTATTATAGTAGTTATATTCTTGTACATAGGGAGCAGTATTATAGTAGTTATATTCTTGTACATAGGGGGCAGTATTATAGTAGTTTTATTCTTGTACATAGGGGTAGTATTATAGTTATATTCTTGTATATAGGGGGCAGTATTATAGTAGTTATATTCTTGTATATAGGGGTAGTATTATAGTAGTTATATTCTTGTATATAGGGGGCAGTATTATAGTAGTTATATTCTTGTATATAAGGGGCAGTATTATAGTAGTTATATTCTTGTATATAGGAGGCAGTATTATAGTAGTTATATTCTTGTATATAGGGGCAGTATTATAGTAGTTATATTCTTGTACATAGAGGGCAGTATTATAGTAGTTATATTCTTGTATATAGGGGGCAGTATTATAGTAGTTATATTCTGGTACATAGGGAGCAGTATTATAGTAGTTATATTCTTGTACATAGGGAGCAGTATTATAGTAGTTATATTCTTGTACATAGGGAGCAGTATTATAGTAGTTATATTCCTGTATATAGGGGGCAGTATTATAGTAGTTATATTCTTGTACATAGGGAGCAGTATTATAGTAGTTATATTCTTGTACATAGGGAGCAGTATTATAGTAGTTATATTCTTGTACATAGGGAGCAGTATTATAGTAGTTATATTCTTGTATATAGAGGGCAGTATTATAGTAGTTATATTCTTGTACATAGGAGCAGTATTATAGTAGTTATATTCTTGTAGATAGGGGGCAGTATTATAGTAATATTCTTGTACATAGGAGCAGTATTATAGTAGTTATATTCTTGTATATAGGGGCAGTATTATAGTAATTATATTCTTGTACATAGGGGGCAGTATTATAGAAGTTATATTCTTGTACATAGGGGCAGTATTATAGTAGTTATATTCTTGTATATAGGGGGCAGTATTATAGTAGTTATATTCTTGTATATAGGGGGCAGTATTATAGTAGTTATATTCTTTTATATAGGGGGCAGTATTATAGTAGTTATATTCTTGTACATAGGGGCAGTATTATAGTAGTTATATTCTTGTATATAGGGGGCAGTATTATAGTAGTTATATTCTTGTATATAGGGGCAGTATTATAGTAGTTATATTCTTGTATATAGGGGCAGTAATATAGTAGTTATATTCTTTTATATAGGAGCAGTATTATAGTAGTTATATTCTTGTATACAGGGGCAGTATTATAGTAGTTATATTCTTGTATATAGAGGGCAGTATTATAGTAGTTATATTCTTGTATATAGGGAGCAGTATTATAGTAGTTATATTCTTGTATATAGGGGGCAGTATTATAGTAGTTATATTCTTGTATATAGGGGCAGTATTATAGTAATTATATTCTTGTACATAGGGGCAGTATTATAGTAGTTATATTCTTGTACATAGGGGCAGTATTATAGTAGTTATATTCTTGTATATAGGGGGCAGTATTATAGTAATATTCTTGTACATAGGAGCAGTATTATAGTAGTTATATTCTTGTACATAGGGGGCAGTATTATAGTAGTTATATTCTTGTATATAGGGGCAGTATTATAGTGTTATATTCTTGTACATAGGACCCCAGTATTATAGTAGTTATATTCTTGTACATAGGGAGCAGTATTATAGTAGTTATATTCTTGTATATAGGGGCAGTATTATAGTGTTATATTCTTGTATATAGGGGGCAGTATTATAGTAGTTATATTCTTGTATATAGAGGGCAGTATTATAGTAGTTATATTCTTGTATATAGGGGGCAGTATTATAGTAGTTATATTCTTGTATATAGGGGGCAGTATTATAGTAGTTATATTCTTGTATATAGAGGGCAGTATTATAGTAGTTATATTCTTGTACATAGGAGCAGTATTATAGTAGTTATATTCTTGTATATAGGGGGCAGTATTATAGTAATATTCTTGTACATAGGAGCAGTATTATAGTAGTTATATTCTTGTATATAGGGGCAGTATTATAGTAGTTATATTCTTGTATATAGGGGGCAGTAATATACATAGTTACATAGTTAGTACGGCTGAAAAAAGACACATGTCCATCAAGTTCAACCAAGGGAAGGGAAAAGGGAAGGAAAAATTTCTACACATAGGAGCTAATATTTTTTGGTTCTAGGAAATTATCTAACCCTTTTTTAAAGCCATCTACTGTCCCTGCTGTGACCAGCTCCTGCGGTAGGCTATTCCATAAATTTACCGTTCTTACTGTAAAGAAGCCTTGTCGCCTCTACAGCTTGCACCTTTTTTTCTCCAGACGGAGGGAGTGCCCCCTTGTTTTTTGAGGGGGTTTTACAAGGAACAGGATTTCACCATATTTTTTGTGCCATTAATATATTTATATAAGTTAATCATGTCCCTCCTTAGTCGTCTTTTTTCAAGGCTAAATAGGTTTAATTCTTTCAATCTTTCCTCATAACTTAAATTCTCCATGCCCCTTATTAGCTTCGTTGCTCCTTTGTATTTTTTCCAACTCCAGGGCATCCTTTCTATGAACTGGAGCCCAGAACTGAACTGCATATTCTAGATGAGGCCTCACTAATGCTTTGTAAAGTGGTAATATTACATCCCTGTCCCGCGAGTCCATGCCTCTTTTAATACACGACAATATCCTGCTGGCCTTTGAAGCAGCTGATTGACACTGCATGCTGTTATTGAGTTTATGATTTACAAGTACACCCAGATCCTTCTCAACAAGTGAATCCGCCAGTGTAGCGCCCCCTAGGACATATGATGCATGCAGGTTGTTGGTACCCAGATGCATAACTTTACATTTATCTACATTAAACTTCATCTGCCAAGTGGACGCCCAAACACTTAGTTTGTTTAAATCTGCCTGCAATTCATGAACATCTTCCATAGTCTGAACTATATTACACAGCTTGGTGTCATCTGCAAAAATAGAAATAGTGCTATTAATCCCATCCTCTATATCATTAATAAATAAGTTGAATAATAGTGGTCCCAGCACTGAACCCTGGGGTACACCACTTATTACCAGGGACCATTCAGAGAAGGAATCATTGACCACAACTCTCTGGATACGGTCCTTGAGCCAATTCTCAATCTAATTACAAACTATATTTTCTAAACCTATAGTCCTTAATTTACCCATTAGATGTCTATGAGGGACAGTGTCAAATGCCTTTGCAAAGTCCAAAAACACTAAATCCACAGCGGCCCCTATGTCTGTGCTTCTACTCACCTCTTCATATAAACAGATTAGGTTAGTTTGACAACTTCTGTCCTTAGTAAAACCGTGCTGGCTGTCACTTATAATGCTATTTATTGTCACATAATCCTGTATA
Source organism: Rhinoderma darwinii (assembly GCF_050947455.1). Classification (NCBI taxonomy): domain Eukaryota; kingdom Metazoa; phylum Chordata; class Amphibia; order Anura; family Rhinodermatidae; genus Rhinoderma; species Rhinoderma darwinii. The sequence goes on along the minus strand of NC_134689.1, from coordinate 396,554,488 downwards.
TAGTCCCTCAATAGCCCCTCAAACATTTTCCCCACGATGGATGTTAAGCTTACTGGTCTATAATTACCCGGGGAAGACCTGGAGGCCTTTTTGAAAATAGGCACCACATTTGCCCTGCGCCAGTCCCTTGGCACTATACCAGTCACTAGAGATTCTCTGAATATTATGAAAAGGGGGACAGAAATAACTGAACTAAGCTCCTTAAGAACTCTAGGGTGTAACCCATCTGGTCCTGGGGCCTTGTGTACATTTATTTGATTTAATTTAGCTTGGACCATCTCTACATTCATCCAATTCAGTACATCAACTGATATATTAACAGCACCGGCAGCGGCTACATCAGCTGCTCTTTCTTCTGTTGTATATACAGAGCTAAAGAACCCATTTAGTAACTCTGCCTTCTCTTGATCCCCTGTGATCAACTCCCCATTACCATTATCTAGGGGTCCTACATGTTCAGACCTTGGCTTTTTAGCATTTATATACTTGAAGAATTTTTTGGGATTTGTTTTACTATCCTTGGCCACCTGCCTTTCATTTTGTATTTTTGCTAATTTTATTACATTTTTACAGATTTTATTAAGCTCTTTATATTTTACAAAGGCTACAGCTGTACCCTCAGATTTGTATTTTTTAAATGCCCTTTTTTTGTCGTGTATTGCCCCTTTCACAGAAGGTGTAAGCCATGTGGGGTTTAATTTGAGTCGTTTATACTTATTACCTGTAGGAATAAATTTTGCACTATAATAACTCAAAGTAGATTTGAAAATCTCCCATTTATCATTTGTCCCATTATTTGACATTAGTTCTTCCCAGTCTATATCCTGAATTGCCGCCCTCATCCTGGGGAAATTGGCTTTCTTAAAATTAAATGTTTTTGCCCTCCCAGCCTTCGTTTGTTTTTTACAGTATAGGTAAAATGTAACTATATTATGATCACTGTTACCGAGGTTTTTCACGAACATTGACATTCCCAACAAGATCTGCATTATTAGAAATGACCAGATCCAACAGAGCTTCACCTCTAGTCGGGTCTTCCACAAACTGGCCCATAAAATTTTCCTGCAACAGGTTGAGGAAATGTCTCCCCTTTGCAGTTGAAGCCGAACCATGACACCAATTAATATCCCGGAAATTAAAATCTCCCATTATCACTACATTACCAGCCTGTGCATCCCGCTCCATCTGTTTATATATCTGACCTTCCATCTCCTCAGTTATATTGGGGGGTCTATAGATTACACCAAAAGTAATTTTTTCAGTGTTTACCTCCCTTTCTAGTTCCACCCACAAGGTTTCAACCTCCTCACAGTCTTCACCCACTATTGTCTCTTTCACACTCGCCTTCATATCACTTCTCACAGACATATACCACCGCCTTCATATCGCTTCTCACATACAGACATACACCACCACCTTCATATCGCTTCTCACATACAGACATACACCACCACCTTCATATCACTTCTCACATACAGACATACACCACCACCTTCATATCACTTCTCACATACAGACATACACCACCACCTTTCCTATTTGTCCTGTCTTTACGAAAAAGTGTAAAACCCTGTAGATTTACAGCCCAGTCATGTGAAGAGTCAAGCCATGTTTCAGCAACACCAACTATATCTATATCTTCTTCCAGTATCAAGGCCTCCAGCTCCCCCATTTTGCTTGCTAGACTTCTGGCATTTGTGAACATACACTTTAACTTGCCTGTCAGTTTTTCACTTTTATTATCAGAAATGTGATTTGACATTAATCGGTCCTTTTTATTTACACTGATGTTTTGTAACGAAAGGATCTCCTTATCTTGTTGTCTAGTCCTCTCCCCACATTCTGTTTCTCCCCCCACCAATATAGTCTGACCCCTCTCTAACCTGGCTACCCCTTTTTTTTCTACATTGACCTCCCTCCTCAGCCCTAGTTTAAATACTCCGCCACCCCAGCTAGAATTCTCTCCCCCAGCACAGCAGACCCCCTTCCATTTAGGTGCAAATCATCTGCAGAATACAGTTTGTACCCCAATGAAAAGTCAGCCCAGTGCTCTAGGAACCCAAATCCTTCTCCTCTACACCAAGACTTCAGCCATGCATTTAACTCCCTGAGCTCCCGCTGTCTTTCCTGTGATGCGCATGGCACAGGCAGTATTCCTGAGAATACAACCTTGGAGGTCCTTCCCTTCAGCTTGTAGCCTAGTTCTTTAAAATTATTCTTAAGGCTCCTCCACCTACCATTTATTCTGTCGTTGGTACCGACATGGACCACGACAGCTGGATCATCACCAGCCCCTCCCAGCAATTTGTCCACCCGTTCCACCACATGCCGAACCCTGGCACCAGGGAGACAGCAAACCATTCGGTTGAGGTGGTCTTGGCGACAAATAATTCTATCCGTCTTCCTGATTATAGAATCCCCTATAACTATCAATTGTCTTGGCTTACCTGCATTACCATCCCGCCGACTACTAGCTGGGCTGTTCTCCCGGCTGTTAGGGAGATCAGTATCCACTAGGGCTGCCATTTCTGAGACTGACACCCTCGCATCATCACCCAACTTGGCAATTTTGCCTGGAATGTCAGAAACCGGATCGGCCTTCCTTGTCTTTGACCCCTTTCTACATTAACCCAGCTACTTACCTGATCCTGCTCACCCATGTCTTCACCCTCCAGTTGTAACCCACTAACTGCATGCTCTGTGAGCAGCAAGCTCCGTTCAAAATTGTCTATCCTCCTCAGTGGATAGACAGTAGAATATAGTAGTTATATTCTTGTATACAGGGGGCAGTATTATAGTAGATATATTCTTGTACATAGGAGCAGTATTATAGTAGTTATAATCTTTTATATAGGAGCAGTATTATAGTAGATATATTCTTGTACATAGGAGCAGTATTAGAGTAGTTATATTCTTTTATATAGGAGCAGTATTATAGTAGTTATATTCTTGTATACAGGGGCAGTATTATAGTAGTTATATTCTTGTATATAGGGGCAGTATTATAGTAGTTATATTCTTGTATATAGGGGCAGGATTATAGTAGTTATATTCTTGAACATAGGGGCAGTATTATAGTAGTTATATTCTTGTATATAGAGGGCAGTATTATAGTAGTTATATTCTTGTATATAGGGAGCAGTATTATAGTAGTTATATTCTTTTATATAGGAGCAGTATTATAGTAGTTATATTCTTGTATATAGGAGGCAGTATTATAGTAGTTATATTCTTGTATACAGGGGGTAGTATTATAGTAGTTATATTCTTGTATACAGGGGCAGTATTATAGTAGTTATATTCTTGTATATAGGGGGTAGTATTATAGTAGTTATATTCTTGTATACAGGGGGTAGTATTATAGTAGTTATATTCTTGTATACAGGGGCAGTATTATAGTAGTTATATTCTTGTATATAGAGGGCAGTATTATAGTAGTTATATTCTTGTATATAGGGAGCAGTATTATAGTAGTTATATTCTTGTATATAGGGGGCAGTATTATAGTAGTTATATTCTTGTATATAGGGGCAGTATTATAGTAGTTATATTCTTGTATATAGGGTCAGTATTATAGTAGTTATATTCTTTTATATAGGAGCAGTATTATAGTAGATATATTCTTGTACATAGGAGCAGTATTATAGTAGTTATATTCTTTTATATAGGAGCAGTATTATAGTAGTTATATTCTTGTATACAGGGGGTAGTATTATAGTAGTTATATTCTTGTATACAGGGGCAGTATTATAGTAGTTATATTCTTGTATACAGGGGCAGTATTATAGTAGTTATATTCTTGTATATAGAGGGCAGTATTATAGTAGTTATATTCTTGTATATAGGGAGCAGTATTATAGTAGTTATATTCTTGTATATAGGGGGCAGTATTATAGTAGTTATATTCTTGTATATAGGGGCAGTATTATAGTAGTTATATTCTTGTATATAGGGTCAGTATTATAGTAGTTATATTCTTGTATATAGGGTCAGTATTATAGTAGTTATATTCTTGTATATAGGGTCAGTATTATAGTAGTTATATTCTTGTATATAGGGGCAGTATTATAGTAGTTATATTCTTGTACATAGGGGGCAGTATTATAGTATTTATATTTTTGTACATAGGGGGCAGTATTATAGTGTTATATTCTTGTATATAGGGGGCAGTATTATAGTAGTTATATTCTTGTACATAGGGGGCAGTATTATAGTAGTTATATTCTTGTACATAGGGGGCAGTATTATAGTAGTTATATTCTTGTATATAGGGGCAGTATTATAGTGTTATATTCTTGTATATAGGGGGCAGTATTATAGTAGTTATATTCTTGTATATAGGGGGCAGTATTATAGTAGTTATATTCTTGTATATAGGGGCAGTATTATAGTGTTATATTCTTGTATATAGGGGGCAGTATTATAGTAGTTATATTCTTGTACATAGGGGGCAGTATTATAGTAGTTATATTCTTGTACATAGGAGCAGTATTATAGTAGTTATATTCTTGTATATAGGAGCAGTATTATAGTAGTTATATTCTTGTATATAGGAGGCAGTATTATAGTAGTTATATTCTTGTATACAGGGGGTAGTATTATAGTAGTTATATTCTTGTATACAGGGGCAGTATTATAGTAGTTATATTCTTGTATATAGAGGGCAGTATTATAGTAGTTATATTCTTGTATATAGGGAGCAGTATTATAGTAGTTATATTCTTGTATATAGGGGGCAGTATTATAGTAGTTATATTCTTGTATATAGGGGCAGTATTATAGTAGTTATATTCTTGTACATAGGAGCAGTATTATAGTAGTTATATTCTTTTATATAGGAGCAGTATTATAGTAGATATATTCTTGTACATAGGAGCAGTATTATAGTAGTTATATTCTTTTATATAGGAGCAGTATTATAGTAGTTATATTCTTGTATACAGGGGCAGTATTATAGTAGTTATATTCTTGTATATAGGGGCAGTATTATAGTAGTTATATTCTTGTATATAGGGGCAGGATTATAGTAGTTATATTCTTGAACATAGGGGCAGTATTATAGTAGTTATATTCTTGTATATAGAGGGCAGTATTATAGTAGTTATATTCTTGTATATAGGGAGCAGTATTATAGTAGTTATATTCTTTTATATAGGAGCAGTATTATAGTAGTTATATTCTTGTATATAGGAGGCAGTATTATAGTAGTTATATTCTTGTATACAGGGGGTAGTATTATAGTAGTTATATTCTTGTATACAGGGGCAGTATTATAGTAGTTATATTCTTGTATATAGGGGGTAGTATTATAGTAGTTATATTCTTGTATACAGGGGGTAGTATTATAGTAGTTATATTCTTGTATACAGGGGCAGTATTATAGTAGTTATATTCTTGTATATAGAGGGCAGTATTATAGTAGTTATATTCTTGTATATAGGGAGCAGTATTATAGTAGTTATATTCTTGTATATAGGGGGCAGTATTATAGTAGTTATATTCTTGTATATAGGGGCAGTATTATAGTAGTTATATTCTTGTATATAGGGTCAGTATTATAGTAGTTATATTCTTTTATATAGGAGCAGTATTATAGTAGTTATATTCTTGTATATAGGAGCAGTATTATAGTAGTTATATTCTTGTATATAGGAGGCAGTATTATAGTAGTTATATTCTTGTATACAGGGGGTAGTATTATAGTAGTTATATTCTTGTATACAGGGGGTAGTATTATAGTAGTTATATTCTTGTATACAGGGGCAGTATTATAGTAGTTATATTCTTGTATACAGGGGCAGTATTATAGTAGTTATATTCTTGTATATAGAGGGCAGTATTATAGTAGTTATATTCTTGTATATAGGGAGCAGTATTATAGTAGTTATATTCTTGTATATAGGGGGCAGTATTATAGTAGTTATATTCTTGTATATAGGGGGCAGTATTATAGTAGTTATATTCTTGTATATAGGGTCAGTATTATAGTAGTTATATTCTTGTATATAGGGTCAGTATTATAGTAGTTATATTCTTGTATATAGGGTCAGTATTATAGTAGTTATATTCTTGTATATAGGGGCAGTATTATAGTAGTTATATTCTTGTACATAGGGGGCAGTATTATAGTATTTATATTTTTGTACATAGGGGGCAGTATTATAGTGTTATATTCTTGTATATAGGGGGCAGTATTATAGTAGTTATATTCTTGTACATAGGGGGCAGTATTATAGTAGTTATATTCTTGTACATAGGGGGCAGTATTATAGTAGTTATATTCTTGTATATAGGGGCAGTATTATAGTGTTATATTCTTGTATATAGGGGGCAGTATTATAGTAGTTATATTCTTGTATATAGGGGGCAGTATTATAGTAGTTATATTCTTGTATATAGGGGCAGTATTATAGTGTTATATTCTTGTATATAGGGGGCAGTATTATAGTAGTTATATTCTTGTACATAGGGGGCAGTATTATAGTAGTTATATTCTTGTACATAGGAGCAGTATTATAGTAGTTATATTCTTGTATATAGGGAGCAGTATTATAGTAGTTATATTCTTGTATATAGGGAGCAGTATTATAGTAGTTATATTCTTGTACATAGGTGGCAGTATTATAGTAGTTATATTCTTGTACATAGGGGGCAGTATTATAGTAGTTATATTCTTGTATATAGGGGGCAGTATTATAGTAGTTATATTCTTGTACATAGGAGCAGTATTATAGTAGTTATATTCTTGTACATAGGTGGCAGTATTATAGTAGTTATATTCTTGTACATAGGGGGCAGTATTATAGTAGTTATATTCTTGTATATAGGGGCAGTATTATAGTAGTTATATTCTTGTACATAGCGGCAGTATTATAGTAGTTATATTCTTGTATATAGGGGCAGTATTATAGTAGTTATATTCTTGTACATAGGGGGCAGTATTATAGTAGTTATATTCTTGTATATAGGGGGCAGTATTATAGTAGTTATATTCTTGTACATAGGAGCAGTAATATGGTGGTGGATACAACCAATTTCCGGAAGAAAATGAACAAAAACAACAACTAGAACGTGCTCATATTATAGTGCTTAGCAGTCTTACCATTCGGTTTAAGAAACTTCTTTGCATGTAGATAACTTTCAAGCATCCGCTCATTGAAGAGCATGTATCCCATGGGCTCAGATATAATAATATCCACCTGCTCTGGGAGAGACACTTCCTCCACCTTCCCTGGGATCACCACTATACGATCAGTGAGGTTGTTACTCTTCACCAGCAGCTAGAGGACATAGGACAAGGTCAATAGCAAGTACATAGAACATCAATACTGCGCCCTGCCATCGTACGCTGCTCACCTCAGCATGCTGCGCCATGGTGCTCGCTTCCACAGCATACACCTTACGAGCACCTGCCTGAACCGCAAAGAAGGACAGGATACCTGAACCGCAGCCGACGTCCAGCACAACCTGACATTGTGAAAGAGGAGAGTTACAGCATATTCTGACTTAGGAGTGCTAGCTCTTAGGATAAGCGGCCAGCTGCTCACCTTGTCCTTGAAGTCTGTGTGGTTTTGTAAGATTGCCCTTTGATAAGTGCCAGTCCTGACGTAATCCTGCATCATGTTCTGCTGCTGTGACAGGTAGCCATAGAACTGTAGGGGAAAGAAGAGATCCAGAAAAATCAGCAAGCTATGACCGACAGAGCTCCCTGACCATTTTATTTTATTTTCAAGTCTCTTGTAATTGGACGCCAGCTCATTAGGATTGCCTTCAGTTTTGCTTGCCGGAATGAGGCAAGTGGAGGATCAGTGTAGGAGCCGGACTACTGCCGTGAGGGAAGTCTGTATGATAATACCCATGTCATCCACTGAGAGTGTGAACCAGAATGCGTGACAACAGCCAAAGACACAGAACCATGGATGTCAATGGTGGTCACCCAAAGAATCCCTGCGCTGTTGCTAAGCAACCAACCAAGAAGTTTCCAGCTGCTACTTATTTTTTCATATATGGTACCAACATATTCCGCATTGTGGACAGAGATTGTTATCACTCACATCAGTCCCTGTCCCCAATAGGGCCTACAATTCATCTTAGACAAACTCACTAGGACCAAATTTTATAAGAAGCCAATTTACTATTCGTATGTTTTTGGAGCGCCAGAGGAAACGTACGCAAACACAGGGAGAACATACGAACCACATGCAGATGTTGCCCCTGGTTGGATTGGAACCCAGTGCTACAAGATATAAGGTCTACCCGAGAACCCGCGCTGTATTTTAACAAATAATGAAGATTATACAATTAATTGGAATTGAGGGTTTGTCTCTAGACTCTCTGTATAAGGTAAAGAGCCGAAATAGGTAAGATTTCACCAGGGACCGACTAGGTTTCCCTTTAAGTTTTATCCATCCAGTCTGTCCAGAAAACAAGCCTTGTACAGCGTCAGCCTTCTAATGGAACATAACAGTATATAACGGACAGACGGGTCTCGCAGCTTGTTGGCTAAATGAGAAATACAGAAGCAGTAACGGGAACATCTGGGTTTCTAATGGGAACAATGTCCATTAACCCCTTCCGACATACTTACGCCAGAGCTGGGTATATGAAGTATGGAGCGGGCTGACTGGCAGAGCCCACTCCATACAACGCGGGTGTTGGCCATATGTTACAGCCAACACTTAACTAACAAGCGGTTTAACACCATGTTCAATATCGACCCCGGCATCTAAAGTGTTAGAAAGAGGGGAGCGACACCCTCTGGAAGCGCAGCACCCCCCAATAAAAGATTGCGTAGTGCCAATGGTTTTGGCAGCCTGGGGTCCTAATGGAGACCCCAGGTCTGCCATCTTTGAACTCCTATTAAGCTGTACAGTGCTTAATAGGAGTCTGTCAGTCACGTTATACTGCAATACATTAGTGTTGCACTATATAGAGCAAGCGATCCAACGATCGTCGGTTCAAGTCCCTTCAGAGACTTAAAAAAAAAAAAAAATTATTAAAGGGTTTAAAAAAGTCCTCAAAAATCCAAAAAAAATAAACCCTTTTCCTTATTTTCTCCCTAAGGCATTGTAAAATAAACATAATTGGTATCGTCGCGTCTGTGAAAGTCTGAACTATTACAATATAACATTTAAACACGAACGGTAAAAGCCGTAAAGAAAAAAGCAAACGTAAAAACGCCAGAATGGCTGTATTTTGGTCACCTCATCTGCCACAAAAAATGAAATAAAAAGTGATCAAAAACTTGCATGTACCCCAAAAGTTTTTTTCCATTGTAAAAAGTAGCAAAATATATATATATAATAAAAAAAAAAGTTATAGAAATTTTGTATGCCGTAACGTTTTGACCCGCAGAACAAAGGTCGCTGTTTTTTTTTCCTTTACCCCAGTAAGATTTTTTTTCCCATTACATAGTACATTATATGGTACAGTATATGGTGCCATGAAAAACTACAACTCATCCCGCAAAAATCAAGCCCTCATAAGGGCTATATTGAAAGAGAAAAACGGAAAAAAAAAAAAAAAAAAAAGAGAAAGTTATGGCTTTTGGAAGAAATTTTTTTAATAAATCAGAGAAATGGCTGCGGCGGGAAGGGGTTAAGCTCCTACCTCCATCTATAGCCAATATTACACATTGCGGTCTACGGTAAAATACCTGGAAGTACTGAACGGCTGAGGACTCCTCGGTGCGCTCGCTGAAAACACTTTTGTCATTTGACGAACTCCGGCAGCTCTTGATGATGTTGTAAAAGGAGCAGAAATCTACAGGGAGAGAGGGGAGCATGGTTATCTGGGTAAATATGCCCTACACTAGACAAGCCAAGAGCGGGGGACACAGGGCGGTCTTGTTGCTGAAGGGCCCTTCTGTAGTCACTAGAGATGTCACGATACCAGAATTTGGACTTCGATACCGATACTTCGTGTAATATTGCGATTGCGATACCAAAACGACACTTTGCCAACAATAATAATAATAACAAAAAAAAAAAAAGTTCTTCCATTTTCTGATGTGAGGCGCGTGGTGTGATGATGAATTTAACCCCCACATGCCTCATTAATAGTAATTAACCCCATCATGTTTCTCAGTCATAATGGGTTAATATGTAAGGTACATGATGGGGTTAATTACTATTAATGTGAGGCACATGGAGGTTAAATTCATCGCACCTCGCGCCTCACATTAATAAGTGATAGAAAGCAGATTTTATTATTTTGTTACAGCGTACACATCATAAATGACGCAAAAAAATGGCTGTGCAGGTTATTACGGCCGCGCCAATACTGAATATGTGGATGTTTTATGTATTGAGACTTATTTTAATGTTTATTGCAAAAAAAGGCGTACAGTATGTGTATTTTTTTTAAAATTTAATATTACTTTGTTTTGACTTTATTTTTAAACTTGAATGTACAGGCACATATCTATATCACAGTACATTAACCTGTATACGGATAATACACAGGCAGTTGTAAGGACATACCCAAGTATGCCCTAACAGGAAATATGGTAGGACAGCCCTGGGCTGTCCCTCAATCGCATCACAGGGATTCCTGTGACGCGATCCAGGGGCATCCCCCCTTCTCATTTTCCCCTCAATGCTGCAGTCAGCTGTGATCGCAGCATTCAGGGGAACAGCGGTAGAGATGAGCGGTTTCTCTCATGTCCGCTGTTATAGAGCGGGGCTGCGGCTGTGTAATACAGTCATTGCCCCGCTCCTGACAGGAAGTGCGCGCGCGGTCAGCATGAGGAGAAGCGGCCGGCGCTGCACTAATGAGCGGCGGTTCAGGCACTGAGGACAGAACATGGGGGTGTTTTTCAGTGCGCCAGCCATGTTCTGTCTTCAGTGCCGCCGCTCATTTGTGCAGCGCTGGCCGCATCGCATCATCCTGACGGCGCACACTTTTCAGGAATCAGAAGCGGGGCAGTGACTGTATCACACATCCGCAGCCCCGCTCTCATACATTCATGTGTTACTATACTGAGCTGTGCGGCCACACAGCTAAGTATCGAAATACATGGAACAACGGTATCGAACCGTTTGGGGATGCACAGTATCAAAGTTTCGATGCATCGTGCATCCCTAGTAGATACCGTGATTAAAAGTGTCCTCCAGGACCGCAGCATCCTATAATACATTCATGTCAACATGGGGAATGGGTCATCTTATCATCCAGATGAGCAAAACCTGTTAACAAGCAAATCTTTGGAATGAACCTAGGGCGATATCAGTCCTACACCAACGGCCTTGTTTCATATGAGCGCTCGTTCCCAATAATTTCCCCGTGTAGACCGGGCAACGATCAGCTGATGAACGAGCAAAAGCTAGTTCATCGGCAGATCGTATCGTTTATGCAGCAATAATTATTAATGTTGTTGGCAACGCATTTCTCTGCGTAAACAGGACGATGCGCTGCCAACAAAGGAAATGTACGGAGACGAGTGATCGTGGGGATGAACGATCGTAGTAACAATCGTTCGCCCCCATACCTTACTGATCATAGCTCTTTGTGAAAGTAACTAACCAACGGGCTGCCTGGTTGATCAGCGCTCGTCTTAACAGCCCACATTAGGCCGTGTAAAAGGACTTTAAAAAGAGGTTCTGTCACCACATTAAAAGTGTCCGATCTTGTACATCATGTGATCGGCGCTGTAATGTAGATAACAGCAGTGTTTTTTATTTAGAAAAACGATCATTTTTGACGGAGTTATGACCTATTTTAGCTTTATGCTAATGAGTTTCTCAATGCCCAACTGGGCGTGTTTTACTATATGACCAAGTGGGCGTTGTACAGAGGAGTGTATGACGCTGACCAATCAGTGACCAATCAGCGTCATACACTTCTCTCCATTCATTCATTTACACTGCACATAGTGATATAGCTATATTGCTATGTGCAGCCACATAAACACACTATAACGTTACTGCAGTGTCCTGACAATGAATATACATTACCTCCAGCCAGGACGTGATGTGTATTCAGAATCCTGACACTTCGCTAATACAATCCGACACTACAGCACAGCAAGCGTAATCTCGTTTGAAATGACAGTTTACAGCGTAATCTCGCGAGATTAAGCTTCCTGTGCTGTAGTGTCGGATTGTATTAGCGAAGTGTCAGGATTCTGAATACACATGACGTCCTGGCTGGAGGTAATGTATATTCATTGTCAGGACACTTCAGTAATGTTATAGTGTGTGTATGGGGCTGCACATAGCGATATAGATATATCACTATGTGCTGTGTAAATGAATGGAGAGAAGTGTATGACGCTGATTGGTCACTGATTGGTCAGCGTCATACACTCCTCTGTACAACGCCCACTTGGCCATATAGTAAAACACGCCCAGTTGTCCATTAAGAAAGTCATTAGCATAAAGCTAAAATAGGTCATAACTCCGTCACAAATTATAGTTTTTCTAAATAAAAAACACTGCTGTAATCTACATTACAGCGCCGATCACATCATGTACAAGATAGGCCACTTATAATGTGGTGACAGAGCCTCTTTAAGTATTGACAGCTTACTATTGTCCACTAGGCGGATGAGCTGCGTATTCTCTGACAAATGTTCAGAAATGATTAATTTATGAGAAATTAATATTCGTGTCCTTCCGACATAAAGGGACCCACCTGCTGGGGTGGCGAACTGAACCAGGACACTGTTGCAGCCCAGGGTGAGGATGAAGGATTGCTTCCCCACGCGGCTGCACTCCGTGTCTGCGTTGACCGTGCACTTGAAGACGCAGACATTTTCTGAAGGAGACAAAAAGTAGAAGGAGACGGTTATACGTGGATCATCTTTAACCAATTTACCAAGTTAAATATTGAACGTCTGTGGCCGGTTTACAATACGGTTAGATTTGCCCTGCAGAGCATCGCAGCCTCTCCAGCGGCGGTCCGATCTCACACACGGAGACCAACGTGACATATCAGATCGCTTACACTTCCCCATCACATATATTTACCACGTATCGATTCAATATGCCATGAAGAACAAATTAGTGGGGGATCTGACCACAGGGACCTCTCACTGATCCTGGGAACAGGGGTGCCGATCCCCATTTTCTCCGTGATCGAGCGTCTAGGGCTCACATCTGTGCGGTGTCACACAAAGATAAATACTCTTAATTCAGCTCATTATCATAACAATGGCGGCTTCATTCTCGCTGCCAGTTTATAGGTTGGGCAGAGTCATTAGTCTCTAAGGGCACAGTAAAGAAAACCTTTTGTAAGCCCACTACAAAATCCCAGCAAGGGGTCTCTCCATCTCCAGGCTTGTGACAATGGGATGAAGCTCCCCCCTCCTCACACCATTCCCCTTGATATTGGGCCTGCGGAGAGGGACAATGGGCAAGCACTACACAGGGAGAAAGTCTAGAAAGCAGCCCAATGCTTCATACAGTGCAATACATCACAGTAGAGGGTTCTGGAAGGACCCCCTCCCAAAACAAACCCCCGTGAATGCAAGTTCTCGAATCGTCAAGCGGTTAAATATTCAGCTATGTCGCCATTGTATCTATTTCTGGGAAAGCTGAGTGGCAAAGGCTGCCAACACAGGGGTGGTCATCCAGCTTTCCTAGACTTATGAACATAAAGTCTGCCTGGGAGCCAGGTATATAGGTCACTATATATGTAGGCAGATATGCCATGCAGGAGTTATGGAAAGCGGAGTGACAACCCCTGTGGGAGTTATAAATGGCTGTCACCCAGTTGTCTTATATGTAAGAAAATCTATACTAAAAAAGGTATAGGACAATATTGACCATCCAGGATTGGGGTAATAGGCGGATGTGCGCAGAACGTCCAGCGCTCATTCATTAATGACCGCCAAGTCCGGAGTATTGTTCATCTTGAGGCATCTGCTCCCCCAGAGAAGGCAATGACCGCCATGATGGACGGAGCCCCATGCAGAATGATCCCCATGATCCATGTACACTGCATACAGAGGAAGGAGTGAGATCCCAGCAGGAAGGAGTGTTTGTAAAGCCGTCGCTGTCACTAGACCCCCATTACCAGCCTCAATTCATCATCGGATTTATAACAGGCTTCTCCTACTAACACAGCAACCTCCATATATTAATATACACAGGGACTGCGGGATACATGATTCATATGTGAGTGGACTCTGATCGGATCACATTCCCATATTGACCGCGCTGGATATACATCAAAGGGGCGCAGCACTTCTATATTATGGAGCCCCACAGGCAGCAGTCAGGACGGGGGCAGCTCTCATACTCCCTGCACTGATCACAGGGATGGTAGAGGACTACTTACCCCAGAGATCAGGAGAGGTGATCCTCAATACTGTCTATGGGGTCCCATATTAGAAGCACCGAGCCCTTTTAACAGTTCACATGATGCATCTCGCTACTCGTAGGTCACAAAACCGGGAATTAGGCAGCGTCTGGGAGAAATCTATAAGACTGGTCAGTCTATTGCGGCTCATACCTGTGCGCCTATGCTTTCACTGCTGGGGGTGTTAAATGGACCCTATATAAATGGATTTACTATAGATGAGTAGCCTAAACACAGGGGCCACATGCAGCGGACTTAGGGACCCCCTGGGCAGAAGTGGATTATGTCATCAGTCGCTGCATTCAGGTAAACCTCCACCTATATATAAGACGGCATACATAGCAACTACCTAATAGATAATGCTGCAACCTGCCCCCTACAGCTGAATCCTGGCAGTGCAGTCTATACATGACAAGCAGGTTAAAGGGGCTGTCCCTCCACAACAACTTATAACCTATCCACAGGATAGCAGGGAGTCGTACCGATCAAGAGAACGGGGCCCCCAGTCACCTTAATGAACGGAGCGGCAGCCACTACTCCATTCATTTTCTATGAGACTGTCGGATATAGCCGAGCGCTGTACTTTTTGCGACAGTGGTGTCGTGGTAACTTGCGGGTCACAAAGCGACCACTTTCACCTGCGTAAGGCTATGTTCACATAGGGCGGATAAGCTGCGTAAAAGTACACACCGTATCTGACCAGGACCACGCAGGGCATTCTGGGCGAAACACCGCACAAAAAAATACCAAAAACCTATACTTACCCGCAGCAATGGCGACGCGTCCCTCTGATGTCATTCAAGCAGGGCTGCTGGGATGACGTTTCATCCCATGTGACCACTGCAGCCTGTGATTGGCTGCAGCAGTTACATGGGATGAAACCTCATCCCAGGAGGCCGGGCTGGACGCAGGAGCAGAGAGATCCGGGTAAGTATAATTTGTTTTTCTGAGCCTCAATTTTTGCAGCAGAATCGCAGGTTTTCCGTCGCAAAAATCCAAAAATTGCTATTTGTTGCGGGTTTTTACCTGCCCATTGAATTTAATTGGGAAAGGCCAAAACAGAAAACCAGCAATTCCCGCAACATAAATTGAAATGCTGCGGATTAAAAAAACTGCATTGCAGATCAATTCATGAACGTTTTTTTTCACACGGCACGTGGATGAAGTTTGGTCAGATCTCATCGACTTTGCTGCAACGGTGATACGCCGCGGATTTTCCGCAATGAAACGCGTTGCGGAAAATCCGCACTATGTACGCTGCTTGTGAATTTACCCTTACGATGTACGCAGAAATCTATGGACGGGCGACCTGTGTCGTGATCAAAGTCGCCATGTAATAGACATAAGGCGATATTCATGTCATGTAAGGCTATGCAGCCACGAAGTTGCCTGAAATCCACGACGCTCAGGCAAAACCAATGCGAATGTAAGTTACCAGGAACGGCAATGTGACATCTTCCTGTAATAATGCAGCGGTCGCACATCACCTGTGCATTATAATACTGCGGTTTACTAATGAGACAGGCCTCCGGGCGCGGGTGTGACTGCTACATCTCCGCACCTACGCCCTTGAACCTACACACTTGATTGTTAGGCCTGGATACAATTGTAACAAACCCTCACCTGTGAACTTCCAGGTTGATACATTTTTACCTTGGACCGTTCATTCACTGACGGCAAGAAGAGATTTTAAAAATAGTGAGAACTGAAACAAAAGTATTTAAGTTGCAGAACGTTTCGCTATACAAAGAAAGGATCTGCAGAGCGCTTATGTCTGAGAAGACGACTGCAAAGAATATAGAAGGAAGCCGATAAGACGGTAGATTTAGGCCTCGTTCACAGGGCGCATATTTTTAAATATACACTACCGGTCAAAAGTTTAGGGTCACTTAGAAATTTCCTTATTTTTGGAAGAAAAGCACAGTTTTTTTCAATGAAGATAACATTACATTAATCAGAAATACACTCTATACATTGTTAATGTGCTAAATGACTATTCTAGCTGCAAACGTCTGATTTTTAATGCAATATCTACATAGGTGTATAGAGGCCCATTTCCAGCAACCATCACTCCAGTGTTCTAATGGTACATTGTGTTTGCTAACTGTGTTAGAAGGCTAATGGATGATTAGAAAACACTTGAAAACCCTTGTGCAATTATGTTAGCACCGCTGTAAACAGTTTTGCTGTTTAGAGCTATAAAACTGACCTTCCTTTGAGCTAGTTGAGAATCTGGAGCATTACATTTGTGGGTTCGATTAAACTCTCCAAATGGCTAGAAAAAGAGAGCTTTCATGTGAAACTCGACGGTCTATTCTTGTTCTTAGAAATGAAGGCTATTCCATGCGAGAAATTGCCAAGAAACTGAAGATTTCCTACAACGGTGTGTACTACTCCCTTCAGAGGACAGCACAAACAGGCTCTAACCAGAGTAGAAAGAGAAGTGGGAGGCCCCGCTGCACAACTGAGCAACAAGACAAGTACATTAGAGTCTCTAGTTTGAGAAATAGACGCCTCACAGGTCCTCAACTGGCAGCTTCATTAAATAGTACCCACAAAACGCCAGTGTCAACGTCTACAGTGAAGAGGCGACTCCGGGATGCTGGCCTTCAGGGCAGAGTGGCAAAGAAAAAGCCATATCTGAGACTGGCTAATAAAAGGAAAAGATTAACCCCTTAAGGACACGGCCAATTTTAGCCTTGAGGACAGAGCAATTTTTTGTAAATTTCCCTCTTTGCATCCCGACGCTCATAACGCTTTTATTTTTTGTACGACGTAGTTGTATGAGACTTTGTTTTTTGCGGGACGAGTTGTACTTTATGTAGGTACCATTTTTTGGTACAAATACATTATCGTTTAATTTCTATAAATTTTTAATTAGATTAAAATGCAGAAAAAAAGCAGTTGTGCAGCAGTTTTAATATTTTTTTTTTTACACCATACACCGATCATCATAAATAATGTTATACATTTGTTGTACAGGTTGTTACGGTCGTGGCGATACCAAATATGTCTATATTATTTTGTGTTTTGGGACTTATATTTTAAAAAGTTGATTTATTATAAAAAATGTGTGTTTCTGTGTATTTTAATTACTTTTTATTTATTTATTTACCATTATTTTTTTTTTACATTCATTTAACTTTTTTTTTTAATCCCATAAAGGGATTTATCATTTTGATTTTTATTTTGTAACTGCAATGTACTGGCATAGATCTATATGCCAGTACATTAGCCTGTTACTGATCGTACACAGGCAGTTGTTAGGGCATACCTCAGTATGCCCTAACAACAAGAAATATGTTCAGACAGCCCTGGGGTCCTTCACTGGACCCTGGGCTGTCTGGCCATATGAGTTGTGGGCTTTGATCGCGTCACAGTTATATTCTGTGACGCGATCAATGTGCAGTCCCCTCTCCTTGAACGCCGCGATCAGCTGTCATCGCGGCGTTCAAAGGGTTAACAGCGGAGAGAAGATGTTTCTCTCCTCTCCGCTGTCAGAGCGGGGCCGTGGCTGTGTATTACAGCCGTTGCCCCGCTCTCGATCGCACACACAGAGACGGCAGAGACTGCTGTCACACAGGACGAGTATGCTCGTCCTAATGCGCGAAGTGCTCGCCGCTCAGGAACAGCATACTTGTCCTGTGTCGGCAACCAGTTAATATGGGCAAAAGCACGCAGACATTGGACAGAGGAAGATTGGAAAAAAGTGTTATGGACAGACGAATCAAAGTTTGAGGTGTTTGGATCACACAGAAGAACATTTGTGAGAAGAAGAACAACAGAAAAGATGCTGGAAGAGTGCCTGACGCCATCTGTCAAGCATGTTGGAGGTCATGTGATGGTCTGGAGTTGCTTTGGTGCTGGTAAAGTGGGAGATTTGTATAAGGTAAAAGGGATTTTGAATAAGGAAGGCAATCACTCCATTTTGCAACGCCATGCCATACCCTGTGGACAGCGCTTGATTGGAGCCAATTTCATCCTACAACAGGACAATGACACAAAGCACACCTCCAAATTATGCAAGAACTATTTAGGGAAGAAGCAGGCAGCTGGTCTTCTATCTGTGATGGAGTGGCCAGCGCAGTCACCAGATCTCAACCCCATAGAACTGTTGTGGGAGGAGCTTGACCGTATGGTACGCAAGAAGTGCCCATCAAGCCAATCCAACTTGTGGGAGGGGCTTCTGGAAGCATGGGGTGAAATTTCTCCCGATTACCTCAGCAAATTAACAGCTAGAATGCCAAAGGTCTGCAATGCTGGAATTGCTGCAAATGGAGCATTCCAAGACCAAAGCAAAGTTTGAAGGAGAAAATTATTATTTCAAATAAAAATCATTATTTCTAACCTTGTCAATGTCTTGACTATATTTTCTAGTCATTTTGAAACTCATTTGATAAATATAAGTGTGAGTTTTCATGGAAAACACAAAATTGTCTGGGTGACCCCAAACATTTGAACGGTAGTGTGTATTCAACTTATTTATTAATGATATAGAGGATGGGATTAATAGCACTATTTCTATTTTTGCAGATGACACCAAGCTATGTAATATAGTTCAGTCTATGGAAGATGTTCATGAATTACAGGCAGATTTAAACAAACTAAGTGTTTGGGCGTCCACTTGGCAAATGAAGTTTAATGTAGATAAATGTAAAGTTATGCATCTGGGTACCAACAACCTGCATGCATCATATGTCCTAGGGGGCGCTACACTGGATGAGTCACTTGTTGAGAAGGATCTGGGTGTACTTGTAGATCATAAACTCAATAACAGCACAATGTCAATCAGCTGCTTCAAAGGCCAGCAGGATATTGTCGTGTATTAAAAGAGGCATGGACTCGCGGGACAGGGATGTAATATTACCACTTTACAAAGCATTAGTGAGGCCTCATCTAGAATATGCCGTTCAGTTCTGGGCTCCAGTTCATAGAAGGATGCCCTGGAGTTGGAAAAAATACAAAGAAGAGCAACGAAGCTAATAAGGGGCATGGAGAATCTAAGTTATGAGGAAAGATTAAAAGAATTAGACCTATTTAGCCTTGAAAAAAGACGACTAAGGGGGGACATGATTAACTTATATAAATATATGAATGGCACATACAAAAAATATGGTGAAATCCTGTTCCATGTAAAACCCCCTCAAAAAACAAGGGGGCACTCCCTCCGTCTGGAGAAAAAAAGGTTCAACCTGCAGAGGTGACAAGGCTTCTTTACAGTGAGAACGGTGAATCTATGGAATAGTCACCGCAGGAGCCGTCACAGCAGGGACAGTAGATGGCTTTACAAAAGGCTTAGATAATTTCCTAGAACAAAAAAATATTAGCTCCTATGTGTAGAAATTTTTCCTTCCCTTTTCCCTTCCCTTGGTTGAACTTGATGCACATGTGTCTTATTTCAACCGTACAAACTATGTAACTATGTAACTATGTATTGGGGTGTCGTATCCGCCAAAATACGCATAAAAACAGTTTGGATTAAGCGTCCCATTGACTTTAATAGGAATACACAACGTTAGTGCATACGGTGCATTTCTTTTGTGTAGTGTTCACACGTTTTACATGCGTTTTTTACGTGGATTATGCATATTTTTAAGCTTACAAATTCTGCCGCTTGAACAGCCTTACCGTATGAAGTTACTCCATTACTGTTCAATGGAGTTCACCCACCCGGGGTCTCTGGCGCCCAGTGCGATTTGAAGGGCATTGGTAAAATGTGACGGTACTAGGTCTGGACGGAGAACGCACCATTGGAGGATAAGCAGTCACATGACCACAGCTATTTGTAAACAGCGCATTACTGGCAGGTAACAACATTGGCACAGTCTAGAAACTGGCGCCAACCCACGACAGCAGCTGCTCACCAGGGGGCGGTACATTTATTATGACCACCCCCATTGAAGTCTATAGCAGACAGTAGTGAGCGTGCTCGGCTCTTTCCATACCGTCCCATTCACTACAATGGTGCTGTTTTTGGCCGCCTGTATCCCGTCATTGCAGTTACATTACCTCCGGTCACTATACGGACACGGCGCTTTGATTTTACCAATAGGATCGGATTTGGGCGCCATCGCTTTATTACGTTAATGGAGAAGATCACCGGTGAATAAAGGGTTAACCGCTTATAACGCAATGGCGTAGTTTGACAGGGAGTGGAAATTTATTTTGCGCAAATTCTTCCAGACGCCGTACGTTTCACAGTCATTTCAAATAAAGATAAAAAAGTGTGAATAATATATAAAGAATACAGATATATATATAGAATAGCTCCACGTCCTGTCAGCGGCATTATAACACCCCTCCCCCCCTGTGTAGTATTATATATACATAATAATGGGCCAGCTCCCCCCTCCTCCCACAGAGCGCACATAATACCGTTACACAGCGCAGTGTGAACTGTAGTCACTCCATACCCGGCGTCATTATACCGCCTCCTCACCTACCATTATACAGTGCTATGTCCCCTCCCCGGGCCTCCAGCCGTAGCTCCCGCTGCTCCGCGTGTCTCTGAATCTCCCCGTTTGCGTCCCCGATACTCAGGAGCCGCACGCCGGGAAACACCGACACCGCCGCCATCTTTACAGAGGCGGGCTGAGGGGACAGCGCTAGGAATTATGGGGAAGGAAAGGAGGAGAGCGGGAGATTGTGACAGCACAGCGACACACAGTGGTCAGGAGGGGGAGGTGGCTGCTGGCTGTTTCTTGGAAATAGAGGGATGAACAATTTCTCAATCGGGTGACATCTTGCGGTAGAAATAGGATAATGCACTCCCGATGGAGGCTTTGTTTTACAGATGGGAATGCTGAGACATCTTCAGGTGACAGGGAGGTATTACACGTTAATGCGGCTTCTTGGACTAAGGTCACTTTCCACCACCGGTAGCTTTGCACGGACTTTTGTTGCAGGACAGGTGCAAGGACTGAGAATAACAATCACCCCAGGCTCACAATGACAGCTGCCCATACATGAATATAGTGAGTATATACAGATGTTATGTACAAACATATACACACACATTTACCATGCCTCCCAACTGTCCCGGATTCCGAACAGTGTCCCGCTTTGCCAAGTGGCCGGCGGCATGTCCCGGTTTTAACTGTATCTGCGTCCTACGGACTGTAGCAGTGTCACTACTTATGTTTATTGTCCATGTCGTGTTCTTAACCCTTATGTACAGCGCCGGGGAAATAAAAACGCTTTATATTAAACAGTGATAATAAATAATAACAGGTGAGTACTATGAGAGAATTGTACTGTGTGAGGGGCACTCTGAGTGCATGATACTGTGTGGGGGCACTACGGGGGGATGAGACGGTGTGGAAGGCACTACTGGGGCATGATAATGTGTGGGTGCACTATGAGGGCATTATATTATGTGGGGGCACTATGGGAGCATTAACTTTGGCAGCACTATAAGGGCATTATACTTTGTGTGGGAGGGACTACGTGTGCATTATACTGTAAAGGGTGGCACTACAGGGGCATTATACTGTGTGTGGGAGGGAATAAGAAGGCATTTTACTGTTGGGGGGCATGATGTGTCCATTTTGCAGTGTGGGGGCCCTAGGGAAGCATGATAATGTGTGGGGGCACTATGGAGGCATTATACTGTGTGTAGGGTACTCTGGGGTATGATACTATGTGGGGGCACTATAGGGGCATCATACATTGTGGGGGCACTCCGGAGGCATGATACTGAGCGGGGCACTACAGGGGCATGATACTGTGTGGGGGCAATATGAGGGAATGTTACTGTGTGGGGCACTACAGGGGCATGATACTGTGTTAAGGGCACTAATGGGGCATGATACTGTGGGGGCATTATAATGAGTGTGGGCACTATGGGAGCATTATACTGTGTGGGGGGCACTATAGGGGCAATAGGGCCTAATGGGGGCCTTATGACATCTGACTACATGATCTCTGACTAGATATGCCACACTATACAAAGGGCCAGCTACTTGGCCCACATAAGTGCCTGTCACATGACCCCCATAAAAAGTGCCTGTCCAAAGACCCCTATAAGTGCTTGCCATATGACCCCTATAAGTGCTTGCCATATGCGCTCCAATGTACATTGCCAGCCTCATACACTCCATAAGTATCAGCTTTGCACCCCCATATGTGTCAGCCAAATGCCCTCATATATACAGTGCCAGCCACTTGCCATTTTCAGTGTCAGCTACATGCCCTCCCAATATACAATGTAATGTATATACAGTGGAGTGGTTCCTCGTCTACTATGTGGTACATGCTCCAGCGACTGCTTGGCAAAGCAGCCATACTGCTTCCCACAAGGACTCGCAAACCTCACTGCAGACGACCTCCTTCTCAGCTCATAGGCCAACGGTTCACCACCCCTAACACCTCACACGGTTTTTCCGCTTTTTTCCCATTGGCGTCAAACCTCCTCCTCATATGTGCTCTCCTCTGCCCTGTTCTGTCTGTGTTGTGTTACTGCACAATTCCAGCCACATGTCCCACCATGGTTAGGTGAGTCTAGGAAAGGAAACATTTAGGGTACGTGCACACACAAACTCAAAAACGTCTGAAAATACGGAGATGTTTTCAATGGAAAACAGCTCCTGATTTTCAGACGTTTTTTTAAGGCAATCGTGTTTTTCGCAGCGTTTTTTCGCCGTGCTTTTTACGACATTCACATCTTTTTCACGGCCGTTTTTTTACGCGGCCGTTTTGCAAAATGGCTGCGTAAAAAAACGGCCCGTCGTAGCAGAACTCCGTTTTCCCATTGCAATCAATGGGCAGATGTTTGGAGGAGTTTTTTTCTTCCGATTTTTAGTCCGTTTTAGGGTCGTTTACGGGCCGAAAATAAGCCGTGTGAACATACCCTTTTAGGTGTCCTGCATATAATGTATATAAGTGTCCTGCATATAATGTATAGAAGTGTCCTGCATATAATGTATAGAAGTGTCCCGCATATAATGTATAGAAGTGTCCCGCATATAATGTATAGAAGTGTCCCGCATATAATGTATATAAGTGTCCCGCATATAATGTATAGAAGTGTCCCGCATATAATGTATATAAGTGTCCCGCATATAATGTATATAAGTGTCCTGCATATAATGTATATAAGTGTCCTGCATATAATGTATATAAGTGTCCTGCATATAATGTATAGAAGTGTCCTGCATATAATGTATATAAGTGTCCCGCATATAATGTATATAAGTGTCCCTCATATAATGTATAGAAGTGTCCTGCATATAATATATATAAGTGTCCTGCATATAATGTATATAAGTGTCCTGCATATAATGTATATAAGTGTCCCGCATATAATGTATAGAAGTGTCCCGCATATAATGTATAGAAGTGTCCCGCATATAATGTATATAAGTGTCCCGCATATAATGTATATAAGTGTCCTGCATATAATGTATATAAGTGTCCTGCATATAATGTATATAAGTGTCCTGCATATAATGTATAGAAGTGTCCTGTATATCATGTATATAAATGTCCTGCATATAATGTATATAAGTGTCCCGCATATAATGTATATAAGTGTCCCGCATATAATGTATATAAGTGTCCCGCATATAATGTATATAAGTGTCCCGCATATAATGTATATAAGTGTCCCGCATATAATGTATATAAGTGTCCCGCATATAATATATATAAGTGTCCCGCATATAATGTATATAAGTGTCCCGCATATAATGTATATAAGTGTCCCGCATATAATGTATAGAAGTGTCCCGCATATAATATATATAAGTGTCCCGCATATAATGTATATAAGTGTCCCGCATGTAATGTATATAAGTGTCCCGCATATAATGTATAGAAGTGTCCCGCATATAATGTATATAAGTGCCCCGCATATAATATATATAAGTGTCCTGCATATAATGTATATAAGTGTCCCGCATATAATGTATATAAGTGTCCCTCATATAATGTATAGAAGTGTCCTGCATATAATATATATAAGTGTCCTGCATATAATGTATATAAGTGTCCCGCATATAATGTATATAAGTGTCCCGCATATAATGTATAGAAGTGTCCCGCATATAATGTATATAAGTGTCCCGCATATAATGTATATAAGTGTCCCGCATATAATGTATATAAGTGTCCTGCATATAATGTATATAAGTGTCCTGCATATAATGTATATAAGTGTCCTGCATATAATGTATAGAAGTGTCCTGTATATAATGTATATAAATGTCCTGCATATAATGTATATAAGTGTCCCGCATATAATGTATAGAAGTGTCCCGCATATAATGTATAGAAGTGTCCTGCATATAATGTATATAAGTGTCCTGCATATAATGTATATAAGTGTCCCGCATATAATGTATATAAGTGTCCCGCATATAATGTATATAAGTGTCCCGCATATAATGTATATAAGTGTCCCGCATATAATGTATATAAGTGTCCCGCATATAATGTATATAAGTGTCCCGCATATAATATATATAAGTGTCCCGCATATAATGTATATAAGTGTCCCGCATATAATGTATAGAAGTGTCCCGCATATAATGTATAGAAGTGTCCCGCATATAATATATATAAGTGTCCCGCATATAATGTATATAAGTGTCCCGCATATAATGTATAGAAGTGTCCCGCATATAATATATATAAGTGTCCCGCATATAATGTATATAAGTGTCCCGCATATAATGTATAGAAGTGTCCCGCATATAATGTATAGAAGTGTCCCGCATATAATGTATATAAGTGTCCCGCACATAATGTATATAAGTGTCCCGCATATAATATATATAAGTGTCCCGCATATAATGTATAGAAGTGTCCCGCATATAATGTATATAAGTGTCCCGCATATAATGTATATAAGTGTCCCGCATATAATGTATATAAGTGTCCCGCATATAATGTATAGAAGTGTCCCGCATATAATATATATAAGTGTCCCGCACATAATGTATATAAGTGTCCCGCATATAATATATATAAGTGTCCCGCATATAATATATATAAGTGTCCCGCATATAATGTATATAAGTGTCCCGCATATAATGTATATAAGTGTCCCGCATATAATGTATAGAAGTGTCCCGCATATAATGTATATAAGTGTCCCGCACATAATGTATATAAGTGTCCCGCATATAATATATATAAGTGTCCCGCATATAATATATATAAGTGTCCCGCATATAATATATATAAGTGTCCCGCACATAATGTATATAAGTGTCCCGCATATAATATATATAAGTGTCCCGCATATAATATATATAAGTGTCCCGCATATAATGTATATAAGTGTCCCGCATATAATGTATATAAGTGTCCCGCATATAATGTATAGAAGTGTCCCGCATATAATGTATATAAGTGTCCCGCATATAATGTATAGAAGTGTCCCGCATATAATGTATATAAGTGTCCCGCATATAATGTATAGAAGTGTCCCGCATATAATGTATAGAAGTGTCCCGCATATAATGTATAGAAGTGTCCTGCATATAATGTATATAAGTGTCCCGCATATAATGTATATAAGTGTCCCGCATATAATGTATAGAAGTGTCCCGCATATAATGTATATAAGTGTCCCGCATATAATGTATAGAAGTGTCCCGCATATAATGTATATAAGTGTCCCGCATATAATGTATAGAAGTGTCCCGCATATAATGTATATAAGTGTCCCGCATATAATGTATAGAAGTGTCCCGCATATAATATATATAAGTGTCCCGCACATAATGTATATAAGTGTCCCGCATATAATATATATAAGTGTCCCGCATATAATATATATAAGTGTCCCGCATATAATGTATATAAGTGTCCCGCATATAATGTATAGAAGTGTCCCGCATATAATGTATAGAAGTGTCCCGCATATAATGTATAGAAGTGTCCCGCATATAATATATATAAGTGTCCCGCATATAATGTATATAAGTGTCCCGCATATAATGTATAGAAGTGTCCCGCATATAATGTATATAAATGTCCTGCATATAATGTATATAAGTGTCCCGCATATAATGTATATAAGTGTCCCGCATATAATGTATATAAGTGTCCTGCATATAATGTATATAAGTGTCCCGCATATAATGTATATAAGTGTCCCGCATATAATATATATAAGTGTCCCGCATATAATGTATATAAGTGTCCCGCATATAATGTATAGAAGTGTCCTGCATATAATGTATATAAGTGTCCCGCATATAATGTATATAAGTGTCCTGCATATAATGTATAGAAGTGTCCTGCATATAATGTATATAAGTGTCCAGCATATAATGTATATAAGTGTCCTGCATATAATATATATAAGTGTCCTGCATATAATGTATATAAGTGTCCTGCATATAATGTATATAAGTGTCCCGCATATAATGTATAGAAGTGTCCTGCATATAATGTATATAAGTGCCCTGCATATAATGTATATAAGTGTCCTGCATATAATGTATATAAGTGTCCTGCATATAATGTATATAGGTGTCCCGCATATAATGTATATAAGTGTCCCGCATATAATGTATATAAGTGTCCCGCATATAATCTATATAAGTGTCCAGCATATAATGTATATAAGTGCCCCGCATATAATGTATATAAGTGTCCCGCATATAATGTATATAAGTGTCCCGCATATAATGTATATAAGTGTCCCGCATATAATGTATAGAAGTGTCCCGCATATAATGTATAGAAGTGTCCTGCATATAATGTATATAAGTGCCCTGCATATAATGTATAGAAGTGTCCTGCATATAATGTATATAAGTGTCCTGCACTTCTTTTGCCGGGGCTGTATAACGACGACGCGTAAATGACAGGTCGTCTGCACAGTACGTCGGCAAACCCATTCAAATGAATGGGCAGATGTTTGCCGACGTATTGTAGCCGTATTTTCAGGCGTAAAACGAGGCATAATACGCCTCGTTTACGTCTGAAAATAGGTCGTGTGAACCCAGCCTAAGGGTATGTTCACACGAGGGCGTCCGTTACGGCTGAAATTACGGGGATGTTTCAGCCTGAAAAACATCTCCGTAATTTCATCCGTACCGGCATGTGCAGGCGCTTGAACGCCGCGTCCATTACGGCCGTAATTAGCGCTGCTATTCATTGGAGTCAATGAATAACGGCTCCAATTACGGCCAAAGAAGTGACAGGTCACTTCTTCTACGCGGGCGTCTATTTACCCGCCGTCATTTGACAGCGGCGCGTAAATAGACGCCTCGTGTGAACAGACAAACGTCTGCCCATTGCTTTCAATGGGCAGATGTTTGTCAGCGCTATTGAGGCGCTATTTTCAGACGTAATTCGGGGTAAAAATGCCCGAATTACGTCCGTAAATAGGCCGTGTGAACATATCCTTATTGTCTCTATTCAGAGGCTAAAAACCTTTACTGCTCAAACAGCTGCAATATGTTACAATGTATCAGTGCTATAAGGCTAACAGCCTGGAGTCCGGGAGGGAGGTTTGTGCTGCAGCTGTTGCTGTGTTCAACTCACAGAGAATTGCCTAGTCAGACACAAATCTAGTATATTCCCATTCACTAACAGCAAGCAGGGATCTTAAAAGTGATGAGGAATTGAAATACAAAATATATAAGAAAGCTGCAGAACCTTTCATTATACAAGTATTATGCTTTATTTACACAAGACTAGAGAACCCCCTTTAAGCTACATTGACCCCCACGATTGCCTCCTCCGGAGCTGCGCTCTATTGAGATAGACCTGTAAAGAGCAGCTCACAGCTTCCATGTCACCTCTTTGATCCTCACAATGGTCATAAACACAGCAAAGAGGTTGCTTGATGTAGAGCCGACCTCACTATCACAGCTGCCAACTTACAGATGTTTTTTTTAATATTGAATCATATATATCAGTGCCATACATAAAAAAGAGGGAGCCCCAGAGCAAAACAGGGCCCCAATATGATGCTGGGTTTTGCCCCCCCAGGATAGAAGGGCCTGTTTTCCTCTTTACTCCTTTTCCACGACTCTTGAGACAATTTCTAGAAAATTAGTTCCAGGTTCTGCACAGGTTCTCATTACCACAAATGGTATGGGACCAACCAGGACTGGGCCCCGTCTCTCCAAGAGCCCCATATCAGCAGCATGTTTTGCCTATATGGTATGTACCATCAGTAGGGTAGGCGAAGGGAGGCGCCTGCCAAGGGCACCACCTTGCCACACTGTGAGGGGGTGCAATTTTCCAATGATTGCTTCTATCAGTCATGGAGGCGATTATGGTACAAGCGACCAGGGGAGGGGTGATCATGGTTGGCAGTAAACTCACAACTCCCTGGTCCTCTTCTCTTCGCCAGCGCTGCACTCAAGATCCTGTCGCCATCCTGCGGCGGTGCACACAACGTGCTGACACTGTCACAGACTACCCAGATCGGTGCCGGTGCCGAAGCACACTACGAGGACCCACTGCAGCAGGTGCGGTGCCCAGAGTAGAAGAGAAGCAAAGACAGGTGAGTACATTTTATTCTGGTCTGAATGTAGGGGTCTGGAGTCACTTTCTAAGGCGGGCATCTTGTGGCACTATCTACTGGGGCACAGTGTGTGGCAGTATCTACAGGGGGGAACATGTGTCACTTTCTACCGGGAGCACTGTGTGTGGCACTAACTAAAGGGTGCACTGTGTGTCACTATTTACAGGGGGCACTGTGTGTCACTTTTTACAGGGGCACTGTGTGGCACTATTTACACGGGGCACTGTGTGGCACTTTCTACATGAACTCTTCGTGACACTATTTACGGGGGGCACTGTGTGTCACTATTTATAGGGGGAACTGTGTGGCACTATCTAAACGGGGAACTGTGTGGTACGATTGTATTCAGTGTGCGAAATCATTATTCAGAGAGCACAGTGTGTGACAGGGGGGCACAGTGTGACACGATTGTATTCAGGGGCAGTGTGAGACGATTGTAATTAGGGGGCACTGTGTATCACTTTATACAGGGGGCACTGTGTGTCGCTTTCTACATGGGCTCTGTGTGACACTATTTACAGGGGACACTGTGTGTCACTTTCTACATGGGCTCTGTGTGACACTAATTACAGGGGGAACTGTGTGGCACTATCTAAACGGGGCACTGTGTGGCACAATTGTATATAGTGTGTGAAATGATTATATTCAGGGAGCACAGTGTGTGACAAGGGGCACAGTGTGACACAATTGTATTCAGGGGCAGAGTGTGTGACACGATTGTAATTAGGGGGCACTGTGTGTCGCTTTCTACATGGGTTCTGTGTGACACTATTTACAGGGGGCACTGTGTGTCATTATTTACAGGGGGAACTGTGTGGCACAGTGTCTATGTGGGGAGGCACAATTTGCTTGGGGAGGCACCAAATTACCCTGTCGCGGCCTTGTGTACCATTTTAGGCAGCCTTTACGGTGTGTGTTGAGTATTCACATCTTCTTACAGATTCTAAATAGATTAAAGAAGTTTTCAATTTTTATACAAATAATTCTTAATCATTGCATAATAAAAAGTTCTCATATCATTGTGTTTTGATTCCTGTCATTTCAAGATCTCTGCTTGCAGTACATGGGAACATTCTGGTTAACATCCAGAGGCAGAAAACTCGTACAGACCTAATAGTCCTCACAGCTCAGAATTTCTTACAATTGCATCCAGTCTAGACAGTGCTCTGTGAGGTAAACAGTCCAGACTCCAGGCTGATACATTTCACCTGCACTGACACATTGTACCAAATTATTAGGATAGAGGAGAGAGATTTTTGCGGATGATGTATTTATCTTACAGAAGATTATGGATGTGATGTCTATAGTGTCAGTACAGATGAACAGCTGCCTCTGTTGTTCTTCTAGAATTGACAAAATTGTTGGTGGTTTGTACAGTGGTGAGCAGTGATTGGCTGCTGCAGTCGCATGATGTTACATCGCCATGTAAATCCCATTCATTGATTATAACACAGTATATATATGCAGTAAGCACATGAGCTCCCCCTAGTGGCGGCTGCAGGAAACCAGCATTTTATCATGTAACTTTTTATCTTTGCAGGCTATCTGGAGCTCTGTATCAGAAAAAAGGAACTCCGACCACTCTAAAGATATTAAGAAATGAATCCGCACAGAATTTTTAGTTCCACTGAAATCACAAACGTTCCAGTAGATAAAATAACACCGGAAAATCGGAGGCAGATCTCAGCTCTATAACCAGATTTCTTCATCGAGATGCTGCAATGAGTTCCTCAGTTATGTAATATTCACAGGAAACCACATATAGTAATAGGGAAAAAACATGTTTCATGTGTTTTCTAAAGAATTTAGCAATTTGAAACAGAAGAAAAATAGTAATGGGTAGAATGGGTTGCCCTGGGGAATGAGGGTGCACAATCTATCTATCTATCTATCTATCTATCTATCTATCTATCTATCTATCTATCTATCTATCTATCTATCTATCTATCTATCTATCTATCTATCTATCTATCTCATATCTATCTATCTATCTATCTATCTATCTATCTATCTATCTATCTATCTATCTATCTCATATCTATCTATCTATCTATCTATCTATCTGTCTGTCTGTCTGTCTGTCTGTCTGTCTGTCTGTCTGTCTGTCTATCTATCTATCTATCTATCTATCTATCTATCTATCTATCTATCTATCTATCTATCTATCTATCTATCTATCTATCCATCCATCTATCCATCCATCCATCCATCCATCACATATTTAACTATCTATCTTTCTCAGGGTAGTTCTCACCAGTCCACCATCATAACTATTCCTGATCCAGACAATGTTCCTTGATATTTAGACTGGGCCAGTAATTAATATCTATAAGAAGCCTTGTATTTAAACGGAAAAATGTTGACATATTTTTTTGGAACCATAAATTAAAGGGGTAGTCCAGAATGAAAACATTTAGGAAAGTGGATAAAAACTCCACAAAAAAACATAATGCGCACCAGTGATTGGCTTCAGCTGTCACATGCAGGAATGGCACGTCATTGCTGCAGGGAAGTCAACAGAGCCCGGTGGGGACCGCTGGAGCGGCAGGGAGCAGAACAGGTGAATGTTGTTAGTTAGTTGGGTTTTTTTTTGTCCACTTACCTGCTCTGCATATTTTTCTTAAGTCCCGGGCAACTCCTTTAAAATATGTGGACATCTGATATGAAGAAGGCAAGTTATGAGCTCCTTACTCTACTTGGTCCAAGACGACCACCCAAAATACTCTGTTACAACCCCGAGAGCAAGTGTTCAGAAATCTCATAAAGTAATGATGTAATGTATTGGATAATAGGTCAATATTCACACTGGGGCATTGTAGACATAGGGCTCTAGAGATAAAGTGTATAAGAAGATAGACAGGGAGAGGTTCCTGTTCAATGGCAATTGATATATGTCGTCCGATCCATTGAATCAATTGAACAATTGATGGGATGGGTCATAACGATGGTTGTCAGGGATCACATCTTCACCTTCCATTGTCGATGGTGAAAAACACACAAAAACATAGACACGTATAATTTCAAAAAGGAGACGTAACACATCCATATCTATGGGTTGTACTTGGTCCAGCCAGTGAATAACCCACAAGCTCCATGGTGACTTGTGCCACAAAGATGTAGGACCTGATCTTCTTATGGCATAGGACAAAACTGCAGTGTGTTGACTTTTGAGAACCTTTTATGGACTCTTCTCCTAATGACACAGTAGATGATTCAAGTCCTTTGGGTCATAATAAATTCACATTCTGGTATCAGTGTATGTTCTTGGACTAACAA
Source organism: Rhinoderma darwinii (assembly GCF_050947455.1). NCBI lineage: Eukaryota > Metazoa > Chordata > Amphibia > Anura > Rhinodermatidae > Rhinoderma > Rhinoderma darwinii. The sequence goes on along the minus strand of NC_134689.1, from coordinate 396,522,420 downwards.
TAAAAGGAAAATACCATTTATCACATATAGGGCATCATCCACCAGGAGGCCAAAGTTGGGTTCCAGGTCTTTAAAAATCTCAGTGGTTACCAGAGCTGAGGAGGCTGATGGTTCATGTTCTGAAGGTGCTGAAAGGTGTGACTGACCCATTTCCCGCCTGAGAATCCTTATTGCCCAGTTTAGTATGGGAGACATCAGATTTGGGGGTAGAATTCTGACCCAATGAGAGAGACACAAGTCAAACAATCATGCAGAATAAAATAATAAGGTCTTATTTCTGAACTCAAATATTCAAGTTAAAGTTACTGCTGTAAGATAGATGTATTGAACCCAAGTCCATAATAAAGACCTGGTCTAATATTTAAGCTTATCTTCATCCAAAACCAAAATGTTACCATATTTTTGAGACTATAAGAAACACCCAAGTTTAGACAACCGAAAATAAGAAGTAAAAAGATTTCAGCCTAATTTTAGACTTCCTTGTTGGTTAAGTGTAGGAAGACTTGGTTCCTTGGTGATCAAGGGTGGTTAAGTGGTTGATGCCAGCTTCCCTCATGGAAGGGGTTAATGTCAGCTACCCTGATGGTTTAGGGTAGTGGAGAGGTTAATGCCAGCTTCCCTTGTGGTCTACGGTAGTAGAGGGGGGTAATATCAGGTTCTCTAGTGGTCTACTGTAGCGAATGAGTTCATGTCTGCTTGGTAGTGTAGGGGTTAATTCAGGCTTCCTGGTGTTCTAGAGTAGGGGATGGTAAAACCGGATGTCTAATCTATACAACCACTGTCACTATGCCCTATTAGGTCATTTGGATGTCTTAGTGTCTTAGAGGAAGGGTCCCCTTTTACTATGTTCTTAAAGGGAAGGTGTCACGAAAAAAATATGTTTTATATGTTTTTGCTTTTGGTATGTTATTAAAATATTTTTTATTTTTTTTTGTGTTTTACTTTTTTCTTTTTTCTTTCTTTTACTTCTCTATGGGGGCTGCCATTTTTTTTTTCATCTCTGTATGTGTCGATTAACGACACATACAGAGATGGAATACGGCACATACATCCCCATAGTGAATGCGAACGGGAGCCGTTCCATTCACTATAGTGTACGCCGTCTGTGTGGGAACGGCGCATGCGCCGCTCCCACACAGTCCAAAAGGAAGGTCTTCGGCCGAGCGACATCCGGCGCCATTTTCATGTGGACCGGAAGCCGCAGCCGGACAGTAAGATGACTACTTCCGGTCGCGGCTTCCGTCCATATGTTCAGAAGCAAGGACTAGGAGCGGAGGGAGCGGACAGAACGGAGGCAGCGGCGGCGGCAGGAGCAGGTAAGTTATGTTTGTGTATGTTCGTGTTATACTGTGTGATTACCACTGTATCTAATCCTCCTACACTGTGCATTCGCTCAACAAAATAGCGGCACACAGTGTAGGAGATTTGAACATTCAACCCCCTCATTTCTCCTGCCACTAGCCAGGATAAAGGAGGGGGGATTGTTTGAGGACGCTAGAGAGAGTGTGTCTTCTCCAATTTTGCAGCATAAAGCAATGAGGTTGCTTTACCACATGCCAATGCTGCAATTTTGGGAATTGCTCCCTCTAGTGACCAACACATGGAAATGTTATAAATTAGAATCAAATTTATAATATTTCCTGACTTGTGAAAAAATTAAAAAAATTAGAACAATCTGTAATCATTTATATACTAACAGTTTAACTAAAAAAAATATATATTTTTCTAGCGACACATTCCCTTTAAGAGTTTCCCCTGCGATAACCGCTGATTGCCAGAGGCAAAATAAACCAGACAATCAAAAGATCACCATTGTGACGCCAATCTAAGAAGGTGGTTAACCAGATAGTAGAATGCCAGCTTCCTGTTGGGTCTGTGATTGAACAGCCATGCAATTCTCTCTGTGATCAGACCAAATGCCCCTTCCTCTGAGGGTATAGAGTAACACACGACTGCAGGATGACATACAGTGTTTGCTTGTTGTCTGTAACCATAGAGACACATAAATCTGCATAGGAGCTGTATACACAAAACTAGAATATTTTTAATCTAGACTTTGCAAAAGAAGCATCCAATATACTCATTATTATTAAAATACATTAAAGCACAATTAACTCACCAAAGAATAGGCCATGTTATGTTCACCATCAGACCAATCTGCGGACAGACAAACATAATGTAGGATGTGTCAAAATGAAATGAGGATTTCAGGACCAGGGAGAGCAGGCAGGAAGGGAGAAAGATAAAAGATGGAGAAAATTTGGAAGAACAAGGAGTGCCATTTTGAAAAAAGAAGTTAATGATCTGGGGTAAAGCATGAAATGTGATGGACAATGGAGGAGCTTTGCAGGTGGAGACTGAAGTTGGAATCTAATTGAAGTTAGGGGGGATACTTTGTGAGTGGAATGGTGGAAACTGACAATTGAGGAATAAAGAGAAAGGAAGAAGATATTTATAAACACCTGTTGTTGTATTTTGGTCAATCCAGATTGAGTCTTTATCCCTGAAGAGCAGAAAATTATACTATCACTATATAGCCTGACTGCAGCATAAATCTATAGTAAGGACATTACCAACCTCGACTAAGACACATCTGTACACCAGTCATCACCAATCCACAACACAAGAAACATCTGTAGAGAGGACATCACCAATCCACAACACAAGACACATCTGTAGAGAGGTCATCACCAATCCACAACACAAGACACATCTGTAGAGAGGACATCACCAATCCACAACACAAGACACATCTGTAGAGAGGACATCACCAATCCACAACACAAGACACATCTGTAGAGAGGACATCACCAATCCACAACACAAGACACATCTGTAGAGAGGTCATCACCAATCCACAACACAAGACACATCTGTAGAGAGGACATCACCAATCCACAACACAAGACACGTCTATAGAGAGGACATTACCAATGCACAACACAAGACACATCTGTAGAGAGGACCTCACCAATCCACAACACAAGACACATCTGTAGAGAGGACATCACCAATCCACAACACAAGACACGTCTATAGAGAGGACATTACCAATGCACAACACAAGACACATCTGTAGAGAGGACCTCACCAATCCACAACACAAGACACATCTGTAGAGAGGACATCACCAATCCACAACACAAGACACATCTGTAGAGAGGTCATCACCAATCCACAACACAAGACACATCTGTAGAGAGGACATCACCAATCCACAAGACACGTCTATAGAGAGGACATTACCAATGCACAACACATGACACATTTGTAGAGAGAACATCACCAATCCACAAGACTCATCTGTAGAGAGGACATCACTAATCCATAACACAAGACACATCTGTAGAGAGGACATCACTGATCCATAACACATGACACATCTATAGGGAGGACATCACCAATCCATAACACATGACACAGCTGTAGAGAGGACATCACTAATCCATAACACAAGTCACATCTGTAGAGAGGATACCATCAATACAAAAGACACATCTATAGAGAGGACATTACTAATCCATAACACAAGACGCATCTGTAGAGAGGTCATCACTAATCCATAACACTAGACACACCTGTAGTTAGGACATCACCAATCCATGACACAATACACATCAGTAGAGAGGACATCACCAATCCACAACAAAAGACACATCTGTAGAGAGGACATTACCAATGCACAACACATGACACATCCGTAGAGAGGACATTACCAATCCACAACACAAGACACATCTATAGAGTGGACATTACCAATGCACAACACATGACACATTTGTACAGAGAACATCACCAATCCACAAGAGTCATCTGTAGAGAGGACATCACTAATCCATAACACAAGACACATCTGTAGAGAGGACATCACTAATCCATAACACAATACACATCTGTAGAGAGGATACCACCAATACACAAGACACATCTATAGAGAGGACATTACTAATCCATAACACAAGACGCATCTGTAGGGAGGACATCACTAATCCATAACACTAGACACATCTGTAGAGAGGACATCACTAATCCATAACACAAGACACATCTGTAGAGAGGACATCACCAATCCATGACACAAGACACATCTGTAGAGAGGACATCACCACTTCATAACACAAGACACATCTGTAGAGAGGACATCACTAATCCATAACACAAGACACATCTGTAGAGAGGACATCACTAATCTATAACCCACAACACAAGACACATCTGTAGAGAGGACATCACTAATCCACAACACAATACACATCTGTAGAGAGGACATCACCAATCCATAACACAAAACACATCTGTAGAGAGGACACCACTAATCTATAACACAAGACACATCTGTAGAGAGGACAACACTTATCCACAACCCACAACACAAGACACATCTGTGGAGAGGACATCACTAATCCACAACACAAGACACATCTATAGAGAGGACAGCACTAATCCATAACACAACACACATCTGTAGAGAAGACATCACTAATCCATAACACAAGACACATCTGTAGAGAGGACATCACCAATCCATAACACATCTGTAGAGAGGACATCACTAATCCACAACACAATACACATCTGTAGAGAGGACATCACTAATCCATAACACATCTGAAGAGAGGACATCACCAATCCATAACAGAAGACATATCTTGTTTGTAGATAGTACAGTACATTACCAATCCATAATAAAGACACACACTGTATGTAGAGAAGCCACCAGCAATCCATAACACAACACCATTCTCCTACAAGGAGCAATGACACTTTATGGATTTTACCTCTGTTCTTGTTTCTTCTTTTTATCTATAAAAAAAGGACACATATTATAGAAACAATAAGCAAAACAACCACCAAGGCCAGATCAAAATTGGTGGAGGCCCATGGGCAAAGACATTTGGTGGTGGGCCCCCTTCCCAGTAACAGTGACGCAGGACATAAATAATAGATAATTGTTAATATGAGGGCAGCTCGACTGTCCCCCAATATCAGCTTATAAATTAATGTTAAGTTCATGTTGTGTCTAGCAGCTACTTATCCCCCCCATCCCTACAGCAAAAAATATGCATGCCTGACCATCGGGTTCTTCTAGACGGCAGTCTAGAGTGCACTCCTGAACCTTAAAGAGGCTCTGTCACCAGATTGTGCAACCCCTATCTGCTATTGCAGCAGATAGGCGCTGCAATGTAGATTACAGTAACGTTTTTATTTTAAAAAAACGAGCATTTTTGGCCAAGTTATGACCATTTTCGTATTTATGCAAATGAGGCTTGCAAAAGTACAACTGGGCGTGTTGAAAAGTAAAAGTACAACTGGCGTGTTGAAAAGTAAAAGTACAACTGGGCGTGTATTATGTGCGTACATCGGGGCATGTTTACTACTTTTACTAGCTGGGCTTTCTGAAGAGAAGTATCATCCACTTCTCTTCAGAACGCCCAGCTTCTTGCAGTGCAGATCTGTGACGTCACTCACAGGTCCTGCATCGTGTCGGCACCAGAGGCTACAGTTGATTCTGCAGCAGCATCAGCGTTTGCAGGTAAGTAGCTACATCGACTTACCTGCAAACGCGATGCTGCTGCAGAATCATCTGTAGCCTCTGGTGCCGACACGATGCAGGACCTGTGAGTGACGTCACAGATCTGCACTGCCAGAAGCTGGGCGTTCTGAAGAGAAGTGGATGATACTTCTCTTCAGAAAGCCCAGCTAGTAAAAGTAGTAAACACGCCCCGATGTACGCACATAATGCACGCCCAGTTGTACTTTTACTTTTCAACACGCCCAGTTGTACTTTTGCAAGCCTCATTTGCATAAATACGAAAATGGTCATAACTTGGCCAAAAATGCTCGTTTTTAAAAATAAAAACGTTACAGTAATCTACATTGCAGCGCCGATCTGCTGCAATAGCAGATAGGGGTTGCACAATCTGGTGACAGAGCCTCTTTAAGTTATTTGGAACTCAATCAGATTGTGGAAGCCCCACACGATTGCCCCTTTTTGCCCTCCCTATAATCTGGCCTTGACTACAACAATAGCAGTCATGGTGGCTGCTATGTGGAAAGCAACTGAAGGAGGCCTGGTAGTTTGGTAACCCATCTACCTGAAGCATCATCTAACACTTCAGTATTTTTGGTTTGGTTTTGTAGTTCGGGCCCATAGTATTTGCATGCCCTTCTTTTATGGTAGATGCACCCCTGCCAATCACATATAATGTAGACTTGTTGATACTTACTTCTTCTTACCAAGTATAAAGTCACCAATACCACAAGAATTAGAAGACCAACCAGTCCGATTACAACAAAGACCCACACGGGAACTGCAAAAACAATAGAGGCAACATGTGCTGAGCTGTATATATGATTTAGACAAAGGTAAAATATCATCTTACAAAACTGTAAGATCCCGGAGCGTCTGAATTGTGTAACTACACCTAGATCCGGCCATAGATGGGCCAATGTATCGTCGGCATTGGGACATCTGGCCATCCTCATACTCTGCTATGACTAAAGGGGAGAGATAGATCAGAGGTTTAAAGGGAATGTGACGCTAGAAAAAAATGCATATTTTTTTTAGTTAAACAATTAGTGTATAGGTGATTAAACATTGTTCTAATTTTTTTCACGAGTCAGGAAATATTATAAATTAGATTCTAATTTATAATATTTCCCAGTGATGGTCACTAGATGGAGCAATTCCCAAAATTGCAGCATTGCATGTGGTAAAGCAACCACATTGCTTTATGCTGCAAAATTTGGGAAAACTCACTCGCTCTAGTGAGCTCTCAGAATCCCCCCCCTCCTTTATCCTGGCTAGTGCCGGGAGAAACGAGGGGATTGAACGGTCAAACCTCCTACACTGTGTGTCGCCATTTTTTGAGCTAACACACAGTGTAGTAGGTTTACATACACTAGTAAAACACGAACATACACAGAAATAACTTACCTGCTCCAGCCGCTCCCTCCGGTCCGTCCGCTCCGTCTGCTACCTCCCGCTCCAAGTGCACAAGTCCGGAAGCCGCGACCGGAAGTAGTAATCTTACTGTCCGGTCGCGACTTCCGGTCCACAGGAAAATGGCGCCGGACGTCGCACAGTTCAACTTGGACTGTGTGGGAGCGGCGCATGCGCCGTTCCCACACAGACGGCGTACAGCATAGTGGATGGAACGGGCCCCGTTCGCATTCACTATGGGACTGTATGTGCCGTATTCCATGTCTGTATGTGTCGTTAATCGACACATACAGAAATGGAAAAAAAAATGGCAGCCCCCATAGGGAAGAAAAAGTTAAAAAATAAAAAAATGTAAAACACAAACACACAAATAAATATAAAAGTTTTTACTAAAACACTAAAATCAAACTGATGTAAAAAAATATTTTTTCGTGACACTGTTCCTTTAAGAGAGGCATTTCTACTACTGGTTCATAAGGGGTGGGAAACAGCTGAATCATCCACTTACCATACAATGAATACAATTATCGGTCATGTCATAGGAGGAAGAAGTTGTTTTAGGTGTTTAAGTTTATTCATATATTATTGTGTACAACCAATCAACAAAAACATTAAAACCCCCTGCCAAATATTGTGTAGGTCGCCCCCATGCTACCAAAACAGCTCTGACTCGTAGAGGAACTATATAAACCTAAAAAGCAACCTCAAAACAGAAGAACAAGGGAGTCCCCACTAACACGTAGAGCAACCAAAAAACATAGGGGACATAGCACCCAAATATGAATATGAGAATATATAGCTGACACGTATCGTCAAAAAGTATAAATCTTTATTAATACATAATAAACAACAATACATGATATCAAAAATATATATATACACAATAAAATAGGTCACATTCGAAGAGCAGCATCAGAGAGGTATTCTTAAAGGGTAACCAGAACAACCCATCTAAGACAGTATGTACCATATGCTAACTCACCATGTAATGTAAAAACATGTGTTGCTAAAGAACAACAACAAGGGCCCAATGCCCAAATGTAAAGCTATAGGTACGCAAAAATAAATGGTGAATTCATATAAAGTACAAACCTAAATATAATAGTATCAATATAAGTAAGAGTATACCACCAAAAAATAATAAAGAACCATACCTAAAGACATGGGGGAGGGAAATGGGCACGTCAATTAGATTGAGGCGTTTCTTTTTTGTGCTCGGTGACATCCGACGACTGTGTGACAGCAACCATCAGGAGAGGATACTCTTTGGAGTTCAGAACTCTCCCCCAGACCACTTTTTCCTCAACAGGCATCACAATCCGATAGTCCATCAGCTTCTGCAGGTCTTTTTCCAGAAAGCAGCCCTGGAAGATGTCCCAGTCTCAGAAAAAGGGCAAGAAGTTTACTCCACAGTGTTCCCTGTGCCCAAATCAGACGGCAGTTGGAGGCTGGTAATAGACCTGACTTTCCTCAATCAATATCTGGTGAGGAAAACCTTCAAGATGGAGACTATCTGGTCAGTGATGAACCTTCTGAAAAGGAGCGACTTGCTGGCAACAATCGACCACACGGACGCATACCTGCATGTCCCTATTCTGGCCGCGCACAAAAGGTTCCTCCGATTGGCGGTCCAGACGCAGGGGGGAGTACAGCACTTCCAGTTTACCTGCCTACCCTTCGGGATTTCGTCGGCACCCCGTGTGTTCAAGAAAATCGTGGTGGTCCTAACAGAAGCACTGAGGCTGAAAGGGATATGTGTGGTTCCTTACTTGGACGACTGGCTAATAAAAGCATCATCAGAGTCCCTTCTACAAGAAAATCTCCAAACCACATAGGAGTTTCTTCACTTTCACGGGTTTCTGGTGAACTTCAGAAAGTCACAGCTCTCACCATCACAGAATCTGAAATTTTTAGGGTTCATGGTGAATTCCCAGTCGATGACAGTCAAGTTGTCTCCAGAGAGGATTACTGCAATCTGGGGTTCAATAGAACGCCTTATTTGCCATCCGAATATATCGGTTCGAGGAGCTATGAAAATCCTAGGTCTAATGACCTGATCCATAGATGCGGTCCCCTGGGCCAAAGCCCACATGAGATCATTACTGCTCGACATCCTCAGAGCCTGGGACAAAAATGTCAGAAAACTGGACGCCCTCAACAAAGTCTCCAACTTCACCCTTTAAAACCTCAGCTGGTGGTTAATCCCGGACAATCTCCGATCTGGCAGGTCTCTGGTTCCCCAACCACAGAAAGTCCCCACAACGGATGCCTCCTCCTGGGGCTGGGGTGCCCATGTAGATCACCTATGGGTTCAGAACAGATGGAGTCAAAGGGAAGTGTCATTATCCTCCAACATGAAGAAACTCAGAGCAGTGAGATTGTCGCTAATGTCCTTTCAATCACATCTGAGAAATACCCAAATCCTGATCCAGTGAGACAACCTTGCAACTGTGTTCTATATAAACAAACAGGGAGGAACGAGGAGGGCCTCAATGTCAACCGAGTGCAGAGGACTTATGAGTTGGGCAGAACAACATTCATTAGGAATTTCAGCAGTTCACATCAAGGGCTCCGTGAACCACACTGCAGACTTCCTCAGCCGCAATATCCTCCATCCAGGGGAGTGAAGTCTCAACCCAAAGTCCTCAGCTTCTGTTCTCTGTACCACACCCGCCATGCAGTAGCATTAGATGGCCTGTCTGTCAGTTGGGGAGGAAAATTAATCTACATCTTTCCCCCCCTCCCCTTAATACCCAGGATATTGAAAAAAGTTCAGGACGAGAAAGCGGAAGCCATTGCAATCCTGACATTTTGGCCCCGCAGGGCCTGGTTCTCCCTAGCATGGTCTCTCTCGAAGGGCAGATTCCTGAAACTACCAGTGTCACCGGACTGCCTGTCCCAGAAAGGGGTGTGTCACCCAAACCCTCGCAATCTACATCTCACGGCTTGGAGACTGACCGGGAGAACCTGACAGAAATGGGACTTTCATTTGAAATTATTAATACCTTGCTGTCAGCTAGACGACCTTCAACGGTCAAATTATACAACAGAGTTTGGACCCGGTTTACCTCCTGGTGCTCTAAAAATTCAGCAAACGTAGTCTCTCTGAATACCATCCTGCAATTTCTTCAGGAGGGCTTCAATAAATGTTTGAAGCTAAATACACTTAAGGTGCAGTTCACAGCAATTAATGCCCAATTGCAAAATCGTTTCTCCAACCAGCAGTTGGTCAGACCTTCTTCAAGGCTTTAAGAAACCTTAGCCCAGTCTCTCAGGTACCCTCTCCTTCCTGGGACATTTCAGTGGTGGTGTCGGCTCTAACAAAGCCACCGTTTGAACCCATGCAAGAGTCATCCATCAGATTTCTCTCCTTCAAGGCCTTCTTCATGGTGGCAATCACGTCGGCCAGGCGCATAAGTGAACTGCAGGCCCTTTCCTTCAAAGAACCATACTTGAGGGACCTGGGAGATTGTCTTCTACTACGTACCATGCCTGCGTTCTTGCCTAAAGTTCCTTCCTTTAGGAGTATAAATCAAGAGATATTATTGCCAGTTCCTTTCCCTCAACCCCATGGTGAAGATCAGGAGAATTGGCATACACTGGACGTGAGAAGAGCCGTTCTCACCTATATTCAAAGGACAAAGGCTTTTAGGAAAACAGAAAATCTATTCCTTCAACATGTCGGTCCTAATAGGGGGAAAAAAGCAAGTAAAGCGACCCTAGCAAGGTGGATTAGATCAACTATTGAAAAATGCTATCATCTCAGTGACCTTCAATCTCCTCTGCAGATCAGAGCACATTCCACACGCTCTACAGCTACCTCATGGGCAGAAGTCGGGCATATCCCCCTGGATCAGATCTACAGAGCGGCTACGTGGGCATCGGAATCAACCTTTGTCAAGCACTACAGGCTCGACTCACTGGCATCAGAGGGTTCTCTATTTGGCAAAAGAGTGCTTGAAATGGCGTCTGCTATACCGTCCATATAGCTATTGCTTGGCAAGTCCCATATATGTTGTGCTGCCAAGGACGATCAGGAAAACAATAATTTACTCACCAAATTTTTTATCTCCTGGAGTCCGTTGGCAGCACAAGCTTCCCCCCCTGGCAGGACTTATGACTATTGCTTCGTAAAAATACGCTGGGGCCCGGTTGCCGGTACATACTTATAGGGGAAGTCCTTAATTATTTAATTGCTTAATGCTTATTGATAATTAACCTGTCTCTGCTTGATTGTACCTAGGGGACTAAAACCCATATGTGTTGTACTGCCTACGGACTCCAGGAAATAAAAATTTCGGTGAGTACATTTTCGTTATTCTTGTATATAGGGGCAGTATTATAGTAGTTATATTCTTGTACATAGGGGGCAGTATTATAGTAGTTATATTCTTGTATAAAGGGGCAGTATTATAGTAGTTATATTCTTGTATATAGGGGCAGTATTATAGTAGTTATATTCTTGTATATAGGGGTAGTATTATAGTAGTTATATTCTTGTATATAGGGGGCAGTATTATAGTAGTTATATTCTTGTATATAGGGGCAGTATTATAGTAGTTATATTCTTGTATATAGGGAGCAGTATTATAGTAGTTATATTCTTGAACATAGGGGGCAGTATTATAGTAGTTATATTCTTGTATATAGGGGCAGTATTATAGTAGTTATATTCTTGTACATAGGGGCAATATTATAGTAGTTATATTCTTGTACATAGGGGGCAGTATTATAGTAGTTATATTCTTGTACATAGGAGGCAGTATTATAGTAGTTATATTCTTGTATATAGGGGCAGTATTATAGTAGTTATATTCTTGTATATAGGAGGCAGTATTATAGTAGTTATATTCTTGTATATAGGGGCAGTATTATAGTAGTTATATTCTTGTATATAGGGGGCAGTATTATAGTAGTTATATTCTTGTATACAGGGGCAGTATTATAGTAGTTATATTCTTGTATATAGGGGCAGTATTATAGTAGTTATTTTCTTGTATATAGGGGCAGTATTATAGTAGTTATATTCTTGTATATAGGAGGCAGTATTATAGTAGTTATATTCTTGTATATAGGGGCAGTATTATAGTAGTTATATTCTTGTATATAGGGGGCAGTATTATAGTAGTTATATTCTTGTATACAGGGGCAGTATTATAGTAGTTATATTCTTGTATATAGGGGCAGTATTATAGTAGTTATTTTCTTGTATATAGGGGGCAGTATTATAGTTGTTATATTCTTGTATATAGGGGCAGTATTATAGTAGTTATATTCTTGTATATAGGAGGCAGTATTATACCGTGTTTCCCCGATAGTAAGACACCCCCGATTGTAAGACGTATCGGGGGTTTCAGGGGGGTCGGCTAATATAAGCCGTACCCCGAAAGTAAGACATATGTCTTACTTTCGGGGAAACACGGGGGTATTGCCGCCTCCTGCCCACTTCCGCGCCGCCCCCCTCTCCATACGTCACCGCGCCGTCCCCTGCACTTGTCAATGCCGCTTCCTGCTTAAAATACGGTAATGCACACAGTATTAATCATACATCAGTAAAACATACACACTGGCATACTGGGGTATCATCTGCTGTATGTAACCCAGTGGGTATCAGCAGGTGTAACACTGGATTAAATACAGCAGGTGGTACTGTATCACACTGGGTTAGATACAGGTATAGGTACAGGTTTGCACTTTGCTGTGCCCACATGAGCTGTTTGACGGCTTAGGACGCGCCTATGCAAATTTACTCGGGCACGTCCCTACTCCAAAGAAACCTCCCCCCCCCCCCCCCCCGCCCGTCACAGAAGGTAAAATGCATATAAACTAAAAAAACACATTTTACACAGTTTTTTTAGCTGTCAGTGCCCCTTTAACTGCGGGATGCGGACGGTTAGAGCGGGATGAGCGGAGGGATGTGGAGGCCGCGGGAGCAGCAGTAATGTTTTCCGTGGTCCATCAGGACCATGGACAACATACAAAAACACGCTGTGTGGGATACTGTATGGAGCTGTAACCCTATGGGAGACTGTGATACGGAACCACAAGCAGTGCTTATACCGTATGCTATATTTTTGCCCCTAGACATGAGCGATTCCGATTCCAGTGGTAAAAGGAAGAGTTACACCGTGGAGTATAAAAAAGCGATTGTCGAAGAATCTTGGGGCAAAAATGTAGTGCAGTTCTGCAAGGAGAAAATGTTGGATCACCGACTGGTCCAAAAATGGCGTGCAGAATACACTAACCTGAGTGAAAAAGTGGAGAGCGGAATGGCTAAAAAGCGCAAGATTGGATGTGGTCGGCAACCAATGTATACAGAGCTGGAAAGCCTGGTCTCTGAGTGGGTTGCAGACAGGAGAGCAAAGACATTGGTGGTGACCAGGGCTCAGATTCAGGAATATGCACTTGCAGTGTCGCCACAGTTTGACATTTCCCCTGAACAATTCAAGGCATCACAGCACTGGGTGGATAACTTTCTTGAACGCAATGACCTGTCTTTGAGAAGATCCACAACCCTCTTTAGGTTGGAAGATGCTGAGATTGTTAAACGTGCATTAGCCTACAAGAAGTTTGTGGATGACATTGACTTCTCTAAATACAGTCTTTGCAACATGATCGCCATGGATGAAACTGCCGTGTTCATGGGCCAAGCAGCTCAAACCACCATTGATCAACGAGGTGCCTCCTCAGTGTACGTTCCCTCCACCGCTTATGAAAGTGCACGTGTCACCTGCATTTTGACGATTCGTCTGGATGGCACTAAAGCAACACCGCTACTCATTGCAAAGGGCAAGAAGGAGAAGATTGAGCGGGTTTCTGGCATTTATGTGCTGGAAACTGAAAAAGCCTGGGCCACACAATATGTTATAAGAAAGTGGCTTGATTTAATGCTGCCGCTTGTAATGCGCGGGAACAAAAGAGGGATGCTGATCTGGGATGCAGCCAGCACACACCGCGCCAAAACCATGAAAAACTTCCTTCATGAGCGGAGAATCGACCAAATCATGATTCCTGCAGGGATGACGGCTTATCTTCAGACTCTCGATATCGCCATTAACAAGCCGTTCAAGGACTATCTGCGTGTGGAAATCAATGACTACATTGAAAACCGAATGGAGAGAAATGTACGTGGGAACTTTGTGAAGCCCAGACTGCCAGAGATTGTTAACTGGGTGAAGAATTCTTGGAATAAGATCACTAACACCTGCGTTGCAAATGCACTGCGGGCTGGCTACCTGGACAAAGCCTGCTCATTTCAGGACAGTGCCGTTGCTACCCATGAGAAATATGGGCCAATGATTCGGCAAGAAATGTCATCCCGAGAGTCCCAAGAAAATCCACAGGAACCTAAGAGTGTGGATGTTTATGATGATATTCCTGAGGATGATGACATGGTTGTCATGGAATAAATCTGTTTTATCTTCCAGTATTCCACTGTTCGTTCTTACCATTTTTCATTGTTTTACATGTTATGCAATGTTGTAACAAGACATTCTTGGCACTTCCTTTTATAAAACTGTTTTGTGGTGAATACAATATAGTTCAGGTTGTTAATAAATGTTAATTTTATGGTTAAAACAAAAAATTCGACAATTTTTTTCCAATATAAGACATACCCCGAAAGTAAGACATAGTGGGGCTTTTGGGGATAAAAAGAAAGTAAGACACTGTCTTACTTTCGGGGAAACACGGTAGTAGTTCTATTCTTGTACATAGGAGGCAGTATTATAGTAGTTATATTCTTGTATATAGGAGCAGTATTATAGTAGTTATATTCTTGTACATAGGAGGCAGTATTATAGTAGTTATATTCTTGTATATAAGGGGCAGTATTATAGTAGTTATAGTCTTGTATATAGGAGCAGTATTATAGTAGTTATATTCTTGTACATAGGAGGCAGTATTATAGTAGTTATATTCTTGTAGATAGGGGGCAGTATTATAATAGTTATACCAGAGTTCAGCCAAAAGGCAGAGATGCCCAATAGTGATTACTGATCAACAGACAACAGTACTCACCGTTAACAGTGAGGGTGAGGATATTGCTGACTTCAGACATCTGGAGCTCATTTCCCACGTAACACTGGTATTTACACACATACTCCATTGACCTCATGGAGTAAGACCTTTTAATAGTAAACCTCACACTATTCCTTGTCTCAGGAGCTTGTACAGTTTGCAGATGCTGCCCTGTGCTGTGTGAATGTAGGCAGAAGGTGCCTTCAGGGTAATTTGTTGGTGCAGTGCATTGTAGTTCTACGTCTTGTCCCATATAGATGGTTCCTGATGTCATCAGGGATAGTTGCGGTGCAGGTAAATATTCTGTGTTATAGAAAAAATAAATTATTAAAAAAAGAAAATTATATATATTCTGTATTCTATGTAAGTTATTACCTTTGGGTTATGTTTACCTGCATCCTATAGATGTCTTAGGTCTCTCTTGTGACATATTAACTTTAACCCCTTCAGGACGCAGCCTGTTTTGGCCTTGTGGACACAGACCATTTTTTCAAACTGACGCGGTACTCTATGTGGTAATAACTTAAGAATGCTTTTACCTATCCAAGCGATTCTGAGATTGTTTTCTCATGACAGATTGTACTTTATGTTAGTGAAAGAATTTAGTCGATAATTCAATATTTATTTGTGAAAAACACCAAAATTTAGTGAAAATTTGCAAAAATGTATAATTTTTCTAAATTTAAATGTATCTGCTTGTCTTTTGAACATTCTTTTATTTTTCTAGGACGTTACACGGCTTAGAACTTTAGCAGCAATTTCTCACATTTTCAAGAAAACGTCAAAAGGCTATTTTTTTCAGGGACCAGATCAGTTCTGAACGAGCTTTGAGGGCCTTATATTTTAGAAAGTCCCCATAAGTCACCCCATTTTAAAAACTACACCCCTCAAAGGATTCAAACCAGCAATCAGATAGCGTCTTAACCTTTTAGGCGTTTCACAGGAAGTAAAGCAATGTAGAGGTGAAATCTACAAATTTCATTTTTTTTGCCGAAATTCATTTGCAATATATTTTTTTCTGTGACACAGAAAGTTTTACAAGAGAAATGTAACTTATTATTTATTGCCCAGATTCTGCAGTTTTTAGAAATATCCCACATGTGGCCCTAGTGTGATAATTTACGGAAACACAGGCCTCAGAAGCAAAGGAGAAACTAGAGGATTTTGGGGCCTTCTTTTTATTAGAATATATTTTAGACACCATGTCAGGTTATAAAGAGGTCTTGTGGTGCCAAAACAGCAGAAAACCCCCCCAAAAGTGACCCCATTTTGGAACTTACACCCCTCAAGGAATTTTTCTAGAGGTATTGTAAGCATTTTGACCCCACAGGTCTTTTGCAGAATTTATTAGAATTAGGCCATGAAAATGAATATCAAATTTTTTTTCCACTAAAATGTTGCATTTATTTTTATTTTTAAGGGATAAAGGAGAAAAAACACCCCAACATTTGTAAAGCAATTTCTCCTGAGTACGGCAATACCCCATATGTGGTCATAAATATTTTCATTAGAAATTAACCCTTTCAGGACTTTTGCGTTTTCATTTGGGTTTTTCACTCCCCGCCTTCCAAGACCAATAACTTTTTTATTTTTCCGTCAGTAGAGTGGTGTGAGGGCTTATTTTTTTATGGGATGAGTTGTAGTTAGGCCCCATGCACACGAACGTGTTTTTGCGTCCGCAATTCCCCCGAAAATCCACGGGAGAATTGCGGACCCATTAATTCCTATGGGCCCATACACACTATCCGTGTTTTCACGGGTCCCCGCATGTCCGCAAATCCGTGCCGCACAAACTCAGGACATGTCTTATTACGGCCCGCAAATACGATGCGGACATGCCCATAGAAGTCAATGGGCCCGTGGAAAATGCGGGTACACCTCCGTGTGTCAACCGCAGTTTGCGGATTTGCGGAAGTGTTGCTAGGCGACGACCGGGAATGAGTTCTGTCGTCATCCTGTTTTACCTAGGCTTTTTTTTTTATCCGCATTTTGCGGATTACATACGGATGAACTGCGGATTACATACGGATGAACTGCGGAGGACATTTCACGGAACACGGTCCTGGAATTTGCGGACCAGAAAAACACTACGGTCGTGTCCATGAGGCCTTACTATTGACACCATTTAAAGTACCATATAATGTACTGGGAAACTGAAAAGAAAATTCTTTGCGGGCTGAAATTGGAAAAAACTGCGATTCCTCCATTATTTTTTGGATTTCGTTTTTTCTTCTTTACCGTGTGGTAAAAAGGACAATTTAACTTTAATCTGCGGCTCAATATGATTACAGTGAAACCAAATTTATATAGTTTTTTTTATATTTAGGTGACTAATGTAGATTGTGACGGGGAGGGGGGTGTGATTTAACATGTGTGAAGTCTTACGTGGCCACAATAAAGTATTGATTTTTAGATCTATATTTCATGGTCTCATTCTTAACAGCAGTACTGTGTACAATTTTTAGTGTCTTGTGTATGGGGTCAAATAATTTGAGTTATAAATGTAATCAGTTCTACTCCTGTTAGTTTTGTTTTTACACATGCTGGGAAGTGCTATAGAACTGCCTAAATGTTATTTTTGAAAATGTATGTTTTAAAAGTAAATGGTTGCAAGTTATCTAAAAGAGAAAATGTCGTTTTGTCAGGAGAAAGTCACTTTTGTTCTGGGCTATTGCGTCTTAAAGGGGGCCAAACTAGTGCCCACATATAGAGTGCCCAACCTTACAATGTTGAGATATGTAGTTTTGAACTCTGCTACATTACATTACTACCGCAGAGTCCAAAAAGGGGGAGTAGTGATGAGACTGATCAGGTACAATTTTGTTTTGTTTTGAATTAATGAATTTGGTTCTAGGAGGTCTACAAAATGTGTATGAGACCCCAATGAGTAACCTAGATTAAATTGTGTATGACAGTAACCCAGATTTTGACAGTAACCCAGATTTTGAGTTTTTCTGTGTAGATGGTTCCAGATGCTACCAGAACGGTAAATATGGCACTGGGTATGCTGTGCTGTAGTCTCCACCCAATATGAGGTATTGTATAAGAGACCATCCCCCTCCAGCAAATCCGTACAGGAGGCCAAGGTGATGTCACTCACAGATGAGTCTTTACAGGTTTAGATGGGAAGGAGGTGATAATTGTCTGAACATTGTTAATTTTATGACAGATTTTAGTAAAATAATTTTTGTTTGTTTGTGGTATTAGTAAAATAATTTTTGTTTGTTTGTGGTATTAATAAGGCATTTATAAGACCTGATGGGGTGGGATTTACAAGTGTTCTGGATCATCAGATAAATGTGGAAAAATAAAACTCCATCCTTTTGAAATAGTTTATCTATATGGAATGGCTGGATAGTGTGGATTCCTTATGGTGTTATCCCTTAGGAGAGGTGGCAGTTACCTTATGGCATCGGCCAGGAGTATTGGTGCCTCTGAGCCGGGTTTTTTACGGCTGGGTGTAAATGGTGGTCAGATGGCCGGTAACATCAACTAAAATATATATAGCTCCAAGGACTTCTCCTAGTCTATGTGTCAATGTTTGTTTGTCAGTGGTGTCTGACGTGTTGGGTGTGGTTATGTATGTTAACCACTTAAGGACGACTCAGGCTGTTTTGGCCTTCAGGACGAAGCCGATTTTTCAAATCTTTCATGTGTAACTTTATGTGGTAATAACTTTGAAATGCTTTTACCTATCCAAGTGATTGTGAGATTGTTTTCTCGTGACACATTGTACTTTATGTTAATGAAAATATTTGGTCGATAAATTCAATATTCATTTGTAAAAAAAACACCAAGATTTAGAGACAATTTGTAAAAATTAGCATTTTCTAAATTTTAATTTATCTACATGTAAAACAGATAGTAATACCACACAAAATAGTTACTAGTTTATATTTCCCGTATGTCTACTTTATGTTTGCATCGTTTTTTGAACATTCTTTTATTTTTCTAGGACGCTACAAGGCTTAGAACTTTAGCAGCAATTTGTCATATTTTCCAAAAAATTTCAAAAGCCTATTTTTTCAGGGACCAGATCAGTTCTGAAGTGGCTTTGAGGGCCTTATATATTAGAAAGTCCCCATAAATCACCCCATTTTGAAAACTGCACCCCTCAAAGTATTCAAAACAGCATTCAGAAAGGGTTTTAACCCTTTAGGCGTTTCACAGGAATTAAAGCAAAGTAGAGGTGAAATTTACAAATTCATTTGTAATAAAAAAAAATCTGTAGCACAGAAGGATTTACCCGAGAAATGCAACTCAATATTTATTGACCAGATTCTGGACTGATACAGAGGTCTCAGAAGCAAAGGAGCACCTAGTGGATTTTGGGGCCTCCTTTTTTTAGAAAATATTTTAGGCACCATGTCAGGTTATGAAGAGGTCTTGTGGTGCCAAAATAGTAAAGACCCCCCAAAAGTGAACCCATTTTGGAAACTACACCCCTCAAGGAATTTATCTAGGGGTATAGTTGTCATTTTAAACCCACAGTTTTTTTGCTCAATTTATTTGAATTAGTATGTGAAGATGAAAATCTACTTTTTTTTTCAAAAAAATTTAGACATTTTTGATTTTTACAAGGAGTAAAGTAGGAAAAACACCCCAACATATGTAAAAGAATTTCTTCCGATTATAGCAATACCCCATATGTGGTAATAAACTGCAGTTTGGACCCACGGCAGGGCTCAGAAGAGAAGGAGCACCATTTGGATTTTGGATTTCTGATTTTGCTGGAATAGTTTTCAGTGCCGTGTCGCGTTTGCAATGCACTGGAGAGACCAAAACAGTGGAAACCCCCCCAAAAGTGACCCCATTTTGGAAACTACACCCCTCAAGGAATTTTTCTAGGGGTAAAGTTAGCATTTTGACTACACAGTTGTTTTGCTGAATTCATTGGAATTAGTCTGTAAAGGTAAAAATCAAATTTTTTTTCTGAAAAAATACATTTTTAATTTTTAGAAAGGAATAAAGGAGAAAAAGCACCCCAACATTTGTAAAACAATTTCTCCCGATTACGTAAATATGCCATATGTGGTAATAAACTGCTGTTTGGACCTACAGCGGGGATTAGAAGGGAAGGAGCGCTATTTGGCTTTTGAAGCTCAAATTTAGCTGAAATGGTTTTCGGTTTACATGTCGAATTTGCAAAGCCCCCGAGAGACCAAAACAGAGGAAGCCCCCCAAAAGTAACCCAATTTGGGAAACTACACCACTTAAGGAATCTATCTAGGGGTATAGTGAGCATTTAGACCCCACAGGTCTTTTGTAGAATTTTTTTGAATTAGGCCGTGAAAATTAATATCAACATTATTTCCACTAAAATGTTGAATTTTTTCAATTTCACAAAGGATAAAGGAGGAAAAAGCACCCCAATATTTGTAACACAATTTCTCCCGAGTACGGCATTACCCCACATGTGGCATAAATGTTTTTTCATTAAAAAGCAGTTAACACTTTCCGGACTGATCCATGTTTTGCTTTTTCTTTTTCGTTTTTCCCTCCCCGCTTTCCGAGATCCATAACTTTTTTATTTTTCCGGAAATAGAGGGCTTATTTTTTGCGGGACAACCTGTAGTTTTTATTGGTAACATTTTTTGGTACATACAACTTTTTGAGCACTTTTTATTACATTTTTTGGTAGAGCCAAGGTGACCAAAAAACAGCGATTTTGCAGTTTTAAATTCATTATTTTTCACGGCTTTCACCGTGCGAGTTATATAATGGTATATTGTAATAGTTCGGACTTCTACAGGCACAGCGATACAAATTTTGTATATTTTTTACATTACTTTAGAGAAAAAAATGTGAAAAGGTTCTATTTTTGGACTTTATTAAAGCTTGTGAGCCCGCTCCATAAATCACCCCCAACACCACGACATGCTATTAAGTCGTGGTGCGCGAAGGGTTTCATGCGCAGTGGATGGAGTGAAAATGACAATTTTCCACTGATATTGCATTTTAGTGCACTATATGTTATGCCCAGTTTGTGCCACTGAAGACAACTACCTCATTAAATATTAACCAGGTTCTCCCGGGTATGGCGATGCCATATCAGTGGACGTAAACTGCTGTTTGGACACGCTGTAGGGCTCGGAAGGGAGGTAGCGCCATTTGGCGCAGATTTTGCTTGCTAGTAGCTTTGTTTGGCCTTTTGCTGGTATTTCAGTTTATAATGTGGGGGCATATTTAGGCTGGGCAGAGTACATCAGGGGCATAATAAGAGGGTATAATAATAGGGTAAATAAATAATAATCTGCAGATATGTGGCCGGTGTCGCACTGATAAATGGCGCCCAATCTTATCCGCCTTTGGAACACTGCACATTTTGCATCGCTATATTCTGGGAGCCAGAACGTTTTTATTTTTTCACCACCGGAGCTGCGTGAGGGCTTATGTTTTGCGGGACAATCTGTCGTTTTCATTGGTACCATTTTGGGGTACATGCGATTTTTTTTTATCACTTTTATTCCATTTTTCGGCAAGCAAGGTGACCAAAAAGCATCAATTCTGACAATGTTTTTTTTGGTTTTTTACGGCATTCACCCTGGGCTATAAATGAACATTTTACTTTATTCTGCGGGTCGGCACGATTACGGCGATACAATATGTATATAGTTTTTTTTATGTTTTGCAGTGTTTGTGCAATAAAATCAGTTATTTATAAAATAATAAATTTTTTGTGTCACCATATTCTGAGAGCCATAACTTTTTTATTTTTCAGTCAAAAACGCTGTGTAAGAGCTTTTTTTTTGCGGGACGGGTTGTAGTTTGTATTGGTACTATTTTGGCGTGCATTCGGGTTTTTGATCACTTTTTAGTGTATATTTTTGGAGGGGTGGTGACCAAAAAAACATATTATAGTTTTATAGATGGGGTTGTTACGAACGCGGTGATACCAAATATGTGTACTTTTTTTTTACGTGTTCATTTTTTTCCTATAATAAAAGACTTATTATAGGAAAAAAAGCATTTTTTGTTTATGTAACTTATAACTTTTATTTTTACACTTTTATAAAACATTTTTATTATCTTATTTTTACTTGTCCCACTAGGGGACTATAAGGCTATGTTCACACGGGGTCTTTTGCCGAGTTTTTTGACGCGGAAACCGCGTCGCAAAACTCGGCAGAAACGGCCCGAGAACGCCTCCCATTGATTTCAATGGGAGGCGTCGGCGTCTTTTTCCCGCGAGCAGTAAAACTGCCTCGCGGGAAAAAGAAGCGACATGCCCTATCTTCGGGCGCTTCCGCCTCCGACCTCCCATTGACTTCAATGGGAGGCAGGAGAAAGCGTATATCTCGCTGTTTTATGCCCGCGGCGCTCAATGGCCGCGGGCGAAAAACGGCGCGATAATTGCTGTTCACACGGAGTATTTTGGGGGAGGAATATCTGCCTCAAAATTCCGTTTGGAACTTTGAGGCAGATATTCCTCCCCCAAAATACTCCGTGTGAACATAGCCTTAGACTTGCAGCTCTGATCGCTGCTGGAATACATTACACTACCTACATAACGTGGCAGTCACTCTGACAGGAAGCCTATGAGCACCAGCCTCCGCCTGGTCCTCATAGGCTTCTGTACATGGCAGCCTGGAAGCCAATGTCTGGAATCCGGTTGCCATGGGTACCATCGCCAGCCCCTGTGATTTCACGTGGGGGCTGCCGATCTGCACTAAACACCTTAAATGCGGCGATCGCTATCGACCGCCGCATTTAAGGGGTTAACTGACTAAATCAGCGGCGATGGGCCGCTAATCGGCAACAGGGAATGCAGGGCAGACACCCTGCACAGTTAACCGCCACTGCGGTGTACCGCCACGCGGCGGTTAACTGTCAAAGCACAGACGTAACTGCACGTCAAGGTGCGCAAAGTTACTGCACACCTTGGAGGATCGCTGTATAGCACCATATACAAGGGGAGGGGGGATTGCTGTGTGGCAGTATATACAAGGGGAGGGGGCTGTGTGGCAGTATATACAAGGGGATGGGGGCTGTGTGGCAGTATATACAAGGGGAGGGGGGCTGTGTGGCAGTATATACAAGGGGAGGGGGCTGTGTGGCAGTATATACAAGGGGAGGGGGATCTCTGTGTGGCAGTATATACAAGGGGAGGGGGGATTGCTGTGTGGCAGTATATACAAGGGGAGGGGGATTGCTGTGTGGCAGCACATACAAGGGGAGGGGGGATTGCTGTGTGGCAGTATATACAAGGGGAGTGGGGCTGTGTAGCACTATATACAAGGGGAGGGGGGATTGCTGTATGGCAGTATATACAAGGGGAGAGGGTTTTGCTGTGTGGCAGTATATACAAGGGGAGAGGGGGCTGTGTGCATGACTGGCCTTAGGGGTGTGCGACCTGTGCCTTTGCACAGGGCACATCACTCCAGCAGGTGGAAGGGGGCGCTGCGCTGGCTCCCTTCCCCTGCTTTTTTCAGAAGCGCCCGGGCCCCGCGACTCAGCAGTCGCCTTTCCGCCCGGGCGCTTCTTCACTTAGTGGCCGTCGCTACCGCCGTAGCAGCCATAACGGCTGCTAGCGGCAACACCGGGCACGAGGGCGGTGGTGCTGCTAGCAGCCGCTGTGGCTGCTACAGCGATAGCAACGGCATTATAGCAGAGCAGGGAGGTATCTCCCTGTTCTGCTATCTACTAGCGCCACTGTAGCTCCCCGAAGGAGCGGAATCCCCGTGTGGCCGGGGATTCTGCTCCTGGAGCGCTCCTTGATGTCTCTATCCATATATGGGCAGTGACATAAGGGGAAACTCCTGCAGCGGAATCCCCGTCCACAGCGTTGCAGATGCTGTGACCGGGGATTCCACTCCAGGAGAAGCCAATGACGTTATTGTCCATAAATGAACACAGACGACAGGAGCTTCTCCTAGAGTGGAATCCCTGGTCACAGCGTCGGCAACGCTATGGACAGGGATTCCGTTTCAAGACTTTCCCCTGATGTCACTGTCCATATATTGACAGAGACATCAAGGAGCGCTCCAGTAGCGGAATCCCCAGAAACACAGGGATTTTGCTCCTTCAAGGAGCTACAGTGGGGCTATCTACAAGGTTCTGTGGGCTGTGTGGCACTACCTACAAAGGGGCTGTGTGCCACTACCTGCAAGGGGGCTTTGGGCTGTGTGCCACTACCTACCAGGGGGCGGTGGGTTGTGTGGCATTACCAACCAGGGGGCTGTGGGCTGTGTGGCACTACCAACCAGGGGGCTATGTGGCACAACCAACCAGGGGGCTGTCGGCTGTGTGGCACTACCAACCAGGGAGCTGTCGGCTGTGTGGCACTACCAACCAGGGAGCTGTGTGGCGCTACCAACCAGGGGGCTGTGTGGCGCTACCAACCAGGGGGCTATGTGGCGCTACCAACCAGGGGGCTATGTGGCGCTACCAACCAGGGGGCTGTGTGGCGCTCTCTACCATGGGGCTGTGTGGTGCTCCCTGCCTGGGGGCTGTGTGGAGCTTCCTACCAGGGGGCTGTGTGGCGCTCCCTACCAGGGGGCTGTGTGTCGCTACCTACAACGGTGCTGTGTGGCACTACCTACAAGGGGGCTGTGTGGCGCTACCTACAAGGGGGCTGTGTGGCGCTAACTACAAGGGGGCTGTGTGGCGCTACCTACAAGGGGGCTGTGTGGCGCTACCTACAAGGGGGCTGTGTGGCGCTACCTACAAGGGGGCTGTGTGGTGCTACCTACAAGGGGGCTATGTGGCGCTACCTACAAGGGGCTGTGTGGCGCTACCTACAAGGGGCTGTGTGGCGCTACCTACAGGGGGAATCTGTGAAGGGTGGGCTGATGGTCATTTTACTGTGAGTGGAGGGCTGATGGTCATTTTACTGTGAGTGGCGGGCTGATGGTAATTTTACTGTGAGGGAGGGGGGCTGATGGTCCTCAAGTGGTTTCCGTCTCTGACCTCCAATTAAAATGAATGGGAGGCAGAAAATACCTGCGGCGCTGGTTTGGAGTTTTTTTGCCTGCATCTTTTGCATTAGCTTCAACGGCTGTCATTTCCTGCAGGAATATTGAGGCAGATTTTTTTTGCCTTACAAAAAACGTGTGTAAACATACCCTACGAGTGTAGTTCTTCTTTTTTTTAGCCGTTTTCGGTCTTTCTCTAAACAATTTTGGTAGGGGTGCCCTGAGGAAATTTTATTTTTCCAGTGCTGCCTCGAGTCCGAAAAGGTTGGGAAACTCTGTACTAGGCTACCGGATCCCGTCATGGAGCAGCTCAGTACGTCATGGGAACGGGGCCTAGGTGAGTACAATTTTTGTTTTTGTTTGGGGCACCGTCTACAAGGGAGAGGTGGGGGACTGTATTGCACTGTCTACAAGGGGGAGGTGTGGGGGGCTGTATGGCATGATCTACAAGGAGGAGGTGGGGGATTATGGCACTGTCTACAGGGAGGCTGTGTGGCAAAATCTACAGGGGGGCACTATACTATGTGGGGGCCACTAAGCGGACATTATACTGTGTAGGGGGTACTACAGGTGGCATAATACTGTGGCCACAATTAAAAGACAAAATACTGTGTCCTTGAAGGGGTTGTAATATATTATATTATTAAATATTATTATTATACTGTATGGGGGCACTAAAGGGGCATTATAATTTTTTTATTGGGCATTTTTTTTTAATGATGGGGTGGGGTATTACGGGGGGTATGGCCAATAATAGTAAAACAAATCCCCAAAAATTCTTCAAGTATGTAAATGTAAAAAAGCCAAGGTCTGAACATGTAGGACCCCTAGATAGTGGTAATGAGGAGTTGGTCACAGGGGATCAAGAGAAGGCAGAGTTACTAAATAGGTTCTTCAGCTCTGTATATACAACAGAAGAAAGAGCAGGTGATGTAGCCGCTGCCAGTGCTGTTAATATATCAGTTGATATAATGAATTGGATGAATGTAGATAATATGGTCCAAGCTAAATTAAATAAAATAAATGTACACAAGGCCCCGGGACCAGATGGGTTACACCCTAGAGTTCTTAAAGAGCTTAGTTCAGTTATTTCTGTCCCCCTGTTCATAATAATCAGTGATTCTCTAGTGACTGGTATAGTGCCAAGGGACTGGCGCAGGGCAAATGTGGTGCCGATTTTCAAAAAGGAATCTAGGTCTTCCCCGGTTAATTATAGACCAGTAAGCTTAACATCCATCGTGGGGAAAATGTTTGAGGGGCTATTGAGGGACTATATACAGGATTATGTGACAAAAAATAGTATTATAAGTGACAGCCATCACGGTTTTACTAAGGACAGAAGTTGTCAAACTAACCTGATTTGTTTTTATGAAGAGGTGAGTAGAAGCCTAGACAGAGGCGCCGCTGTGGATGTAGTGTTTTTGGACTTTGCAAAGGCATTTGACACTGTCCCTCATAGACGTCTAATGGGTAAATTAAGGACTATAGGTTTAGAAAGTATCGTTTGTAATTGGATTGAGAATTGGCTCAAGGACCGTATCCAGAGAGTTGTGGTCAATGATTCCTACTCTGAATGGTCCCCAGTTATAAGTGGTGACCACAGGGTTCCGTGCTGGGACCACTATTATTCAACTTATTTATTAATGATATAGAGGATGGGATTAATAGCACTATTTCTATTTTTGCAGATGACACCAAGCTATGTAGTAATGTTCAGTCTATGGAAGATGTTCGTAAATTACAAGCCGATTTGAACACACTGAGTGTTTGGGCGTCCACTTGGCAAATTAAGTTTAATGTAGATAAATGTAAAGTTATGCATCTGGGTACCAACAACCTGCATGCATCATATGTCCTAGGGGGAGCTACACTGGCAGATTCACTTGTTGAGAAGGATCTGGGTGTACTTGTAAATCATAAACTAAATAACAGCACAATGTCAATCAGCTGCTTCAAAGGCCAGCAAGATATTGTCGTGTATTAAAAGAGGCATGGACTCGCGGGACAGGGATGTAATATTACCATTTTACAAAGCATTAGTGAAGCCTCTTCTAGAATATGCAGTTCAGTTCTGGGTTCCAGTTCATAGAAAGGATGCCCTGGAGTTGGAAAAAATACAAAGAAGAGCAACGAAGCTAATAAGGGGCATGGAGAATCTAAGTTATGAGGAAAGATTAAAAGAATTAAACCTATTTAGCCTTGAAAAGAGACGACTAAGGGGGGACATGATTAACTTATATAAATATATTAACGGCCCATACAAAAAATATGGTAAAATCCTGTTCCATGTAAAACCCCCTCAAAAAACAAGGGGGCGCTCCCTCCGTCTGGAGAAAAAAAGGTTCAACCTGCAGAGGCGACAAGCCTTCTTTACTGTGAGAACGGTGAATCTATGGAATAGCCTACCGCAGGAGCCGGTCACAGCAAGGACAGTAGATGGCTTTAAAAAAGGGTTAGATAATTTCCTAGAACAAAAAAATATTAGCTCCTATGTGTAGAAATTTTTACCTTCCCTTTTCCCATCCCTTGGTTGAACTTGATGGACATGCGGCTTTTTTGAACCGTATGTAACTATGTAACTATGTCACTGTATAGAGATAATAAACACAGTGATATCACAGTACACGGATAATAAACATAGTGATATCACAATGATATCACAGTGATGTCACTGTACAGGGGTAATAAATGTAGTGATGACACAGTATGGAGATATTAAACACAGTGATGTCATAGGATGGGGGTAAAAAACAAAGTGATGTCACAGTGCATATATAATAAACTCAGTGAGGTTATAATACAGAGATAATAAACACAGTGATGATATAGTCCAGAGATAATGAACACAGCAATGTCACAGTACAGGGTTAATCAAAGCACAGTGATGTAACAGTACACGGATAATTCAAACAGTGATGTCACAGTACAAAAAATAAACACAGGTACTCCCTTGTGGCAGTGTGCTCAGCCCTAGGTTCCAGCTAAAACTGCAACCTCTGCACTATCTATAACTATGCCCTTGGCCAGTACAATGGCGGATTATCATAGGGCGTTTTGGGCGGCCACCCGGGGCCCAAGGCTCCCGGGGGGGCCATGGCCGCACAAAGTACATTGTAGTTTTGTTGCGTTTTTGCCGTCCTGCAAAAGGACCTTTAGACATAAGGTCACATGATCTTATCTCTGAAGTTCTTACTACTGTTTAGAAACCTGCTGGTCACATGACTGCAGGACCTTGAGCAGCAGCAAAATTCCACAGAAAAGACTGAGGAGATCTTCTATGTAAGTATAAGGGGATTAATTAGTTTAAGGCCTCATGCACACGACCGTAGCCATGTGTACGGCCGTGATTTTCGGGTCGGACGACCGCGGAGTGTCACCCGCGGGCTGCCCGCAAATCGCGGGCCGTGCACATAGCCGCATGCATTAATTTCTATGAGCCTGGACCGCAGAACACGGCCATAATAAGACATGTCTGTTCTTTCTGCGGTCCAGGCTCATAGAAATGAATGGGGCCGCAATTCTCCCGTGGATTTTCGGTGGAATTGCGGCCGCAAAAGTACGTTCATGTGCATGGGGCCTAAGGGGTCTGTATTTAGGGGACGGTATTTAGGGGGTCTGGTGTGAAGTCTGTATTTAGGAGGCCTGGATTGGGGACTGTATATAGGAGGTTTGGTGTCTGTATTAGTTTAAGGGGTCTGTATTTAGGGGCTCTGGTCTGGTGTCTGTATCAGTTTAAGGGGTTTAGGGTCTGTATATTTAGGGGTCTGTGTTAGTTTAAGGGTGCTGGGGTTGGTATTTAGGGGATCTGTATTAGTTTGAGGTCAGGGGTCTGTATTTAGGGGTCTGGTCTGGGGTCTGTATTGGAATAGGGGGTCTGGTCTTAGGTCTGTATTACTTAAGGGAGTCAGGTCTGGGGTCATGTTAGTGTGGGGGTCATGTCTGGGGTCAGTATTTAGGGGGTCTGTATTAGTTTGAGGTCTGGTGTCTGTATTTAGGGGGTCTGGTCTGGGGTCTTTATTTAGGGGTCTGGTCTGGGGTCTGTATTAGTTTATGGGGTCTGTATTTAGGGGTCTTTATTAGTTTAGGGGTCTTTATTAGTTTAGGGGGTCTGGTCTGGGGTCTGTATAAAGGGAGTCAAGTCTGGGGTCATTATTAATTTAGGGGGTCAGGTCTGGGCTCTATTTAGGGGTCTGGTCTGAGGTCTGTATTTATTTAGGGTGCTTGTTCTGGGGTCTGTATTTGTTTAGGGGGGTCTGGTCTGGAGACTGCAATAATTTAGAAGGTCTGGGGTCTGTATGTATTCTATGATCTAGTCTGGGGTCCAAATTTATTGCTCTGAGTAAAAGGGGTTCTCCAGGCACATTGATAGGTCATCAGTATGAAACCGGTCCGTACCCGGACAACCCCTTTAATGTATGGTTCTGGGCCTTGGTGTCTGAATTTGTGTGTTTCTATAGAGGCTGGAAATGGCTGCAGAAGTGAATGGCAAAGATGTCTCATCAGGAGAAGTCGCCATAACGGTCTGTGTCAGATGGAAAAGAAAAGAAAACGACTCGATTCAGAGAAGACGTCACTTGTGAGTCACTGGATCTATAGAGGATCTGTCCCCTCTCCTGACATGTCTGTTGTAGGAAATCCTTGTATTCTACATATCTCTGTGTACCCAGGACTAATAGACAAATGTGTGTTACATTTCCCATTGTCAAGAGGAAGTGTCCCTACGCAGTGTTATACTGTCAGCGATGGTTGGAGACTGTCAGTATGTAGGGACACAGCCTTTGACAAAGGGGAATCGGAAAACAACCATTTGTCAATGCTCACACAAAAAGGTGGTGTTCACTATAGACACGGCAGAGCGGTGGTGGGGAAGGGGAGCCCAAGTTTGGGGAACAGCCCAGGGCCTATGGTCTACTTAATCCGCCACTGGGCCTGTATTATACTCCAGACCTGCCTATACAATTTTGCTGGTTGTTATTGGATACAGTCAATAGGCTTGTTGTCAGACACAACCCTAAAAGCTTAACTGAGCTCCTTCTAATGCAGGGGGACAGTTTTAAAGATTACAGATTGTGAATGCAGGCTGTAAGGATTAGTGAAAGATAAGATAAGTAATGGCATGTATTTACATAGTGCCTGAGATATTTATGTAGATTAATTATATATATATATATATATATATATATATATATATATATATATATATATATATATATATATATAGATGGCTTGAGAAAGGTTCCTGTTGAACCGAAACGTTGCTGTGTTGAGGTGAATAAATCCACCCTGCTTTCATCTACCCTGAAGTCCTGGTGCCGTTACTGCGTTCTATGCTTCTCCCTATTGTGTATTGGGGAATTGATTCACCCCCAGGTAACGAGCACATGGCCTGATTTTCTGGAATTATTGGAGTGCTGTGTTCATCTATTTCTGGACTGTATATATATATATATATATATATATATATATATATATATATATATATATATATATATATATATACAGTGGAGGAAATAAGTATTTGATCCCTTGCTGATTTTGTAAGTTTGCCCACTGTCAAAGTCATGAACAGTCTAGAATTTTTAGGCTAGGTTAATTTTACCAGTGAGAGATAGATTATATAAAAAAAAAATAAGAAAATCACATTGTCAAAATTATATATATTTATTTGCATTGTGCACAGAGAAATAAGTATTTGATCCCCTACCAACCATTAAGAGTTCAGCCTCCTCCAGACCAGTTACACGCTCCAAATCAACTTGGTGCCTGCATTAAAGACAGCTCTTACATGGTCACCTGTATAAAAGACTCCTGTCCACAGACTCAATTAATCAGTCTGACTCTAACCTCTACAACATGGGCAAGACCTAAGAGCTTTCTAAGGATGTCAGGGACAAGATCATAGACCTGCACAAGGCTGGAATGGGATACAAAACCATAAGTAAGACGCTGGGTGAGAAGGAGACAACTGTTGGTGCAATAGTAAGAAAATGGAAGACATACAAAATGACTGTCAATCGACATCGATCTGGGGCTCCATGCAAAATCTCACCTCGTGGGGTATCCTTGATCCTGAAGAAGGTGAGAGCTCAGCCGAAAACTACACGGGGGGAACTTGTTAATGATCTCAAGGCAGCTGGGACCACAGTCACCAAGAAAACCATTGGTAACACATTACGCCGTAATGGATTAAAATCCTGCAGTGCCCGCAAGGTCCCCCTGCTCAAGAAGGCACATGTACAGGCCCGTCTGAAGTTTGCAAATGAACATCTGGATGATTCTGAGAGTGATTGGGAGAAGGTGCTGTGGTCAGATGAGACTAAAATTGAGCTCTTTGGCATTAACTCAACTCGCCGTTTTTGGAGGAAGAGAAATGCTGCCTATGACCCAAAGAACACCGTCCCCACTGTCAAGCATGGAGGTGGAAACATTATGTTTTGGGGGTGTTTCTCTGCTAAGGGCACAGGACTACTTCACCGCATCAATGGGAGAATGGATGGAGCCATGTACCGTCAAATCCTGAGTGACAACCTCCTTCCCTCCACCAGGACATTAAAAATGGCTCATGGCTGGGTCTTCCAGCACGACAATTACCCGAAACATACAGCTAAGGCAACAAAGGAGTGGCTCAAAAAGAAGCACATTAAGGTCATGGAGTGGCCTAGCCAGTCTCCAGACCTTAATCCCATCGAAAACTTATGGAGGGAGCTGAAGATCCGAGTTGCCAAGCGACAGCCTCGAAATCTTAATGATTTACAGATGATCTGCAAAGAGGAGTGGGCCAAAATTCCATCTAACATGTGTGCAAACCTCATCATCAACTACTAAAAATGTCTGACTGCTGTGCGTGCCAACAAGGGTTTTGCCACCAAGTATTAAGTCTTGTTTGCCAAAGGGATCAAATACTTATTTCTCTGTGCACAATGCAAATAAATAGATATAATTTTGACAATGTTATTTTTTTTATTTTTTTTTATATAATCTATCTCTCACTGGTAAAATTAACCTAGCCTAAAAATTCTAGACTGTTCATGTCTTTGACAGTGGGCAAACTTACAAAATCAGCAAGGGATCAAATACTTATTTCCTCCACTGTATATATATATATGTAATGATAGGGGTAGGGAAACGGACAAGTGAGCCCTAATCTACCCGCCACTCTGTCCCTGCCTACTTGCAACGTCCCGCCCTAGGCGACGGGGTACAACTGGGCGGCGGTCCCTACGCTCAGTAAGTGCACGAGACAAAACATACAAGGGAATATAAAGCAAAGGGAAAGGGGCAGTTGCCCACGGCAACACCGTGAGCAACAGAGTGGTGAACGAGCCAAGTCAAACCAGGAGAGCACAAGGTACCAAACGCAGAGCAGGAGAGTAGTCAGAAAGCCAGGGTCAGAATGGAGCAGGATCAAATTGTTAGGAGCTGTAGTTGGGCCAGGAAACCACACGAGAAGAATCACAAGCAAAGGAGGAACAGGAAAGGCAGGTATAAATAGACAGAGGGCGGGAGCTAGCTCCGTCTGGCCAGGCTGCGATAGGCTCTCCCACTCCTAAGCCTGCCAGCCTGAGTGGTGGAAGCTGGAGTCAGTCTCAGAGACATAGACTCAGGTGAAGACTGATTACCTAAGGAAGTTAACCCTGAAGCTGTGCCTGGCAGATCCTTTACAATATATATATAAACTGTAAAATAGTGCTTGAAGGTAAGTATAGCGTTAGGTGTACTTTATTTTTTATGTCACCCCATATACGTATATACACATGTGGCTGACTGTCATTCTGTTCTATATGAAGAGTCTGTAGATCTTACCTGAGCTCACTGTAACCATTTCCATTCCAATCAGCCCTGAATGAGTAAAGAACAGAAACAGGGAAATAAATAATCTGATCTCATAAGTAGTTAGGCCTAAAACCCATCATAGATGACCCCATTTTTCTGACGAGTAGTCTGTTCGAGCCATCACATGCAGCAGTAGTGCAGCAGTGCAGCAAATGAGGCTGCAGAATTTTCATCAATGTCTGGGGGCACCACAGGTTCCTCAGCCACCAGCTATAGCCAATGTTATCCAGCCCATAAGTCCTGGACATTCTAGATAGCTGCTGGCCTATTGCTATCTTGCTCGATCCCCCCCCCCCATAGACAGGGTATCTACGCGATCCTTCCTTACCAAAACATCTGTCTTACCGCTCCCATACATATTAAACTGTTGCTCGATCCCGATGATGAAATTGCTGGGTTTGGTCCACTTTCAGCTAATGTGTACCCCCCTCGCGGTCACGCGCTACCGGAAGTCGAAATACTTTTTTGGACCAACCAATTTTTTAAAAACATATTAGCAGTCCTAGGCACCTGCACTTAAAGAGAACCTGTCACAGATCATAGAACTTGATTTTTTTAATTTATAACTTGGTTAACTGACCTGAATTGCGTTGTCTCCCTGATTCCAGCGCTGTTTTGTTTTAATTCCTGGACCTGCCCATTCCAAAGATAGGGTCCACTTTTCTGTTAGCTCCATATATGCTAATTTGCTGTAGTTAGCCAACTGGGCGTGAACTACCCTCGCACTGATTAGTCAGCATCAGAGGCAGGGAAACTAGCTCCACCCCATTGGCTAACTACAGCAAATTAGCATATAGGGAGCAAATACAACAGTGGGCCATATCTCTGGAACAAGGGGGTCCAGGAAAAAAAGAATAACAGCGCTGGAATCAGGGAGACGGCGCTATTCAGGTCAGTTAACCAGTTAACTGACCTAGTGACAGGTCTTCTTTAAAAGTTGTATATACCAATAGACATCAGGGATTATAATGTGCTGTGACCACCTTCTCCAATTGATTACACGGTACATAATAAATATGAGTCATATAACACTAAACCGACCCCTTCTGAATGGACAGGAGGAAATAAATCTTAAAGAGGCTCTGTCACCACATTATAAGTGCCCTATCTCCTACATAATGCGATCGGCGCTGTAATGTAGATAACAACAGTGGTTATGAACAATTTTAGACTTATGCTAATTAGTGTCTTAATGACCAACTGGGTGTTTTTTTAACTTTTGACCAAGTGGGCGTTGTAAAGAGAAGTGTATGACGCTGACCAATCAGTGACCAATCAGCGTCATACACTTCTCTTCATTCCAGTCCAGATTCTTTCACTGCACAGTGTGATCTCGCGAGATCACGCTGTGACGGGACTTCCTCCCACAGGTTCTTCACCGGAGTGATGGAAGAGTCAACAGACATCGCCTCCAGCCGTGTCAGGACGTTTATCCGAATCTGCAGCAGCTGGAGGCGACGTCTGTTCAGTCTTCCATGGCTCCGATGAAGGACCTGTGGGAGGAAGTCCCATCATAGCGTGATCTCGCGAGATCACGCTGTGCTGTGAATACAGATGGACATGAATGAAGATAAGTGTATGACGCTGATTGGTCACTGATTGGTCAGCGTCATACACTTCTCTTTACAACGCCCAGTTGGGCATTAAGAACTAATTAGCATAAATCTAAAATTGTTCATAACTTGCTGAAAAATTATCGTTTTTCTAATTAAAAAACACCATTTTAACTTCATTATATTGTTACAATTCGGGTATTATGACCCAGCCACCCCTTGCCACTGGACACCAGGGAATGTAATCTATCCCCCTCGCTTCACTGGACATTAGGTGATATAAACTATTCCCCCGCAACCGCCCAACTAAACTCCCACCTACCAGGCAAGAGTATTACATTCCAACTCCTTCCCAGGAAACATATATATTTTTTTAACAATTATTTTTATTACACTTTTTCAAATATGGGTTACAGGAATAAAAAAAAAAAAAAAAAAAAAAGGGGGGGGGGATAATAAAACAAAAATAAACAAATATAAGGGGGTGCAAATCCCCATAGACATGATGTGGGTACAACTAGATTACGAGTTTTACAAGATGCACATCAAGGAGTCAAAGTATTTTGCAGTATCGTCCAGGGGAAGAGGGGGGAGGGGAAGGAAGGAAAGGGAACAAACATGAACAATTTAACCTGACTTCAGAACGATATCACCCGTCTCTTCAACAATATTCAAAAGTAGAGAACATGTTATCCCCATCTCTCAGACACTTAAAGAGGCTCTGTCACCAGATTCTCAAATCCCTATCTCCTATTGCATGTGATCGGCGCTGCAATGTAGATAACAGTAACGTTTGTTTGTTTTTTTTTAAAACCTTCATTTTTGGCCAAGTTATGAGCTATTTTATATATATGCAAATGAGCTTTGAAATGGACAACTGGGCGTTTTTTTTTTCGTTATGTCCAACTGGGTGTGTATTGTGTTTTTAACTGGGCGTGTTTACGTGTATGACGCTGACCAATCAGTGACCAGTCAGCGTCATACACTCCTCTCCATTCATTTACACAGCAGCGATCTGCAGCCACATAAACAGAGATTAACGTTAATCAAGTGTCCTGATAATGAATACACATGAAATCCAGCCTGGACGTCATGTGTACTCAGAATCTTGACACTTCTGAATCTTTTCTGTGAGCTTCCAGCAAGCCACGCGTAATCTCGCGAGATTACGGAGGTAAACGAGATTTCGTTTCACTTGCTGGAAATCTCACAGAAAAGATTCAGAAGTGTCAGGATTCTGAATACACATGACGTCCAGGCTGGATGATCATGTGTATTCATTATCAGGACACTTGATTAACGTTAATCTCTGTGTATGTGGCTGCAGATCGCTGCTGTGTAAATGAATGGAGATGAGTGTATGATGCGGACTGGTCATTGATTGGTCAGCGTCATACACGTAAACACGCCCAGTTAAAAACACCCAGTTGTCCATTTCAAAGCTCATTTGCATATATATAAAATAGCTCATAACTTGGCCAAAAATGAACGTTTTTAAAAAACAACAACGTTACTGTTATCTACATTGCAGCGCCGATCACATGCAATAGGAGATAGGGATTTGAGAATCTGGTGACAGAGCCTCTTTAACATGACCATGGACACAGACATGGAACAGGGGCCAGCCAAACGCCCATCTCCGCCCACGCCACTGCGAAAGCTGCAAAAATGTCCGAAAGGGGAGAACACACAACCTGAGTGCACGACTCCCGCCAACACTCAAATCAATCCAGAATCCTGTACACCCTCACACTGGTATGTTACCTGAAATTATTTGTTCCTGAAACCAGATAGTGTGTTGAAAACAATCTTTAATATCCATCCTAATTCTCTGCGGAAGTAGCGAAATAAAAGTAGGGAACATATGCTATCCACCTAGCGCGGCTGGACATCAGGAATATAACCCAACCCCTCCCCCAACTGGACACCTGTTAATATAGCCAAACCTGCATCTGTAATATAACATACCCCTCCTTCCCTCTGAACACCAGGGATTGCAAGCTGCCTCCACACTGGACCACCAGGGACAAACCCACTAAATGCATAGTTCATTGCCAGGATTCCTAAATATATATATTTTTATTTTATTTTATATATATATTTATATATATATATATATATATATATATATATATATATATATAATATAATATAATATAAATTTTACTGCACACTAAACAACCTGCATTACACTGTTTATAGATGTGGTCCCTTACACAGGATTTTGAAGACAGGCTGTATGATATTATGGGTGTTAGTACTGTTACTGTAGTACTCCCATACTGTTACTCTATGGACTAATCATGCACATAGATCTCGAAATATGAAGCTTTTAGGAAAAACTGCATAGAGCAATGTATGTGACTCATCCATTAAGGCCGCTACATGGGCGAGCATATATCCATGCCCACACCCAGGCCACCAAAAAGAGTAGAAATAACCACTGACCCTTTATATACAAAAATACAAAGATTACGCTTATTAGGTATCATATATTTACTACTATAAAATATGCAGAGAAATGCTCTGATGGGGCCAGATTTCAGAAAAAGGGCCCACAGATACGGAAACCAGACAGGGAATCAAAAAGAATAATATTATAACTCAATATGGGGTAACGGCCCACACAATACCAGTTATAACATGTCTGAGAATATAAACTTTTGAAAATATTCAGCAGGTGTCCCTAAATACAACAATCGTAGATATAAGGCCAAAGGTAATACTGGTAACCCCTCTGATAACCCCCATAAGGACAAAAATACATGTGAAAAATCTTATATAATGACAAATTTTGTGAAAAATCTTACCTAGAAATATCAGCAGTTCCATGCCTGTGCTCTCGAGGAGATGCGACTCTCTTAGTCTTTGTCACCACACCCAGAAATAGGGAACTATAGGTGACCACAAACTTGCCAGGAAACAGCAACTTGAAGCAATCTACAGAATCACGTGGAAACATCCGACAGTGCCAAGAGCCTAATACAATGTAGACTGTGAGCAGATGGTGGCACAATATGGGCATTACACTATATTAGGAAGCAGTTCCCACAGTTGTTACAGCGGCCCGATAGGTGTTACCTACTATTTTCGCCTTTTTATATATATATTTATTTATTTATTTTTATTTTTTTATTTTATTTTATTTTTTTCCTCTTATTTATATATTTTATATAATTTATATATTTTTATATTATTAATTTTCATGTTATTTATATATTCTATATTTTCAGATTATGTATTTAATTTTAGATTGTTCATGTATGTTTAGCTTACTTAAATAGTTTAGATTGCTTTATATTTCTTGATTATTTAGATATTTTTAGCTTATATTTTATACTATTTATACATGTTTAGATTATTTATATATATATATATATCTTTATAATTTAGATATTTTTAGATTATACATTTTTATATATTAGATTACTTATTTATTGTTATATTATTTACATATTTTATATTATTTTTTCTTTTTAAGACATTAATTTTGCTGTTATTTATAGATTTTAGATTGCTCGTGTATTTTTAAATTGTTAATTGTTATATAATTTATATATTTTCGATTTTTTAGATATTTATTTCTTTTATTTTTACTTTAGAAATATGGCAGCCAATCAGGCAGAAGGTTGCAGTGTTTTGTTTTTTTTATAGAACTTTAAGGCTGTGTAAACCTTTGAACAAGTTAAATATATATATTTATTTAACAACGTATTAGAGGATTTTAGACAACTTTTTCATTGTTTTTTTTATTTAAAAAAATTCACGTTTTGAGATACAGCCTCTATGTATAACAGATGTCACTATGATCCTGCGTGTCAGAGACAAGCAGGACCCGCTGTCACTGAAGCCGTCAGTCCCGCTGACCTGACGGATTCAGGTTTTAGCGCAAGATACAGCATCTATGTATACATGTATATATGTATACTAATATGTTGTTTTATATATATATGTATAAAAAAAACATATTCGATGATTTTAAACAACTCTTTAATTGTTTTTTTTTATATATATAATGTACTCAAAGGTTTACATGGCAGTGAAACCATGGCTAAGCAATGCGAGGGATCTGAGCGCCACCAGTTACCACCAAATGATTTACAGCATATGTCAGCATCGTGTTGGAGATTCCCAGTAGTCACCTAGAGATGTGTAGGGGAAAAGTTTCAGGTGGCATGGGGTACCTGGTGGGAGGGGGCAGGCACTGAACTTGCTTCCCTGCTTCCTGTTACACTGTCATAGTTGCTAATTGCAGCCACCACTAGGGGGAGATCACTAAATACAGATTTATATAGCTCCCATAGAGTACAATGCAGCTGTATAAATCCATATGCAGTTAGCTCCCCTAGTGGTGGCTGCATGCACAATGTGTCTCATCTGATTAATTTTAAAAGGACTGAATGGGACGAGCTATAGTTCCAGTCAAATGCTTATACTGATGGGTGCCGCACCCCCTTTAATGTGTTGATCAGTGGGGTCCTAGAGGTTGGACTCTACTGATCAAACATTGGTGGCCTATCTTAAGGTTAGGCCATCAGCAAGTCCAAGAGAATTCTTTTAAATGAATAGTCCAAGCTGAAAAACTTCTCGTCAAATCAAAGCCGCCCTGACAATCAGCTGATCACGACAAGTCCGGCTGCTGAACCCCCACGTGGTCAGCTGATATCTGTTGTCTTTTCACTATTCTCTTATATAACCCTGAATTTGGAAGGGCCTAGCAGGAGTACCAAGATGTCAGATCGGGGG
This sequence comes from Rhinoderma darwinii, assembly GCF_050947455.1. Classification (NCBI taxonomy): domain Eukaryota; kingdom Metazoa; phylum Chordata; class Amphibia; order Anura; family Rhinodermatidae; genus Rhinoderma; species Rhinoderma darwinii. The sequence goes on along the minus strand of NC_134689.1, from coordinate 396,483,412 downwards.
GCCCTTATAAGGCCCCAAGGTGCCATGACAACCCATTGGCTCACCGCAATCGCGTTGCATGAGAAGGAAATGGGGTGAAAGCGGGCCGCTCCCTCTGTCTAACCATTGAGATGTCGGGGTCGCTATTATCTCCAATAAAGGAATTTAAAGGAATTTTTCATATTAATTGGACTGTAACGAGCGTTGCGTCCCCTTTATTGTTTACACAAGCGTCTTGTATATACGGCACTGCGTCTGTGTAAACGATGAATGGGACCCCCACCAATCAAATAACAGGATAGGACATCAATATTTAAAGGGAACCTGTCACCAGCATTTCACCTATTGATCTCTCCTCACCCCTCGCTGGCCTCTGCTGTAAAAACTTCATTGCCGTTATCCCCTCTCCTAAACTCCTCCGACCATAAATAACGGTCTGCAAACCTTTTGCGCCTTTTATGGTAATATTCCGGCAGTCTCGTTGTTCCTCTTCTTATGTCCACCCACCGCCGAAAACTGGCCCGCCCTGAATGTTGAAATCTCATCTGAGATATCGCGCATGCGCCCGTCATGTATGATCCGACACCCTTCCCTACTTCGTCCGGGCCTCAAATCTAGTTACTGCGCATGCGCCGCTATGGTGTCCCGCTGTGCGCACGATCCAGAACACAACATCGATGTGCAAGCGCAGGATTTCATGTGTGCTGGGGGAAGGCGAGGAGCTGCCAATCAAAAGTAAGGAGGCGGGGTTAACTCGGAAAGACTTGAGGAATGAAGACATGACTCTTTTATGGCCATTAGCATAAGGAGCGGGAACACTAAAATGGAATAATAAGGGTATGTTCACACTGAGTATTTTGGCGCTGTTTTTGACACGAAAACCATGTCAGAAACAGCGCCAAAAAACGCCCAAAATCGCCTCCCATGGATTTCAAAAGAAGCGACATGCCCTATCTTCGGGCGTTTCCATCTCGGGCCTTTCATTTACAGCAATGGGAGCTAGAGAAAGCGTTTTTCCGAAAAACACTGCGATAAAAAAGTAGCGACAAAAGCGACAACCAGTGTGCAAGCAGGTCAAAATCTGCCTCAAAATTCCTAAAGGTGCAGAGCTTACTTATAAGATAATTATAGGTTAGGCCCCATGCACACGACCGTAGATTTTGTCCGTAATTGCGGACCCATTCATTTCTATTGCCCACAGACACCTTCCCGTAGATTTGTGGGAAGTTGTCCGGGCCGTAGAAAGCCTCTGCAAAATAATGGGCATGTCCTATCTTTTGCTGTTTACGGACTGTGCTCCCATACTTTATATGGAAGCATGGGTCAAAAATGCGGGTGGCTGTCCGCGGCCGCCAGCAGCCGGACGTGCCCGTAATCGTATACCGTGGTTACGGGCACGGCCGTGTGCATGAAGCCTAACATAAAAAATCAATTTCACCCACTTCCACCGGTTGTTGCTGGTTTAATAGGTGAAATACTGGTGACAGTTTCCCTTTAAGGGCTTATTTAGACGAACGTGTAATACGTCCGCGCAACGTGCGTGATTTTCACGCGCCTCGCACGGACCTATATTAGTCTATGGGGCCGTGCAGACCGTCCGTGAGTTTCACGCAGCGTGTGTCCGCTGCGTAAAACTTATGACATGTCCTATATTTTTGTGCGTTTTTCGCACATCACACACCCATTGAAGTCAATGGGTGCGTGAAAATCACGCGCAACACACGGAAGCACTTCCATGGGACCCACGCAACAGCAGTAAAACTGAATGTAAACAGAAAAACACCACGTGCTTTTCTGTTTACAAACATACAAACGGAGTGTCATAATGATGGCGGCTGCGCGAAAATCATGCAGCCGCGCATCATACGGTGATGACACACGGAGCTGTTAAGTACCTTTTGCGCGCGCAAAACGCACACGCTCGTGTAAATCCGGCCTAAGTCCCATAAAACCCCTTTAGTACTTTTAGGGTATGTTCAAAGGGCAAACTAAAAACGGCCGCATAAAAAAAAAAAACCCCCGTGGGATCGAAACACCGTTTTCCCATCGAAATCAATGGGCAGATATTCGGAGGCGTTCAGCCTGTGTATTTATAGCTGCTTTTGAGGGCGTTTGCGGCCCGAAAAACGGCTGAAAATAGGCCGTGTGAACATGCCCTTATAGCTAGATTTATATATTTTTTCCTTTTTATTTACATTTCATTTTTGCAGTTTTATATTTTTTATTATATTTTTTATTATATTTTTTATTAACCCCTGCATGTATACCAGTCAAGTTTCCATGTTTGTTTTTTAACTACCCTATTTCACCCTGCCTGTGCTAGTTGTAGTAATTTTTTATTTTTTTTTATTTCTGTATGTCTAATAGTAAAGTGGAAGATTTTTTTTTTTTTTTTTAATTTTACAGATTTTTTCCAATGACATTTTTAGTTTATCATTTTTTACATTTTTTTTTTTCATCGATCATCTTTTTAACTGTTTGTTGTATTCTCCCTGCACATAGTCGGTGCCCCCAGCAGCATTACATGTAGGATCCATATGACCCGGGGGCAGAGGTCAGTCAGGAGAAGACGTGTAATGCCCGGTATAGGTAACATCTCCGCCACCAATCTCATTGGTACAGGTCAGCTTCTTGTCCTTACATGGATGATCAAGTGAGGGGCGGTGCTTACCTGCGACATCCAGTAGGAGAGCGAAATCTCCGGAGCAATCGCTTCGCGGGCCAATGAGGAGTTAGTATGAAGTTACTGACTGATGTCAGAACGAATGAGAGGCGGAGCCGTCTGTGCGGAAGCCGCCTCTGAGTCAGAGCGAAGTCTTAGCCGATCTTATGGCTTCGATACGCGGCCTGGTGTTCCTGCTGCTCCCCCTGATATCAGCGGGACTCAACCAACCCCAAGACTCGGAGCTAACCTTCCTGCTGCCGGCCGGGAGACAAGAGTGCTTCTACCAGACTGCCCTGTACAATGGCAGCATGGAGGTGGAGTACCAGGTGAGCCCATGTCATGTATATATGTGTGTATGATGAGTGGAGTAGTAATGTGGATATTACATTGGGTATTTAACTCCAGAGCTGCACTCACTATTCTACTGGTGGAGTCACTGTGAACATACATAACTTATCCTGTACTGATCCTGAGTTACATCCTGTATTATACTCCAGAGCTGCGCTCACTATTCTGCTGGTGGAGTCACTGTGTACATACATTACATTACTTATCCTGTACTGATCCTGAGTTACATCCTGTATTATACTCCAGAGCTGCACTCACTATTCTGCTGGTGAAGTCACTGTGTACATACATTACATTACTTATCCTGTACTGATCCTGAGTTACATCCTGTATTATACTCCAGAGCTGCACTCACTATTCTGCTGGTGGAGTCACTATGTACATACATTACATTACTTATCCTGTACTGATCCTGAGCTGCATCCTGTATTATACTCCAGAGCTGCACTCACTATTCTGCTGGTGGAGTCACTGTGTACATACATTACATTACTTATCCTGTACTGATCCTGAGTTACATCCTGTATTATACTCCAGAGCTGCACTCACTATTCTGCTGGTGGAGTCACTATGTACATACATTACATTACTTATCCTGTACTGATCCTGAGCTGCATCCTGTATTATACTCCAGAGCTGCACTCACTATTCTGCTGGTGGAGTCACTGTGTACATACATTACATTACATATCCTGTACTGATCCTGAGTTATATCCTGTATTATACTCCAGAGCTGCACTCACTATTCTGCTGGTGGAGTCACTGTGTACATACATTACATTACTTCTCCTGTACTGATCCTGAGTTACATCCTGTATTATACTCCAGAGCTGCATTCACTATTCTGCTGGTGGAATCACTGTGTACATACATTACATTACTGATCCTGAGTTACATCCTGTATTATACTCCAGAGCTGCACTCACTATTCTGCTGGTGGAGTCACTGTGTACATACATTACATTACTTCTCCTGTACTGATCCTGAGTTACATCCTGTATTATACTCCAGAGCTGCACTCACTATTCTGCTGGTGGAGTCACTGTGTACATACATTACTTCTCCTGTACTGATCCTGAGTTACATCCTGTATTATACTCCAGAGCTGCATTCACTATTCTGCTGGTGGAGTCACGGTGTACGTACATTACATTACTGATCCTGAGTTACATCCTGTATTATACTCCAGAGCTGCACTCACTATTCTGCTGGTGGAGTCACTGTGTACATACATTACATTACTTCTCCTGTACTGATCCTGAGTTACATCCTGTATTATACTCCAGAGCTGCACTCACTATTCTGCTGGTGGAGTCACTGTGTACATACACTGCTTATCTTCTACTGATCCTGAGTTATATCCTGTATTATACTCCAGAGCTGCACTCACTATTCTGCTGGTGGAGTCACTGTGTACATACATTACATTACTTATCTTGTACTGATCCTGAGTTACATCCTGTATTATACTCCAGAGCTGCACTCACTATTCTGCTGGTGGAGTCACTGTGTACATACATTACATTACTTATCCTGTACTGATCCTGAGTTACATCCTGTATTATACTCCAGAGCTGCACTCACTATTCTGCTGGTGGAGTCACTGTGTACATACATTACATTACTTATCATGTACTGATCCTGAGTTATATCCTGTATTATACTCCAGAGCTGCAATCACTATTCTGCTGGTGGAGTCACTGTGTACATACATTACATTACATATCCTGTACTGATCCTGAGTTATATCCTGTATTATACTCCAGAGCTGCACTCACTATTCTGCTGGTGGAGTCACTGTGTACATACATTACATTACTTCTCCTGTACTGATCCTGAGTTACATCCTGTATTATACTCCAGAGCTGCATTCACTATTCTGCTGGTGGAATCACTGTGTACATACATTACATTACATTACTGATCCTGAGTTACATCCTGTATTATACTCCAGAGCTGCACTCACTATTCTGCTGGTGGAGTCACTGTGTACATACATTACATTACTTCTCCTGTACTGATCCTGAGTTACATCCTGTATTATACTCCAGAGCTGCACTCACTATTCTGCTGGTGGAGTCGCTGTGTACATACATTACTTCTCCTGTACTGATCCTGAGTTACATCCTGTATTATACTCCAGAGCTGCATTCACTATTCTGCTGGTGGAGTGACGGTGTACATACATTACATTACTGATCCTGAGTTACATCCTGTATTATACTCCAGAGCTGCACTCACTGTTCTGCTGGTGGAGTCACTGTGTACATACACTACATTACTTATCCTGTAGTCATCCCGAGTTACATCCTGTATTATACTCCAGAGCTGCAATCACTATTCTGCTGGTGGAGTCACTGTGTACATACATTACATTACTTCTCCTGTACTGATCCTGAGTTACATCCTGTATTATACTCCAGAGCTGCAATCACTATTCTGCTAGTGGAGTCACTGTGTACATACATTACTTCTCCTGTACTGATCCTGAGTTACATCCTGTATTATACTCCAGAGCTGCAATCACTATTCTGCTGGTGGAGTCACTGTGTATATACATTACATTACTTATCCTGTACTGATCCTGAGTTACAGCCTGTATTATACTTCAGAGCAGCACTCACTATTCTACTGGTGGAGTCACAGTGTACATACATGACATTACTTTAAATTCCTTGCCAATTTCAAAACTTCTGCTTGTTGTCAGTGAATTAAATTATTGTCTAGACAGCGTCTACACCTCGTACACAGATAATGGATTCATGTGCTTAGTACAATGATCAATATGGCTGCAGACCTTTCATGATACAATGTCACCCCGTACCAGGTGATCGGAGGGGCTGGACTGGATGTGGATTTCTCAGTCACCACCCCATCAGGTATCCTTTTGATTATGGAGAGGAGGAGATCTGACGGTGTCCACACGTAAGTGAACTACTACTACCCCTCACTGCTTCTTCTATCACACAAATGATCTGGGAAATGACCCTTAGGGCGGCCATAAACTGCGAGATATCTCACTGACCTCTGACACCTGCCTGTCTATGGACCTAATACCCAAAAAGAGAAGCACTGTCCATACACCCTATAAGGGAAACCAGGCAGAATGTGGAAGAGGTTGTGTTCTTCATCCTGTTAGGAGTTGTAGTATCACAACAGCAGGAGAGCCTCACGTTGGAGACGACTGATCTAACAGAACGCCGCACGCTGATGAAAGACTCCCCTGCTTGTTCCTATATCATCGGAAATCCTCATTCTGCCTCCCTTTCAATGCCCCCTCCTCTGTGCCCTCTTTTCATGCTGCCCCCTCCAGCTTCCCCCTCTCACACAGCAGTTAAATACAGTTAAATAACTTTTTTTTTTTACCAGCAGACGCCACTAGAGGGAGCACAGATTTATACAGCTAGTTTTGAGTTTAATGCGAGCTGCATTAATCCGTGTGCAGTGAGCTCCCCCTAGTGGTCGTTTTATTTTATTGTCTTTGAATATATGAATTTAAAGGGGTTTTCTCGAGATAAAATGACTGTGTTAATGCTTGTAATTTATTAATGTAAATACATTTGTAATATACTTACATTTTCCAAATTGGCCCCGATTCCAGATTCTGCCGTGGGGTACTTGCCGGATGACGTCACTCTGGCCGCCGTGTTGATTTTAATTTTTTTTTTCCGGGTATACAACATGTCACTTGTGACGTGCCGTGTATAGGCTGTTCTGTTGTACAGCCCGTAAAGTGCATGCGCGGTTCCTGCTGTTCTCGTGAAAGATTAAGGCGGAATTCACACGACAGGGTTTCCCGGCCGGGTGCCGGCCGTTCATAAATCGGCACCCGGCTGCATTAGGAACAATAGACCCCTAATGGGGCTATTCACATGACCGATTTTTTGACGGCCGGGAAAACCGGCTGTCAAAAAATGGGACATGCCCTATTTTCGGCCGGGTACCCAGCCGCCCGGCTCCCATAGAAGTCTATGTGTCCCGAGTGATGGCCGGGTCTACCGTCGCTCGCGCACTCTCTCTCTTCCTCCTCCTCCTCCTCACAGTGCAGAGTGCATGTGAGGAGGAGGATGGTCTTTTTTTGCTCCCTGTAGGAGTCGGAATCCCCAATCCCCGGCCGGGGATTGGGGATTCCGCTACAGGAGAAGTGCGTGACTGCACTGTCCATATATTGACACAGCGAAGTCACTCACTTCTGCAGTGGAATCCCCGACTCTATGGCCGGGGATTCCGCTACAGGAGAAGTGAGTGACTACACTGTCCATATATGGACATTGAAGTCAGTGACTTCTCCTGGTAGGGGGGGGGGGGGGGGGTGGGTGCAACCTACAGGGGGCTGGGTGTCATCGCCTGCACGGGGCTGGGTGTCATCGCCTGCAGGGGGCTGGGTGTCATCGCCTGCAGGGGGCTGTGTGGCATCGCCTGCAGGGGGCTGTGTGGCATCGCCTGCAGGGGGCTGTGTGGCATCGCCTGCAGGGGGCTGTGTGGCATCGCCTGCAGGGGGCTGTGTGGCATCGCCTGCAGGGGGCTGTGTGGCATTGCCTGCAGGGGATTTGGTGGCATTACCTACAGGGGATTTGGTGGCATTACCTACAGGGGGCTGGGTGGCATTACCTACAGGGGGCTGGGTGGCATTACCTACAGGGGGCTGGGTGGCATCACCTGTAGGGGGCTGGGTGGCATCGCCTACAGGGGGCTGTGTCGCATCATATACAGGGGGCTGGGTGGCATTACCTACCAGGGGGGCTGTGGCATTATCTACAAAGGGCTGTGTGTGGCAACAAATTTAAATGAAATTCATCCGATTTTAAAACGGACAGGGAAAAAAACGGATGCAAATCGGGTCCAAACGGCCTGTAAAAACGGCAACACGGCCCGGAACGGAATCGGAACGGATGCAAACCGGCCGGGAAAATCGGCCAAAAACGGCCGATTTTCCCAGCCGACACTCGGACCCTGTCGTGTGAATGAGGCCTAACAAAGCGGCCAGAGCAGAGAGTGACGTCAACCATCAAGTTCCCCACGGCAGAATCTGGAAACGGGGCCAATTTGAAAAATGTAAGTATATTACAAATGTATTTATATTAATAAATTACAAGCATTAACACAAAGTCATTAAATCTCGGACAACCCTCTTTTACGCCAACTTTTTTTTCAAAAAACAAGGCTTTGCACAACTATATTCATGAAAGGTAAAAAAAAAAAAAGTTACAGAGGGTCGAACAACTTTAGGTCAAAATATAGCGAACTATATTTATATGAGCAAAAGGACTGAAATGTAGGCAAATGTTTGGTATTCTAATGATATTCATATTTTCTATTACTATTTAAAAGTGACTAAAATATTAAAGGGGTTTTCTGCCTCCGCTTTTTAAATCCTGGAAAATCCCTTTAAATCACGATATCAAATATAAAATAGAATTATTTTTTTTTAGTGTAAACATTAATTATTTCTAAATCATAAATAATTATTGATTGAGATAAAAGTGTGTGTGTGTATATATATATATATATATATATATAACAAAAAAATGTCATGCATTATACACATTCTATTGTTTATTGCTTTGTGTTTTTTGTTTTGCGCAGCGTGGAGCCCACGGAGGCCGGGGATTACATGATTTGCTTTGATAACTCCTTCAGCACGATCTCTGAGAAGTTGGTGTTCTTCGAGCTGATTTTCGACGGTCAGCAGGGGGACGACGAGCCGGACAGCTGGGCGGACATAGTGGAGCCGGATGAGCTTTTGGATATAAAGATAGAAGACATTAAGGTAAAGCTAAAAATAAATCCTCGTGTCACTGGTTTATTTTCATCACTTCAGTAAGTAACTTTAAGAAACCAAGAAGAAAATATTAGGAAAAATCAATGAAATGTAAATTTTAAAAATTTGTAGACCAATCATGGACTTTTTTGTAATGTTGTCAGCTCTTAATAGGGCATACGGAGGGGGGTTGTTCTCAGGGCCGGGACAAGATATTTTGGTGCCGTAGGCAGATCCAGCAAATTGTGCACCCCCTCTTTGGGAAAAGGGGTGACGGAACCAAAGGGGCAGGGCCAACACAGCCCGACAAATTTATTAGAATCAATAATTATAGCGAAAATCTATGAGGTTAGATGATCCATTCCTTCCATCTGAGCTTGGCTTCAATTTCACTTTGTAGGGCTTAGCAAGGCAGAGGCTCGTGCTAGGTCCCATACTTTCCCCCCATCAGACTATATGGGACAATAAAATAAAAAAATATGTAAACTTACCTCACTGCTTTGTTTTAATTCTCTCCTCAGCAGACGGCAGCTCGTACAATGTCCTGGGGACAATCCGCCCCTTTAATGTGAAAGTGCCACATACTGTGCCCCCTAAAAAATAAGGCACCTAATGGGGGAAGTAGCAAAAAAATAAATAAAAATCCTATCAAGACTGCCAGTTTAGCTAACCTGAGGCTAGATTAAACACAGAGGATCGATTAGGGGCAACAAGTTGTCTGGTGAGTGGGGTGGCATCACCATGGGCAGTGAGGTGCTTAAAAGATGAGGGTTGCTAGCAGCAGCGAATCGCTTGGTGGCTAGAGGGTTCTGGGGTGGCACTGTCCGGGACAGTGAGGCACCTGGTGGGTCGAGATGCACTATCAGGGGTAGCAAGGCACCTAGTGGGTGGGTGGGTGGGTAGGCGGGTGGGTGGGTAGGCGGGTAGGCTACATCAGGGGAAGGGGGGTGACTTCAGGGATGATGAGACAGCAGGAGAAACTGTAAGGCACCTGTTGGTGGAGGATAAAAAAAAATAATATATAGAGGAAGGCTGCCATTTAAGCTAATCTGGGGCTAGGGTATGCTGGCAGCAGGGATAGCAAGGCATTAGGTGATGAGGTGCAGCAGGGATACAGTGCGGGTACTGGTTTATGTGTAGCCTCACTTTATCTTACCTGGCGGAAAGACTTGCCCCTGCCTCCCACCCCTTAATATACAAATAGCCAGCCTACCCTTTCTAACCATGCCCACCAATCCCAGCTTACACCCCCCTTTTCTTTCCCCAAGTGCCCTCCTGCCATTGGCTTGCAGCTTATGAGATCACAAGCTGCCAGACAATAAAAGACTAACAGAGCAGTACTGAAATGTGATTTTGACAACTAGTTTGGCTGAACCAGGGAGAACCGGCTGAGTCACACGCCTGCCACCATGGTAGTGGACCTCATAGTCTCCTTTTTACCCTCATAGGATTCCATAGAGAGCGTGAAGGCCAGGCTGGAGCGCAGTATGCAGATGCAGACCGTCCTACGAGCCTTTGAAGCAAGAGACCGCAAGCTACAAGAGAGCAACATGGACCGGGTGAACTTCTGGTCAGCTGTGAACCTTGGGGTTCTGGTTGTTGTGGCCTTCCTCCAGGTTTACATGCTGAAGAGCCTCTTTGAAGATAAGCGCAGGATTCAGACGTAGTATCAGGACATTCTCTATCTTCAGTCCAGTCATTTCTGATATATAGTCTTCCACCAGAGCCAAGGACAATGAACCAGCGAATCTTCAGACCATCAAGGCTTAAACAACATTGAGAACTGGGTCACAATTATAAACAATCAAAAAATCTAAGAAGCACAAAGACTTTCTCTATGGCCGTAATGGCCTTGAGTAGGGGCAGTCAAGTCCTACCATGGAAGACTTCCTTTACCAATAATTTAACAAGATCTTCTCATTTCATCACTGTGATACATCAACCAAGTAGCGTATTAGATAAGCCACACAACCAAAAAGTAGTGTCAGACCATTGAGCGGAGGAATTCTCACCAACCATCATGGACCCCAAGTAATAGGAACACCCTCTTTCTCATAGGAATATGAGGAACCTTATCATATTGAGGCCTCCACTTCTCCCTACAGAGCCCAGTCATCTCATCTGGTACTTACATCTCATGTAGTCAGATCTGGCTAAATCCATGCTAATCACATATCGGGTTTGGTGCCATGTTTCAGCATTTTAAATAAGCTTTATTGTTACTCTATACATTGAATAATTTCAAGGGGTTGTACATACAGAGGAAAGAGTAGATGTCCCCCTGTATGTAGTAGATACGGGTACTACTCTAAGCCTCTTGTAAACGTGCCAGGAATGTCTTTCTATTTCTCTGTAGCAGCTCTGTGTCCAGATTGTAAATGATGTAGCTCTTTCTTCCCCTCTCCCAGCAGGAAGTTCCAGCACCATCCCAAGCCACCAATTGCCTTACCTACTGAAACCCTTGTGTCCCTCTCTCTGAAGCTGAGGAATCTCCCTCAGTGTCAGTCATCTCAGTGCTTTAAAGGCCTGTTACCTGCCAAAGCTTTTTACCTATAGGTGGTGTGTTTATTGATAGGGGGTTGGATTTTTAATCTATAAAAAAAAAAAAATCATCTGTGTAGACATTAGTGAATGGCATATATTTGCTGTTTTCAACCTCTTTAACTCTCATTATCGGCATACCCCATGGCATACTGTACAAGGGGAAGAAGAATCCAAAGTCCTAGATCTGTCCAGAGAGAGTTTTAAGGTAGTGTCTAATACACAATAGGGTCTCGTTTTATGGGACGGACGTAGTTGTGTTTTATTGATATTTACATACATTATATATAAGTTACAGTGATAAAACCTGCCCTAGAGGTTCACAGTCTCCTCCATCATGTTCAGGTGACCATGATCTAGTTTCTATGGCCGATTCTTTTAATGCAACTGCAATAGGTTTAATTACTGAGGATATAAAATGATAGTGGAAGGTGCAGGGTACTCTACAGAATATTTCAGGAGAGGAGGCAGTGACCTATGCATTTTTATGGGGGTTAGGATAGGGCGTACAGGGCTGCATGAAACAAGGGCAGTGTCATGAAGTGAGGTGGAGACAAGTGGGTTACAGTCCCCCAGCAGCACATAGTAATTCAGGTGAGGCCTGTGTTACTAAGGACTATGGTGTAATGTGATAGGTCCAGGATAAGGAACAGTAGGGGGCTCAATACAACCAAAAGCAGTAGCAATGAGAAAAATACGTCTCTACTCAGCTCTCCATATACATAGATCTCAGCGCGCGCACACAACACCACCAGCCCTGGAGGCAGCTGCCTTCAGTCCTCAGAATATGAATTTGCTCCGCCATGGGGGTTCAAGCAGTACCGCAGCTATATCTCCAATGTACTCTACCTGCATCAGCCTCAGACACCAGCTTTGCCATGAGTGCAGGACTACGAGATGCTGCAAATATGAGATTATTCTTTTTTTTTTTTTTTATAAACTGCATTTTACTTACTGATAGTTCTTGATTTTTACATTTTGCCCGACGCAATCTTTATTTTATCATGTTGCTATAGTCCTGTAATGGTTTATGACTCAGACCCAATATATGGTTTGTCATTAATGGAATTTTTTTTTTTGGGCAGGGGGGGGGGGGGTCAACTTTTTGTTGAGGATTCATCTTTTTGTATTACTATGAACCACATTGCTGCTATGAAGAAATTTTGTATTTTTATAGCTATTCCTCAGTGCCTGTTTGACCCATTAGTTTTTAAATGTGGGTTCTGAAAATCAATTTGTGAGGTTTACTGTTTTTAGTGTGATACGTAATTTGTTATATAAGAGAAGACATGAGCCGCAGGAAATGGTACAGATTTCGTTTTCAGTATATTTGTTATTGTATGTATATCTGCAGAGTAATAGTAAAAGAAAATAGTCAACACTTTCTGGAGAACGAGTGTTCTTGAGATTTAAAGAAAACACTAAGTCCCCATTCCTTAATGAAACGGATCTCCTCACTTTGACATTAGCAGTCCTCCAAGATCATCCTGCCTCCTCATTGTGTGACATCACCAGTCCTCCCAGATCATCCTGCCTCCTCACTGTATGACATCACTCATTGCGTGACCACCAGTCCTCCACAAATCACCCTGCTTCCTTATTGCCTGAAATCACCAGTCCTCCACAGATAACGGTCTCCTCATTGTGTGACATCAGTCCTCCACTGATCACCCTGCTTCCTTATTGTCGGACATTACCAGTACTCCCCGGATCACCCTGCCTCATATTGTGATATTACCGATTCTCCCCAGATATGCCTCCTCGTGTGACATCACCAGTGCTCCACGGATTACCTGCTTCCTCATTATCGGACATTACCAGTTGTCCCCAGATAGGCCTCCTCATTGTGTGCATTTCCAACCCTCCCTGCCGATAACCCCAGCTCCTCATTGTATGACATCCCCAGTCCTCCCAAGATAACCCTACCGCCTCATTGTATGACATCCCCAGTCCTCCCAAGATAACCCTACCTCCTCATTGTATGACACCACCAGTACTCCCCTACCTAATCCCTTCTCTGTGTCAACGGCCTACAATCTTTTCTCTGCTAGTCAGTGTGAAAGCGGTGTATCTTGGCTCAGGCAGCACAACTGATCTGTCATTCCATCATTATCCCTCCACCTACTGGTGTCCCCTTAATAGGCTTCTCCACTTTAAAAGATCTTCTAACATCATTTGAGAGATTTAATAAGGTCATTTTCCAAACAGTGGGGCCCATGAGCTGGTCAATGGATTTTCCAATCTAGCTTTGTGGCAAAGATTTGGAGTCAATCTACGAAGGCTTTGGCCTCACGATCTGTTTCAAATTACAACATGGTGAAATTTAGTGTCCCACTCATTTTTCAGGATACAGCAGATTTAGTGCATCTTCTATCATCCTATCCTGCTGTCAACAATCCAGAAAGACAAGAATACATTTTGATCCCCCAAATATTTTGAGATGATGAATGAGCTATGCAAATATTTAAGTTGTTGCTTAAATACTTTTCTGCTTTTATTAACACGTGAAATGCAGTTTTACAATATCTCTCTATATCCCTCCCCCATATATATATATATATATATATATTAAGAAAATTTTCATGAAAGGAACACTCCAGGAAAACCGATACCTTGTTATGCCGAGTGCAAGGCTTGAGGGCGGTGGGGCATTACACAAGGATTTTCTCTTTGGTGATCTTTAAATCCCTGTCATGCCCCACCCCTTAGGCCCTGCACTAGCCTGAATACAGTATCAGTTTGCCTGGAGTGTTCCTTTAAGGAATGTTTCCTAAAATGTATTAAAATAAAAAATCCCCAATAAATATAAGCCTTTAGAGTAGTCCTGTTAAGAGAAAATTAATATTTTCATGGAAAGCTTGGTGACAACCAATATGGCGGCCACAGCGTTGACTCCTGAATGGTAACTTCGTTATGCATTTTCCATCCTGGAGTCCGAAGAAAAATACGTAAACCTGCGCCGTAGCCATACTGCTTGTTACCCAGCTTTCCTATAAGCATACATAATTAAAGGGGTATTCCCCTCTTCAAAGTTGCTGGCATAAACACAGAAGTTCTAAATGCCCGATAAGTAAGGTTCCGAGCTGACCATAGAAGTCAATGGAGAGGTTCTTAATGGCCACCTCTCCATAGACTTCTATAGAGAAAGCGGCTGGTGTAAATGGACAAATGGGGTTACCGAAACCCTTCATTAACCTAATAGGTGAGGGTTCCATGCCATATGTCTGTTTAAGATAGGAATAGAAATGGGCAAATTTGTAAAAACATGGAATAAAACGGCTCGATGACTTCTATCTTTTAACCAAGAACGAGAGAGAGATTTAGATCCTTATAAGACATTATACAAATACACCGTGGTTAAAAGATTTTATTAAGAAGAGAGACTCTAGTTTTAACCATCGTATACATCATACAGAATTTGTTAGTTTGTACAAGCATCTTCTCCCCTTGATTCTTATAATATAATCTTATCAACTAGACTATAGATCAGTGATCTCCAACCTTTGGCTCTCCAGGTGTTGCGAAACTCCAGCTCCTAGTGTGGGAGTTGTAGGTTTGCAACAGCCAGAGAGTCACACGTTGGAGTCCAACAATATAGACATTGGGCCTGGTGGTTTTCCTGGTTGATGAACTTTGTTCTTGATGTCCATTGTTTGGAAATATAGATTATGACCAAGTCCCAGGATATTTTTTTGGAATCTCGTGCCAACTGGAGCATTATAAAACCACTCTCCTATTCTATACGTTAATTGCCAACTGCATTTTACAAATCCCACCCCAAAGTAGACTGCACCACAAAGGCAGCCTCGGGTAATGTCCCCATTTCGAGCTCTCCCAAATATACAGTGTATGGTAGAGAACATCAAGCCTACAGTCAGAAGTAGACAACTCCTAGCCTCCTTACCAGATGTTCTCAGGTAAGCTTCTGGAAAATGACGACATTACTTGTAGACACTAGCTTGGCATCTTAAAGAACCATGTATCTACAGAAGCCATTGGTTGCATGAGTAAAGGTGGAAAGAAATTGACTGCGGTAGGTCACATATGACGGGCATATTGGTCTAACCCCTTGTCTTGGGCAACATTGACGCCTCTTAGAACCTCAAGTGTGGGTCCAAAAGAGTTGATCCAATCCTTGGACTGAGATGTTACTTAGGTCTGTAAATCCATTTGTATAACTGGAAGGCTTATAATGTAGACAAGGCAAGTCCATGGAGCAGACCCGAGTGTAAGGCCCCATATATCCCATACGGAAGGAACAGTAAGATTTTTGTCACCAGAACTGAGGCTTGGCTGGGGCTGTTGGCGGTGGTCTTCTGCATGGAAAACAAAAATGGAGACTCAATAATTGTACCTAGAGTAAACCATGAGGCATAAATGTAGCAATCTTTGTACTGGAATTTCACAATTGTTGAATGAAAATATAGGAAAAAGTGCAACTCCTATTGGTCTGGCATGTCAGGAGAGAAAGTTGGAGAGCAGTGGACCATTGGAATACCGAGTTCTCGTCCAATAGTAGTCCTTGATTTTCAGGACTGCATAATTCCGGTGCTTGTAAATGATCTGATTGTCCAGCATCATGTTGGTAATCTTGCATGCACAATCACGAGTCTGTGCTGAATTCTTTCTATTAGGCCCGTTTTACACAGCTGTAATACAGACATTAAAATGTCAAACCCCCCACAGGCTGTTGCAAAACCAAACTTCGATCACCATAAAAGCCAATGGTGAGCGTGTGAAACCCACCCCATTTATTATTTCAACCAAAACCAGGAGCATTAATGGCCCCATAGAAGGGGGTAGGACTTTACCATTAGGCTAGTAATGTGGAGGAGGCTGCATACTGCTGGGCAACATAGAACATTTTGTAAGGAGCCCTCTACCCTCAAAATATCAGGATATTAAAATGGAGGTACACTTTACGGAAACCTTGTGCAAGGGGCATAACAAGAAAATATGGGAATTCATCAGTAATTGGCAAGTGCAGGAAATTGCTATATTCACAGTGGATATGGGCCCTATAGCAACTGCTCTCTGCTACTCTAGTAGTGACACCCTTATTGTACGGTCTACATACATGTCCACGTGCAAATTCACTTTTACATGAAACATATAGGACTATTAAACCCGCCCCCGAGGAGCAGGATTTGCTAAAGGTATAGTAGCCAATGGGGCGGTGTGTAGTATTTAGTATGACTTTAGTTTTATTGTATATCTTCATAGGCATAAAACCCAGAATAGAAACGAGGAAAAGTTCATTGTTCCCAATCACTAGATAAATGGCATCTAGAATCTAAAAGGTTTCAACGGGAAAAGGGGTATTTTCATTTAATAAAATGTTATTCTTTGGATAAGAAATGGTTAAAAAAAATTCCAATATAAATTTCTGTATTAATTCCTCACAGTTTTCAAGAGCTCGGCTTGCAGTCATTTCATAGAAACTTACATTTTTTACTTCCAGTGGATAAAAAAATCTGTTCAGGTCATGTGATGGACACACAGGTGCCCGGCTCAGTACATCACATGACCAGGACAGATTTGTATCCACTGGAAGCAAACAATGAAAATTCCTATAGAATGACATCAAGCAGAGATCTTGAAAACCGGAATGGATACAGAAAGTATATTGGGAAAATTGCATAACTTTTCATCCTACAGTGAATAATTTTAATCTGCTGAATCTAGAATACCCCTTTAGTGCCTATTGTTTTTGAATTGGCAGTGCAACCTCAACAACATATGACCAATTTTGATAATAGGTTTAAAATTCGGTGTGGATTAATTTCATAATATAACTTCACAGGGGTCAGAGTTGTGTGTTAAATTTTTTATACAAGAGTGCCAAATCCTCTGTATAGACGTAGTTAAATTAAAACAGTTGGTCTGAATGCAACCACCACTAGGGGGAGCATATTGAAGACAGACATGTACAGCTCCCATAGAAGTAGTCTACATAAGCTCCCCCTAGTGGTGTCTGCGGGCAGCCAGAATTTGATCACTTCATACACTCATTACAATTATTAAACACAAAACTGAATGAACCATTCACCCCCTTCAGTCAGTATTTTAGAGGAGACTTGAGTCTGTGGATAGGTCTCCATAGGTGGCGGTCACAAGAGGCTTTTTTCCCCACTAGTGTCTCTCTCTGATAAACCAGTGAAGCGAAGTCTCTCCATTTTGAACAAGGAAGCTTGTGACTCCTTCAGACATGTCAAACCTCCTGGTTCCCTCCCTTTGGCTTCGTTCACACCTACATCAAGGGTCCGTTCTGACATTCCGTGGGAGCTTCCCATCAGAACGGGACCCTGACTGAAACAACCGGAAACCATAGGGTTTGCATCATCATGGATTTCAATGGTGACGGATCCAGTGCCAATGGTTCAGTCGCAGTAGACTACGGTATGGATTCCGTCAAAACGATGGGACCTTTGCACAACAGACAAATGGAAACCATTGGCACAGGATCAGTCACCATTGAAATCAATGATGCAAATGGAAACCTATGGCTTCCGTTTGTTTCAGTCAGGGTCCCGTTCTGACAGGAAGCTCCGACTGAACCCTGACGCAGATGTGAACGAAGCCTTACTAGTTCCTTCCTTCTCGTTAATTTTTTAATACGAAATTGTACATTTAGCGCAAAAAACAGGAAAAGATCCAATCCCGTATAATATATTTATAGGGAGTCTCAACAAGCCCCCAACGTTTTTAATCAGCGACACCTTCCTGGGGATGGCGAAAATGTGCAGCCATTCGCCTCCTACTTGTGGGCGTGGTTTTGGCCACGTGCGTCTGTCTCTCTGCCCATATAATTTATATAATTTTTTTTTTATGTGTAGGGGATAGAAAAAAAAACAAACATTTCTGCCATTGTTTTTTAGAATTCGTGTTTACGCAATATTCTACGGGTCGGTACGAATACAGTGATCACAAATCTAAAAGTTTTTGGGGAGTTCTTGAACTTTTGCACTTTTTTTTATAAATTTTTGTGTCACTGCGTTCTGGCAGCCAAAACCTTTCATTTTCTGTCTCTTGCGGGATGAGTATTTTTTATTGCCACCATTTTGGGGTATATATAATTTACGGATTAACTTTTATTAAAAAAAAAATCTTAAAGTGAAGCCTTCCCCTGCCCATATATGTGTGCAGCATGTAATGGTCAGGGCTTCCCAACCACAGTCTCACGTTACATTTTTGTCCTTTCTGCCTCCGTTATTTACATATCTGTGCCGTTATATTTGGCACCCGATATGTAAATAAGCCCCTGAACTGTCAATGGGGCGTTTCTATCTAACTAAATAGCAAGGGGGCGTGGTCTCCGCTCTGACACTGTCCAATCAGCTACAGACAGTCAGGGCGGCTTGCGCTGTGTTCCCTCCCACGAGAACACAGACAGAGAGCGCTCTCTGCAGAACCACCAATCTGTTCTCGTGGGAGGGAACACAGCGCAAGCCCCCATGACACTGTCCGTAGCAGATTGGACAGTCTCAGAGCGGAGACATCACACCCCCTTGCTATTTAGTTAGACAGTTCAGGGGCTTATTTACATATCGGGCGCCAAATATAACGGCACAGATATGTAAATAACGGAGGAAGAGAAGAAAAAATGTGTGAGACCGTGTTTGTGAAGCCCTGACTATTACATGCTGCACATGCATGGGCAGGGGAAAGGTTCTCTTTAAGGAAAAGGGGTTGGAAAAAAAAACAAAAAAACAAAACCTGCCAACACACCTTCGTTTTTTTTATCCCATGCGGTATAAATAATGTTAACTTTAATCTATGGGTTGTTATGACGGCAGCGATACCACATCCATTTTCTTATGGTTTACCATTTTTAACATTTGTAATTACGGGAAAAAAAAAAAAAAAAAAAGTTATTTTCGACTATTTTTTTTTAGGTATGGACTTGAAGCTGCGATAGTTCGATGGCTTATATAATGCTTTCCAATACTTCGTATTCCAAAGCATTATTGTCTGTCAGTTTCATATGGCACGGTCTAATCGGCTTATACCTATGACAGACCTGGGGGCCTGTCTTAATTAACCTGTCGGCACTCCATGGGGCCCCCGATGGGCTGCATAAAGCAATGGACTTATGTAATGCATGGTTGTGCTGAACCCTCCAGAGATAGAAAAAAAACAAAAACACTCTTTGTGTAAGTTACATACACGAGCAGTATAATGCATGGGGGTCATACATGAATCCTCACTGCCTTAGAAATAGAATAGTGAAAGCTATACATGAGTTATTAGCTGTGGGTAATATTTGCCCCTTGGCCGATTTTTTATTTTTTAATCTATCACTAACTCAAGCTTCGCTTCAGTGTTTGTCAGGCTGAGGTAGTCTCAAACCCATCTGCTCTTTCTACTCGGTCTTACACCATACTTTACACTGCAGCGCATTAACATTAGTTGCTCTGCATACGTACAGTGCCATTACAAGGTCATTGGAAAATTGAGAGAGTGTATGAAGAATAAGCTTTTAGCCT
Organism: Rhinoderma darwinii; assembly: GCF_050947455.1. Classification (NCBI taxonomy): domain Eukaryota; kingdom Metazoa; phylum Chordata; class Amphibia; order Anura; family Rhinodermatidae; genus Rhinoderma; species Rhinoderma darwinii. Next base: position 396,463,632 of record NC_134689.1, on the reverse strand, counting down.
GGATTCCCCTCCGGCTTCACTCACCAGGTGTTTTTTTTTTTTTGTTTTTTTTACAGTTCTCGTAACGGAAATTCTCCGATTTCTTAATGTAGACCTCTTATGAAGCCCTGCACGCTATGTCTGGTCACCGACTACCATGTCCCGGTATCAAAGGAAGTGCACACAGCAGAGGCTGGCATGATGGAACTCCAAACTGGCAGAGTCTACAAAAGCCAAACCTGCTGAGTGAATAGAGCACAATCAGATTTTTCAACTTTTGTACCGTGTCACTTTAAAGGAGTTACGCAGGGACCAAAAATGATTGGCAGCGTAGTCACTGCAGCATGGGAGTACAATCCCTAATATACATTCCGGTCCCCCGTCACGCTGATTCTGAGATTTTCATCGATTTTTATATCTCTGGCAGGGGAACGGAAGTCTACACAGCGTTCTTTGCTGACGATACAACTCTTCACCGATCATCTTCAGGTCATTACATACAGTTCGGTCCAGAATTATTTTGACAGTGACACAATCTTCATGGATTTGAATTGAAACAACTGAGATACAATTGAAGTGTAGACTTTCAGGTTTAATTCAAGGGGTTGAAACAAAAATATCCAGTGAAACGTTTAGGAATTGCAACCATTTTTCTACACCGCCTCCTCATTTCAGGGGCTCAAAAGTAATTGGACAAATTAACATTACCATAAATAAAATGTTTTTGGTTTTTTTAATACTTTGTAGAGAATCCTTTGCCGGCAATGACTGCCGGAAGTCTGGAACCCATGGACATCACCACACGCTGGGTTTCCTCCTTTGTGATGCTTTGCCCGGTCTTTACTGCCGCGGTCTTCAGTTGTTGTTTGTTTGTCTTTCTGCCTTAAGTTGTCTCTTAAAGAGGCTGTCACCACATTATAAGTGGCCTATCTTGTACATGATGTGATCGGCGCTGTAATGTAGATTACCGCAGTGGTTTTTATTTTGAAAATCTATCAATTTTGACGGAGTTATGACCTATTTTAGATTTATGCTAATGCCTTTCTTAATGGACAACTGGGCGTGTTTTACTATATGACCAAGTGTTCGTTGTGGAGAGAAGTGTATGACGCTGACCAATCAGAGTCATACACTTCTCTACATTCATTTATTCAGCACATAGTAGTCTAGAAAGATCACTATGTACAGTCACATTCACACACATTAATGTGTCCAGCCGTGACGCGATGTCTATTCACAATCCCGACACTTCGGTAACGTTTGTGTGGGATTTACAGCACCGCAAGCGTGATCCCACGAGATAACACTGCAAATGACAGTTTACAGTGTGATCTCGCGATATTACGCTTGAAGTGCTGTAAGTTCCACACAAACGTTACCGAAGTGTCGGGATTGTGAATAGACATCGCGTCACGGCTGGAGGTGATGTCTATTCACTCTCAAGACACTTCAGTAACGTTCATGTCTGAGTATGTGACTGCACATCATGATCTAGAAAGATCACTATGTGCTGACTACATGAATGGAGAGAAGTGTATGACGCCGATTGTCAGCGTCATACACTTCTCTTTACAACGCCCACTTGGTCAAAAAGTAAAGACACGCCCAGTTGGGCATTAAGACAGTAATTAGCATAAATCTAAAATAGGTCATAACTGTCAAAATTGATCGTGTAACTAAAAAAAAACACTGCTGTAATCTACATTACAGCGCTGATCACATCATGTAGGAGATAGGGCACTTATGTGGTGACAGAGCCTCTTTAAGCAAGTGAAATGCAGCTCGATCGGGTTGAGATCTGGTGATTGACTTGGCTATTGCAGAATATTCCAGTTCTTTGCCTTATAAACTCCTGGGTTGCTTTCGCAGTATGTTTTGGTCATTCTCCATCTGTCCTGTGAAGCGACGGCCAATCAACCTTGCTGCATTTGGTGGAATCTGAGCAGAAAGTAAATCCCTGAACACTTCAGAATTCATCCGGCTGCTTCTGTCTTCAGTCACATCATCAATAAACACTAGTGACCCAGTGCCTTTGGCAGCCATGCATGCCCATGCCATCACACTGCCTCCACCATGTTTTACAGAGGATGTGGTGTGCTTTGGATCATGAGCCGTTCCAAGCCTTCTCCATACTTTCTTCCTCCCATCATTCTGGTACAGGTTGATCTTAGTTTCGTGATGTTCCAGAACTGGGCAGCTTCTTTAGATGTTGTTTGGCAAAGTCTAATGTGGCCTTTCTATTTTTGAGGCTGATTAATGGTTTGCACCTTGTGGTGAACCCTCTGTATTTGCTCTCATGAAGTCTTCTCTTTATGGTAGACTTAGATACTGATACACCTACTTCCAGGAGAGTGTTCTTCACTTGGGTAGATGTTCTTCACCATGGAAAGGATTCTGCGATCATCCACCACTGTTGTCTTCCGTGGACGTCCAGGTCATTTGGAGTTCACGAGATCACCAGTGCACTTTTTTTTCAAGAATGTACCAAATGGTTGATTTGGCCACTCCTAACATTTGTACGATCTCTCTGATGGATTTCTTCAATTTTCCAGCCTAACGATGGTCTGTTTCACTTACATTAAGCGCTCTTTTGACCTCATGTTGTGGGTTCACAGCAACAGCTTCCAAATGCAAATGCGACACCTGGAATCAACTCCAGACCTTTTACCTGCTTAATTGATGATAGATTAACGAGGGAATAGCCCACTAAATAGCTTTTGAGATAATTGTCCAATTACTTTTGGTTCCTTGAAAAAGAGGCAGCTATATATTAAAGAGTTGTAATTCCTAAACCCTTCCTCAAATTAGGATGTGAATAGCATCAAATTGAAGCTGAGAGTCTGCACCTTAAGCCCATATTGATTATATAACTGTATATTCAATATGTTTTGGTAAACAGCTAAAATGCCAAAACTTGTGTCACGGTCCAAATAATTCTGGACCTAACTGTATGTGTTGTTGTAGATTGAACTAGTGACCTGAGCTATTCAGTAACCAATACCAGTATCATAATATAGGGAGAAGTTATATGGAGTAATAGGGGGAGATATAGGGTGAGGTTATATATAGTAAAATGGGAGAGGTTATATGGAATAATAGGGGAGATATAGGAGAGGTTATATTGAGTAATAGGAGATATAGGGGGAGGTTATATGGAGTAATAGGAGGAGATATAGGGAGATGTTATATGGAGTAATAGGAGATATAGTGAGATGTATATGTAGTAATAGGAGGAGATATAGGGAGATGTTATATGTAGTAATAGGAGGAGATATAGGGAGAGGTTATATGGAGTAATAGGAGGAGATATAGGGAGAGGATATATGTAGTAATAGGAGGAGATATAGGGAGAGGTTATATAGAGTAATAGGAGGAGATATAGGGAGATGTTATATGTAGTAATAGGAGGAGATATAGGGAGATGTTATATGTAGTAATAGGAGGAGATATAGGGAGAGTATATATGGAGTAAGAGGAGGAGATATAGGGAGAGGTTATATAGAGTAATAGGAGGAGATATAGGGAGATGTTATATGTAGTAATAGGAGGAGATATAGGGAGAGGTTATATGGAGAGGTTATATAGAGTGACAGGAGGAGATATAGGAGAGGATATATGGAGTAATAGGAGGAGATATAGGGAGATGTTATATGGAGTAATAGGAGATATAGTGAGATGTATATGTAGTAATAGGAGGAGATATAGGGAGATGTTATATGGAGTAATAGGAGATATAGTGAGATGTATATGTAGTAATAGGAGGAGATATAGGGAGATGTTATATGTAGTAATAGGAGGAGATATAGGGAGAGGTTATATGGAGTAATAGGAGGAGATATAGGGAGATGTTATATGTAGTAATAGGAGGAGATATAGGGAGAGGATATATGGAGTAATAGGAGGAGGGATAGGATATATGTAGCAATAGGAGGAGATATAGGGAGATGTTATATGTAGTAATAGGATGAGATATAGGGAGAAGTTATATGTAGTAATAGGAGATCTAGGGAGATGTTATATGTAGTAATAAGAGGAGATATAGGGAGATGTTATATGTAGTAATAGGAGGAGATATAGGGAGAGGTTATATGTAGCAATAGGAGGAGATATAGGGAGATGTTATATAGAGTAATAGGAGGAGATACAGGGAGAGGTTATATAGAGTAATAGGAGGAGATATAGGGAGAGGTTATATGGAGTAATAGTAGGAGATATAGGGAGAGGTTATATGGAGTAATAGTAGGAGATATAGGGAGAGGATATATGGAGTAATAGGAGGAGATATAGGGAGAGGATATATGGAGTAATAGGAGGAGATATAGGGAGAGGTTATATGTAGTAATAGGAGGAGATATAGGGAGATGTTATATGGAGTAATAGGAGGAGATATAGGGATAGGATATATGGAGTAATAGGAGGAGATATAGGGAGATGTATATGTAGTAATAGGATGAGATATAGGGAGAGGTTATATGTAGTAATAGGAGGAGATATAGGGAGATGTTATATGTAGTAATAGGAGGAGATATAGGGGAGGTTATATGGAGTAATAGGAGGAGATATAGGGAGAGGTTATATGTAGTAATAGGAGGAGATATAGAGAGAGGTTATATGTAGTAATAGGAGGAGATATAGGGAGATGTTATATGGAGTAATAGGAGGAGATATAGGAGATGTTATATGGAGTAATAGGAGGAGATATAGGGAGAGGTTATATGTAGTAATAGGAGGAGATATAGGGAGAGGATATATGGAGTAAGAGGAGGAGATATAGGGAGAGGTTATATGGAGTAATAGGAGGAGATATAGGGAGATGTTATATGTAGTAATAGGAGGAGATATAGGGAGATGTTATATGTAGTAATAGGAGGAGATATAGGGAGAGGATATATGGAGTAATAGGAGGAGATATAGGGAGAGGTTATATGTAGTAATAGGAGGAGATATAGGGAGAGGTTATATGGAGTAATAGGAGGAGATATAGGGAGAGGATATATGTAGTAATAGGAGGAGTAATAGGGAGAGGTTATATGTAGTAATAGGAGGAGATATAGGGAGATGTTATATGGAGTAATAGGAGGAGATATAGGGAGAAGCTATATGTAGTAATAGGAGGAGATATAGGGAGAGGATATATGGAGTAATAGGAGGAGATATAGGGAGAGGTTATATAGAGTAATAGGAGGAGATATAGGGGGAGGTTATATGGAGTAATAGGAGGAGATATAGGGAGAGGTTATATAGAGTAATAGGAGGAGATATAGGGGAGGTTATATAGAGTAATAGGAGGAGATATAGGGGAGGTTATATGTAGTAATAGGAGGAGATATAGGGAGATGTTATATGTAGTAATAGGAGGAGATATAGGGAGAAGTTATATGTAGTAATAGGAGGAGATATAGGGAGAGGTGATATATGTAGTAATAGAAGGAGATATAGGGAGATGTTATATGTAGTATTAGGAGGAGATATAGGGAGAGGTTATATGTAGTAATAGGAGGAGATATAGGGAGAGGTTATATGGAGTAATAGGAGGAGATATAGGGAGATGTTATATGGAGTAATAGGAGGAGATATAGGGATAGGATATATGGAGTAATAGGAGGAGATATAGGGAGATGTATATGTAGTAATAGGATGAGATATAGGGAGAGGTTATATGTAGTAATAGGAGGAGATATAGGGAGATGTTATATGTAGTAATAGGAGGAGATATAGGGGAGGTTATATGGAGTAATAGGAGGAGATATAGGGAGAGGTTATATGTAGTAATAGGAGGAGATATAGGGAGAGGTTATATGTAGTAATAGGAGGAGATATAGGGAGAGGTTATATGGGTAATAGGAGGAGATATAGGGAGAGGTTATATGGGTAATAGGAGGAGATATAGGGAGAGGTTATATGGAGTAATAGGAGAAGATATAGGGAGAGGTTATATGTAGTAATAGGAGGAGATATAGGGAGAGGTTACATGTAGTAATAGGAGGAGATATAGGGAGAGGTTATATGTAGTAATAGGAGGAGATATAGGGAGAGGTTATATGTAGTAATAGGAGGAGATATAGGGAGAGGATATATGTAGTACTAGGAGGAGATATTAGGGAGATGTTATATGTAGTAATAGGAGGAGATATAGGGAGATGTTATATGTAGTAATAGGAGGAGATATAGGGAGAGGATATATGGAGTAATAGGAGGAGATATAGGGAGAGGTTATATAGAGTAATAGGAGGAGATATAGGGGGAGGTTATATAGAGTAATAGGAGGAGATATAGGGGGAGGTTATATGTAGTAATAGGAGGAGATATAGGGAGATGTTATATGTAGTAATAGGAGGAGATATAGGGAGAGGTTATATGGAGTAATAGGAGGAGATATAGGGAGAGGTTATATGTAGTAATAGGAGGAGATATAGGGAGATGTTATATGTAGTAATAGGAGGAGATATAGGGAGAGGTTATATGTAGTAACAGGAAGAGATATAGGGAGAGGTTATATGTAGTAATAGGAGGAGATATAGGGAGAGGTTATATGGAGTAATAGGAGGAGATATAGGGATAGGATATATGTAGTAATAGGAGATATAGGGAGATGTTATATGTAGTAATAGGAGGAGATATAGTGAGATATATATGTAGTAATAGGAGGAGATATAGGGAGAGGTTATATGTAGTAATAGAAGGAGATATAGGGAGATGTTATATGTAGTATTAGGAGGAGATATAGGGAGAGGTTATATGTAGTAATAGGAGGAGATATAGGGAGAGGTTATATGGAGTAATAGGAGGAGATATAGGGAGATGTTATATGGAGTAATAGGAGGAGATATAGGGATAGGTTATATGGAGTAATAGGAGGAGATATAGGAGATGTATATGTAGTAATAGGATGAGATATAGGGAGAGGTTATATGTAGTAATAGGAGGAGATATAGGGAGATGTTATATGTAGTAATAGGAGGAGATATAGGGGAGGTTATATGGAGTAATAGGAGGAGATATAGGGAGAGGTTATATGTAGTAATAGGAGGAGATATAGGGAGAGGTTATATGTAGTAATAGGAGGAGATATAGGGAGAGGTTATATGGGTAATAGGAGGAGATATAGGGAGAGGTTATATGGAGTAATAGGAGAAGATATAGGGAGAGGTTATATGTAGTAATAGGAGAAAATATAGGGAGAGGTTATATGTAGTAATAGGAGGAGATATAGGGAGAGGTTACATGTAGTAATAGGAGGAGATATAGGGAGAGGTTATATGTAGTAATAGGAGGAGATATAGGGAGAGGATATATGTAGTAATAGGAGGAGATATAGGGAGATGTTATATGTAGTACTAGGAGGAGATATAGGGAGATGTTATATGGAGTACTAGGAGGAGATATAGGGAGATGTTATATGGAGTACTAGGAGGAGATATAGGGAGAGGATATATGTAGTAATAGGAGGAGATATAGGGAGATGTTATATGTAGTACTAGGAGGAGATTTAGGGAGATGTTATATGGAGTATAGAGGAGATATAGGGAGATGTTATATGGAGTACTAGGAGGAGATATAGGGAGAGGTTATATGGAGTAATAGGAGGAGATATAGGGAGAGGTTATATGGAGTAATAGGAGGAGATATAGGGAGAGGTTATATGGAGTAATAGGAGGAGATATAGGGAGAGGATATATGAAGTAATAGGAGGAGATATAGGGAGATGTATATGTAGTAATAGGATGAGATATAGGGAGATGTATATGTAGTAATAGGATGAGATATAGGGAGAGGTTATATGTAGTAATAGGAGGAGATATAGGGAGAGGTTATATGGAGTAATAGGATAAGATATAGGGAGATGTTATATGTAGTAATAGGAGGAGATATAGGGAGAAGTTATATGTAGTAATAGGAGGAGATATAGGGAGAGGATATATGGAGTAATAGGAGGAGATATAGGGAGAGGTTATATAGAGTAATAGGAGGAGATATAGGGGGAGGTTATATGGAGTAATAGGAGGAGATATAGGGAGAGGTTATATGGAGTAATAGGAGGAGATATAGGGAGAGGTTATATGGAGTAATAGGAGGAGATATAGGGAGAGGTTATATGGAGTAATAGGATAAGATATAGGGAGATGTTATATGTAGTAATACGAGGAGATATAGGGAGAGGTTATATGTAGTAATAGGAGGAGATATAGGTAGATGTTATATGGAGTAATAGGAGGAGATATAGGGAGATGTTATATGGAGTAATAGGAG